>NC_045545.1:67091065-68291065 GCF_009769535.1 Thamnophis elegans
CCATTCCATTATTTTCAGGGTAAGGGTAATATTAGGCCCACCCCCAAAATTAGGGGATTATTGGAGTGGGTCATGTTTTCAGAGAAACACGGTATAATGGGAGATAGGAGGTCCATTATTCCAAAGGATTTTCCCTGCTGTTTTCACATCCTGGCTTTTATAATACTTATTCAGAAACCAGGTACAATTCATAGTTATATCTACTGTTAAGGGGAAGACTTGCATGTGTAATGCCCAACAGCAATGTGGTGAGAAATTCTTAATCAAATTAATTGTAAAAAGACATAGCTGAGCAAGGCAAGTTTCCAAACTGAGCAGTCCAATGTCAAGCCAAATATTAATGATGTCAGATCAAGGGTTGCCATGTTAACAGAATCCTATGGTTGTTAGAAGAGACAAATTCCTGCTGCCTTCCCATAACAAATTTAGTGAGGAAGTCAGGAAATTGCAAATCCCAGGCCAGCAGGCAGGTAATGGACTCCTGCCAGTGTGGGAGAAAGAGTGTGTGGGTGCTCAGTAGATGCAGTTACGGTCAGGTAGAACGCGCAAGGGTGTGATGTGGATTGGGGAGGGTATGTTGAGGGTCAGGGAAGGTTGCATCAGGGTGCATTGAGATGTTCTCCAGTGTTGGTTGTGGGAGGGTCCAGGAATGGGATTATCATGTCCTAATCAGCCCAGAGACTGAGTCATAATTTTAGCCACTCTGACTCTTCTTCCTTGGCCCCGGTTTTGACTCAGTCTGGCCCAAGAGAGGACATTTTTCCTTGGCTCAACATAATTCTTTATTCCTGGACCATCCTAAAATCTTCAGAGTCTGTGAAAAAATTAATTGGAGTTGGTTAGTGGTGGCCGTGCATCGAAGCCGCCGGCAGCCTAGGAGTGTGATCGGCACCACTCCCTGTGGCAATTAGGAAGCTGACTCCATGTGGAAGAGGCAAGAGCCGCTCATGAACCTGCAGCCTCACCGGGATCCCCCCCTCCCAGCCAGAGGAAAATTCCTGTATGCTTCCACAGCCACAAAGGAGCAAGACAAGCCCCCGAACATTGGGAAAGTCTCCAGGCCTTTGCCTGCTTCGTTGGCATTGTTTTTTGGCACGAATTGGAGCCGCTCATTAATCAGCAGCCATTTTCTCGAGCGCCGCACAGCTGGTCACAGCAACAAGGGAGGTCGCCGCAGGAAGATACCAAGGCTGTCCTCACCGGTTATAGAGAGAAACCTGAAGCCACAGGGGACAGAGGACCAGGAGGAGACCGGCAGTAGCGTGGCTGACATTCCAGGCTCGGAACTTCGCCTCAGCAGCAGTGAGAGGCCTGAGGCGTTCCTAAAGTTTCTTGGCGGGCGTAAGTATAGAATGGAATCAAGGTTGCAAATGACGATCACATGATTGCGGATCCCTGCAATGGATTATAAGTGTAAACTGGTTGCCAAATGCCCAGATTACGATTGCATGATGGGAGGGTGCTTGGATGGCTGGAACTCCAAAGGTCAGTCATATTCCCTTCAAGAGTGCATTCACCAACCAGCCACATAGAAAGGCTGAAGCCTTCAGTGGGTACAGATCACAAAGTAGACAGATTATTGATTCCCCCACCCCCTTCCTCCTCTCTAGTTTCTCATAACAAAACAGATCAGATTATTCTAGCCAGAAATCTCACCTGGCTGCTTGTTGAGGACTATTGAAATTTGGCTGTGGGCGGCATAAAAATTTCGGTTAAGTGTGCAGGTGGCCTATCTCAATTTATTCTCATCTGCATTAGTGTTCCAAGGCCCAAACTAAGAGCTTTCCTTTTAACGGGGGATTGAACCTGAGATCTCATGCTAAGTATGCATCGTGCCAGTGAAATGTGAAGCAACACATCACATTATTTGTGATGAGCATTGAGCTTAACACTGAGCACCAATACCAAATGCCATTGGTCTCAAAAAGCTCTTAGAATTGCTGTATTGTTCCCATAGATCACCACCTATTTCTGATGCATGCTGTCTGATGGCCTATGCAATGGGAGTGAGTGCATTTCTTTGCAATCCATATTTTATGGCCTTTCAAGAATGCAGCAGGGAATAGTGTGAGCTTGTCATCTCAGACTACAAGAAGAATTTTTGTAATCTTTCTAAACTTTGTTGTCAGGCATATGGTGCTACATCAGTTTCCTTTATATATGGTGATAGGTGTTTAAAAATCAGTCAACCTTCCACACTGTGATATTTCTAGCAGAGTAGCTGTGAATCCTGGGGCACTTAATTCAGTGCATTAGAAGAGGCCCATAGTAGGGAAAAGTCAGGACATCTTGCCCAGAAGCTGAACAAATTTTCCTAACTATCATTGAGAGGTAACCCACGCCTTACTCTCAAGTGTGAGCTCTTAAAATCTATCATATGTTCCTATTCACAGATTGGCTTCTGGGCTGGAGAAAATGTTTATGAGATAAATACATGTCCTTAGTTTTGAATGATAGTAATGTACCAAACTTCTACTTTGGATGATAATTCTAATCATTTCAGAGCTTAGGGTTTACTTGCTTGCCAAATCTTTGATTTGTGAGTGGCCTGGAATTAGATCCTAAGTTGTAAAAAAAGTATGTGAAGAATTTTGCTCCTCCCCCTACGTTTCAAAGAGAGCATAATTAGGTTTCACTTTAGAATAAGGATAAATATATATTTCATGTTGAAGCGTCGGAAGATGTCCTGGGTCTGGAATTTAAAGGAGACTTAATAATAGGAACTATCACTCCAGAGTATTCTTAAGTCTTCCTTGTTATGACTGACCAGTTCTGTACTTGGAATCATTAATCTTTCTCATGTTTTCTTGGCTGAAGCATATGAGAAACAGATGTTCACATCTGGGAAGTTTGTGCTGCACTTCTTTGTTGAAGTAAAAAAGTTTAAATTGTATCAGAGATTGCTGGAGAAAAAAACAAAGCTTCTACTGTATTTTTCTCAAGACATGAAACTTATCTGCCACTTTATTAAACTTTTGTCATATTCAAATTTAATCAATATTTAAATCATTGGGATGGAGATAAATGCACTTTTTATTAGATTTCTAGAAATTTCCTAAAGACTATTGTCCTTTATATAACTACTCTACAATTAGCTCTTCTGAATTTTAGCAGTCAGTTCTTCTGACTAACATTTTTTTCGACTGCTGAGTTAGAGCAACTTTTTGCATATCTATACCATTGAATTGTGGATGTTTCCAGAATATGTATGTACAAGTAACTGTACTAAGAATAGATTATTGGATAAGTCAATCAGACAATCAGAATAGAGCTGGAAGGGACCTTGGAGGTCTTCTAGTCCAGCCCCCTACTCAAGCAGGAGACCTTATATCATTTCAGACAAGTGACTGTGTAATCTCTTCACCTACAAGGTCCCTTCCAAATCTGTTAATCTGAATCTATATCTGCAAGTCTCTTAAAAACCTTCAGTGTTGAAGCACCCACAACTTCTGAAGGCAAGCTGTTCCACTGGTAAATTGTCCTCACTAATCAGTTTCTCCTTAATTCCAGGTTGCTTTTCTCCCTGATTAGTTTCCATCCATTGTTTCTTATCCTGCCGTCTGGTGCTTTGTAAAATAAACTGAACCCCTCCTCTTTGTGGCAGCCTCTCAAATACTGAAATACTGCTATCATATCTTCCCTTTTCTCCAAAGCAGGGGCCTCCAACCGTGGCAAGTTTAAGACTTTAAGCTTTGCTGCAGTGGTGGGTTCCGGATCCCGTTGCAATCAGTACAGTGCACAGGGGCCAGACGTCCACTACTTGCCCGTGCACAGCACGGGCATGCATACTTACCGCCCATGACACGCCAGCTGCTCAGTGGAGTGTTGCGCAGGTGCCTTATGCTCCATGTGCGTAAGCCCCAATCTGCTCAAATACAGGTAAGGAGGGTGGGTGGGCCCTCTGGTGCACCGTACCAAAACGGTACCTGGTGCTCCTAGCAGGCACCGGTAAGCCCGTACTGGGGTGTACCGGTCGTATTCCACCACTGCTTTGCTGGCTGAGGAATTCTGGGAGTTGAAGAACACAAGTCTTAAAGTTGCCAAGGTTGGAGACCCCTGCTCCAGACTAGCCAAACCCAAATCCTACAACTGTTTTTCATATGTTTTAGTCTCCAGGCCTTTAATCATCTTAGTTTCATGAGCCTCAGCTGTGAATCCTTGAGTCCTTGGTATGGTTTGCCACAAAATGAACTCACATGGGTGTTTGTTTTTTTTAAACAAGATTGTGATTCTCTTAGCTTAGCTTTTATCACAATCTTTAATTTAAAGATAATAGAGACTTCTCTTTCAGGATTTCTGTAAGAAAGTGTGCTTTCTCATAATGTACACTTGTGACCAAGTATTAAATTAGCATGAAATAGACCAATAATGTTGTTACCTTGAAAAACTTTGCCTCACTACTCAGTCATCTCATGCTTACAAACTTCTTTGCATTCTTTTATTTCACTTTACATCTTTCATATCAATCCAGCACTCTGCTACCATAAGAATTCATGTGTGATCATGTGTAGTCTCTTTATTGGCATATGTTTATTTCCTGATCTCTGCAAACTCGGTGTTTGATTTTATAACTCAGTATATTGCTGCTGCCTATGATCTTTATTCTACCATTTTCAGTTTCCCAAAGATTTGCTGTGCTCATTTGAAAACAAACATTACTTTTTTTATTTTTGCTTTCCTGTATACTTCCAGAACACTTTGCAATGTTATTTTTCTGACTTTATTCAAAATCTCTCTCTAATAACTCTTTCCACAAAGCCTTTGGCATAACCTATTAGTTATTCCCTATCTTGACTTAACCAATCAACAAAGATTAAGCAGTATATGTAATTGAAAATACCATTGTGTTTACTTAATCCTCCCTCCCTCCCTCTCTCCCCCCCCCCCTCTGTCTTGTATCTCTCAGGTTCAATCTTAACTTGCATGATATATGGAGCTGGGAAAGAATGAGGCTTTATTTTAGATTGTTTTATATATAGAAATTGTTACACAGCAGATAAATAAATCAGTGGCTTACATGCATAGAAGAAAGTTGACAATTTTGATGGGAATTGTATCAGACTTGTGGATAACCCTATCATCAGTGCGGAATGTTGCTGAAAAGATTCTCTTGTAGTAAGAGTCTAAATTAGCTTGCTTTGTTTGTTGATTGCTTTTGTATCTAAACATTTTGTTGTTTTTATAGAAAAGGTGGGATAAGAAACCATTGTAAAAGATACCATTTATGGGCATGTGGCATTTCTCCAGTATTATTGAAAGAATTTGAGGACCTGGCTCTGCTTGAGTTGCATGGTGCGTACAGAGCAATAATCAACCTTGGGCTTGGTTAGTGCTTTGAAGACCCTCCCCCTGTCTTTTTAACTTTTAATTCATTCTATTCTTATTTTATCTGGCTCCTTTTATTGAAATACAGTCTTTTTATAGAGCTTTTAATGTTTTTTATTGTAACCAGAGTTACTCTGAGAGATGGATGGCCTCTTAATTTGATAAATAAGATAATTAATAATTAATATCTTTATAGATACGGAAAGCTCTTAGTTCTCATGAATGAAAGCAAATATACGTTTCCCTGGATAACGTTGCAGCATCCAATCTGGATTGGTCACTGCGACCAAAGGTTTAGTCTTCTGAGCTTTTGGACTCATGCTATAGCCCCGGGATGGCGAACCTATGGCACGTGTGCCACAGGTGGCACGCAGAGCCATTTGTCAAGGCACGCAAGGCTTTATAGGAGCCTGGGGAGGGCAAAAAGTGCCTCACCCACCTCCCTCCGGAGGCTTCAGGAGCTTCCCTAAAGCCTCCAGAGCGCAAAAAAATGGCTCTATGGGCAAACCGGAAGTTCGGGAACGGACTTCTGGGTTGCTTGTAGGTCAGTTTAAGCCCTCCGGAGGCTTCCGCGAAGCCTCCTGAAAGTCCCTGAAGCCTTCGGAGGGTCTCGGGGGGGGGGGGAAGCATGGAGAGGCTGTTTTCGCCCTCCCCAAGCTCCCATAAAGCCTCTGGAGCCTGGGGAGGACAAAAAAAGCATGGAAAAAATGGGAGGGGTAGTGCCTCTCATGCGCGCATGCGCACTGGGGGGTGTCACACATTGTATTATGGGTGCAGCATCCCCACGCATGATCCCCCTGCGCTCCCCCCCTTATGGCACGCAAGCCAAAAAAGATTCACCATTGCTGCTATAGCCCATCCTCAGGGAACATCTCTCTACTGGAATGTTGTACACACTATGTGTGTGTGTGTGTGTGCGCACATGTGTGTGTGTATGCATGTGTGTGTGTGTAATATATATACATGGATGGATACACACACATATATATATACATATGGATATGTATGTTTTTAAATAATGGAATATTCTGCTCTATTAACCTTTGCTTGAATATAAAATGAAGCAGCTGTGTGTGGGAGAGACATGTATTTATTTTCGAATTATCTAGTATCTTGTCCATGCTTCAAGGGTTGAATGCTACAAGCTGCTGAGAACTCACAAGAGGTGTTAAATCCTTTCCCCTCCCACTACATCCTTAGAAATCTGAATGCCAAGGGATCGCTTTCCATCAGTGCTCTGACATCCACTTCTCTAAGCATTATGAGCATGTACAGCTTTCTGTGAGGAGCACAGAAGAAAACAGCAATATGATTAAAAACATTATAGATATTAAGATTGTTTCCAAAAATGCTACATGTACTTTTTCGAGTCTATCATTCTGGTTAAGAATATAAAAATATCTGTCAACAGATTGTAAATCTAAATATATCTTCTGCCCATCCCAAGTGACAGGCACCAGTCCAACTTATTTTACCAGCTATAAGCAAGGTGTCCTCACCCTGTTATATTCTATCTCTGAATAAATCTAGATCAGATCAATTCTAGAAGAACTGATTAGGCAAACCATCCAAATGTTTTCTCTCTCTGCTTGGATTTGAGAACAGTGAAGGGTGTTTTCTTCATGTTCCATTTTGTTTTTGTCATTTACTCCTCCTTAGCCTCATCAAAATTTACAGGAATGGTTGAAGCTAAACTGCAGAGGAATATAGAGATTGGTGAAATATCTATATTGAAAATACTTCTATTCAATAAGTGTTTATTGAAATATGTAAAAGGAGACGATGGAAATCAGTAATCTGAAAAGAATGAATTGTATGGCCTTTAATCTTGAAAAATCCAGATGTTTTCTATAAAGCATTTCTTTCAGGCTTTCTGAAAACAATTTTAATTAAATGTTCTACTTGGTACTTCCTGGATTTCTTTTCTGAGAGGGAAAACCCCCTTTTAATGTCAAAGATGTTGTGGACTCCTCATGGTAGTAATTATTTCTGTTGTCTGAAATAAATTCAGTGACAAAAGAGTACATATCTATGCACATTCCATGAGTAAGTGAATTTGTATATATTGATTAAAACAGCCCCTACGTACAATTATTATTTTCTTCAAGGGGTGAGAACCCTTTGAAACTCCAGTAAAATGATCCTATAAGATGGCAACAAACTGCTTCTTTCAATTCTTTTCCCACACAAATTTGTTCAAAAAATAAAATTAAATAAATAAATAAAAGAAATTCAAAACAAATCAGAAAGGTTTTTCCTCCTGTCCCTCATTATTTCTGTTCAGGTGGAGAAATCCATTTTGCATAGTTGAAGAAACCATTGGTTTCAGTCAAAACGGCCACTCTCTTTTGTTATCAAAATGACAGGCCCCATCAGGCAAGTGGTGTCAGGTCACCCAATGAAGGACTTGGCAAAAAAAAATTATAGAACTCTTGATTTTCTACAGTTAAATTCTGGATTTAACAGAAGTGTCATATGTCCAGCTTGGCTAAATAAAAATCATTAGTGCAGGTAAGAAGGAAGCCATAGAGACATTTGATTGTGTTAAGTGCCTTTTATACATATGGGAGCTCAAATCCATAGTTTTTCCTTCTTACATTAACATACTGTTTAGTGTTTGAACACTTAGCCTTGAACACTTGAACACAACATTGAACACTTAGGTTGTCAAGCATTGATATGACTGTCAGTTTTAACCCAGTGGTGAGATTCAAATTTTTTTACTATCGGTTCTGTGAGCGTGGCTTGGAAGGCATGGCATGGCTTGGTGGGTGTGGCTTGGTGGGCGTGGTAGGGGAAGGATACTATAAAATCTCCATTCCCACCCAATCAGGTGGGACTCGGGAGACAGAGAATAGATGGGGGCAGGGCCAGTCAGAGGTGATATTTACCGGTTCTCTGAACTACTCAAAATTTCCGCTATCGGTTCTCCGTAACTGGTCAGAACCTGCTGAATACCACCTATTTTAACCTCAGTACCACCAGTCCTTTTTATATCACACCTGGATGTGGGCAAAATCGGGGCTCCCAAGAGCCCTTTGTCTTTGCTCCACAGATGTGTTTATGGTGCATCTACTGGACATGCCATGAAACCTTCAGCTGTGAAGATGCTCTTGGTAGGTCCTTTCTATTTCTCCCCTAAGCTATCTCTGTGTTTCTTTCATCACCCCAGGCAACAAACTACTTTCGTGGTCAACAGTATGAGGGCACTGTTTGATTTTCCATATTTTATGCATTTCAGGGACATCTTGCAATAACTCAGGTTCTCAAGGATCCATGTCTCACAGTTTAGAACTGCCATTTTACTTAAATCAGAAACTTACTGGCAAATGACCATTTTCTTTAACAGAAAGAACTTCGTTAAAAAACTAACCTACATGTATTATTTCTTTTTCAAGATAATTCCTCCCCTTTCCAATGTGAAAAAATAGCTTGATGGGAAGCTGAAAACAGATGGTGAGCAGCTGAAGTACATAAGTGTGTTGTTCAAAATAAGCATTTAGGCTGGGGAGGTGACAAGCCATATTTACTTTCTTATCCACTCAGTAATACCTTCTTTTAGCTGTTTTAAAATACTTAACACATCAACTACCTGGGAAACAGAACAGATTGATGTTATGGCAGTGGTCTCCAACCTTGGCAAATTTAAGACTTGTGGACTTCAACTCCCAAAGCAAAGCTGGCTGAGGAACTCTGGGAGTTAAAGTGCACAGGTCTTAAAGTTGCCAAGGTTGGAGACCACTGTGTTATGGTATGAAGGGTCCTTATAATGTTGGTGAAAAAGCAACACAAATATCTAACCTTTTTCAGATTCTAAGTGAATCTTCTGTTCTCTTTCCTAAATTGCCTTCCTGTCTTAAAATGTAATTTATTAAATTAGGATAGAGGCATGTTTTTTATTTAAAAAATTTTTTTTTAAATGAACAGGTAACAATAGGTTAATAATACAATTTTTCTTTGGAATTCAAAGTGAAGTGTGTGGCTTGCCTTGAATTTCAACATTGCAATCATGTGAGGGGAGTTTTCTTGTTGTATTGGAGCATAGTCCCTCTGACCACCAGCTTAGAAAACCTGTAGTCTCCTTGCATTCTGTCTTACTAGAAGTGGTGAGTAAACCACTGCAATTGGAAGCCTGAGTACATGGAATATGCATTATATGCATAAAATGGACACATTCATGTTCTTTAAAATCATTGAGTAGATTTGTTTTTATGCTCCATTTTCATTTTCATGTTAATTTGAGGTGCTCCCTTTTTTAGAATACAGATTTAGAAATTGCTTTTCCAGAGTATAATTCAGTATTATATATTTATTTGTAAATAAAGGGCAATAGGGGTAGACTTAAAACTGTTGCAGTAATTTATATACTCTGGATTAGCATAAGAAAGTTACTGAGCTTTTCATTGTGGCTTTATAATAGTAGGTGTTAATTGGTTCATTAATGCTAGAATGGCATGTTGTCGTCAAACAATTATTTTGTGAATGGCCACTATTATTAAACTAATTATTCATCTTGCAATCCATTTCTCTCAGAATTCACTTATAAAACTTTTTGCCCTGAAACCTAGCCATTAATTTAAGAGGGTAGATTAAACTGGGAGGTTAGACTTAAAGAGATTTACTTGCCCTCTGAAAATCCTAAGAGAATCCATTTTTTACTTCAAAAATATGATGCTGTTCACAGGTCTTTAGATAGGGTAAACTAAAGCTATATCAGAGTAGAAGTTTATTTTCAATTGATTGAAATAACAATATTTATTACTGAGAAATGCATTGTACATTTGTAATAATAATAAAAAAAACATTTATGATGGCGGTCAACAGGGAAGTAAATCGGAGTAAGCCATGAAGCTTATGATTTCTAAGTACAGAGCCTAGGCCCTAGATTGTGGAATATTTTCCCCCATTGGTTTCAGTCATCACTGTAATGTATCAACCTCAAGTGAGGAATAAGGGCCTGGAAGCAATGGATGACAGATTTCTATAAATTATCAGATTGGTAAAATAGTTAACCTTAATTTTTCACCTGCTGCCCCCTAAACAAAGTAGGCTTTTCTTGCCTACGCTGTAGTAAGAGAAAGGTCTATTGTTTTCCTGCCTTGCTTTTTATACTAGTAGAACTAAATTATAGTTCTTGCCCAGGTACTTCAAATAAAGAAGTCCTGAAGTTGAGCTCAACTTCTGAGATCTAGCATAACCCTCACTTAGGGGGGCATTTAGGACCAGCAGCTCTGTTGCTAAGTGGCACAGTAATAAAATGAAATATCACATAAATGGCTGTTGCATCCGTTGCCAAACACATGAATCACAACAATGTGACCACAGAGATGCAGGGATGGCCTCAGATTGGAGTTGATTTAAAATCTCCTCCAGTGTAACTTTGAACAGTCTGAAATGGTCAGTAAGCAAGGACTACATGCACTTGAACACATCCATGTAGCTTTCTTGGCAGTTGTAGGGAAGGATTTTGCCATTGTTTCTTCTGGGTTTGATTTGATTTGATTTTCCATTCCAGGCTATATAATCCTGAAACTCTGGTGGTTTCTCAGACAAAAATTCTAACAAAGTCTGGCCTTGTTAGTTTTTGTATCCAGACAAAGGTCCAGCCAGGTGTTGTAGTCTGCATTCAAATCATTTACAAACATGGAATTGTATGCTAGAATTCTGTTTCACAGTTATGTATGCACCTAGAGAATATGAATCTTGCCCAACATAGAAAGCTCTTTTTTTAAAGGAGCTGTATAGTAGCTCTTGACGTATGTTTATCCACATTGATAGAATTCATTTTTCTGCATTGAATGGAATGATAGGGAACTTTGTGAATAATGTTCTCAAGTTCTTAATGCATAATTTTGAGCAGAAAACATAAAGGGTATCAGCAGCAGCTGGTCTAATATAGGGAAGGGAAAACATCTGGGTTGGGGGAGCATAACTCATCCATTGTTGGGCTGCAGGAGATCTTCCAGTGGCATCATTGGAAAGGGTGGGATTCAGAACATTGGCCCCATTTCTTCATAATTTAGAGGAATTTTACAAATGGAAATAGAAACGGCTCCTCTTCCTGCTCTTATTTTAACCTCTTTTTAAAATTGTACGAATTCATCAGTTATTTTGCAGAATTTCAGCATCTTGATATTGATTCACGGACTGATCGGGAAACGCATGTGGCCAACAGTCAATGGGTTGAGCATCTCTCCTAGTGTGTTATAAAACAGACCTTTTCCACTGTGGTTTTGTAAATAACAGGTTGCTTCATATCTTTTGCCTGTTATGTGACAAAACTTTTAATGAAGAACTGCTGTCATGTCTATTACGATTGGAGAGAACCCAAACCATTTTTCTCCCCTCCATTTACTGTTTTTCTTCTCAGAAATAGGGACTGCCAACTCCGGCAGAATGTGTGACTTAAGCAGGTGTTTTGAATTTCCACAGGGTTTTTAGGTGAAGGACAGTAAAAGTCAGCACTGTATACAGAAGAGTACTTTTGCTAGTTAAGATCCTCACCTATTTTCTCACACTGACGCTTCTTCCTATTTTCTAAATCAAATGAACAGATTGCCAACAGAAGTTGTACAATAGGACTTTGTTTGTTTGTTTGTTTGTATCTTGCAGAGGCAAATCTAGGCAGTTTACAGTCTTTTAATAAAATGCCATGTAAAACATTAAAACAATAAAAGACCATAAATTTAAATTTCAGTTAAAGTTCTTTTTTATTTGCATTTTGGTCATTCATTGAAATCCTGAGATTCCTTCCATTTTTCTTGACTTTGCTTCTTCCATTTTCCTGGCTTAGCAGTTCTTGTTTCTCTCTGGAGGAATTTTCCTGATAGCAACCAAAATACCTCAGGTTGCTATAAATGCCTTCTTTAACTTTAATAGAAAGCACAGTTGCTTTCTTATCTGCTTTTGCTGTATTACCCATTCTTAAAGTTATATTAGTTCATGATTCTGGGATGACTTCATGTTCTAGATCAGGGATGCCCAACCCCCGCGCTGTGGCCCACTACTGGGCCATGGAAGCACCAGGCAAGTGCACAGGCACATTCCCACTTGTGTGCTTGCTGGCTGCCCCCCCCCCTCCCGATCTGCCAAGCCGGAAAGATTGTAGAACTCTGTTCTACATAACCTTGTCAATTAAACCTAAATTAATAACACAAGGACAAGAATATCTCCACATGAACGTTTTTCCTGACTATCAATTGTATAGGAGCTTCTAGAAAGCTACAAAACTTTGTTATTGATTGATTATTGACCTCCACATACTTTATGTATGTATCTATACTGTAATCACAAGGAAAGGATTTTGCACACATTAGTTTTTTGGTAGGCAAAACTTTTCAAACATGAGATTTTAACACTAGTGGTAGGCAAAATAGGAACAAGTTGAATAACAACTTTGAAAATTGACGTAGCAGTGATTTAAATTCTGATTGAATAATCTGTTCTGGACTTTGGTGTGAATGTAATGATGAATTCTTTTTTGTAAGATTGTATTAAAGAGTTCGAACAGAGTGGGATACTGGGATACTCAAACAGACTAATTATTTTAAAACAAATTAATTAGTTAACAGTCCTGATCAAACATTGCATTAGTTGGTAGAAATGCAGAAATCTGTAAAACCAAGAAATTGGCTACTACATGGAAACATTTCTTTATCTTGCCATAATTACATCAGGCTAGTATTATGCAGTATGTATTATTGCAGAAGAATTATGGCTTGCAATATATCTTATTCTAATTAAATTAGAATTAGTAGTTAGTTCTAATGTTCTAGGAAGAAATATCTTTTCCTGTATAGTTACTGAATAAACAATTAACTTGTTTATAAACTAATAAAGACTACAATTTCCACCCTTACTAAAATATGATTAAACCTCTCCGTATTCAAATTTTGGTTTATTCTTATTCTTAGTTTCTGCGCAGGTTGCTGTGTAGAATCTTGAGTGACAGTTACTAATGACAAGAAATAGAATCTATAACTTCATGTCTAAACTTCTGATTGGGCAATTCAGTCTGTCTGCTAGCGAGTATTGCTGAATTCCAACATTGTGCCAAGTGTTGAAGGTTGGTTGCAATGTGACTAACTGCTAAGATTTCCTGTGGGTCTTTTCACACCCATTGCTGAAAAAGCAGGTGGTTTGAAGTGAGGGCTCCCTCTGGGGTTTCACACTCCATGCACAACATGCAAAAGTGAAAGACAACCATCCGTTCTGTCCATCCTGAGTTCCCCCCCTTAACAATGGGAGAACAGGGAGGGGGCAGAGAAGTTGAACACAGATGGATATGTTGGAAATCTGTCAATATAAGGAAGTGCTGCAGCAGTGTCCCAGATTGCTTGGGAAGTAATTAAATGAGACAGACAACCATTTGTTTATTGAACAAATAACGGGTGTGTTGTTTAAGCAGATAAGGAGAATACATTTTGATAGACAACAGTATAAGAACATTTCTTGCTACAGGTTGGTTAACACAATGGATTTGACATGATCAAAATAGTAGCTGTAGGTGCTGTTTTGTGGGTCCTTTTGTGATTTTAGAAAAAATGTTTCAATTGAATTCTTCACCGTTTCAGATACAATTCTAGATTCCCCTATTTTATTTTAAGTATAAAATACCAATATTCTCTTCTATGTTTTGTAAAGGAAGCTTTATAGATAAATACTCCTTTGCCAGTCTGTTATGACAGGCTTCATAACCACTTGAGAGTAATTCCCTCCTTTATTCTACCTTAACATCTCTAATATAATATTGAATTGGGAATATTCAAAATGAACCTTACTGTTAGTGTCCTGGATCCATGAAAATATTTTTGTTTCCATTCATCATTCATGATGCTTTTCTATTTGGTAGGAGGAAGAAATAGATAACTGTTTTTTTTTAAATGTCTTTTGAACTCATTGGGACACTTTTTATTAACAGACTTACATATGATTATGTTGTTAAGAGCCTTGCACATAGATATAATAGAAATTGTTGGATGCTATTAAAATATATCTAATTGCAGACTAAATTCAGACATTCATTTCTATAAGGGGAATTCTAATAATTTCCATCAAGTTGGTCTGCCTATATATTCTATTGGTTAAGAAAGGTCCATGACTAGTGGATTCTGCCCTGATTAGGGGAGTGGACTAGATGAGCTTCCATGGTCCTTCCAGTTTTATGTTCTGTACTGTGTTTGACCTGAACCAATTAATTGGACTTAGTCTCTCTGCCTTTGTTATTCTCTCTCTCTTACATATGGACTCACTTTCTTGGAGATCAGATTCCTCAAAGAGTTGTTATGTAAGGATTCTTGAAATATAATGTATAGAAGTGTTTTGAACTCTCTGAACCAAGCACTATATAAAAAATTAAGATGATTCAAACCTGCTTTTTGTGTGTGCCCTATTTTTGTATTTTTTGCCAAGAGTCACCACAATATCCGTTTCAGGCAGATTTTTTTACTGTATTCTTGATTTTTTTCCCACATGCCACTTTAGTTGCTGGTGAGAAGAGAGTATCAGTGATGCCAGGATCCCCTGTGGAAGTCAAGATACAGTCAAGATCTTCTCCATCCAGTATGCCACCATTACCACCTGTCAACTCCAGTGGCCCCCGGCCTGTTTCGTTTACCCCAGCAGCATGTAAGAAAGTTGTAATTTGTATTTGAGATTATTATTCCTGAATGACTTTTTGTTTTTCTAAATGAAAATAAATCATTTTAAGAAGCTCACTACAGGTCTTTTCATTTTAATACCAACAACTGTCACATGTCAAAAATGGCAAGATGACAGATGCAGTGTTGTGATCCATGCTCCGCCCCAATGTGTATGACTGCAGATGTTGACCTCCCTCACCACAAGTGCTGATGGCCAGAAGTTGGAAACAGCTTTTTGAAATACAATTGTCTTTTTATTTCTAACCAACAATGGGTAGAAGGGTTTTTCTCCAGCAGAATAACTTTTGGGGAAAGGCTATGTCTTTGTGTGATTTTGTCATACCCATTGCCTGGAGAAAGGGACAGTAAGAAGACCGATGTTTTTCTACTGATGACATCCAGATATGAGATATTTCATTGTTTTTGGAGGACAGAACTCATAATTATCAAATAAGCCGAGGTGGCGCAGTGGTTAGAGTGCAGTACTGCAGGCCACTTCAGCTGACTGCTATCTGCAGTTTGGTGGTTCAAATCTCACCGGCTCAAGGTTGACTCAGCCTTCCATCCTTCCGAGGTAGATGAAATGAGGACCCAGACTGTGGGGGCAATATGCTGACTCTGTAAACCGCTTAGAGAGGGCTGAAAGCCCTATGAAGCGGTATATAAGTCTAACTGCTATTGCTATAATAAATTTCACCAAACTAAATAAAAGTAAAGTAACTTTTTTGTGTTTTAATTTTGAACTGCATGAGCATTGGGTCATATAGTC
Source organism: Thamnophis elegans (assembly GCF_009769535.1). NCBI lineage: Eukaryota > Metazoa > Chordata > Lepidosauria > Squamata > Natricidae > Thamnophis > Thamnophis elegans. The sequence goes on from NC_045545.1 coordinate 67,106,801, forward strand.
TAGCATTGCTAATTCTAAGAACAGGTACTACTCAGATAATGACTAAAATCTCAAGTGTTGATCTTGCTCCCCACCCCATCAGGCCTAGGAGGACCAAACCTGCTTCCCGCCCCACCTGGCCCAGGAGTCCTCAGCCAGTTATAGATATCACCAGTGTGTTCCAACCTTCACTCTTTTTTGCAGCTGCTGACAGGTGGCTTCTGCTCCATTCTCCTGATTTTTCAGAACTCCTAGCCTTCTGAATATTCACAAGAATGGCACCCACCCTTGCAATGTTTTGGAAGTCTTCCAAAAATTCATGAGAATGGTGCCCACTCTTGCAGTACTGTGGAAGCCTTCTACATAATTGTGAGAATAGCACCCTCTGAGAAGAAAACCTTTGAAGCACTGCAAGATCAGATTCCATCCTGGGGATCACTTGGAAAGCTAGACGAGCTTTCTGAATAAATGGGAGAAGATGCAGAAGCCCTGTGCATTCAGGCAGAAGCTGCCTGTTGAAAGTATGGAAAAAGAGTGAAAGTAATTGGGGTGCTTCGCATACACCGGTGAGCCCTGTAACCCACTGAGGCCTCTCAGGCCTGATCAGATGTGGAGCAATCCCAGGTTTCTGTGACGGCAGGAGGTTTGTGTATGTTGGTGTGAGCTGGGCGCCTCGTTGATGGAGGAAGAGATAAATGAGTGGGGTGTTGCAGCACCCCTGCAATTGTAAGGGCTGGTTGGACTTACAAGCACCCAAATTTTCATCACGTCACTCTGAGGGTATTACAGTAGCCTTAAATTTGGCCAGAGAATAAGTGCCTTCATTCAGCACTGTTACAGTTGTGAATGATTGCTGAACGAATGGTCATTAGTGAGGACTATCTGTACTTGGTATTGTCCAGGGTCTTAGGAAAAATAAATTCTTCATCAATTGGCTTTCGTAATTGGAGGCCAAGAATTCTAAATCCTGGAATTTCATATATTCCTACCATTATTGAGCTAAGGGATCCCGTCAAAAAGGTTTATTTTAAAAAGTTAAATGTGACATAAGGGCACACAGACACACACACACACACACACACACACACACACACACACACACACACACACACACACCAGATTGTCTTCCTTACAATACATTAGTCTCACCGTCTTGGAAGCTTTTTGCAGCTCATTGGTGAATATAGCATATTTCCTCTTCATCGTGCATCTTTATTTCCTCACCGTAGTATCTAATGGGATGAATCATTCTCCCCCAACTTTGAATGGAGCCCCTTCACCTCCCCAGAGGTTCAGCAATGGTCCTGCGTCATCTTCCTCATCTTCACTGACGAATCAACAGCTCCCAGCTACCTGTGGGGCTCGCCAGCTGAGCAAACTGAAACGCTTTCTTACCACCCTTCAACAGTTTGGCAATGATATTTCACCAGAAATTGGAGAAAAGGTCCGGACTCTTGTTTTGGCATTAGTGGTGAGTATTAAAGCACCAAAGTCAGCCAAAACTGCAGAAACAGTGGATTTATGTTTGGTTATGGCAGTCTTTGTCAACCTCAGCTACTTTAAAAGGGGGAGCCTGCAATTACCAGAATTCTCAGCCAGCAGGCTAGCTGGAGAATTTTGGGAGTTGAAGTTCATCTTAAAGTAACTCAGGTTGTCAAGCACTAGATCATGTCATTACGGTTGGTAGGAAACTACTGTGGTTTATTTATATTACCATCTCTGCTCTGTTATTTATCTTTGCAATTTTGAGATGTTCAGTTTCCAATAACTGCTGTTATCATTTGGAACGTGGTGAAACCTGGGTTTGCAGCAATATAGTGCCAGAAGTGGGATCTGATTGCTCTTCTCTGCACTCTTTCTAGAGTCTCCACATCTTTTCTACATCATGATGACCAAAACTGAATGCAGTATTCCAAGTGTGGCCTTACCAAGGCATTATAAGATGGTATTAATACTTCACGTGATCTTGATTCTATCCCTGTTTATGCAGCCTAGAACTATGTTGGCTTTTTTGGCAGCTGCTGCACACTGCTGGCTCATATTTAAATGGTTGTCCACTAGGACTCCAAGATTCCTTTCACAGTTACTACTGTTGAGCAGTATAGGCTGCATAAACAGAGGGATAGAATCAAGATCACGTGAAGTGTTAATACCACTTTATAATGCCTTGGTAAGGCTACACTTGGAGTACTGCATTCAGTTTTGGTCACCAAGATGTAGAAAAGATATAGAGACTCTAGAAAGAGTACAGAGAAGAGCAACAAAGATGATTAGGGGATTGGAGACGAAAACATATGAAGATTGGTTGCGGGAACTGCGTATGTCTAGTGTAATAGAAAGAAGGACTAGGGGAGACATGATAGCAATGTTCCAATTTCTCAGGGGTTGCCACAAAGAAGAGGGAGTCAAACTATTCTCCAAGGCACCTGAGGGTAGAACAAGAAGCAATGGGTGGAAACTAATCAAGGAGAGAAGCAACTTAGAACTGAGGAGAAATTTCCTGACAGTTAGATCAATTAATCAGTGGAACAACTTGCCTCCAGAAGTTGTGAATGCCCCAACACTGCAAGTCTTTAAGAAGATGTTGGATAGCCATTTGTCTGAAACGGTATAGGGCCTAGGCAGGGGTTGGACTAGAAAACCTCCAAGGTCCCTTCCAACTCTGCTATTGTATTGTATTGTATTGATTGCTAAAAATGCTAATGACTCTTGGCCTGCATTCATAAAATCATAATGTCCAGATCTGTACTGTGTTGGCAGGCTCTGGCAACTCGATTCCAGTGATCCAAATCACTGTAACTAATCATAGTTCAGAGTGTAATGTTTAAAGACAGACATTAACAAATTGTAGTATGTCTAGAAAAATATAACAAGGAATGAGAGTATATTGGAAAACAAGATTTAGGAGAATTGTAAAAAGAGCAAAGTATATTCAGCCTGCAAGAAAGAAAATAAAGGAGACATTTGGTAGCAGTTAAAAACATGTAAAAGATGAAAACGGAACAGATTTGTTTTATTCTCTGACACTTCAGAAGGCAGGTTCAGAAATTGCAAGGTGGCAGATTTTAGTTAAGCATTAGGATAAGGTTTTTTTTTAAATGATAACACTTTTTTTAAGGTTGCAGAATAGGAAGTTTCCCTTTGTGGGAAGTATTAAAGGCAGAGGGCAGACATCCATTTTTAAGGAAATGTTATGGTTGTATCCAATTTTGAGAAGTAAGTTGGTCTAGAACAGGGGTGTCAAACTGAAGGCCTGGGGGGCAGATCTGGCCTACGGGGTGCATAGATCTGGCCTGTGGAGCTGCCCTGGAAAATGTGAAGGACTGGCACACTGTGCCTCTGCCAGCGAAAACGGAGCTCACAAGGGCTCTGGACAGCTCTGTTTGTAGGAGACTGTTGTAGTTGAAAACTGAGCTTGTGAGAGCCACGGGAAACCCTCCCAAGCTCTATTTTCACTGGAAGAAGGTTGCAGGAGGTCATCGCAGCTGAAAACTGAGCTCGGGAGCCCGTTTCTGCTGGCAGAGCACTCAGGCAACCACAGCCAGTGACATAAGTATAATCTTTATTGTCATTGTACTTAAATACAACAAAATTGGTTATGTTATATCACATGAGTAATATTGTGCTGGCCATGCCTACCCTGGCCACCCCTACTCCCCCTGAGGTCAAACACAACTGATGCAGCCCTCAATGAAATTGAGTTAGACACCCCTGATCTGGAAGATCCCCATAATGTACTTCAGCCCTACGATTCTGTCTTTAGTTTTTACTTTTTACCCAGTTGATTTTTTAAAAAATCCTGGCTTTAAGTATAATTTGTATTTTCAGATGAAAATGTTTTGTTACTTAACAGTGATGAGGGCGATTAAGATTGCTGGTTCTTCCATAAAATATGTAAATCCAGCTTCTGATGCAAATATAGGTTCAGGAAAATAAATTTAAAAACAGGGAGACTACAGATAGACCTCACTTAACAACTATTCTGCAACTGTTTGATGTTACCATGGCACTGGGAAGACAATTTTATGAATGATCCTGACTATTATGTCTGTTACAGCATCCCCATAGTCGTCTGATCAGGATTAGGGTACTACAAGGCTGGTGGGCATTTACAACCATCATAGCGTTCCAGATGATCACTATTTGCATGCTTCCCAGTTGACTTCCAACAAGCAGAGTCAATGGAGAAGCTGGCAGTAGAATTGCAAGTCAAGGTCACATGAAGTTTTGCTTAATGACCACAACTGGAATGAGGTCATAAATCTATTGTGGTCATGTGTTGATAAACAAACAGAGTTGCCAATTGTCATTTAATTCTGATCAATTTCCTTTCTTTTTGCAGAATTCAACAGTGACAATAGAGGAATTTCATTGCAAGCTTCAGGAGGCTACTAATTTTCCTTTGCGTCCATTTGTAATCCCATTCCTAAAGGTAATTATTGTACCCTGTTGGTAAGATTTCATGACACATTAGAATGATTTTATAATATCTCCCAAAGGATCCTTATGGAATACACAGAACTCTGTCTCTCTCGCTCTGTCTCTCTCTGTCTCCCATACACACATACATACAACCTTACTATCTTCAACAGAACCTGTTTTAACAAGTAAACAGGAAAATGTTCATGAGATCTGATTTCTTTGTAGCAAATCAAAACATAAGCTAAATAAGTTATATTATTCTATAAATTATATATTTTGTTATGACTTGATTAATACTGTTCCCTTAAGTTTTGTTGTTGCTCGATTTGAGAAGATTTGAAATTGCGGAGATAATAAAAAAGAATTGTTCTGTTTGCCACAATTTTATGTAACAAAAGAAAAAGGAAAAAGAAAATGTCCTCTGGATAGCCATTGCTAAAATGATAGAAAAGTGTGCTGTTGTTTGTTTTGCTCTGAGCCAGATTTTGTTCAGCTTAGTCAAAATCACTGGCTGAAAAATTATAGTGGAATCTGTAAACTAAATGTGTTAGACTGTTCTAAATCATAATCTTCTAATGTGTTATAAAAACTAGTGTTACAGAGGAAGAATTTGCAGAGATTGGATGATTGCATGAATATTTTTAAAAAGTGATAGTTAATGAAAAAAGTGAGAATTGCCACATTCCCAAAAAGATTTATTAGAAAATATTAAAAAATCAGTTTCTTCCAGATCCCTAATATGAGGACAAAATAAGGAGGCTTTTAAGAAGAGACTGGATAGCCACTTGTCTGAAACAGTGTAGGGTCTGCTACTGAGCAGGGGGCTGGACTAAAAGACCTCCAAGATTCCTTCCAACTCTGTTATTCTTTTATTCTGTTCTGTTAATCCTCTCCATTAAAGCCAAATAATTGATTATGCCCAGATCAGAAAATAAATTATGTATCTACTTTTTGCCTGCAATATTTTACCGGGTGTCACTTTTGTTATCTAAGTTAAGGAGTGGTCAATGCATATGGTTTCCTCTCCCCCCCCCCAATGTACAGATGATTCATGTATATTAGAATATGGACTGTTATTGCATGTTCAATACCGACTTGAGGTCTGGTTCCTTACTTGTTTCAGCATTATTCCCATTTCTTACATAGGATCATGGCTAAACCTATACCTCTTATGGGCATTTCTCCTTTAAGGAAAGCAGAAAAGGAAAACAAACTGAAATTCAGATTTCTCTTGTATCTGATAAGGTTGTTCATTGGAGCCTATTTGGTCATTTGTCTCCAAGGGACAGAATATCTTGTTTATTTTTCCATAGAGCTACGTGAGGTTTAGCCTCTTTTTCCAAATTGTCCTGGCTAGAACAGGATGGCTGCTAATTATCATTCAGCTGATGACAAGTGTTATCTGTGCTAATGGAAGTCACATTATTTTGTCATAGTAGTTCTTAGGAAGATTAATACCATTTATAGCTGAGTGTTGTTTGTATTAGGAGAACCTCTGTTTCAAATCTTGACTTGCTGCTTTACCCAAAGAATAAAATCAACTTCTCTGTAGCTTCAGAACCTAAATGGGTAACTGTATCATTGTTTTGTAGGCAAACCTTCCTCTCCTCCAGAGGGAATTGTTGCACTGTGCTCGAGCAGCCAAGCAAACCCCTTCCCAGTACTTGGCCCAACATGAGCATATTCTGCTGAATACAAACACAGCCTCCCCAGCTGACTCTTCAGAATTGCTAATGGAAGTAAATGGAAATGGAAAGAGGCATAGTCCAGACAGGTAAGAGGATTCAAGTAACTCAGAAATCTGCCAATAGAGATATCAAGGTATACAGAGACACTTGTTGAGATGAGATAAGAGACATGGTAGCACAGTGGTTAGAGTGCAGTACTGCAGGCTACTTCAGCTCACTGCTAGCTGCAGTTCAAATCTCACCGGCTCAAGGTTGACTCAGCCTTTCATCCTTACGAAGCGGATAAAATGAGGACCCAGATTGTTGGGGGCAATATGCTGACTCCATAACCCGCTTAGAAAGGGCTGTAAAAGCACTATGAAGTATATAAGTCTAAGTGCTGCTAAGTGCTATGAGTAGCTATAAAAATAAAACAAATAAATAGTCCTCGGGGTTTATTTCTATGTCCCCTCTTAAAAGCTTGTTGCTGTATATTTAGAAGTCAGCTACTTTCCCAAAAGGCTATTCTCCACTCCTTTACTGTTACCTTTTTCAGAAAAAAAGGAAGTAGTGAGGAAGGAAAAATAATGGGAAGGAAAAAAAATGCTTAATGTTTAGGAAGAGTTGGGAATTAAGATCTGGCGATAAACCAAATGTCTCAATAAGAGAATGGGATCTATAAAATGGGAATGGTGGAAATGAATATGTATGCAGAAGACATGCGTTGAAACCCATAGAATTTTGTTTTTTTTTTAAAAGACAGAAAAATCCAGGTGCCAATGTGGAAATGTTTATCAGGCGAACATATTTTAGATTGACAGTTTTTAGCTAGATTATGGAAATGCCCTGATCTACAAGACTGGAGATTGTCTGGAGAACATGAAACTTTCTACATAAGCATTTTATCTGCTCTGAGAAGAGGATTTTTCATCAGTATAAACACAGGCCTCTATATACAGTTTTCTGAATAAAAAAAATATTTTAGATAATTATAATTAAATCAATTTATTTTAAGTAATTTAATTGGTGGGCTAATTGGTTATTCTAGTGTTTCACTTTTATTGTTGAACAGTGTGAATATGTATTAGTGTTTTCCTGAGATTGTACATTTTTTTTTGGACTTTTAAAAATACCAGAACAAGCAATATACGGTATATTAAACATACATTACAAGCCTTTGATACTATAATAAACTTAATGCACTGGTGGTTTTCTGATTTATTTATTTTTTTACTGTTAATCATTGTAACCAAGTAACACCTGAGTTGATGATTTCGACCCATTTATTATAAATAGCCATCTCATAGTATACTGCACAGGAATACTGAATCCAGTTCTTGTCACCACGATACAAAACAAATGTATCGTATCTCTAGGAAATGTGCAGAGAAGAGCAACACAAATTTTGAGAGGCCTGGTATATTTAGCCTAATGAAGAGAAGGCTCAGGCATGACATGTTAGCCATCTTCCAATACTTGGAGGGCTTTCACATGGAAGAGGGGGTTGGTTTATTTTCCAAAGCATCTGAGGACAGGACAAGGAACAAGTTAGGAAGAGATTTGGAACAAAGGAGAAACTTTCTGATAGTAAGAACAATTAGTCAATGAAATAGCTTCCCTTCCAGAGTTGTGGGTTCTCTATCACTGATAGTTTTCAGGAAAAGATTGCCAATCATTTGTCCAGTGTGGCATAAGAATTCCTGCCTCGGGCAGGGAGTTGGACTAGAAGTCCTCCAAGGTCCCTTCCAGCCCTATGATTTTATAATATATTTTGTTCTGTAATATGCTTTTGAAAAGGCTGTCTTATCTGAAACAAGTTGGGGTTGATTAATAAAGTTTCCCTTTGGACTTTTTTTTCAACTCCCCCTTTTTACCAATATTTGAAAGGAATTGGGCATATCAGACACAACAAAGAAGCTTTGTAGTAATATTGGATGGATTTTGTGCAATCTTTTATTTTCAGGCAAGTCTCTAGAAAGGTTGTTTAATAAGAGTTTTTCTACACACAAATCCCATTTAACACTTTTTATATTTGCATGGGTAATAGTTGAAGAGGCTACTCAGGTGATTTTAGAAAACAAATGCTGGCAATCAGCAAATAACTATTCTGTGGGAACTGAATTAAAACAATGGACTGAATTTAATGCTGCAAGATGAAACAAAAGGGTACCTCATTATTTACTTACTTATATATTGTGTTTTGCATTGGTTTTACCTTCAGAATGATTGGAAATACTGAACACAATTGAGTATTATTGTCTCTGTGCTATCATGTTACTATTAGGGCATTGTTTTTCAAACTTGGCCACTTTAACATAGGAACTTTAATTTTCAGAATTCCCCAAACAGCATATTGAAGTCCACACATTTTAATGTAGCCAAGTATGAAAAGCACTGTCATATTTGTCCATATTTTTGAATGTCATCAATATATGGGAACCTTTTCTTATTCTTTTTTTACTGAGTTTGTGCCTTGTTACTAGTTTTCTTTGTTGTATCATGGGCAGTATATGAAACTCTGCAAGTGAATAGAATAATGTAATAATTCCCTGAATGCTAGTGGACATATTTCTTTTCTTGTCTTGCTTACAGAAGGGAAGAGAATAACTTTGAGAGAGAGCCAATCCCTTCAGAGCCTCCTGCCAAAAGGGTTTGCACCATTAGCCCAGCACCTCGGCACAGTCCATCCCTCATGTTGCCCATCATAAACGCAGCTGGGCAATTTCACCCTACACCACCTCCTCTACAGCATTATACCCTAGAAGACATTGCAACATCCCATTTGTATAGAGATGCAAGCAAGATGCTGGAACACAGGGATTTGCGAGAAAGACATAGTATAGGTAATGAAATCTGCCCGGTGTGACAGATATGCCTATATTTTCCAATGTACTCTAATTCCAGTCAAAATGCTGATTGCCAGCATTTGTTTTTTAATTTTATAATGCCTTGGTAAGATCATACTTCAAATACTACATCCAGTTTTCATTGCCAAATATAAAAATGATTGTTGAGACTCTAGAAAGAGTACAGAGAAGAGCAACAAAGATGATTAGGGGACTGGAGGCTAAAATATCTAAAGAACAGTTGCTGGAATTGGGTAGGTCTAATTTAATGAAAAGAAGGATTAGCGGTGACATGATAGCAGTGTTCCAATATCTCAGGGGTTGCCATAAAGAAGAGGAATTCAAATAATTCTCCAAAGCACCTAAAGGCAGGAGAAGAAGCAATGGATGGAAACTATTCAAGGAGAGAAGCAACCTAAAATTTCACTAAGGTGAAATTTTCTGACAGAACAATTAATCAGTGGAACAATTGCCCCTAGAAGTATTCTGTGAATACTCCAACACTGGAGGTTTTAAAGAAAAGATTGGACAACCATTTGACTTAAATGGTATATGGTTTCCTCCCAGAGAGGGGTTTGAACTAGAAGATCTCCAAGGTCCCTTCCAACTCTGTTATTCTGTTATTCCTATTCCAATGTAAAATATAAATTTGACAAATTTTAACAGCGGTTAAGCATTTCAGGATGAAGAACTAAGTATCATATAGTAGTTTCTGTTATTTCATAGCAAAATTTGATGTTCTTTACTGATCTTACAGATGCCCATGGTTTTGTAAATCCAATATGTCTTTATGTATTGTATATTTGTGTTAATAGAAATAATCTCTTTCACCCCTTCCTCCTTTTTTGGTATCACACATCAGGATTCTAGATTATACAACTTTCAGATTCTAATATTTCCTTGCATTTCCTAACAGGATTAAATGGAGGTTACCAGGATGAACTGGTGGATCATCGCCTAACAGAAAGGGAATGGGCTGATGAATGGAAGCATCTGGATCATGTAAGAGCCTGGGATGAAAACAAAAGCAATGTACAAATATGACTGTCCTACTGCTCTTCTAAGCATGAACTTCATAACATTCTATTAAAATTATATACATAGGAACCAATCTTATAATAATTCAGGTTGTTCATGTAACCTGATAAATTTCTGGCAGCAGCTCTTCGGCATCTTGGGCAGAGGTCCACCTTATCACTTTCTACTTGACCTTTTTATTTAGAATTAAATCTGGATTCTTGACATACAAAGCATGTGTTGTATCTTTGAGCTGTGACATGCATATGCACAGAGCCAACTACATGTCTGTATGGTTAGGTGATTGTTTAGTCTAAAGAGGATTTACTGGTAGAGCATGGGTGATGCATATACATGGTTCTAAGTTTGACTTCTGCATGCTATGCAGAGATACCAGGGGAGGGGAGGAGAAGAAGGAGAGAAGCAACCTGGAATTAAGGAGAAACATTCTAACAGTGAGAAGATTTAACCGGTGGAACAGCTTGCCTTCTGAAGTTGTGGCTGCTTAATCAGTGGGTTTTTTTTTTTAAGAAAGACTGGATGGCTACTTATCTCAAATGATATAGGTCTCCTGCCTAAGCAGGAGATTGGACTAAAAGACCTCCGAAGCGTGGCACGACAAAACCGCGGTCCACTAAAGCGCGCCCGATTAAAGCGCGTCGCTGACGTCATCAGCAGCGCGACAACAGCAACCGCGGAGAAAAAAGGGCGCTTTAAAAAGCGCTTTGAAAGCAAGCCAATTCAAGTTAAGGTAAGGGTTAGGTTTAGGGTTAGGGTTAGGGTTAGCGTTAGGTTAAGGGTTAGGATTAGGTTTAGCGTTAGGTTAAGGGTTAGGTTTAGGGTTAGGTTAAGGGTTAGGTTTAGGGTTAGGTTTAGGGTTAGGGTTAGGGAGGTTAGGTTTAGGTTTAGGGGTTAATTTTAGCTTTAGCGCTCACAGCGTGCTTTTTTCGTCGCGCTGTGATGATGTCAGGTACGCGGTTTCGTCAAGCGCGCTTTAGTCGAACGTGGTTTTGTGGTGGAACCCTCCAAGGTCCCTTCCAGCTCTATTCTGATTGATCAACACCGTGTTATCTTGCCTATATTTCAAATGCTCCTATATAATATCTGTTTTATAGAGATCCTCATTTTTAGTGCCATTTATTTTTATACAGACTAAATTAATTATTGGGAAGTAGCTCATTGGATATTCCAGAATCTGTTCCTGCAAGATAGAGCTGTTACAGAAAAGCATAACAAAAACTCTTACATAGGCAACTTTGCAGGAAAACTCTGCTTACTGTCCTTTGTGAAGCCGACATGTTTCAAAATGTCCTCTTCTTTTCCCTGTTGAAGGCATTGAATTGTATTATGGAAATGGTAGAAAAGACCAGGCGTTCCATGGCTGTCCTCCGCCGTTGTCAAGAAGCTGACAGGGAAGAGCTCAATTACTGGAAAAGACGATGCAGTGAGCCCACTGAACCACGGAAAGGAGGGAGCGATTCAGCCGTGCGTCAGCATAGTCCTGCGAGCTCAGACACAATCAACAGTGGTATGCATGGGTACCCTGAATTTAAAGCAGTGACTTTGTATTCGTGTACTCTAGATCAGTATTTCTCTACTTTGGCAACTTTAAGCTGGGGAATTCTGGGAATTGGTGTCCATGGGTCTTACAGTTGCCAAGGTTGAGAAACACCGATCTAGATTTTTATCTGAATAAAAGAATGAAGAAAAATATTTTGTATTCCTTTACAGCGCTCCGTCTGTAAGCTTAAGCACATTTAAAGGAGTTAAAGAGTGCACTATTACCAATAAATATGGAACAACATAAAGTATCATTGCCCTTTTTTTGGACTCTTATCTCTTAAAATTAAAGAGCAGATCTCAAGTTAATGTTGACAAAACTTGTTGCAAAAATAACAAATCAATTATGATTCTAAACTTCAACATTCTGAAGTAGAACAAAATCCTCTGCACTCTCTATTACTATTTCAGCAGTATTTTAAGCATAACAGTGTTTTTTAATCATCTCCATTGATTTGCATCACCTTACTATGAATTCAATCATGGATGTTCTCATGATATTGATGCAGATTGGCTTCAATTTCACTGTCCCAAATTCAAGTGCAAATTAGCCATGGGAACTGAATCTAGAACTGACATCTAGGTTTTTTTTTTTAATCTTACTCTCCCTTCAAAACCATAAGCATACTGAAGTTGGAAAGAATATTACTTGATTTTTTGTGAAGGACACATTACCTAATTTATTTGTAACATTTGCATCATTTCAGAGGTTTGGATGTAACTTTCATCCAAAAGGTTTTGAAAGTGACTTGCATATAGTCAATGCCAAAGGCTAATAATCTAAAAGATAAGATACAGCAGGAGTGGGAACCAGGTAGCCTCAGAGGAAGTTGTGATGGAAAGCAGCTGTCATCCATTAACCTTGTAGGGAGACCTGCTTCATTAAATTCCTTCTCCCTCTGAATTGTTTCCAGCTGGCCATTTCTTTGGGATGAGTACGTAGTTTAAGTATTGGTGCCTGAATTAGCACATTGCATCCAGATTGGAAAACAAAAAGAAGAAGTAATGTGTATTTCATATTCCAAGCTACTTCTTGGCTTTAAATTCAGAGTAAATTTTCCAATGATAAACATGAATATTCTATTTTTTTTCCTCCTTGTTTAAAACAACAGTTAATTCTGTTGGCTGCCTTGAATACAGAAAGGTAGGCTATACATTGAATAAATAAATAATCATCCAAGTTGGGTTTGCAATATAATGTTTTGAATTTGACTTTTGCTTGGGTTCCCATACCATTAGCTGTAACAGTTTTCATGATGCTCTGGTTTCATTTCCTCTGTGCTTCTTTCTTCAGTCTGCCAGTACTTTGCCACAATTTTGCTAGCGTTGACTTGGGTCAGTTCAAGCTTGGGGGTTTCTCTGAGCATTTAAGCATTTTGGCTGTGTAAAACTCCACGCTTAGGAAATGAGTTTGCTATTAGTATACATATTGAATGCATTCTATATTTGATGAATGGTAATCTGGAGGCCAGATTTTCTATCAACGGCATCTGTGCAGTCCTTAATGTATAGGTTTAATTGTACTTTTAAAATGCTTTGCTAAACTAAAAGTCCATTCCATTCTTTCTACAACACTGAGCCAAATACGCCTTTTGATTGTCCTCATAGCATTTGGTAATGTATGTTGTTTCTGCATAAATGCCATTTCTCCTACTTTGGCTAATAGAGATTGACATTAGTTGAATTGTAATATTTTGAGCTATATACCAAAAAAAAAAAAACCCCACCCTTCCACAATGCTGCCTTTAAGTTTGTATTCTACCTTGTTGTGTATAGACTCTTAGGGAAAAGAAACATGAGACATAAATTAGAGGTGAAGTATACTTATGTCTGGGTAAAACAAAAGCATTGTTTTCAATTTTGCAAATTTTACATCTAATTACCATATTATTTGGGACTGGGAATATACAGTAATCTGTATGAAACATTGTAAATAGGGCACTATTAGCAACGATTATGTTGTGGAATTTAAAGATGGAAATTATGCTACACAAAAAATTATGCAGTGATTTAAATTAAATTAAAAATTAAAAATGATCATCTATCATTTTGACATTGTTGAACACTGTTTAACCGCAGATATCTCTTGGTTTGGTTTTAGTAATTAACCCATCCTGCTCTCTTGCTACACAGAAGCTGAATATAATTTTTTTAGCTTGGTAGGGCTAGATTTCCATGTTTAATATTATTGCCATCCTTCTTTCTTCTGCAGAATCTCAGCGGGAGAGCAGTAGCAGGCCAGGAACAGCAGGTTATGTCACAGAAGAGATATGGAAAAAGGCTGGTAAGTAAGTAAGCCTGTTTCAATGCATTGCTGCGAGACATTATTTTGTTTAGAAGCACCTAGTAAGCACAAATTCCTATCACTGATCTAAAGAGACAATATCTAGAGAGCCAGAGTAAATCAAAAATTCCAAATAAATAGCAGAGGTGGATCTGAATTACAACTAAGCAGGCAAGCAGCTTGTCTGAGAAGCTGGCATGCGGTCCAAGAGTCATCCTAGCATATTCAGACTGGATATTTTCTGGGCAACTGGTGGCAGTGGCAACATCCACTCTGTTTCAGAAAAGAGATAGCAGAATTGTGAGGAAACAAAAAAGGAAGTGGTCCTCTCCCTGAAGGGGCAAAGGAAAGAGGACAAATGGAAAACAACAATCAATATGTCTTGGTTTACGTTAAAGGTATAATTTTTCTACCTTTTTTGCAAGTGTCTTTGCAGCATTCTGTCAGGCAGTAAGGTTTATCTAGCTATGGATAAATATTTCAAGTAGTTTAGGAGAACTTTGCTTTAAATTGTATACGGTAAGTAATAGTTTCACAACTAATTCAGGTGCTGACTGAAAAGATATGTGTACATATGATTGGTTTGCCTTTATCTTTTGGGAAGAGACATTAATTATATACAATTAATAACTAAATCTTTAAATAAAAAAAAGCTCAGTCAAAAATGAAGATACATAAGCCACAAGTACAAATATTTCTCCTGGAGGGTGACATTAACATGGAAATTGTAACATGGATAATGTAGTTATGAATCCTGTAAGTGAAAGAGAGGTAGAATATAGATACCAAGAAAAAATAGAAGCCTTGAAAAGGCTTGAGTTTGAATTTCTACAAAGACTTTTGTATAATTTTGTATAATTTGGCATTTTTCAGGCATGATTTCCAAGAGTTATGGTGACTCAGTGGTTATGATGCAGTATTGCAGGCTATACTGCCCAAAGTCAGGAGTTCAATCCCGACTGGCTGAAGGTTGATTCAGCCTTCCTGGTTGGTAAAACGAGGATTCAGATTGTTGGGGGCAGTATGCTGACATTGTAAACTGCTCAGAGAGTCCTGTAAAGCACTGTGGAGCGGCATATAAGTCTAAGTGCTATTACTATTCCTCTTCCAAGCTTTTTATAAGGAGGGGATGAAGTTTTATAAATCTTCCCATACCTTCCCTCTCTGATAAGTGAACTGACTCCTCTCCTTTCATATATCAAGTCTGAGTCATTTGCTCTAATTAGTTTGAAGTTAAGCATAAAAATTTTGCAGCAGTGGAAAGATCTTGTCTCTATTGCCTAGTTGTCTTGTCTTTAGAACAGGCAGGCAAATGTGTTTGTTGGATGTCCCAAAGGCGCTTTTTCAGGAGGCAACTGGACTTTCTTGTTTTTTCTTTGAAGACATTTCGCTTCTCTTCCAAGAAGCTTCTTCAGCTCTGACAGAATAGTGGCAAATGGAAGGATTTATACTCCTTGCATTTAAATCCTGCACCTTTGGGACCTCCATGACCTGGAAGACTGAGAATCTCTACAGAGTTTTTGTTGGATGATATTGCCCTTTGTGCCCGCCTCCCCCCCCCCCCCTTGATCAAAATGGTTTCAGGGTGTCTTTTTCTGCTCCACTTTGCAAGTACACTGCCTTGTCAACTTGAGCGCTCTGTTCATTTGGGAAAGCTTGTTTCCATTGATTGCAGGTCAACCCAGCAGTTTATCAGCGATTTTGCAAAAGAAAAAATGAATGCCTGTTCATTTGGGTCAGAACTTATCATTTTTAAAGCTGCCCATTTATCATGAATAACTATAAAACCACAATAATTTTATGAGTATATGCCTTGCAAATAAGAGGTTTCTGGTTCTATTCTTAGCAGAATGTTTTTAAATTACAGTGGTACCTTGGTATTCAACTGCTTTGAAACTCATCCAATATTGTATTTAACTCATTTTGACATGAAGATTTTGTCCTGGTACTCTTTGTTTGTTCAGTACTCAACACAAGCTAGAACTTGTCAGTCAAGTGCCTTGTGATTCACTACATTATTCCTTATGGAAAAAATTGTTTGGTACTCATCATTTTTTTGTACTCATCGTGCCTCCTGGAACCAATTAACTATGAGTATTGAAGTTCTATTGTGTTATTTCTCTTTCTCTGAGCTTGACTTCCCTGCCCTGTTTTACTTGTTTTCCAGTAACCAGTGTAAAATGTTTTCACCTCAGTTTCCAAATAGCTCAACTATTCTAAATAGGAAAATGAAGATGATCCTTAAGTTCAGGAGCGCTTCAGGGTAAACTAAAGTTATGTGTGACTTTGGCCTTTTATTACAGAGTTGATTGGAAGTGTCTTCTTCAAAGATTACATTTTACTTTCCATCATGAAGCTGTTTGATGTACAACCTTTGTTTTCTTTCAGAAGAAGCTGTGAATGAAGTCAAACGCCAGGCTATGTCTGAAGTCCAAAAAGCAGTGGCAGAGGCTGAGCAGAAGGCATTTGAAATGATCGCATCAGAAAGGGCTAGAATGGAGCAGACCATTGCTGATGCTAAACGCCAGGCTACTGAAGACGCTTTCCTAGTGATTAATGAGCAAGAAGAGTCTACAGAGGTGAGGACTAAGCAGAAATACCTGGTGTTTTGGGAGGGCATAGGGAAACTCTTGGACATCATCTTAAAGATGAAGTAACTTTGTGTAGGTTTTGGGGGGGGGGGAAGTTGCCTGGGATTTTAGAATTTCATAAACTACTTTTTATGTTATAAATTAATCTGTCTATGGAGATTCTCAATCATTCAGGTCATGGTTGTCCCAAAGGTGCTTTTTTCAAAAGGCAACTGGATTTTATTTGTTTTTCCTTAAAGACATTTCGCTTCTTATCCAAGAAGCTTCTAAAGTTCTGAATAGTGGAGAATGGAAATAATTACTATGTTTTCCTGAAAATAAGACCTGGTATTATTTTCTTTTTGCTTCCAAAATAAGCACCAGGTCTTACTTTGGGGGCATGTCTTACCCGCTTTTAGGACCACCAGAGCCATGCCTACCATGCCCCGACACCTGTCATGTTGCTACCCAACTTCTTTGCAGCCACTCACAGCCAGACTCCATGAGGCTTATTGCGCTGTGCTGCCTCTCATGGCAGGAGGTTGCATGGCACGTTGTGCCATTGTGTGAGCAACAGCAAAGGTGCAACAAACCTTGAAAGGTTTGGCCATGCAATGCTGCTGCAGAAGAAGTTGGGCCTCGCCCCACCTCTACAACCAGACGGTGGGCAGGGCTTAACTAGGACTTATTTTGGGTGGTAGGGCTTATATTAGGCATAGGCATGAAAATCGGGATAGGGTTTGTTTTCAAGGTAGGTTATTTTTTCAGGGAAACACGGTATATTCCTTCCAGCTATCCAGAAAATGAAAGGAATTGTTTGGGAAGATTGCAATCTCAAAGTCAGTGTAAATATTCAGCAGCTTTTTGTTTTTTGTTTTGCATCTTGAATAATTACGTTCATTTACCATTGTTAAAATTCACATTATAAAGGAAAATGTGCTCTTCAGAAACATGCTATTTGAGCCTGTTACATGGCTCACTGAAGGTTGCTAATTAAGTTATTCCTCTTATATTTGTGCCAAGGAAAAACCTTGTTGGGATTACTAGGAACACCTTCATAGAAATGTAAATTCCCAAATCTATGAACATATCATATGACAGTTACAGCTAATGCAATTATAGCTAGGTTGCCATTTGATAGACTTTGGCAAACTGTTCTATGTTATTCTGGACAACATTTGAATTTGATTATACAAGGAATTTTCTTACTAGCGGCATAATAGCACCTCCCTCAAGGCCTTTTTCCTCCTTCAAATAATAAACCAACTTCAAACTGTTTATTTGGCAGTATCCTTAAAGGAGAAGTGTGTTCTTTGGTTTTTCAGAGCTGCTGGAATTGTGGTCGCAAAGCCAGTGAGACATGCAGCGGATGTAACATTGCTCGTTATTGTGGCTCCTTCTGCCAGCACAAAGATTGGGAGAGACATCATCGAATCTGTGGGCAAGGCCTGCACAGCCAAGTTAAGCCAGTGTCCTTATCAGCCAGTCGGTCTTCAGCTGCCACCCTCAATGCAGTGGATGGAATAGCAAGTCCGGCTCTGGAAAAAACATCCACAACCACGTCTCGATCCTCCACTCCAGCCTCTGTAACAGCAGTAGATACAAATGCACTCTAAAAGGGAACTCTGCATTCAATACATTTTGTTTGTTTGTTATTTTGTACTTTGGAAAACAGAAACCTCAATACATGATTCAAAATTTATATTTCCGCACTTTGGACTTCAGGCAATTTGTTGGGGAGGGCGGCTTTTTCCACAATATTACAGTGACATTTTTAGAAATCTATGTTAGCCCTTCCAATTTGGGATCTCAGAATGATCTCAGTGGTTCCTGGAATACGGAGAACTTTGTTTTAATGGAACTTTCTCAAAAGATACTCTGTGTTGATATAATTTTAAGCTTCTAATCTAGCAGATTGTTCTCTCTTTTTATCATGAAGCAAAGCTGCTTGGAAAGCCTTTTCTCTCCATTTAATGTTCCCATTCTTTGTTTAATCCGAACAATTGAGTTTTCACTACCACCAACCATTGCTATTTGAGTACCTCTAGGCTTTTCACATATTGTGACAGAATAAGTGGACCATTTCATTATCAGGCAGAACGATGTAAATAAAATATAATATAAGCAGCCCCAATGTTCTTTTTACCCTTCGTAGTCTAGCATTGAAGGTTTTTTTCTTTTTCGTTTTCATTATATTCCATCGTTCCTGAAATGGACACATGACTGAAACATGTTGTTCTTGTGCTGTAAAAATGAAGATCCCAAACTATAATGACTCATCGGCTTTTTCACTTACCAATTTTGGTAATTTATGAATACAGAGCAGAATGTTTACGAATTCATCGGAGGGCCTAAATAGATTAAAATGTTCTGTCCAAGATTTTTTTCCAAAACATCTTATTGGATCTTTTAACAAATCAGATTGTTTATTTTGTTATCCCAACTCTGACACACTCTTCTCTGCATAAATATTGATGGCTTTATATATTTTGTTT
Organism: Thamnophis elegans; assembly: GCF_009769535.1. Lineage (NCBI taxonomy): Eukaryota > Metazoa > Chordata > Lepidosauria > Squamata > Natricidae > Thamnophis > Thamnophis elegans. The sequence goes on from NC_045545.1 coordinate 67,125,641, forward strand.
TAAAGGTACATTAGTGAATAAATTAACTGGCACGTACCACTCATGACTCAAACAGTTATTCCAGTTAGTTCAGGCTTTCATGTTCAGGTTCCCTCTAGGTACATTGGTTTTCCGTTTTCATATTTCCCCAGGTTAGATAACCAATGACATAATTGTCTATGGGATTTCTCGAAGTCCAATACCTGTGAAGAGTGTTGTACTGGAGAAGATAAAGCTATTATCTCAGAACATGTTGGTTAAATTATAGAAGATTCGTGTCATTTAATAACATTCATGAACAGGCAAGGTTAATGTATTTAATTCTCTTTTTCTGTAAGCAAATTAAAATTGTTGACTCTATTGAAGAATTTCATGTATTAAAGTATCCTGGCATCTTTCCAAGATAAGTCATGAAGCTTGTAGGTTCCAAGATTCCAAGATCTACCCACTGGTTTTATAATGTATCTAGTTCTTTTGCCGCATTTAAGAAGGACTTTTTGTGATTTTCCCATCTTAAACATGCCAGATTGATATAGATCAAGATCAGCATATAGTAGGCAAACCACAACCACAGATGGAAAGCAGGTTTTGTTAGCTTTAAGATGCAATTCCTAGAAAACTAGAGTTAATGTGATGATGGTTGAAAAGAATTACACTCTTACAATTATCCTTAGTAACACAGCTGCTTTTTGCCAACACTAACATCAGAAATTATTCGGAGATATATGCATGCATCTAGTTCGAATCTCAAGAGGAGTGGCTTCATATAAAGACTTTTATTTTTGAAAGGCTATCTGAATTTATTCAGATTCATGTTTATGAAAATCAAGTATGCTAACTTCTAATCCCCTACATGTGGTTTACCACAAACATCTGTTTTGCCATACTCAGATATTAAATTGAGATAATAAATATACAGTCCCGAGGAAGAGGGCATTTATATGTAAGTAAAGACTTTATTCATATGATGCCAAAATCTCATGGTTTGATGTCATGTCTCAACTAACATATTGTAGCAAAATAGTTTTCGGGGTGTATGAGATACTCTAAAGCACGGATGTCAAACTCACAGCGTCACGTTGCCATCATGTGATGTATTGTGATGTATTTCTCCTTTGCAGAGATGGGGTGGGTGTGGCCTGTACCTGACACATCCAGCCCACAGGCCGCCAGTTTGACACCCCTGCTCTAAAGTATTATTTGGTGCTTCTTTAGGGTTTTTTTTTTTTTTTTTTTTTTTGGCAGATTCTTGTGTTGCATATTTCCATTAATTCATATGCATATGCATTGCTTGGAGAAAAATATTTGATTTACACCTGGAACTCATCCTTTAGTGATGATTTACCAAAGAGGGATATTTTTTAAAAAAATTAATGCTGTTTAATAAAAAGGAAAATCCAAGGTCATGAGTTCACACATGTTTATAGATACATTTGAGTGTTCACTTTAAGAAAAATGTAGTACTCCAAGGAACTATCAAGTTTAAACTGTTTCCAAGATTTTTCAGTGAATGTGAAAATAAGAATTAAAGCTGTGGTGCTAACATTACTTATTTGTTCCAAAACTGATTCTCTCCATAAAACAGAATGATACAAGTTCGGCTCCAAAGAAAAGTATGAATGTACGTTTGTCTGAGAGAGAGGAAAACTATACGTGTGTGTGAGGGAAAACATTCATTGGCATTCTAAGAGTATATGTAAATAGACAGTCTTCCGTAATTTAACATGCAACTACAATAGCTTGCTGCATATTATGTGAAAAATACATCAATGTACATAGGTTACAATATTATCAGTCATAATTTTAAAATGATTTTTTGAAAATGGAAATGAAAGATATGAAAATGCTACTATGGGAATACTTTGTGGATTCTGTTTTCTATTATATTTTTGTCATTTGATTCTATATTAGGAATTTTTGTTACCAATTTCATGTGCATAACTTATTTAATATACTGTATAAAAGAACCCAAACCGTTACAGATGTATTTAGTTTGTTCTACTCATAGCAGTCAATAAAGACTATGTTCACCTTATAATATGTTGACTTGCTTTGTTTTATTGAATATAATTTCAGCTAAAGGCTGGATTGACACATCATTAATATTATTTAAATCCTATCCCACTTTTTCTCTAGGAAATCAAGACATGGGGATCTTCTTTTGTTTCAGCCTCATATGCATTCTGTTAAGTCTCTCTGATATTATTCCAACACCTTAACTTTTACACCACTACTATATCATAAGCCGTAGCTACACCTTGGTTTTGGATCAGCTTGTGTGAATTCAGTTGCTGTATGCTTGGAGCTTTGAGAATCTTGTAAACTAAGTCACAGTGGATTCCACAAATCAGGATTTAAAAAAAACAGTATAATTTGAATCTAACCAATGGCAACTGTTATGATTTTTCATGCATAAAACACAGAGATTACAGCAGACAAAAAGTCAGTCTGGCATAATTACTTTTTAATGTCTGAAAGCATGTGTAATTGCTGTTATGTTTTCCAAGCCAACTTTGAAAGGATAGATTGAGGTTTCATAAATCAGGAAGAAAAACTGGGAATAGCTACTGAGAACAGTACCAGAAACCCTCAGTAGAATGTGAAAAAGGCAGATTGAGATTTATGAAAAAGAGATGTATTTAATGTATTGTTTTAAGCCTGAAATATAGCCCCATTTTAGAACATCCCCAGATTTATGTATGTAATTGATTATGGGCATTTTGAGTAGACTCACAATTAAGACATTATTTTATTGCATTAAGAAATTATCTTTGGAACAATTTGAGATAAGTAACGCTGACTCTAAAATAATACATATATAAATAAAGCCCAAGCAAAATAGTACTTGCATATAGTTGAATAGACATTTATTCATCTTTACACACAGAAAACTCAAGATTAATCTTCACATTATGGCTTCATCATAGATAGACTATATGATTTAATTGTCTAGATATACTATTATGATGTGCCTTCAATACTGATGAAGTGCTTTATTGCACATTTTATTTGACAAAGTTTCAGGAATGAATCTCTTGTAAATTGCCTGATTTAACTGATTTACATAATTTAATAATTCAGGAGTATTTAATAAAATTTTAAAGGAATATTTTAAAAGCCCATAATTAGGCAAGTTTTTTGATCCAATAGCACAGTTGGATGCTTTTGCAAAAGAGCTATTGTGTATATGTTCAGTGAAAGAATCTTTGATAATGGGGAAAAAAACATTTTTAGCCACCCCTGCAATAATCTACCATCTACCATCTCAGTTTACTTGATTTTTGTATAATTGAAAGCACAATTGAAAGCAAATCATTATGGGAGGGAGGGAGGACACCATTTGCAATGTGTAACTCCCATGTAATTTTTATTTCAATAAACTTGTTTCAATAATTTGACCAGAGAATGGATCTCCGTGCCAAGGGACTGGGGGGGGGTATGTGTGGGTATGGGCATATTAGTGCCCATATCCATACACCCTAAAATTAGTACTCTAATGTCGACATTTAGTATCCCGGAAATCATAGGTATATCCTTGACCTACACTGTAAGAGTAGGAAGATACAGATTCTCCATGGTATTGACGGGGGAGTCCAGGATGGGTTATTCTAGCTCTGCTATCTCATTGATTGAATTGAAATTCTGAAGACACTTCCTTGGCAACGGTCCCCCGTCTTTCAATTCAGTGCCAGTTCGCAGGACTGTTTTCCTTGAGCTCTTCGCTCAGTTTGAAAGATTGTTGGATTTGTGCTTTAAATTCTTTGAATATCGATAGACTACAGAGGAAGAATTTTTCAGCGCTATGAGTAGCACCGTAGATGCCATTGAGGGCTCTATTAGCCCAAATTATAGCAATTGCCACTTTCATGCCCGTTGAGCTCTGGAACCTTGCCCCAGGAGCGTTTCACTGAGGGGAAGGCTAACAATTATTATCTCAGAAAAGATCGTGCAATTTAAACCTAGCGCAGTCGATTTTGCGTGCAGCGACACTATTGCTATTATTACAGGCAGTTTTGGAAGTGACAGCTGCCCTTTGGCGTTCATTAACTGCGCTGATTTCAAATTGACATCAGCAGCTGAGGTGTCGGAGCCTGCTAAGCAATTGACTGTTAGTTGGGCATTAAAGTAGAGGGTGTGGACGGTGAACTGAAGCTTCAGTTCTGAACTATGGTGAGAAGGTGGCCATAGCCCCTATTACCGCACTCAGCCAATGAATTTTCCCACGTCCTCTTCACTAGCGCTAATGGTTCCCTCAAGGCTCCTATTTCAGATCAATGGGATTGGTATGAGATGTTATATGCTCCCAACTGTGGGACCATTCCAGAAGTGTTAGAAATTTAGGTTTCAAAATTACCAGGCAGCAATTCAATTCCCGAATTCATAACTTGTTTTTTTTTTTTTTTTTATTGTAAATGTTTTATTCATTTTTTCATTTTCAATTTTGTACATTCACTTATATACTGGATATTGGCAATAATAATATTATAATCGTAAGAAGAACAAAAAACAAACAAACAAACAAACAAACAAAAAAAAAAAACACCCCCAACCGAAACGCAACTCATAAACCCCACCTATCACTTTCACACATCCCTTCTTCTCCCCCTCCAACTTTCCTTTCTCCCTCCAACAATCACCCCTCCTACTTCCCTTTCCCCTCCTATCTTCCTTTCTCGCCTTTCTCACCCTCCTTCCCCTCTCATCCTCCTTACATTCCCCTCTTCCTCCCTCCTTACTTCTCCCTCTTCCTTTCCTCTACTTCTCACTATGGTGCATTTCTCTATTCCTTACGCCAAAAAGAAAAAAGAAAGGAAAAAAGCAATAAGAAAAAAAAAGAGAAAAATAAAAAGAAAAGATAAGGAACAGCAGTATACAAGTGTATTCTTCTATATATTGAAGCTATATCTCCACCCACCCACCCACCCCCAATGAACCCCCCTCCCTAACCCCCTCCGACTTCCCAGGTCACACACCCGGCACAGTTCAGTACCATTCACCTTCAAAGTATCTTATTAACAATAATAATGAAAATAAAATAAAAAGAACACTCCGAAAAAGAAAACAAAAACAAAAAAGTAAATAAAGTAAAATTAAAAACTCTTTTGCATTATGCTCAGCCTCCCATCATTCTTCAAATTTTAAACAGTATAAATCATTCCATTTATATTTTGTCCTCGTCCCTTAGTTCTTTGATATTTACCCCCATCTTCCTGTAGAATCTCCAGATAGTCTTTCTTAAGCTTATATTCAAATATTAGTTTATACAAAGATCAATTTGTCTTCATATTTTCGCTGCTCATCTTCCTATCCTTCGTTTCACATCTCCATTCCTCCCAAGCCCAGATTGCATAAGATTAGGATCTCACTCTTCACTTTAAAATCCTGAGCTTTTTATATTATACTTCAGACTTGTAGATTCATAAAACATATGCCCAAAATTCATACCAGTTCGTTCAATCCCAAGATTCCTTCATCAATATCCCATTCCACCTTCCTTTCTGCTCCACACTCCATTCACCCCAAACCGCAATTCAAATAAATCTTAGTCCCCGCTTTCCTCACAGAAAACACTTCGTGCGCAGTTTGGATTTAAACTCAAATAAGTCTTGTAAAAGTCCCGTATCAATACACAACTTCACCATTTCATACCAAACAGAAATCCTAAAGTTTTAATCAGTCCAAAAGCTTAGAAAGTATTTTAAAAACGTCGCTGGGTCTGTATTCTTTACTCTTCTGTCCTTCCGGAAAGAGAAGGCTACCCTCTCCCTTATAACCACGTGTCCCGCTGCTTTGTAGATATGACTGAATCCTCAGTTTCCGCTCTTCTGCCTCTCCAGTAGGGGGAGAGCAACTCCCTCCTTCTTGTAACCAAGTGACTTGCTGCTTATCTTTCCTTCACCTTGTCCTTCCGCGTTTCCGGGTGAGTCAGGAAGCCCCGCCTTCAGAATTTTATAATAAAAGTCCCGAGCTTCCGAAACAGAATTAATACGAAATCTTTGATTTTCAAATGTAACTGTAATTCCAACTGGAGCCTCCCATTTATACTTTATTTGACGATTTCTGAGTTCTTGGGTTAAGAAAGTATAACTTCTCCTTGCGTGGAGCATCTGAAGCGGAATATCTTTAAAGACGAACAAATCGTGGTTCTCAATTCGGAGCCTGCTTTTATAAAACTTTTGTAAAATCGCATTTCTGGATTCTCTTGTGAAAAAATATATAATTATGTCTCTTGGAAGCTGTCGTTGCTCCGCCACATGCGAATTCTGGCGATAGATTTTTCGAATATTCCAATCAAAATTAAGTCCTGGGCCTCCCACCAGTTGGCTGAAAGCTTCTACAAAAGTCTGTTTCAAACTCTCTCCTTTCCTTTCAGGCAATCCTCTAACTCGTAATGCAAACGCCTTTGTATTATAATTTATCATTGTAAGTTGTGTTTGATTATTAATAATCTCTTGTTGTAAAGCTTGAATATTAGAAGACAAATCAAGATTAGCCCTCTCCAAAGATTCCAATTTCGTCTCCATTTCTTCAACATAATCTGTTAAAGTAGACGTGACTTCAAACACATTCGCATTCATCTGGGCAATTTTGGCATGTATTTTATCGCATAAATCCAACACAAATTCTTGAATTTCTTTTCTAAAGTCATTAATTATTTGAAAGAGAAGCTCCTGTGTCAAGAAATCTCCAGTAGATGGCGTAGGAGACAAAGGCAGCGATTTGGTAGCAAGTTCTTTAGGCACAAGGGGGGAGGGTTTTTTTGCCTGTTTAGACTTGGGAGGCATTATAGATAAAATCTGAGAATAGACAGATAAACAGTGTCTTCAGCTGGCCAGTTCTCAATAAATTATTTGTGGACTTTGCTCATTAATGAGTAGCGGTCTCCGGGGAAATAAAGCCAGTTAATTACGTCATCAATCACCAACACAGTAAAAACGCCATTTTGTGTCCCAATTGCGCAGAAAAGTTCAAAGGAAAAACAAGGCTGGTGTTTAGATAGTTAAAAAAACAACAACACACACATCACAGAGGTGTGACCCGCTCGTATTATCTTAAAAGCAATTTGTCATTGTCCTGAGTGCGGGGGAGGCTGTCTAGGGCTGCAAAAAGGCAGCTGTAAAGAAATGGCTGGAGATGAAAGCTCGGCTACGTTGGATCCATTCTCTGTTCGCAGCCCAAAAAAAAAGAAGAGGGCTGTGAACTACGAATAAATCCTAACACCTGAGCTTCTGCCTGTCCCTTTCTGCCAGAAAGGGATGATATCTATTGATCTTAATTAGATATACAGACCAGATCTTTAAGAGGGGCTTCGTTGAGCTCCTCGGCGACAGGCTCCTCCCACAGGAAGTCCCCGAATTCATAACTTGTTATGTGAATTTGGGCATTAACATCCCATTCCTTCTAGGTGGCACTAAACTCCAAAAGGCAAGGAAATTCTCAATTGTAATCTCCAAAATTCCATGAATAATGCTTGAGATTAGCAGAAGAAAGACAGAAAATAAAGTACAATTTTTGGACTGTAGTAACATATACTTACTAGATACAGTCCAGAGTATTCTGAAAAGAACCACATTTTTCAGAGTATAAAACGCACCTTTTTCCCTCAAAAAAGAGGCTGAAAATCTGAGTGTGTCATACACTGAATACAGCATTTTTTGCCTCCCGAAACCCCACCCCCTTTACCAAAATGGCCGTGCATAGCTTTTAGGAAGCTTTCAGAGAGCTCCTGGGGAGGACAGAAATAAGAAAAAAATGGGCCTTTTTTGTTCAATTTTTCCCCACCCCAGGAGCACTCTACAAGCCTCCTAAGGACTATTCATGCTCCCCCTTTTTTAAAAAGAAACAGGCCCGTTTTTTGAAAAATGGGCCATTTTTGGGAGGTTTGCAGAATGCAAAAACTTTTTTAAAAAATTTGCCTCTTCAAAACCTTGATGCGTCTTATATTCCGGTGCATCTTATACTCCGAAAAATACAGTATATTAAACTCTTCAGAAAATAAAGTGACTAACAAAGTATCTTTAGTACATGGAAAGGTAAAGCAAGTGTTGCCTTCAACCTAAATGAAAAATAAAAGGCACAGTAAAAGAGTAAGGTTTGTAAATGCATAAATTGCAAAGACGTCTTTCAGAATTCATAATGTTCTATAGATGTATGTGTATATGGTCATATTAGTGCCCATATCCATTCACCCTAAAATTAGTACTCTAATGTGGACATTAAGTATCCTGGAAATCATAGATGTATGAAATCATTCTGCATACACAAATATACACATGCATCACTATTGTTGTCATCAGCTGAAAACATTTTGGCAACCTGGCTCTCTTTTTTTCTAGTTTTTCTAGTTTTCTAGCTAAGATAGCTTTAAAAGCATATTCATGGCCATTTCTTGTAGAATGTGCTTATCATCTGGTTTTAACCATAAATGGAAGGGGTTTTTTTGCTTTAGAGAGTATGCTTTCACAGGAGATGTGGTTGGAAAATGATCCCATAATGAAATAAAGCCACAGGCATCTTGTACAAGAGGAAAGTTAAAAAAGTATACTGTGATATGACTCCCCCTTCCATCCCAGCCTGAGAGTGATGTGATACAAGTACAAAATGGCAAAGCTTGAATAAAGATGTAGCACAAATTTCATATTGGCATATTGAGCTGAGGATCAGATCGGGTGGGTTGCTGCCAGTTTTACTATTGGTTCCCAATACGCGCGCAATGCATGCATGCACCATTCAATGTAAAGTGTTCTTAGCGCATGCACAGAACAATTTACAATGAACTGCGCATGCGCAGTCATTAAAAGCCAAAATGGCGGTGGCCCAGCGGCAGCGAGGGAACTGGTTCGGGGACATGGCAGACCTGGATCGCTGCTGATTCTGCAACCCAGGCCTGCATTTCACTACCGGTTCAGTAAAACCGAGAGCAACCCACCTCTGGATCAGATGACTACATTTAAGCCATTGTTACCTGCATGCTGTCTAATTTAGCAGCCTCTTCTAGATCACAGGTCAGAATAAGATGTCATAATAGCTTCATCCCTGATCTGATCCAGAAATCTCCTTCCCATAATTATTGAAAAAGATAATCCACTCTGCTGAACAAAATACAATACAATACAATAGCAGAGTTGGAAGGGACCTTGGAGGTCTTCTGGTCCAACCCCCTGCCTAGGCAGGAAACCCAGACAAATGGCTATCCAACATCTTCTTAAAGATTTCCAGTGTTGGGGCATTCACAACTTCTGGAGGCAAGCTGTTCCACTGATTAACTGTTCTAACTGTCAGGAAATTTCTCCTCAGTTCTAAGTTGCTTCTCTCCTTGATTAGTTTCCACCCACTGCTCCTTGTTCTGCCCTCAGGTGCCTTGGAGAATAGTTTGACTCCCTCTTCTTTGTGGCAACCCCTGAGATATTGGAACACTGCTATCATGTCTCCCCTAGTCCTTCTTTTCATTAAACTAGACAAACCCAGTTCCTGCAACCATTCTTCATGCCTAATATTATAACAATACTTGAGGTTTCAGCATTATCTGGAAGCAATTTGTGTTTATATTACAGCAAAATCCAGACAGCCCCTCTTCTCTCGGTCTAGTGCAGTGTTTCTCAACCTTGGCAACTTGAAGATGTCTGGACTTCAACTCCCAGAATTCCCCAGCCAGCATTCGCAAAATGCGAAGTCCAGACATCTTCAAGTTGCCAAGGTTGAGAAACACAGGTCTAGTGACTTTGCTTTTGCTGAATGAAAATGAGATGTGAGGAAACTTTTAAAAACCTTAATAATCATATCCTATTTGTACCACAGTGTGGCGTCTGAAGTCCATCTTGAGGGAACCTTTAAGGCTTTTGTTTGTTCAGTAATTATTTCTCTTTCTCACTGTGTGTGTCCTTAATTTCCATATATCTTAGTAGCTCAGACAAAAGCCAAAATGACATCTGACTAAAAGAATTGCTTTCAGCATCTATAACTTGGCACTGTAAAATGTAGAACTTCACTGGCAGTAGACTACTTATTTAGAATCTGACTGGAAAAAGTTAAAATGTTTAGAAGTTGAAATATTACTAATTTTATAATAATCTCTATATTGTGTGTGTTTGTGTGTGTGTGTGTGTATATCAGAAAGACTTGTAAAAGAAGACACCAATGCATTTTTAAAAATTGAGTAACAAGGAAAATTGCATTAAAAATGTAAACATCATTACCTTTTTTCTATATAAAACAGGGAGCCTAATTAAAACGCTAAGCAGGATATCACCTTTGAAGCATGCATTTTCATTTCATTTTTAAAAGCTGTTGTTACTATTTGAGACTTTTCAGAAATCTCAGCCTGATCCAAACTATGGATTTTCAATAAACTGTTGGCTTCATTTCCTTAATAAACAGAAAGCCTCTTAAACATACAGTACATTTGTTAATGACTTTTCATTAATTTTCTGATTGCTAAATATTCGTTACTGTTGTTAATTAGTAGAATTTCAGTAGAGCCTAGAGACCACTCAAAGAAATCCAAACGTTCTATCGTTTTAACTTGCAGATGAAGAAAGATGTTAGCAGATTGTGATTAAACTTTTTGTCCTAGTAATCTCACATTGTGAACTTCAGCACAGCAAAATTTAAAAAGAAGGGCAATTCTGGGATACTCAGTTCACTTTTCACCCCTTTGTTCTCTTAATAAATATGTGATCAATTTAATAATTATTGTTACTATGATATATTTAAATAACAAAAGTTAAAATTTATCAGGCCCTTAGAATATATTTCAGAAACGTTACTGACAAGCTAAGATTGCACATCCCGTTAATCTGTGGTTTGCTTACTATGACTTGTAGATTAAGCCATATCTGGTTAACACATTTCACTAAGTCCAAACCATGGCTTCCAATCCACAGTGAGTAATTTCACATGAGGCAACACAATCCCAAAATGGCTCAATGCAATAAACTAATCCACTGGATCCTTATTTTCTTTCAGGATAACAAAAATTTAATGATGTTTTTTTTTTACTTTCTTAATTAAAGGCATTTCAGTGATCTGATTTTTTTCTATTTCATTGTTTTAAGCTCACAAGACATTAACTTGTGGTTAATTAAATTAAATACAATACAATACAATAGCAGAGTTGGAAGGGACCTTGGAGGTCTTCTAGTCCAACCCTCTGCCTAAGCAGGAAACTCTATATAGTTTCAGACAAATGGCTATCCAACATCTTCTTAAAGACTTCCAGTGTTGGGGCATTCACAACTTTTGGAGGCAAGCTGTTCCATTGATTAATTGTTCTAACTGTCAGGAAATTTCTCCTCAGTTCTAAGTTGCTTCTCTCCTTGATTAGTTTCCACCCATTGCTCCTTGTTCTGCCCTCAGGTGCCTTGGAGAATAGTTTGACTCCCTCTTCTTTGTGGCAACCCCTGAGATATTGGAACACTGCTATCATGTCTCCCCTAGTCCTTCTTTTCATTAAACTAGACATACCCAGTTCCTGCAACCGTTCTTCATATGTTTTAGCCTCCAGTCCCCTAATCATCTTTGTTGCTCTTCTCTGCACTCTTTCTAGAGTCTCCACATCTTTTTTTTACATTGTGGCGACCAAAACTGAATGCAGTATTCCAAGTGTGGCCTTACCAAGGCATTATAAATTGGTATTAACACTTCATGTGATCTTGATTCTGTTGCCTGGATTCATATAACTCATTGAACCCTAAAGTAACATCAAGGGCTAGATTCGCATAAACATTAAGCCACAATCAGCCAAATTTTAATCTATCAAGTCATCCTTTGACTCATTTGATAATGAATAGTGCTACCAATTCAAATTCTAAACAAATTCTAAATCTCTGTTGCCATTTAAAGATCATCTAGAAGTTTGCTGCCCAGATTTAGCAGACCTAGAATAAATAATTAAATCAGGATATATTAAAAATATCTCCTTCATTTATGGTAACTAGAAATGTGATTGTAGATTATCCTTGGAGCTGTAGAGTGTGTCCTATTGAAGAACTGATTATCAGAATTTATTACACATCTCTGAAAAATTTATGTTGCCACCTGCCTGATTCAGATTTAAGGAATAAATAATATGTCTTTTGATTGCATAAATATTAGATTCTAGTAAAGCATATTTGACATTCTTTGATGATTAGATATTTGCCTTAGAGGAATGCCAGCTTGTTTCAAGAAATCCTTCTCAAGTTGTGTTCAGTATTAAGATTTCCACAGAGAACAGTCTTTGATATGCTTATTATTTATATAAAAACTTAGCTGCCTGAGATAAACATATAACCAGGTGCATGGTTTTTTTTTGAGCAATGCTAAATTCAGCACAAGTCAAAATAGTGTTTACTGGCATTCTTTCATGAAATGCAATTTACCATAGTCCTAGTAATTAAGTACTTCAAAAACGATTCCTCTTTATAATATCCTGAACTGGAAATTCCTTTTAAATGCATTTCCCTCAATGTGGAATCTTCTAGATATATCATATTTCTTAAATGCTATACTGCCTAAGGATTTTGGAAATTGGGGTCCAAAAACCTATGACACCAGATTGTATTTTATTTTATACAATATTTTAAATATATATTTAACTGTTTTCAGCATTCAGAGAATGTGAAGTCCTTGGACTATTGAATGAATGAATGGATGAATGAATGGATGAATGAATGGATGGATGAATGAATGGATGAATTAATTAATTAATTAATTAATTAATTAATTCTTTGCTGCCATAGTAGCTCTAAATAGTAGGGCATCCTCTCTTACTATTAAGTCTTCCCTCTTACTATTAAGTCTTCCCTGCTGTGCCATATTTTCAGGTGTGCTAAAACAGATCATCTGCCCAAGAGTGTTTGAACAGTTCTTCAATATCCATTTGCTTCACTCAGTCCATGGGAGACACTTTAACATAATGCAGTCCATTCTTTTAGTCAAGAGTTGACTCACTGTAAAAGAGTTTCTTGGATCAACTTAACATTGCAAGTTAAATATTCGAAACTGAAATTGGCCACTTATCCCCTGAGAGCTTAGGAAAATGTTTTGACCAATGAATTCAAGGGATTTGAGGATATCTCGTAGCTGCATGGTCAGCTCCCAGAGGGAGATGATAGGAAGCTGGACATAAATAGACTTAAATATTGTTTTTCCTCTGCAAAAGATGAGATGAGTAACTATTGAAGTATAGATATCAACAAGTTAAAGCTGTTAGTAGTTTTGTTATAAAAACAACAACCAAAAATATCTTAAAGGAAACCATTATAGAAATCATTGTAAGTCAACTATTATATCCAGGTTATATTTTAGAAGTAACAGAACTGGGTTGAAAAGTCTAGATTACCACCAAATAGCAGCAAAGAGTTAAACTAATCGGTCATTTTGGAACAGCAGTTTTCCAATATCCAAGAGGCTGCCATGAAGAAGAGGAGGCCAACTTATTTTCCAAAGCATCAGAAGGCAAAACAAGAAACAATGGATGGAAACTAATAAAGGAGAGAACCAACCTAGAATTTAGGCAACATTTCCTAACAGTGAGAACAATTAACCAGCAGAACAACTTGCCTTTAGAAGTTGTGGGTATTCCAACACTGGAGGTTTTCAAGATGAGACTGGGTAATCATTTGTCTGAAATGGTATAGAGTTTTTTGCTGAGCAGGGAGTTAGACTAGAAGACCTCCAAGTCCCTTCTAACTTCTGTCATTCTATCATCTGGATTTTTGCAGTGCAGATATGGCATCAATGCAATCTAGGCATGCAGAAATTTATAGACTTAATTCTATAATTAGTAATTTATTAAATTGATACGCTGCCTGATTCTGCGACTCTGGACAGCATATCAATGTAAGAATATTATTGATTTATTTTATTTGTATTGTTTATTATTAAATTTATTAGTCTATGAATGACCAAATAAGACAGGGTGTGCAACCTGAATCCTCAAAGCTGTTTGTTATTGCCAGACCTACTTTCAAATTGTTGAAAATGGGATGGGAAAACATGATTTCCCAGCAACTCTGGTATAAGTTCTGAATAAGTTTAACTTTGTTAGGAAAAGGGTGAGTGGAATGAAGAATCCCAGTATTTCCCTAGCATAAAACCTAGGCAATAACAATAAAGTTTGTCTGATTGTTTTGACATAATCCATTTTATTTTGTAACATAATCCTATGTCTTTGTTCAACCCCCAAAATGAAATATGTACCCTCACAGTTCCCAAAAGGTTATTTTCAATATCTGAATTTCACTTCTTCTAACTAGCAGTCGTGTGAATTATAACAGTTAAAGCAAATATACACAGATTGCATACATATTAGCAAATGCACAACTGACACCTTAATGCTCATCTAAAATGAATTATTTACTTTTAATTTACCGTATTTTCACGACTATAAGCCGCACTGAAAATCCTAAAATTTGATAAAAAACCGGCAGTGCAGCTTATAACCCGGTGCACTTTATATATGGAAAAAGATCGAAAATCTCTCCCTCCTGATTTTATGCTCAAACTTGAAGCTCGCACACGTCCCTTGGGTCTCTCCCTCCCGATTTTACTTAGTACGCTCAAACTTGAAGCACGCACACGTCCCTTGGGTAAGGTGACCAGTGTACATAAAGAAAAATAAAATAGTAAGATAGTGGGATCCTTGCTCATCAAGCTCAGAAAACAGTGATCCCACGATCTGTCCCACACCTCCTCTTTCCCTAAGAGGTGGTGGGGTGGAGAATCCTTGCCCATCAAGCTCAGAAACCAGCGATCCCGCAATCTGTCCCACACCTCCTCTTTCCCTAAGAGGTGGTGGGGTGGAGGATCCTTGCCCATCAAGCTCAGAAACCAGCGATCCCACGATCTGTCCCACACCTCCTCTTTCCCTAAGAGGTGGTGGGGTGGAGAATCCTTGCCCATCAAGCTCAGAAACCAGCGATCCCACGATCTGTCCCACACCTCCTCTTTCCCTAAGAGGTGGTGGGGTGGAGAATCCTTGCCCATCAAGCTCAGAAACCAGCGATCCCACGATCTGTCCCACATCTCCTCTTTCCCTAAGAGGTGGTGGGGTGGAGAATCCTTGCCCATCAAGCTCAGAAACCAGCGATCCCACGATCTGTCCCACACCTCCTCTTTCTCTAAGAGGTGGTGGGGTGGAGGATCCTTGCCCATCAAGCTCAGAAACCAGCGATCCCACGATCTGTCCCACACCTCCTCTTTCCCTAAGAGGTGGTGGGGTGGGGGATCCTTGCCCATCAAGCTCAGAAACCAGCGATCCCAGGATATGTCCCACACCTCCTCTTTCCCTAATGCAGGCAGGGGGGGAAACGAAATGAATGAGTGGCCAGGCAGGCTAGGAAACGGAATGCAGGCAGGGGGGGAAACGAAATGAACGAGTGGCCAGGCAGGCTAGGAAACGGAATGCAGGCAGGGGGGAAAACGAAATGAACGAGTGGCCAGGCAGGCTAGGAAACGGAATGCAGGCAGGGGGGGGGAAATGTTGCAAAAAAAAACGTGCGGCTTATAACCCGGTGCGCTTTATATATGAAAAAAGTTTGAAAAATTAAAGTTAACTGATACTGCGGCTTATAATCCGGTGCGCCTTATGGTCGTGAAAATACGGTAATTTATGTGTATACCCATCAATTGTGATATATAAACTATGAGTTATATCTTAGCCTTACCTATGGTGACTATGGGGTGTTCAACAAATATGCTAAAACAAGCTATAGTGTAGGGTCAAATGCATCTAGACCGAATGCATAAATATCTTTGAGTAGGACAAAAAAAGGTTGAATGATCAGAGTCATGAGTCAATGCAAGTTAAGATGTCCCGTATCCAGGAAAAAATATCTGGCTATGTACCTTTCTTAATACTTTTAATGGGACACATATACATAGCAAGGGTGGGATGAAATCCCTTAAAAAAAATGGTTTATAGAAATAAATGGCTTGTCGGTTATTGTTGTTTTAACAGACTTCCTACACAGCACTGCGTTGGCTGATAGGTCAATCTGTACACTGCACTGAGGCTTCATCTATTTGTTTCAAATATTTACTGAGGAGCCTCTGTAATTATGATGAAAAATAGCTTGTGATTAATAGTTCTTTTAAAAGCTAAAAAATAGTCTAAACCAGCAATGGGTTTCACATTTTGTTACCACCAGTTTGCTCCACATGTACCCGCCCGCTTCACTCCTGCCCTCTGCTCCCTTCCGTGCATGTGGCCAGTCTTCTATGCACGCAGTTTGCTCGCCCGTGTGTCTTCAAAAACATGCCTAAATAGGACTGCATAGAGCCGGGACAGGTGCGTAGGCCCACCCGTGATTTCCTCTACCAGTTCAGGCAAACCTGTCCAACCCAGCTGAATACCACCTCTAGTCTAACGATCAAGGAGACATTTGACTGTGCTGAATCTGTTCTCTACCTAGAAATAGAAAAAAAAAAGACTGTATATTGACTGAAATCATATCAATATCTGACAAGAGTGTCATAAAATGTTAAGTCCTGATGGATCTCCCCAGCATATGTTTTTCCTCTTTGATATTTCCCGGGAGAGCTGCTTCTCTCCGAAATATTATAACTGCAATCCTTGGGATAATGTGAAAGAGGATTCAACTAAGTAGCAAGGAATATTCCATTTGTGCTGGAAATCTGGTTTAAAGATTTAATGGTGATCTTGTTCTTCTTACAAAAGCATTAAGAAAAAAACATAAATGTGTATTCACAGACATTGCTCTTAAGAGGGCAAAAAGCAGACATTTGGAAAAGTTTTTTTTACTGGAAAAACCACACTTAATCAAGGCCTTAGGTTGCTCCTGCCTCAATGCCACAATCTTTTCTTGAAGAGATGTTGTTTTTTAAAGGAGGGTGATGTGAAAATGATTTGTATGTATTTTCTCTCACTAATAAAAACTGTGTCACATGTTCTATATTAGGATCAAGGTCTGAAAACGATCTGCAGCTCTAGAGGCTTAATTATAGAATCCCGATAATGCTAACAAATAGGTTGCATTTCCACAAACTGCTCCATCATTTGCAGGACAAAGAAAAGGATATAAAACCAGCGAGCAGGATATATGCAGTTCAATGAACTCATTTTTTTATATCCATTACATTCATTTCCCTCCGTCACTCTCTGCATTCCTGGTATTTTGCAGCAACATTATAGAATGCAAAAGGCTGATATCTCTCTATTTCGAGGGGAGGATAACAGTATCTGGAATCCTGTCCTGAACAATTGGGTACTTGTAATTTCCTGTTTGGCTTAAGATTCAGAAAATAGTTCTAATACAGGATAAGAACTTTTCATTGTGTTCCTGGTCTCCTGCAGTTTTGGTGCAGATGCCCCCCCCCCCCCCCGCCGAACCTTTGGGAGGGGATTTTGGGGGAGCAAAGGTTTCCAGGGGGAAGTTGTTTAAAGTTGTTTTCCCCACACCCCATTCCCCTTCTGGCAGGAGCAAATTTAGAATCTCAGCTAGTATTTATCAGAATTATTTTTAAGGTGTTTTCCTCTCTCAACTCTGGCACAGCACAGAAAGCAGATGGCTCAGAAACAATGCCTGTTATTAGTAACTCTGTTGATGGTTTTGTGAAACAGAGCATGACTGTAGCCTTTCCCCAATCTAATACCTTCCTAATGTGCTGGAGATTAACTGCTAAAACATATATGGAGATGGTGGGAGTTGAAGTCCAACATATTTCATTGGCTTTCATGGAAGGACTGGGCTCAAACAGCAGATTAATCTAAAATGTAACTACTGTGTTTCCCTGAAATTAAGACATCCACAGATAATAAGCCCAATCGGGCTTTGAAGCACATGCGCTAAAATAAGTCCTCCCCTGAAAATATTGCAATGCAGCAGTAGCCATGAAGTGACCACACTCACCGCCTGCTGCACCTCAAAAATAATAAGACCTACCCAAAAATAAGGCCAAGCGCTTATTTCAGGGGTCAAAAGAAAATAAGACCCTGTCTTGTTTTTGGAGAATCATGGTAGCTAGTTCATGAGTCAGTTTGTCATAGCATTGGTTAATTCAGTAAGCATTGGTTGAACTAATCATGTATGGGGACTGAATTTAGTGTCATTGTGTTAGTGATGAGAAATTTCTGCCATATCTAATGTCCTCTTAATAGCTTAAAATTACTCCCTCAAAGACGCAGTTTTTTAAAGTCAGATAAATAAAGCAAGAGGTTGAAGGGTTGCTGAAAATCAGTGTAATGATTGCTAGTTAAAAAGAATTTGCAAGTTAAAAGCCAATGTAATCAAAGATAATTCTCTAAGGGCTTATTTATGCATGCAGGATCTCCAAATAAAAGTACAAGTTTTTTTTTTCTGAACCAATTTTAAGGAAGATCACACACTGCATTTCAAAACAATGCATGGACTGATTCCCACAGCACTGCGGGACTGAAATGGAATCATACCGAACAACACACAGAGCTGTAAATTGGGATTTATAGACTGTTATGGCTATATTTGGCTCAGCTAAAAAAAAACAGTCAAGCCGTACTGAGCCTTAGTACAATGTGCAAATGCAATCAGTAGATCAATAATTAGCACTGAAGGAATGTACTAGAATATTATTCTGCCTACCCTGAGATTAGATTGGCCACAACACCACTAGCTTTTCACAAAGCTAATAAACATGGTTTGAATTGGACTTGGGGATCTGGGTGTGTGGCAGAACTTGTGCAGTGGTTGTGTTAATTTGGTGATATTTTTGACCTTAGCAGCTGATTGTATTTGTGTGATTCTTATATATAGATCTATGTGTCCATTTCTGGCCAGAATCATGGATTTGAGTTTGGCAATCACAATAAATGAACGAACAAAAATACACATCAATATGTTTTAAAAAAGAAAGTGGTCCTTTTTCAGTCTCTTCGTATTGTTTAAGTTCACGCATGCTAAAAACGTATTCAAGATACACCCACTCTCTTAATACATAGGGAAAATTAGTTATTCTTAACTCTGACAGAGAAGTCATCCATGAATATGTAAATAGTGCTGAGGTTACAGTGACCATGTTTGCACAAAATGCTAAGCCCTAATGTACTGTTTTGCTTGATTTTTGTTTGTGTGTGTGACTTGATAGACGCCTCAGTGAGAGTCAGTGAGGTGTAATCAATAAGGCACTGAGCTAGAAAGTGAGAAACTGAGTTCTAGTCCTCTCTTAGGCATTAAGCCAACTGAGAGACTTTGGACCTGTCACTCTCGCCAAGCCCTAAGATTGAGGCAATGGCAAACCATTTCCAAACTCTTGCCAAGAAAACTGCATTCTCTCTCTCTCTCTCTCTCTCTCTCTCTCTCTCTTTCTCCCCCCCTCTCTCTCTCCCTCTCACTCCCTCCCTCCCTCTCTCTCCACACACACACAATCATCGTTATTAGTTGTAATATATTGTTTGGCAGGAAAATGCTAGGAATAAAAATAATTGCATACAGTGGAATGCCAGCCAACTATATTTTAGACAATAAATCATGGTTATGCAAACAGTAGCATAATTTGTTAGATGTGCATAGTTAATGGTGGCTCATGTATTGCATTTAGCCATAAAGATTGGTCACAATGATTGAACTGGCACAATATACTAAGGAACGTTGTCCCCAGGGATTCCCAGAGTGTCCTCAGGTTCTTTCTTTAATGTTCATTGGATTCTCTGTCTCTGTATTTTTTAAAGAGCATTTAAAAAAATAAAAAGTAGATATTAAATTGACATTCCATAAGCGAAGAACCAGAATTTGGTATTAGATTTAGTTGCAATAATTTGCAAAGATGGACTTTTGGTAAATGGGCATTTTTTGACTAGAAACCATTTTATGGAAAGATCAATCTTCCATGGTGTCTATTGTATGAGCATGCTTTTGCCTACCTCAAACTACATCTAGCATGGTTTGCTATCCATAATGTAGCATCTGAGTTCACTCAACATTTCTTTATGACTTAGTGCAATGCTCCATATTAACTCAGTTAACATGGGAATACAGCTCATTATAGGTTTTCCTATAACCTTAAGTCAAATAATGTTATTGTGAATTATAAATCCAATCTTAATATATCTAGACTTTTTTGAATACCTATTATTTGGTTTATCAGCATCACTACCCAAAGGAATTCAGGAAGCAAGTAAACCCACAGTTCAAAATATTGTGTTTTCTGCAATTATTTACCTTGGAAGGTTGGTAGAAACATAGATTTGCTTATCTACAATTATCTGGGCATGCAACCCCTTCATTAAAATATAATGGTTTATTTATATATAACAGTAAGAACAGATGATAAAGGAAGCTTGAGACTCATTGACGAGAACTTGCCTCCAGGTAAGAGCTACCATTCATGCAGTTATTGAGGATAGAGTATTCAAGAATAAATATCTTAAGAATGTGAAATCTGCTGAATCACAATGAGATCCCAGTCCTTTTTTTTCTATAGTATTCATAATACTTAATTTGCCATACTGTTACTTCACAATGTCTAACTCATCTATGAAAAGTGTGCATACAAGGAATAACCAAGGGCTGAATTTGTATTCAAGAATTGGTATGTTGTGACTTTGTGCAAGAACAGCATCACCAAATTCTAAGAGAGAGAAAAGGAAAGCAAGGCAGGAGAGATCAGATAAGAAAATTAATCTACATAATAGAGGATAAAGACAATGAGGGATTATGAAAGACAAATGAGGGGGACTTTTGGGAGAATCTTCAAGTGAATTGGTGCAAGGAACTTCCTCTATAAAGCAGAGCAAGCCATTTCAAATAAAGGTAAATTTTCTTCTTCTTCTAGTGAAGCTTGACTTTGGATGACTTCGTCGATATCTTTGGATGACTTCATATTGTCTTGACAACAATGTGAAAATGGTTTACTGCTGTCTACTTCCAGTATTATTATTTTTTATTTCTCAATCTAACTTTCATCTCCAATATTCTCTGGAAATCTCCCATCCAAATATTAATAAACTTAGCTTTCAAAATGAATCAAAGTCAGTTAGATGCTGCCACCTAGCTGGGCGACCATCAAGAATGGAGATCCATAGGACTTTTAAAAAAAAAGATAGAATTCAGTATATACTTTCTTAGCTTCTTGAATTTTGACACCTCCTTATAACTTTCCTTCATCTTTATTTTCATTATAGTGTTATATGGGTTTATCTAATACAAAATTTGGTTTGTATTAGGTAAACCCAGCTAACACTATAATGAAAATTTGGTTTAGGCATCACACTAAGCCAAAGCTAAATGAATCTCTTGGAAGGTGCAGCATCCAAGCAAAAGATAATAAAATATGATGGCTAGTTTTGTATGAACATTTGCTTTCCCAGAAAGCTGGACAACTATGGGGATACAGATTTCATCTCACTTATCAATATGCATTAAACTTATATTGTTCCAAATTTTTCTTAATATCCAGGATACGTTTTACTGATCAAAAGAGACAGGCAAGAGATTTTTTTTTGATTCACAAAAGGGTAGAAATGCAAAACTTCTCAGTTCACAGATGCAGGTTGCTTCAGATGAGGAGACTAATAAAGATGAAAAAATGGCAATAAATGATAAGGTAAAAAGAAACTGTGGCTTGGCTGGTGCATGCAGCTGTCAATTCCCGGCAAATCTCTCTCACATTTTTTTTTAAAAAAAGATAATTTGTTATTAAAAATATTTACAGAATAAAGACATTTAAAAGAAAAAGAGAGTAAAAAAAGTGGTAGAAAAAGAAATGAAGAAGAAAGGAGCGAAATAGTACTGTTAGTATGGCTATTTCATGAAGGATTGAGTTGCCCCAGGCTTGCAACTCTTTAAAAGGTCTGAGAATGATAGAGAAGCATTTGGTTAACAGGAATTAACATAAACTGGGCAATTTATATTAGGCTGAAAGGTTGGAGGATCTGAGGTAACACATATAGATTAAGGGGCATTTAGGTACAAAATGCTTCTTGAGGAAAGAACCTGAAAGCTGCATCTGACCTGTGAACAGCATGCTGGGTAATATCCTTCAAAAAGTGAACACAACAGAGTACAAAGCAACACTCATTATCTTATGTCCCCTTTCTTTTTCTAGGCATTGTTCCAGAAGTTTCTTGCTGTCTCTAGTGCCATATTGAAAAAGTTGGCTAAAATGCTGTAATTTCACAATGAACTGGTAAAGAAAGGAATTTTTATAGTCATTCATTGCAGCGTTTGAAAATGACAATTCAATGTGTTGATGCTGTGTAGCTTTTACTTAAGTTTTCAAGGTATTGGAACCATCTTTGGATCAGATCATTCTTCATTTTTCTTTGCAAAGTCCTGCCTTCTTCAGAACCAAGGATGCTAGGATTTTGGTACCTGCTTCTGATCTCATTTCTCTGCAAAAGCCAATGCAGCAGAATGGATTCAGTCAGCAAGATAGAACAGGAAGTCAGTCCACTTGGAAACTCAGCCCACGTACTCAACAGTCAAGGGCAGAGGTCCATCAGAGCTGCCAAGAGTCAAGGTGGTTCACCTTCAAGTAGAGCATTCTGTGCCTCTGTCACTATTGGCATCAGTGATACCACATTAAATACCTGTAAGTAAATAGCACAACACATAATACAATACTTCACACAGCACAGAGTAATTATTTGGAACAGTTCTATCAGAAAGACTCTTTTGGATGGGTAAGAAATGGAAGGAAGATGAAAACCTTTTTAGGATATCATTTTTTCAGACATTTGTTTATTATAAAAGCTTTAAAAAAAATCCTAAAAGTCGTCTTTGTATCCAGTCAGCATGTATAAAGCTCACAAAAATTGTCTCGGATGGAACAAACTAATGTTCACTTAGTTCTGTTTTCTGACAGCATTATATGGCCATTAAAAAGGGCATGTGAGTGAAATACTTTTGTTTGTAGTTGTTTTCTTCTAGTGTTCCAGATAAACTTTTATCTTGTAGATGAAAGTTGCAGTTAATAACCTGTTGTGGCCCAGCAGGATCCAGTTGAGCTGCTGATGGACTCGGATAGCGAGGAACCATGAGTCTGCCCTGGACGATGTGGAGGACCCTGGGCAGGGTTGAGACTCAGAGCAGGGACCAGAGAGGCTGGTTGACCACCAGGAGGCGCCTGAGGCATGGAGCAGTGGGGAGGATCAAAGGCAGTTTGTCCCTGATGCTAGATTGAGAAGGACTGAGAAAGGGAAGCAGCAACTCCATAGGCAGACTCACAGAAGATGATTAAGCACAGGTGGTTGTGGATTGGCTCTTCCCAAGAGAGATTATAGGTGAGGCGTTGGGAGGGGACATTTTCAGGAAACAACCGTTCGAATTAGTAGTTAAGAAAATCTATCTGTGCATTCTAGCCGTGTCTGTTCATTTGGACTATCTGCGTTGCTTTGTTTGAATTATCTGGGTTGCTGCAGAGATACTCTATTGAACGTGAGTTGCCTGGGCCCTCAGCCAAAGGATTCGTTATCTCAGTAAATTAAACAGTGGCAAACAGCCAAGCCTGTGTTCTGGTTTTTCCCCAGGCCGGGGAGGTCAGAACAATAACCATTGATGGATTTTATTCAATCCTATTTCAGGCTACCTAAGTCAATATCTACCATCATTACATTTTTCAGTGCCAAATTCAATAAATGATTGGGATAAGGAGTTGTCTGTGATTACTGCTTATCCAGCCAATTATATAACTATAACTTCATAGGCTTAACTCCTTAAGTCTATCTGTGCCAGATGAAATATAAATCCAGATAACTCAGCATTCTCGTCATACGCTGGTCACGATAATAACTAATATGGTAAAACATTCTGGTTCCCAAACTAGAAGTAATATTTAATCATAATTGTCTATGTGTTTGTTTTAGTTACGATACTTGTTTTATTTTAAGACATTTCAAAAATCTTATTTTAAGAATCATTTGGAGCAAGGGTCCCATTTGTTCATCTCCCATGCAGGACAACTGGACCAAATCAGGATATGAATAAAATAATGTTCACCTAGTAGAAATAGCATTTTCTTTGTGTTTTTTTCTTCTGCTGCTGCATAAATATCTGGGGGGGAAATGTCATCAAGTCTAACTCCCTGTATTCTATAAGATCTTCCTGTCTCAGAACACTGTCTTCCAGAACCAATCAGGTTTCGGCAGAATGGAGATGGTGGTTCTTTCAAGCCTTCCACTTCTCATAGCTATTCTTTTGCAATTCTGCTGCACATACCAGCTGTTGTTTGGGTTGTTTGGGCTGCAACATTAGGAGTCTGCTGGACTAGCACCAAAACCCATGTCCTGAAGGATTGCTGACGGAGAAAGTGGACAAATTTGGCACAAATGTTTTGCATGGGTATGTTCAAAGAGGATCCAATAATCAAGTGATATCAGTTGAAGACTTGGTTTCTTATGGTCATTAGCTTAAAATTGTTCCATGGAAAAACTAGTATCAAATCAGCAACTTTTGCCAACAGGGTATAACTGCCATTCTAGACATCTGTCAAAACTCACCTCTTTCCCAACTCTACTTCCATTCCACATTGAAGAAGCATTATTGATGGATGTTTTCCTGTTGGCTGATGATCTTTTTTAGAGTAGGAAAGATAAAGCCAGGAGATACCACCATCATGTTTGCTTACATGGCCTGTACACTATAAGAAAGACAAGACCTTTTACTGACATTGTGACTTTAGTGGGACAGAGATTGCCAATGGAAAGGATATATATGAAGTTTTCTGCCAACACAAAGGCTGATGGGTACCACTTCATCTCTGCTAGGGAAAGAAGATGCTTCTTCTCAATTCATATTACTATAATTCCCTCTTCCCATGTATTATCATTTTAACAAAAAAATGCAGAAGAGAATACCCTTGTTTTACATATTAATTATCTCCACTGTCCTAGATTTTGGATCTCGGTTCTTTTGCCAAAAGACTGAGCAGGTATCTCTACTCTATTCCAACAGCTTTTTGACAATAATGGTGTCGGGGAAAACATTAAGTACACAAGCTGCTCATCTCTTGCTTTATCCACACACACACCCTTGTTAGAAAGAGACTTTGTTTAAGAAAAGTAACAGATGCCTCAAATCACATTCAGCTGTTTCTTTGGAAGTGTGTCAGCTTATTAACTTTGATGAATCATAGCACTGAATCTTTGAAAGTACCATTCTTGAGCATGTTGTCTGATTTCCTTATTTTTAATGCATCACCCATTTTTAGATATTCAAGACTTACTGTCAGACGCAATCAAGCAACTGTTGCCACTGGACTTAATGAAGTCTGTACCTAAGACAATCAAAGGCCTAAACAAGCTTTTAAAAAACAGAGAAGATCCACATATAATTGGACACTTGGAAAACAAGGTCGACAACAATGATATGCTCAAACTGATGCAAAGTATAACACAGTAAGTATATCCATCATGAGACTGTTCACATGTAAAGCCTGGAAGATCATAGCATGATTTTAACAAATGCTAAAAACCTTGGTTATTACCACACTTGTTACTAAATTAGCTAGGTCTTTAAGTGACCAAGTTAAGTATGTTGCATTGTTGCATGATCCTAGCCTTTCCAACCTTTTTTGTCATAATGTTGCATTTCTGCAACAGCTGTACTTGTAATTGTACTTCTTCTGGACTACAACAGTCATCATCCCATCATTAAGGCCAAAGTTTTGTAAGTTTTGTATTAATGTAAGGATGTTAATAACAAATGAAACCAACTGATAGATATAACAATGGGCAATAGTTTGCATTTCAGACTGTAAAGAATTAACCAAGTCTTAAATTTACTTTTTTTTAATAATAGGAGAAGCCAGTGGAGATTTTTGTTATAAAAAAATGTCCATGCCTTCCTCTTTTCATGCTTTCTCTTGCTTTTTTTCTTCCAGTTTGGCCATTGAAAAAATTACATTCCTTCCAACGTTGATGAGATTTTCCCCTGTTGATGTGGTCCATCTTTCTCTCCCAGTTGAAATTGGCATAGAAGGTAAAAGGTAATTAGCCAAGGATCATGAATAGACAAAAAGAAAGGCACAGATTAACCTAGGCTACCGTCAAAGGCATTTTCTCATCAATTTTGAATAATCTGGACAAAATTGTTATGTCAGCAGCAGAATTTAATCTCTTGGTAGGAGTACTTAGTGTCTCATCTCTATAGATCAGTGTTTCTGATTCTTGGCCACTTTAACAGAGGCGGAGTTCAACTCTCAGAATTCCCCAGTCAGCTTGCCAGTTCTAGATGAAGCTTTCCTTTGGTTAATGTTGTGCCAGCTCTTCCATCTGTATCTTAAATCTATTGACTCAATGAATTCAGTGCAACAAATTTCCAATAACTCATTTCTATCCACAGAGTAAATATCTGTTTTCTAATAAGAGTAAATACATCTAAACAATTAAGAGATGTCCAATCAATTCAAGATAATTATATTGATTTCCAATAAAAATATGATTTGTTTAAATGTTTAATTGTCACTTAAGTTTTTTATTACTATAAGTCTCCAACTTTTATCTAGGACAGTGGTCCCCAGCCTATGGCTCTGGCCCACTACTGAGCCATGGGCTATTCATAACCAGGCCATATGAGTGGCAGGCTGGCATGAGCACATGCACAAGTGCATGCAGCCCCACTCGCATGAGTGATGGCCGCCGGTGCTCGCAACCCCACAAATGAAGATGTGCCCATGGACATGTGTGTGCACCTGCCTTTCACACAAAACCTTCACCTCTCCCCCCACTCCTGCGTTAGGCTGCCAACCTGAAAAGGTTGGGGAATGCTGATCTAGGACTAAGGTCCACTGAAATCAATGGGACTTTATTTTTGGAAAATGAGCATAGTATTGTGGTCCAAATATGCACAAATCTCCTAAAACTAAAATTTAATTCATCCCCATTTTTTTTTGCCATTTACTGACTGCCCTACAATTTTTAAAAAATATTGTAACACAATATCCAGAAATAAATAGCCATAAACATATAGTACTTTTTGTTAACATGTGTATTTTGAGACATATAATATAATACTTTGAGACAAAGTGCACCTTTTAACATGCATGTAAATAACAAATATAGATGTGGAACAGTAGAACAGTAGAATTATAGACTGAAACATTTGAAAATGACTTGGATCAGACATAGACGGATTTTTCCATGGTCTGGAAATTTGGCTACGATTCAGACCTAATTATACTATAATGACCCCCCTCCCAATAATATTACTAACATAAGGATTGTGATAGCTTTTAAATGAACGCAGGTATATTCAGTGAAAAGTTCATTTTCTGCCAAAATCCACAATTCCTGTAGCTAATATTTGTTTCCTTTTCCTTTATTCTTGGGGTTTAGCACTAAAAATGGTTTCTTTGCATCAGCAGTGAAAATCAAGGTAGATGTAATATCTAAGCTTTTATGGGTTCCTTCCAAAGATCAAATATTCACCACTGAAGTTTCCAAAATTTCCATCAATGAAATTCAAATCAAACAGAAAACAAGGTAAGTGATTCATGGGTTACTTGACAAGGATATATGTCCAGAAAACTCTGCTTCCAGGTAAGGATATTAGCAATAACAATAGCACATAGACTTATAGTGTTTTACACCACTTTCTGAGCAGTTTACAGTGTCAGCATCTTTTCCCCAACAATTTGGGTCCTCATTTTATTGACCTTGGAAGGATGGAAGGCTAAGAGCCAAGGTGGCACCGTGGTTAGAGTGCAGCACTGCAGTCTACTTCAGCTGACTGCTAGCTGCAGTTCGGCAGTTCAATCTCATCAGCTCATGGTTGACTCAGCCTTCCATCCTTCCGAGGTGGGTAAAATGAGGACCCAGATTATTGGGAGCAATATGCTGACTCTGTAAACTGCTTAGAGAGGGCTGTAAAAGCACTATGAAGCGGTATATGTTTATGTCCTGTTGCTAAATCAACCTTGAGCCAGTCAAGATCACACTCCAAATTGGAGGCAGAGTTAGCCTGAATTATTCCATTCTAACCACTTAAAATTAATGAAGCTAATGATGGAAATATAAGAGCTATATTAGTGATCTAATCATGACTGTTTCCTGACGTGGTAAGGAGAGAGAACATATGTAAGTTCTACTGCTCTACTGCCAAAGTGACAAGAGGGAAAATGTATCTTAAATCTATGACAGGCAGATAGTATTAATAAGCAGGTCAGACACCTCCCTAATTCACAAGAGTATGAAAGCGGAGGAAATTCAGCACAATTAGACTTGCAAGATTCTATAGTTACAGCCAATCTCATTAGTTTTAGCTTTGAGATCCAAGTTCTTTCCACCAGGATAGATTGTTCATAGTTAGGAGAACTTTTGATTAAACCTATAAAACATCCAAAGGGATAAAAGAGATGAAAATGCATAGACCAGAGGTGCTCAGCCTGTGGTCTGCAGATCCCTGGGGGAGGGGTGTCCAATGTCAAGTGGTCTGTGAGGGCTTGAAGAATTGTTACGATTTAAATCTTGAGTCAAATCTTGGTGGTCCATGGTCATGGTCTGTGGCCACAAAAGTATTTAACGGGATCCATGGTGAAGAAAATGTTGAGAACCATTGGCCTGGACAATTCTAGTCTCATCCTAATCCTGTTTAATGAATTTAGGTTTAAACCCAAGATTACAATATACAGTAGAGACCGAACATTTATTGTAACATTAAAAGTCTTACATGCATAGTAACACAATCAAAATAACAGCAAAAATAATTTATCTTACTCAGTCTAGCTGATCCAGTTAAAAAGAACATGCAGTTTATGCTCTGGACAATTTTGATTGATGTGGTAAGTTGGCCAATGTATCACCACATAAAGTACACACAAATATTAACATTTTTGCTTTAATGAAAGTGATCAGAAGTTCCTCAGCATAGGTTTGAAAGCTAACCAATATATATTGAATGCAGAACGTATTTTACTACCTTCAGTTTATACTAGCTTTCCCTGATCTGGTGTGATCATGAGGTGCTCTACTCCACCATGCTGGATAGCAGTACCAAGAGTAGTATTCCCCAAACATCTGAATGACACCATTCAGATGTTTGGGGAATAGAGAAGGCCAATTTATATTAAACTAAAGGAGCAAATTTCAATTGATAGATATATGTAGACTACTTAAATGAGATTTAATCACTCCAAAATTGAAAAGCAATACAAGGGAGGAGATTACTAATGATTTGCAGTGCTTTCTTTGTCATTTAGATACATGATGGTTCCCTTCCCCACCAATTCCTTTTGATTTACAAGTGTAGAATACTTACAGAGGTTTTCATATGTCAAACATCTTTCCTTGATTTTTAAGTACATTTTGAATATAATTCAAATTTATTTTATTTGTATCCTTTCTCTTTAAGATTTATCAGTGCACTCAACTGGTGGCTGATCTTCTTAACGTCTCATTTACGACTATGCTCAATTGTAAGTTGCAGATGATATATACTTAACCTCAGTCTTTATCATGCTTCCAAGGAGGAAAAACTTTCTGGGGAACAGCATAGAAGGGCTAGTTGAAAAACATAATCTCGGAAGGAAAATCAGCTGATTATCCATGTACTGTACGCTCCAAGGAGAACAGCTGGTATTCTATTTCACAGGGTTTTACTAAAGATACCTCAAAACAGTATTTGTTCTGGAACATCCAATGCTTCTAGGAATTTCTTCTGCACAAATCCTGGAGCAGCATAATTTTCAATAACAAATAACCATTAATTGCCTTAGTGCATTAAAAACATGGGCCAGATTTCATTACCTACATGCAAATTGGATACTTATTTCACTTCAGGGCTGGTCCAGTTTACTGTAAATCTTGCTTTAAAAT
Source organism: Thamnophis elegans (assembly GCF_009769535.1). Taxonomy (NCBI): domain Eukaryota; kingdom Metazoa; phylum Chordata; class Lepidosauria; order Squamata; family Natricidae; genus Thamnophis; species Thamnophis elegans. The sequence goes on from NC_045545.1 coordinate 67,155,345, forward strand.
AAAGAGTTATAAGAAAGTGGAGCAGAAATGGTGAATTTGTTTGACATCAATTAGCCTCTAATCAACAGATGATGTAAGCTCTACTGATATAGCTGATTACAGTGTCATATTCCAGGATGGAATGCAGTGTAATAGCCCTTCCTAACAGAGCTTTATAAGCAGCCATTTTCCATGAATTGATAAGATTGTAGATCATGTTTCTTAGCCTCTAAGATATATGGACTTCAATTGGCTGGGGAATTCTGGGAGCTAAAGTCCACACTTCTTAGAGATGTCAAGGTTGAGAAACACTATTGTAGACATATTTAAGTCAATGATTTCTTTTAATGTCTTTGTAGCTGCAGCTCCAACTGGAACATTTGAGGCCATCCAGTATGATCTAACAGGTTGCCCCACGGTAACTGAAAAACATTTCCTGGTCCCATATCAGGCAGGTATTACATTTGCTTTTTGGTTCAGAATCTGATAAGAACTGGCTGTGTTATGAAATTACTGTTAATCCTCAAGTCTTGAATTTCAATAAGCTTTTCTGCCTTTATTATTAAGGAGGTCTGCTGTTTACAGATAATTTTGATATCCTTTTAGATTCCATTTTTGCATATATATTAAAAGGGCTGAATTTATGTTTAAAGTGCAGGCTGCAAAAAGCCCAGAGAAAAAGAAATTCAAAACATTCTACCTTAACAAACTAGGCCTGGAGATTGCTATAGGTATCTTCAAGATTTTATACTTCCGATTCTTGCATTGAAACTACCAATTGATTCTTATTCGCTTGCATTCCACGTGTCACATCCTTAATTCTTTTTTGTTCTCAATAAGGCCCTTTTTCCTTTACTGGTTTCTCAAAGACCCATCTTCTCAAAAGTGCTCCAACTCCTCTAAGGTGCATATTGAGAGTTTTGCTCCAATCCCACTTTGAATAGTGGGATCAAAACGAATAGTTTTCCCTCATAGATGGATCAACAGAAACCTAAAAGAGAGAGCTGAGCTTTCTTCCTATCCTTCAGATGTGTTTTATTTAAAAACGAATAGTTTCAACACATGTAAGCCCACATATATGGCTAAAATCATGCTCTACTGTTTACAAGCTAATTGATCTCCAAACGAATGAAAGGCAAGGAGGTAAACTTAGCTTTTCAGTGTTAGAAGCCAAAAAATGGGAAAGAAAGGCTTAACTTTTATCGGAACCATTTACAGGCTCAATTAAAATTATTGGGCGATGGTAGCATCACTGATCCTGCCTTTAAAGATTAATAAATACTTCTGTATTGTCATGTAATTCTCATCAGGCAACATTCAAGGTTTCTCTACCAGGAAGACCACCTGCAACCACACCATTCCTTGTGATGCCACATTCTGGAACCAACCTGCACATGGTCTTAAGCAAGGATTTTATCAGCTATGGGATTGCTGCTATGACTGGTGGAAGTAGGGCCACACTTAACAAAGAAGCAGGGGTGAGGTCATGATTGCAACTAGCATTGAGCTTCCATGTTATTCAAAGACACAAAACTAATGATTGAATAGTTTTTGCAATTCTGTGTTTCAGGACCAGTTAATGCACCAGTTGTTATGTAGGGAAGAATTTAATATATGGTATTACTTGTGATTTTCTTCAGATCATCTTTTTGGCCACTCTAGACCACATGGATTTTGGATCAGGCAATGCTGTGTTCAATATTCCCCTTACCTCACTTTTGGATCTATTGTTCCCATTTGTCTGGGTATTAAAAATCAATAGCAGCTGAAAGAGAAACTGATTTTAGGCAAATCCATGAAAGCATTTCAGAAATTAAGCCAGTGACAGATGTTCAAATTTAATTCACTTATCAATATTTTTTGACAGGAGAAATGGTTCATGACAACTGCATTAGCAAATGCAATTCCTAAGGTCAGTGAATTTCCTTTTTGGACCATTGTTTTATGCAGTCTAAATCAATTGCTTTATATTCTTTATGTATTAGTGTCTTTTTACATTTAGTAGTTAAGTTCCAGTGAATTGGATGGAGCTTACAGCCATTCCTAAGATTGGAAAGTTGAACTTCTTTGGGTCCAACATGCCCAAACTGAGTTTTATTTGCTTAAAAGAAAATAATACTATCATCATCCACTGGCTGTTACTACATATTCATTTTAAATTATTATATTTTTATATGCACTGATATATTTGTACATGTTGCGTGTCTACAAATTCACTTGTTAGATTTGAATTCTGTTGAATATGAATTATTTATAATCACAGTTCTTTTGTCAGCCCAAACAACTTTTGCACTCAAAACCTTACCCCATGATAATGTTTTTAGGTTTATTATATGTTTCTGGGAAAATATAAACTTGATCCTGTTCTTACAGGTAAAATGAAGCAATATAATCCAATAATTCACTTAATTGTAGAGAGGTGAAATGAAGAAATTAATTCTCAAAGACAAATTCACATAGCCATTCAAAACATAGGTAGAATGACATGGCGTACAATTATGATAATGCAAGCAATTCACCATTGCAAAATATGATTTGTTTAACATAGCCAATGTGACTGTAATTTGATTCTAAATCCATTGTAATTCTTCCTTATTTATGAACTAGTCTTGAGGTAATATCTTTTTATATAATCTCTCTAAAAATGATAGAATATATAGAATATAAAGTAGCAGGTCAGAATTTGGTTATTTATTTACATCACACAAATTCTTACATTATAAAGGACACCAGATGCACAAAATAAAACCTGTATCTCACTAGTTACAAGAAATACAATGGATTTATTATCCTGGTGAAGTACAAATCCTTTATATAAGCAAACTCATGTTTTGTTTTCAGATATCTGAGCATTTTCCAGCTCCACAGCCTGTGGTAATACAGACAAGAGGCTCAACTTTCCCGCTTGTTTCTATGGATAGTCAGAACATTAAAGTGAAACAAGGTCTATTCACTGAGGTGCTTATACGTGGTCAGCCTGTCCTACATTTGGAAGTTGTAAGTACATAGATCTTGATTTATACCAGTCACAATCTCTACCAATGGCCCAGTTACTTGTAAAGCCCTCACCCCATTACTTTGATCCTAGGTTCATTTCTGGCTCCACTGCAATTATTTAGTAACAAGGTTCATTGTTTTTCTGAAGATTTTTGTCTTGAATGATCCTACTTCAAACAATATTAGCCACTAAGCTGTTTTGACCACATTTAAAATTGGTGTAGTGCTTGTGTACGTACGTTAGTGTTGACTTTTGAATGAATTTCATTCACCTTAATTAATTTTCTAACACACATCTTTGATACATGGGTATACACATACTCATACATATTAATAAACATATACTTGGGTTTATAGCTAATAGTGGTATCAAATTGTAGATTTTCTTTCCTGATAATATTTTACCATAAGATGCACAAAACTAATGCCATCATTAAAAAACACAGCATTTCAAACTGTGAAATGATTTCCTCTTGTTTTCACTGTAGAGGATAACCTTCCAAGCAAGGCTTTCAGCTTCTAATGGCAAATTATTCATTACTTTGTCACAAAACAGGTGTGAATATTTCTCCTGGTTTCCCCTTCTATTAATATAAAGAAAATATATCTTGGAATAATAAGATATTGTTAATAGCTGGCAGTGGTAAATATTAGAACTAGTAAATATGGCTTGCTATTTAGAATCAGTGGGAGTTAATTCAAGCATTATTTAATCTTATTTGGGAATATAAGGGAAGTTTTCTCTTTCAGCTCTCATTCTTCCTTGTCCCAAAGGTGATCTTTGTTATGTGTTGTATATAGTTGTCAGTTGAAGTTCTCAGTCTGGTCCTCTGTTGGAGCGGGAAAATGCTCTCTTCTGATTGGTTGTGGGCTGATCAGCTTCCCTATAAAAGGAGCTGTGTCAGTCAGGGAGAAACAGTTGCCTCATAGGCAGTATTGATTAAAGAGCTGTTAGTAGTCATTCAGGCCTCACCTCCATTCTTCACACAGAATATGACACTTTTCAAAAATACTTTTCTCCCTTGGAAATGCTCTGTTTCTCATCCAAGAAACTTTTTCAGTATTGACTGAATGATGGGGAATGGAAGAATTTATGTATATTCCAGTGGTGGGTTTCAAATTTTTTTAGAACCTCTTCTGTAGGTGTGGTCTGCTTTGTGGGAGTGGCTTGTCAGCCATGTGACTGGGTGGGAGTGGCTTGCCAGCCATGTGACTGGGTGGGCATGGCCAATTTGTAAAATGTGGTGAAACTCACTTAACAACACTCTTGCTTAGCAACCAAAATGTTGGCTCAGGAACTCTGGCATTTGAAGCACGCAAGTCTTAAAGCTGTCAAGTTACAAAACCCCTGCACCCCTAACTTGACAGCTTTAAGACTTGTGGACTTCAACTCCCAGAATTCCTCCTCTCGCGCTTCATTTTGATGATGTTCGGACGGGCAGGGGGAGGGAGCTGGAATCGGTTCTAAACGGCACTGTCGATTAGTGGAACCTCTTCTATAGAAGAGGTTAGAAGTGGCAGGAACCCACCCCTGATATATTCCTTAACAATCATCTGGTTGTTAGCACCCTGAGAGTCATTGAGGCCACTTGTGGGTTTAAGGGAAAAAAACCCAAGAAAATTCACTTTGCCTTTTGAAAACCCATTTGGAACAACCATGACCTGGATGATTGAGAATCTCCATAGATACTCCTCCTTCCTTGTTGAGAGGAGCATGAATTAATCTACATCAGAGTATGAAATTGAAGAGAGTTTAGGGGTGCACAACCTCCTCTTCCTCAGTGTATTACCAACCACAAATGCAATATCTCTGATACAAAGTTGCTCAGCTTCTTCTTAAATTATCCTAGTAAAGCAAACTCCATCATCTCCTAGTATTTGCCTGTATGTATCTGTCTGCAATGTCCAGCCATTAATCTAGTCTTGCTTTCTGTAGTTGTATTCATTTATAATAGAGAATATGTGACTAAAGTGGTATCCAATGCAAGACATATTACCAATTAGTTAGAAGCAGGGATGAAATCCTCCTGGCTTGGTCAGGTTCGACTGAAATGGCAGGGATGATTAGCGTCGGTTCTCTGAACTGGTGGCAAAAATCCCTGGTGGCCCCACCCACGCCCGCCTGTTTGTCCTGTCACCACTCATCTCTTCCAGCCACTTGACCCACCCACCCAATCTGAACATTTCTCCCTCCATTCACAGCAGAGCTGCTGCAACCTGTCCCTTTAAGGTAGTCTCTGGGAGGGAGGGGGTTGGGGGGGACCATAAAGGGAGTAGCAGCTCTGCTGTGAATGGAGGGGAAAATGTTCAGATTGTCTGCCACAGAATTCAATGTTAAATGCAGCAGAGACAATCCAAACATTTCTCCCTCCATTCACAGAGGAGCTGCTGCTCCCTTTATGGCAAAAGGCTATGGTATCATGCTCTGGAAAGAGGTAAAGCTGGAGCGTCCTCTCCAGAGCACGAGGCCTGGGTAGATTAATATGGAGAATAGACTGTTACTCAAACAGCAGATCCCCCCCCCCCTCTCCACATCGCTGAAATAATCCAATGGAACAGCAGAGCAGATATGATTGGTTCCAGGTGCATCACAGGAGTTACCATAATGTGGTTGTACCCAGTCACAAACTGCTTCCGGGACTCCGGCTGTGGATTTTGCCTCGAGGTTGACTCCTGAAGCCTTTTCCAGTAGTGGATATAGCCACAAGGCAGTGGAGGTTTGTAATCAGAGTTTCCCTTCTAGAAGATGGTTCTGCCACTTTATCTGCCGTTGGGGTGTAAAGCCCGCTTCCACCTTCAAAACCATTGACCAGGGAGATAATAAGAGGTTGAGAAACTGGCTAGAAAACTCATGGGATGTTGAAAATGATGCCTAAGTGACCACAGTAATAGCCTAGCTGTGCAGCAGCAGCCAGTAGCTCTGAAGCAGCCACAACTTACCCACATTTCATTCCCTCAGGAGTCATGGCTACTGGATTTTGGACTCATTCTGTAAGTCAGCTCATTTGAGGTACCTTGATTCAAAAAGTGTTTCCCTATAAAGCACCATTTCACCAGTTAAAGGTCATAACAATGAGAATTTTAATGGTACACAGATGTCAGGGGAGTTGTTGGAGTAGAGCTGCAAGAAGGCAGTAAATTAGTCAGAAGTAGGAAACTACATGGGTAAGCAGTTGTAGAACTTAATGATGTGGGAAATAATAAAGGTCTAAAATAGGGAGACTGCTTAGAAGCTGAATTAATTCTTTATGTCTGATGGGAGTTGATCCAAACATAAGGGAACCAATTTGTGTTAATCTTTTTTTAGAACTTCAGACACAGACTAAAACATTTGTGAAAGATAAAAGTTTTCACATGTATATATTAATTTAATATATCAAATTTGTTATGGATACCCACTCCATTAGATTCCAGGAGGCTTACAAAATCCAAATATTAAAAATATATTACATATATTACCTTCAATTTCTGCAGTAGTATCTCTTAACAAAAATACCTGAGAAAAAGAATGGATTTGAGTCTGTATGAATGGATCACTTGATTAGTCACTGTGGACATAATTCTCAGACTAGATAGGATTTTAATCTGATTATCATGGTTTTTCTTATGATCTTCCACACTGCAGCTGGAAAGGAATGTTAGAATATCATTTCCAATAAAGAAGATGGCACAAGGCCACAATATTGTCACACATAAGTAATGCAAATTTGGCTGGCTTGGAGCTCTTTTTATCTTCCTTCCTTATTTATTTTTTAAAAACATGTAGAAGTATATATGTGAATCAGCCTGGAAGCAGGATAGAAAAAAAAAACAATCTAGAATGGTCTGTAAACTTCTTTATTATATAATCAATTGCTAGTCTATTTCCAGACTCAGTTCATAATTATGTGTTTGGCCTCTACAAGCCTAAAATGGTTTATGACCAGCCTACCTGAAGTAGCAGCTTCTCCAGGGTGTATCTACCTGGAGTTTAAGATGATTTAATGAGAGCAGTTCACAAAGAGGTTGAACCACACTAGCAGCATTTTGGTACCATGTGAAGACTTTTCTTTTTTCCCATGAAATGCAATTGCATTTTCAATTGCATTTTAGTTCATATTGCTTTAGTTTTGCAATGATTGCTTTGCAGCTGCTTAATTTTATATAATGGCTACATTTTATATCTATGAGTTCTTATTCAAATTGTATATTTTAGTGTATTATTTAATTGCCCAGGTTGTGTCAGCTATTTGGCTGTTTAAAAACTTAAATAAATAATACTTGCAACATTGCAGCTCTAAGCGGATAGGAAAAACACACTCTTTCTCTATATATTAGCTTTTAAGGAAGTAATAAAACAGCTGGTTGTCCTCCAGATGTTGCTGAATTGACTGATAAGGCTGCTGGGAACTGTGTTTCAGAAATTCTGGAGAACAGTGCCCCTATTTTTAGCAGACGGGCTCAAAATAAAAGAACTGTCAATATCATGTCTGAAATAGTTTGGCAGTCTGGAAATTGGTGCAGCTACCAAGCTATTTCTCTTTTTCACTTTCACTCCGTTCATAGTATACTTCCTCCCCCTAATTAGATGCACCTGATTTTTTTTCTTTGCAGTTTTGACGTTGTTCAAGCATCTTCCTCTGTTGGCCCTACCAATGTAAGTTTCCTTCAGTTATGTCACAGGCAAATCAAATGGTTTTACATTAAACTGCATTCATGATATAATGAACCCTGCATGACATTCTAATACCATAGTAACAGATCATGGGAATTGAGAATCTGATGAAAAGGACCTGGATACACTGACTGAAACTTTTATACTCAGTTACTAAACTCCTCACTACTTTGGTGCCACTGAGTTATTTTGGGGCTGCCAATAATATGTTGACTGAACATTGTGGGGGGGGGGGGTGTTTCCAACACAATTGCAGGACATTAGGATGCAGCAAATTGCCCTAGAAGAAGAATTATTCTACTTGCATTTTTACATATTTTCGACCTGCTAGGTTGGCAGAAGCTGGGAGAAGTAATGCCAGCTCACTCCATTATACAGCACTAGGGCTTTTAACTGCCAAACTGCCAACCTTTCTGATCGACAAACTCAGCATCTTAGCCACTGAGCCACTGCATCCCTCAGGTTCTTATACAGTTTTTTTCTTAAATATGGGATTCCTTTCTCTTTTTGATTCTAATTAGAAACTATCATACGTTCCAGGTGCAGAAGCTCCATGACTACATCAATGATGTTTACACAAACAGGTTTCTACCAGTTATGAATGGTAAGGACAGACTACAGTAAAAGATGACTTCATTTGAGCCTTTTCCTGTTGCTTTATTCTGTCTCGGGTTATCAGGATGGTGATTAGGTTTTCTATAGTTTTCTACAGACCATCAAAGGAGTCCTTTCTAGGCATGCCCTTCCTCCTTAAAAAAAAACACCAGCACTCCTTGTCAAAGGACCAATTTGGAGAAGTCATAATGTAGCCTTCAGTACAGATGATAAAAGAGCTTTTTGCACATATGGCTTTTTGCCATGGACCAGAGTAGTTCACCCAATCAGGTGTGATATAGTGTTTAATTGTTGGACTAGAACAGGAAGATCCAGGTGACATTAAAAGGAGCCCCCAACTGGGCACCCCCTCCCCCAGGCAATGATGATCTGTTGTCACTGTTCAATGTTCAATGTCACTGTTCGATCTTTTCTGACACAACTGTAGTAGTACTAGTCAGAGAGGCAATATTGGGCAATTTATTTAATACACTGTAGAAAATGGACTAAACATCAATTTATTTTATAGATTAGAGGAAAGATTTATCTTCCACCTCATACGCCTTTCCCATATGCCTCCTGACATGCTCTGCAAGATTAATCATGACCACTCATTTCATACTGTATGATTTCCCAATATAAATGAAAATAAAACCAGGATAGTTAGATGAGTTTCAGTTTAAGAAAATAATATGGCTCATCCTAACTTGGTTTAACTTGGTCCCCAATCATCTGGAGGATTTCAATATAATTTTTAACGTATTTAGAACTAGTTAGCAAAGTAAAACCCAGTTCATTCTGAAAACTGGTTATTTTATTTTTTAGGAATGCTTCGCAGAGGGATTGTATTGCCTTGTGTTCTAAATATCAAATGTACAAAACTCAATATTGCCCTTTCCGAGGTAAGTATGTACACATCCATTCTCCATTGACACAGAAGTAGTCATCTTAGTGTTGCAGATATAACATATTTCTAAGAGGAGGAAGTGATTGCTCTTGACATACATTATGTATGTCACACTTACTTCTGTTAATCAAATTCCATGTATGCCATCAGGGTGAAACAGAGTATGCCATAAAATTGCACATATACCTATGACTTTTCTTTTGTAGGGTGGCATGGTGATATCAATGTGATCAATCCAATGAAACTGCATCATCAGTAGCAGTAATCCAGTAATCAGAAGACATTAAAAGAGATCAAAATTCATGTTGATAATAATGGTAACTCATAGCATATTGTCATTTTTCAGCTTCTGATCTTTAGAAAGGTAAGGCTCTTAATGCAGACTGTTGTAATTGCATTTCCAGTATATCGTAATAGATTGTTCCTATGATTCCCAAATATTCAAAAATTGAGATCTTCACCTCTTGGTGGGAGAGTCATCTTTAAAATATCTTGTTGCTTGTATGAAATGCTATTTTATCATTGAGGTTTTGTATGTAAAGAAACAAGTCAAGTAGGCAATGTACATACCAAACTGAATACTGAAAATTACACAGTCAGGTTTAAATTACGGGTCTGAATGTTGTTGGAGTGTATCCATCTAGGGATGGCTGTGCTTTAACCATATTACCTGGTTTATGGCAACATGAAACCTGTAGGTTGAAAACATCCATGATTGTGTGATGCAAAGTACGTCCACCCATTGTTCCTGTTTGAATTGGAAACTTTTATATTCCCTTTTTCTATACATGCATCTGTATGTATAAATTTGCATATGAAATACTGTTTTTATTATGAATTATAGCAGTGATGATGATTGACAGTGATCAGTAGCCTCTAATTATAAGTCTAAAAGCAACGTCTGTTGTTATTATTACTAGATTTTAATGTCTGTCTGTCTGTCAGTCTGTCTGTCTGTCTATCTATCTATCTATCTATCTATCTATCTATCTATCTATCTCTCTATCTATCTATCTATCTATCATCTATCCATCCATCAGTCCATCTAACTATCTATCTTCTATCTATATGTCTCAAGGGTCAAACCAGAGGTGGTATTCAGCAGGTTCTGACCAGTTCTGGAGAACCCGTGCAGAATTTTTGAGTAGTTTGGAGAACCAGTAAATACCATCTCTGACTGGCCCCACCCCCTCTCTTCTCTGCCTCCCGAATCCCAGCTGATCAGAAGGAAATGTGGATTTTGCAGTAACCTTCCCCTGGAGTGGGGTGGAAATGGAGATTTTACAGTATTCTTCCCCTGCCATGCCCACCAAGCCATGCCCACAGAACCGATAGTAAAAAGTTCGAATCCCACCACTGGGGCAAACCTATCTAATATTCCTGCCTCTAGTTTACCCACAACAACAGTGAAGTGGGTCAAGCTGAGAGAGACAATGATTCACCCAAAGTCCCCTAGCTCAGTGATCCCCAACCCCCGGTCCGCGGACCGGTGCCGGGCCGTGGAGTACCTGGCACCGGGCTGCGCAGCGGCCGGGGGCCATGATCGCTGCAGCGGCCGGGGGCCATGATCCCTGCTGCCTCTTCACCCACACGCGCAGCCTGAGATCAACCCCGGGACTCGAACCTGAGAGCCGCCTCTCCGGTCCAAACCCCACTCCCACCCCGGCCGCCCGCCCGGCCGCCTTGGTAGCCCGTGGAGACGGAGCGCGTTCGGTTCGCCGCTACCTGGGGGCGCCGTCCCCATGACATCACCGCGGAGTCCTTGCCTCCTTCCCTGGCGAGGCTTTCTCCCCGCCAGCCAATCAGAGGCCAGTCCCCGGGCAAGCGGGGACAAGTTGCTGGCCGGCCGAAGCAGAAGCGGGAGATTGGAGGGAGGGGAGAGAGAGAGAGAGAGAGAGAGCGCTGGGTGGGTGGCAGCGCGTTCCACAGCGGACTAGGCGTGCCGCGGGCTGCCAACCCCCCCCCCCCACACACACGTACACACACTGCCTCTCTGGCAATTGGCTGCCCAGGAAGGGAGCGGGGAGCTTTCACAGATAGGAACGTGATGGGGTTTGTTTTCTTCCCCCACTCCTGAGCCCCCCCTTTTTTTTTGCTTGCCTTCTGGGGTCTCCGCCGTGGAGCAGCCGAGGTCAGATGGGGAGGTGGAGAGAGAGAGAGAGAGAGAGAGATGGGCGGGTGGCAGCTGTCTGTGAAACATCTTCCCCTCCCCACCTCCTGGGCAGCCAATTGCCAGAGAGGCACGGTGGGGGTGGTGGGGGTGGAAGGAAATAAAAAGAGAAGTTGCCCTTTCATTTTGCAATCTCTCTCTACGACCTTGTTTCATTCTCTTCCCTTTTGTTTCGTCCTCATTTCTCAATCTCAGCAACTTTAACACTTTTGGACTTCAACTCCCCAAATTGCCCAGCCAGCTAGAATAGATAGATAGATGGTGGATAGGTGATTGATAGATAGAGAGGGATGGATGGATGGATGGATAAATAGATAAATAGATAGATAGATGATAGATAGATAGAGGATATATACACATACATGCATACACACATACATACACAGAGAGAGACAGAGACAGACATGGATGGATAGATATCACAGAAGTGAGTACACCCCCTCACATTTTATCAATATTTAAGTATATCTTGCAGCAGTTTAGACATTAATGGCTGGGGGCCATGATCGCTGCAGAACAACGCCTCCCCACCCCTGCGCGCGCTCAGCGGGCCACGGTAAAATTATCAAAGGCTGACTGGTCCGCGGCGATAAAAAGGTTGGGGACCACTGCCCTAGCTGACCTTCTTGTCTAAGGGAGGTCTAGAATTCACAGCTTCCTGGTTTCACAGCTGGCATCTCAACCATTATACCAAACTGGGTCTCAGATCTCAATTCTGTTGCTCCATATACATAATCTCACCAACTTCCTTTATGTTTGGAATTTGAATTCAAGATTCTGTTTATCTAATACTCCGATTAGTGCCAGGGTCTAATGGCAGTGCATTACCGAGTTTCTAGAGTTGTTTGACTTCACCATGAATCAGTAACCCAGACTGATAAGCACTGTGACATGTGTTGCTTATTAAACATGCCAAATATTTTCCCCATCATCTCTGAATTGACATTTTGCCCTAATGTTAAGCTGAGAGAAAGAAGGGAGCAGCTCCCTATAGTCTCAGGTGAAGGCTTGGTTTATTTATTATTCAAAGGACATAACAAGATTTGTAGAGTGAGAGAAAAGTGTCAAGCTCACAACACAGAGAAGCAGTAAGACTTTCTTTACTTGGGTTTCCTCCCTTTCCCTGCTGTGAGCATCTGTGACCTAACTTTGTTTGGCTGTAGAGTCAGAAACCAGGGATTTAAATAAAGAGATATGTAGATTTATGTGAACATAATGCTAATAAAGGCTCAAAGAAGGAGTTGCAAAGGAATTAGCTAAATCAGTGTTTCCCAAACTTGGCAACTTTAAGACTTGTGGACTTCAACTCCCAGAGTTCTCCAGCCAGAAGAGCTAGCTGGAGAATTCTGGGAGTTGAAGTCCACAAGTCTTAAAAGTTGCCAAGTTTGGGAACCACTGAGCTAAATCATCAGATCAGAAAGCAGTCTGGCATATGAAATCCATGCTCCACTGAAATAATAATGCCAGGTACTGTTAATATAGAAACGGTAAACCTATAGGAAAGATGTTTACCTATGGATAGACCTAATTTATTAATTAGCTGAATTGCCCGGGTATGCCCAAGATATTGAACTATAAACACATGATGGGTTCACAGAAAACAATAGGCTGAAATGTGGTTCCCTAGGTTGTAATTCAATGTATAATCAGAGGTGGTAGTCAGGAGGTTCTGAGCAGTTCTGGAGAACTGGTAGTGGAAATTTTGAGTTATTCAGAGAACTGGTAAATACCATCGCTGACTGGCTCTGCCCCCATCTATTCAGTGCCTCCCGAGTCCCAGCTGATTGGGAGGGAATGGGGATTTTGCAGTATCCTTCCCCTGGAGTTGGGAGGGAATGAGATTTTACAGTATCCTCCCCCTGCCATGCCCACCAAGCCACGCCCACAGAAGTGATAGTAAAAAAATTTGAACCCCACCACTGGGGCAAACCTGTCTAATACTCCTGCCTTTAGTTTACCCACAACAAAAGTGAAGTGGGTCAGGCTGAGAGAGACAGTGTTCCCTAGCTGACCTTCTTGTCTAAGGGAGGCCTAGAATTCACAGCCTCGTGGTTTCACAGCTGGCATCTCAACCATTATTCCAAACTGGGGCTCAGATCTCAATTCTCTTGCTCCATATACATAATCTCAACAACTTCCTTTATATTGGGTACTGTATATACTCGAGTATAAGCCTAGTTTTTCAGCCCACTTTTTGGGCTGAAAAAAGCTGCCTCGGCTTATACTCGAGTCAGTGAAAAATTTGCCCGAAATGGAGGAGAAAAAGGGGCGGGGCCATGCCGCTGGGTGACACTCGTGAATGGCCCAGTGCCCCTGTGAGTTTCCCCTCCCTCTGTGTCAGTTTGCCGCGCAGCGCGCACCGCACCATCCCCCCTCCTCACGTTCTAATGTAATGCAGGGCTGTCTTACGATTCCCCTTCCTCCCCCTCCTGCCGCTCTGCAACGATGTCCCACCTCCTCCTTGTTATGGCAAGCAGCCACATAGCGATGTCCCACCTCCTCTGGTACAGTGATCCAATGATAGGAATCACTGTGCCGTGTGTCATAGGAGGCGGGACATCGCTCCCGCGGCTGCACGGGACATCATCATCACAGCGGGACATCAGCATCATGAGGTGAGTGAAGTATTTCATTGAATACACCACTAGTTTACTGTTTTTCTTTGAAATAAATATTCAAAAACATTATTGGTATCTATTTTTATTTTTGAAATTTACCGGTAGCTGCTGCATTTCCCACCCTAGGCTTATACTCGAGTCAATAACTTTTCCAGTTTTTTGTGGTAAAATTAGGTGCCTCGGCTTATATTCGGGTCGGCCTATACTCGAGTATATACGGTATTTGAATTCAAGATTCTGTTTATCTAATGCTTCGATTAGTTCTAGGGTTTAATGGCAGGGACTGGAAAAATCAGGCTCCTCGACTATGTAGGGAACTGTAGTGGACAAAGTTCTTCATCTTGGTTTTTGTTATCCATATACATGGATTATGAGCCACAAAGAACTGTATTGGAATCTTCTGGAACATACAAGATTATTTCGTGAGGGCACCCAGTCTCTCTCGTCCGCCTCTCTCCCATGGTAAGCCCTTTCCATTTGTTTTGGGACAGTATGTTAGCACATTTGTCTTTGAAATGGCTTTGTTTTGCTTTATGAAAATATTTTATTTTATTATTTTATTTCATCTTCACTCATCTTCTTTGAAAGGACACCATTTTTGCTTTGCTATGGTGTAGAGGTTAAGATGCTATATGAAACTCACTGGGTGACTTTGGACCAGTCATTCTATTTCAACCCCCGCACCCCCCACCTACCTCATAGGGATTTTCCTGAGGGAGAAAAACAGAAAGAGGGAGAACTACAACAGACCTACACAGGCTCCTATACAAAGGACACGGTATTTACCAGTAACGGTATAGTAATCAATCACATTCTGTCCTTTCTGCCTCTGAAGGGCATCGGTTCAGCTGTTCAAAAAATAGCTATCTATAAATGAAAACTGCATTTATCAACAATGGTCCTCATCAATCCCACTGAAACAACCTAGGCTTGGTTGTTATGCTTAATTTGTATGACTGTCAACTCACCAAGTGCATAATAACATTAAAAATTAATCAAATAAAAATAAAAGCCATTTTTCAAAAAAATAATAGAACAAGAAAACATGTAAACAACCTGCAGTCAAAATTTATCTCATGTATATTAATTATATATTGATTGCTCATGCAACAGCCTAACCCAATGCCTAAGGGAAGAGCCATGTGTCCTGGATCTTCCTAAAGGTCAGCAGAATCAAAGCCACTTGAGGGAATGCTGTTCCACCGGGAAGGACAGTAACAGCAAACGTGTTTGTTGAGTTCTTCAAATGGCACTGTTTCATAAATAGGACCTGGATTATGTAAAGTCTCTCTGATCTTTTAAGGTGGGCAGAGACAGTCTCTCAAATATCCTAGCCCCATGCTACAAAGGGCTTTGTAAATGACCACCAGTGCCTTGATTTCTACCTGGAAGCTCCTCAGCAACTAGTGCACACATAACTACACATTCTACTGTATTCTGGACCAGCAGGAGCTTCTGAATAGTTTTCAAGAGCAGCCCAAAATATAGTTCACTGCAGTAAATCAAATGAGATATCTTCAAAGTATGATTCAAGATGGTTCTTAGCCCTAATACAAGCTCAATCTAGTTTCCACTCTTTCCTGGTACCTAGTCACAAGTGTTTTCAGCACGTTAAGGTTAGACACACTTGGATTGCCTTTGCCACTGCTGTACCACCAATGTCATCACCATCACAATGAGCCTGGTAAGCTCACTTCCATCTCTACCAAGCGGCTGATCTTTATTGCTGCCATTGATCCACAACTGATCTGTGTACCAGATTGGCAAGATCTGCAGGCTCTTCCGCTCTGTGCAAGGAACTCCCATAATGGTTTAGAGCAGGGTTGTCATACAGAGGTGGGTTTCTATACCAGTCGGTACCAGTACGCTGCACATGCTGGCGCATGTGCAGTTGACTAAATATTGTTCTGGCATGTGCAGAAACATGCCAGCAATGGCATAAGAGATCAGGGAACCGGTTTGGGGGCATTGCAGGCCTGGGTGACTGCTAGTTCTGTGATCCAGGCCACAATTCCACTATTCTAGAGCAACCCAACTCTGGTGTCATACTCATGTCATGGAGGCCGGGCGTGGGCATGGGCAGCATGTGACACATCCAGCCTGTGGGCTGGGAGTTTGACAGCCCTGGTCTAAAGCCAGAGTCCTTGAATTCACAGATGACTGCTTGAAGAATTGCTATTCAAGATAGGTAACATGTTCTTCAGCACAATAGCTTCTCACCTTCAGATGTTTTGGGACTGTAATTCTTAGTTACTCCAACTTTATGTGCTAGTAATAGAAAGGCAATTTTAGCAGACCTGGAGGGAGTTAAACTGCAGGTCTACTTTATAAGCACTTATTATTGCCACTCTGGCATTGAGTAATACACTGGAGTTATTGAACTCCAAAGTTCCTTCCACCTGGAATTCAGAGTTTAAAAAAATTCAGAATCTAAGCTTTCACATGTGCTGCTAGATCACTGTTCAGTTTATCAACCCAAATCCATTTTCTTGCTGCAAATTTGCAAATCAATGTGGGTTGATTTTTCTTGCAATACAAAAAAAAAGTCCCTTTCTACAGTTGCCATAGGAATTCTGGAAAGATATAGGGATGTGTTGATAACTGGACAGCCTACTTCTGACTTTGTGTATAGCACTTGAGAGCTTGAGGATGAAGCATTGTTTGACGGCCTTATCTCATGAAGAATGACTGCACAGAAGCATCCTAGTCTAACCAGGCAGATCCCAGAGGACAGATGATGGATGTTAATTTAATAGCCATTGATTTTTCTACCTGTCTTAGAACCAGAACACAGAACAGACAATGCATCTCCTAAAAAGATAAAGCTCAGGTGGTATTTAATTGCAAACATTGGTGCTACTAAGTTGTAGAACCACAGATTCACTATGGTTGATAAGAAAAAATCATTTGTCAATGAGAGAATGTTTCAGGGTCAAATAGAAGGGGATATTCCTTTCTATGTTCCCTAGTAAATTTGGCATAATGTATTAATGGTATATTGTAATATGGTTTGTAAAACAATCTTTTGTAAGAGTCTTCAATTCTCCTACCTAATCCTAGGATATTGGAGAACATTTTTTTGACTGTCTTGTGGTGGAGATTTGTAATTTATTATTATTGGCGCTGTTGGAGTGTGCTACTATTGTTCCCCAATGGGAGAAAATGTGTCACAATAATTTCTCTTTGATTTAATTAGTGTGTGGGAAATCTGATAAGTGAACACAGTTTGAAGGATGTTTGCCCACAGAAACATAAAGTTCTATTAACAGAGTAGACAGCACCTATTTAATTCATCAACAAACTTAAATATTGAAGATTGGTTGGAATCAGAGGTGGTATTCAGCCAGTTCCGACAGGTTCTGGAGAACCGGTAGCAGAAATTTTGAGTAGTTTGGAGAACCAGCAAATAGGCTGGCCCCGCCCCCCGCTCTCTCCCAGCTGACCTTCTTTTGTTGCCATGAACAGGAGAACTGAGTTGGAAAGCAAGTTAGTGGGATGGGGAAGAAATGGATATTTTGCAGTAACCTTCCCCCAGGAGTAGGGAGGGAATGGGTATTTTGAAGTATCCTTTCCCTGCCACACCCACAATGCCACCCACAAAGCAATGTCATGCCCACAAAGCCATGCCCACAGAACTGGTAGTAAAAAAATTTGAATCCCACCACTGGTTGGAATGAAAATGTTTTGTGCAGATCTTAAGAAATCAAAAGCAACATGAGAAAAGCAATATGTTTTCAAGAGAAATAGTTTACAAAAATAAAATTTAAAAAAACAACCCTCAAGCACATCAGCCTTTATTACATAATATGAAACAGCATTTTTTGGGGGGGTGGGGGGAATTTCATGAGACTTTCTCTAGCTGCTATTTTCACATGAAGATATTTAGGAAGATCAATCAAAAGGAACAGACTAAAATTTAGCCAGTCTATAGCAGGAGTACAGAATTGTTTATTAAGAGACAAGAAAAATGGAGGATACAACTGTGTTTTGATCACCAATTACCTATGCACAAAAGTAAGGTTAAATAATCAGGACTTTATTATTTTTACAAAACTGTTTTATGTCCTTGAATTGCAACTTATTTTGTTTGAAAATGAACAATGTCTCTATTCTTACAGGAGAAACACGCATATGATATAAAACCATTTACAAATGGCACAGCATCCAAGTACCATATCTGAGAAAGCAAGTACTTTTTTTTTTAGATAGCGTGCACATTTCTTATGTTTAGTTCCATTTTATTTATAATAAATAAATAATATAATAAACTATTTATAATAGTACAGGTGGTGCTTGATTGCACATTTCAAAGATCAGGCAGTCTGAGATTATGAGCATATTCCACAAAATGAATCTCTCTCTCCCAACTTTACCTAGACATTAAAATTTAAAGCAGGTCCTGGATATTTTGTTGGAGACTCATAATTTCATCTCAAAAAGATGAAATCTGTTTTAATCTGTGCAAGGCTGCTTGCTTGTGAAATTCTTACCTGGTTTATTCCTTCAAATTTATAATATTCCATGTTATATTTCTTTAAATTTCCATTTATATATCTCAGCTAATATTTGGTGTACAAAAATATGTAACATAATATTATTCTGCTTATCATGCTCAGCCAGACTGCTCTGTCAGACTGTAAAATGAAAGCATTCCTACATTCAGCCTACATTTTTGTTCATTACAATTGCTTTTGTTTTTATTTTATTTATTAAATTTATTCGCTGCCCATTTCCCCAATGAGACTCTGGGAGGCTTAGAGATCATAAAAAGATAAATAGAAAAGCAGTTACCATTAAATACTATGCCAATTAAAACTTTTAAACTGGGGGGCGGGGAACCCCAGCAACCAAGAGGAGTTGCTTTTAAAGATAAACTGGAAAATGGAAAAGATTTTGAATCTAGAATTCACATCTGGACTGCAAAACTTGCAGACTAACACTGCACCAGGGGATCTACCTTCAAACATCATTACTGAAACTTATTGTTTGCTTTGCTTCTGAATTCATACACATTTCTAAATTCAAATTCTGAATTTTGGAACTTGTACCAACCCAACTATAGCATCTAGAATTCAAATCTGATAAGAGATCTGGAAAAATTCAAGTTCCAGACAGGATTATTTAGGCGCTACATTAACCAATGGCTCCATTTCTAATGAAATTCATTGACGTGAGAAGTAGATCCTGCTATATCGTCTTGTGATGCCAAAAACACAAAATGATGTATGCTCAGTAGAAGACTTCCTCCTTCAGCCTTTACAATTACCATGCCCAATATTTTCTAAGTTTGTTCCCTTTGTGCACCAGCACTTGCGGCCAATCAATTGTTGCATCACTATCATGCTTTAGGGATAAAGGTAAAAGTTCCCCTCACACATATGTGCTAGTTGTTCCTGACTCTAGGGGGTGGTGCTCATCTCCGTTTCAAAGCCAAAGAGCCAGTGCTGTCCGAAGATGTCTCTGTGGTCATGTGACTGGCATGACTAAATGCTGAAGGTGCACGGAATGCTGTTACCTTCCCACCAAAAATGGTTCATATTTTTCTACTTGCATTTTTACATACTTTCAAACTGCTAGGTTGACAGAAGTTGGGACAAGTAACAGGAGCTCATTCCGTTACACAGTGCTAGGGATTCAAACCGCTGAACTGCTGACCTTTCTGATTGACAAGCTCTGTATCTTAGCCACTGAGCCACTGCATCTCTGCTTTAGGGATAATCTCTTCTTATAGCCGAAAAGGCAAAAAGGGCTACAATACAGGTCTGAATAAAAGGGCTATAACACAGGTCTATATGTTAGAATGAAAGAAGGGTGTAAATCATGTTCAGGAAAGATGACAAGGCCATCTTGTTTGCACATCTGCAGTAGAAAGGAAGCATTCCACATTTATACAGAAAAAGAAAACAACATTGCAGAGGGTAGGACGAGAATGGGCACCTCTGGAAGGAAAGCTGTATTGGAAAGATGGTGCTTGATCCATCACATGCTGGTCCCATTGAGATAATATTATGGAGAGCTCTCAGTTGTTATTCATAATCCACCAAGAAGCTAAAGAAAGAAATGAAAACATTTACAAACTTTAAAGAGGCAAACCAGATTACACAAATGTTGTAAAACATGATTCTTGACCTCATAATCTACAGGTTTTAGATGTAAGGTAAGCCTTATTCCACATAGGTACAATGTGCTAAGCTTAACATGGCTTAATAATTATGTTTTACAATCTGGCTGTATTTTTTTTAGTTGTTACATCAAAGGTATAAAATTGCACAATTGTGACCATAGCCTGAAAATGTTGCTAATTCTTAAAATGTGGGTATCAAACTGAAAACTGTCACAGTGTCGAAACTTGTGTTTTGCTCACCAGAAGAAACAGAAAATCAGCTGTCTATTAAGCATTTCCTGGAAAAAAATCTATCTATGTGATTGCTAAGAGTTGACATGGACATGGGCACATAATCAATCACTAAGCTTTATCTTACCTGGGAACAGCATAGTAGTCAAGAGCTCTGGAGCATCCAAAACATCAGTAATGGCATGCTGGAACTTCTTACTATTATCTGACTGTAGATGGCTAGAAACAAAAAAAAAAGATTAAAAAAGAAAAATTGGAACAGAATGACGGGCACTTCTAACAGCAACAAGTAATTTTGTATATTTGAATGTCTGAATTTTGCTACACCCAACAGGAATCTTTCACACGCACATCATCCCATTTTGCTCATAAAAATGCAAATCACTTTTGTGGAATTGTACTTTTAGCCTTGATATAAGTTGTTGATAATTTTTAGGAATCACCTTCTCCAAGATGCTACATCTTGCCATAATTCATAGAGGATGAAGGAAGTATCACTTGCCAGTTTATGGGCAGACACGCTGCAAGCAAAAAAGGGAAGATATTAGGAAAAAATATTATTACTATATATCATAAACCATGCTGTGTATATAAATAGGATGGCAGTGTCTACAATCAGCTGGCTCTTCCATCTTAAAGCCTCCCCCTAAATGATTCATGAATGAATTTCTTCTACTGCCCTCAAAGAAAAGACAATTATTTTCATTTTTTATTATGCATTGTTTTTCAATTGTATTTCATTATTAATTATTTCTTTTTAAAGGAACATAAAATGGTGGTGAAGTTAGTTACCCAGTCTATATACAATGGAGCTCCCTTCCTCACCACCACCATTTCATAGCCTTCAGAATCCAGCCCATGCAAACCTGTTCTTCCTAATGCTACCATTATAAGAGCTGCTCAGGAGTATTCTTAGTAATTAGAATAGAATAGAATAGAATAACAGAGTTGGAAGGGACCTTGGAGGTCTTCTAGTCCAACCCCCTGCCTAGGCAGGAAACCTAGACCACCTCAGACAAATGGTTATCAACATCCTAAAAATTTCCAGTGTTGGAGCATTCACAACTTCTGGAGGCAAGTTGTTCCACTGATTAATTGTTCTGTCAGGAAATTTCTCCTTAGTTCTAAGTTGCTTCTCTCCTTGATTAGTTTCCACCCATTGCTTCTTGTTCTACCCTCAGGTGCTTTGGAGAATAGCTATCGTGTCTCCCCTAGTCCTTCTTTTCATTAAACTAGACATACGCAATTCCTGCAACTGTTCTTCAGATGTTTTAGCCTCCAGTCCCCTAGTCATCTTTGTTGCTCTTCTCTGCACTTTCTAGAACCTCAACATCTGTTTTACATCGTGGTGACCAAAACTGAATGCAGCATTCAATATACTGCATCAATTAATGCAGCAATTGAAACATGCTACTAACTGCCTGAAATGTAGCTGCAAATAGAGTGTGACCTTACAAAAATAAAGCAAGAAAGAATCAACCTTAATTATGCATCATTTAGTACCATTTAAACACACACACACACACACACACACACACACAATGAAGAAAATCTGATTTCAAACTGGAATAGTATCCCATCTTTATAGTTCATTCGAATATTCAGACTACAGTTAGCCACTGTAGGACAAAATACATTCTGGAACTCAGAGTCTCTATGCATTCAGAAGAAACTAAATTAAATGCTGAATTTCACTCAGTATGGAAATGGTGAATAAAAATAAAATTTATTATGCATGATGTTTGCTTTGTTGTTGGACTGCTATCTTATGATTATTTTGAGTGTTTTCTGTGCTTGTTTTTGGTTCAATTTGTGTATGCTGTGAGCCACCCAGAGACAGCTGGAGTGAAGCAGCACTCCAACTGAATAAATAAATAAAATGTATAACTTCCACGGCAGAGTTACATCTGCGCCCAACATTAAACTACTGCACAAAACACCAGCTCAGTATCATATTCTGTCCCCTCAATCTTTTCCCGTGTTGGGTACATTTGCCAGTCTCCTGGGGGCATCAAAGTAGGCATTTCTACAAATCACTCTTTGCCAGTCTCTAGGACACTATAAGAAAAATGGCTAAACATTATCAGGAGACGGGAGGCGATGGGGGCAATGTAATGGGTAGCATTTTTAGCAGCAGTCTTGGGATAAATATAACAACTGTGATCCATTTGTTTAATGGGTCATACTAAGTTAAGTTTCAGAATAATATATTACTGTTAATGAAGAATATTATTATATGTATTCATTTTCTTAGAGACCAAGTGAAGGGCAGCCTTTCAGATAAATCTTCAGATTCTGTTGCTTATCACACCTTTGTATCATGACCTGGATATCTGAGAATCTCCATAGACACACCTCTGTATCCGTTTCATGCCCCCATCATTCCATGCCATCCCATCCCACGCTGATTTCTTTCTGGTTCAGTTATGGTGAAAGGGAAACTGCTCCAGTGTGAGTTTTAAAGCAGAAGACTTGAAGTTCTATGTTCCAAAGGCAACTGCAGTGAGGACAAATTATGGGCTGGGACTGAATTCAAAGCCACATGAGCACACCCTAATGAACCATACATTTTTTTCGCCGAGTTTTTATTTCAACTCTACAGAAGAAGTAAGAGTCCATCTTTGTAAAGAGTCTGCCTCTTGTATTTCAGTATCCTTCTATTTTATGCAGCTGTTTGCTGGAAAGTGAACTTCATGATATCAGGGTTAGCATATAAAACAACACTCCATAAATAGTTTCCTTCAAACTACTGAGAGAAAAGTAAGGTTCATAATGCTGAAGAAAGGGAGCTATGCTATTTTTTTTCCTACATACACATCTCATCCAAGCAACCTATTAAAAAATCAGTGTCTTGAGACTTACTGTAGGCAACTGCTCTGTCCAGCTGTAGTTTCTGTGTAGGTTTGAAGAATTTGGCAAAATGCCACTAATCCACTTTCTGCCACCGAGATTTGTCTCTGTGCCACCAAGATGTGCTGCCAAAATGGGAAACGAGAATCAGCCAAAGGAGAAAAAATTTGCAATTTCTATTAATATGGACTTAGAAATGCTCTGTAAGTCAGAGATAACTCTAAAGACACAGCCACTAAAAGTATGTATTCGTGACCCACAATCATAGTTTACTAGTATCATCTCTGGCTGCCAATTGGCCAGTTATTTCACCCTCTCCTCAAAATTCCAGCGGAAGACTCAAAAGAGTGGAATCACACTTAGAATTCTCCCCCTTTGCCCAATCTACTGGATTACCTTAAAGGGGTGGGGGAATAGAATATATCCATGCTGGATATATCAGAACTATTAATAGAATTAATCAGGAATGTTGTGGCGGAGGGGGAGAACTAAGACAGCTAGAGCTGAGATAGGGGGAAAAAATGGCAGGCACAGTACATAGGACGAGGTGGAAACCCTAGCCAATTGGCAACCATTTGTTCTGCACTTCCAAAATAAATGCAGTGAAAAAGGCATTAGGGTCAGGAGTCAGGACTCGTGGACAAAATGGTTAGCGTTTTGAAGGTTAGGATAGAATGCATCAGTGGTGGGTTGCTAACTGGTTTACTACCAGTTCGTTTGTGCTCACACATGCGCTTGCATGCACGCACAACACTTCTGCGCATTCACAGAAGTGTCTGGGCAGTTGGGTGGTGCCTCCCGCCACCGCCACTACCAGTTCAGCCAAACCGGGCTGAACCAGGAGCAACCCACCTCTAGAATACACATTTCCCCATTTTTGTCAAACTGCTATACAACAAGTTTCAGCTTTCAAAATTCCTGCACTATGGTGAACTAATCTATAGTAGCTTTTCTTTTCTTTTATTCTCAAATGTTGCTGAATTTTTCCTTTATAGCCACTAAATACTATCTATCTATCTATCTATCTATCTATCTATCTATCTATCTATCTATCATCTATCTATCTATCTATCTATCTATCTATCTATCTATCTATCTGCTATCTCTGTCTATCATTATTTCTACTAATAGAGTTCTAATATATGAATTGGCTTGTTTCTAGTGCCACCAGCACAATGCACAATAAAATAAACACAAAGCACAGTCCAGAAACTCACGGAATCTGTTCCTTTGCAGACCATATTATATTTCAGAGGTTCCAGCCTTGGATTCTAAGTGGTCAGAAATGCAGAATTATTATAAAAGGAAATATGTTACAGAGTGGTTGAGATATATAATTGATTCAGTGGTGGGATTCAAATAATTTAACAACCAGTTGTCTGACCTAATGACCAGCTGGATAGGTGTGGCTCGGTGGTCATGTGACTGGGTGGGCATGGCCAACTCAATGTTACTCACATCGATGGGCGCTTCGCCTTAGCTGTTACAATATAATAAGGGTTAACAGGAGAGGCAGTTTCTGTAAGCATGGCAATAAAAATTAAGCTAGAAACAACACCAGAATGTTTCCTTCCTGCCTTCCTTACAGGATTAGTCCTGTAAAGGAGAAAAAAACGAAATGGAATTTCTTCCAACAACCAGTTCTTCCAACTGCTTAGAAAGTTAACAACCGGTTCTCCCGAATAGGTGTGGGCTGGCTGAATCCCACCACTGAATTGATTTCACATAACTATCCTCTTCACTAGGAATTCACAATCATTTCATTATTTCTTATTTCACACTGAATACACTGTACTGTTTATACATTACAACTGATGAAGAGCTACATAAATTATTCTGTACTCTGCAAGCAACATTTCTTCACTCATGGACAATTCTGGCAATTGAAGAAAAAGCCATTTTGATACAACCTGATTTTAAATTTTCATTCCCAGTTCTCCTTAAAACATACAGTTCTCTACCTGACTTCTTTATGTACAGTATACAATATCTCTTGCATATCTCAGAAATTATGTCTGAACATACTGAACATACTAGCCATACACAGATGTTTGAAACTCCTCTGGTTAATTTTGGTTGCTCCTGAGCCTATTTGAAAACTTGAGTTCATGAGCATTTCTTTGTAACCTAGCCTTTTGCAGGATTGAAGGTAAAAAATTGATTGAAATAGGACATTAAATTCTAGTTAAGAACAGAAACTCAGTACAAGAACTAATAAAAGTGTCAAGAATCTCTGAGGAGTTTTTAGGTTGCACAGTAGTGAGAAAATTTATAACATAAAGCTAGGCAAGTGTCACTAGAGACAATCTTACTACATTTGATGCTCAAAGGCCCCTTTGGTATATCAAGAGAAAATCAGGAGTGGAAAAATGAGAGAAGTGCACGTTAACTATGTTGTAAGTTTTTTAGTTCGTTTAGATCCAATTTCAAACACTTTAAACAATAATCAGTGTCATGGGAAAATGCTTCAAGATAAAGTTTCCATTTTATCATTTTATTTGCTGGCCCACCTTACATTCCAGTTTGCTGATGAGTTGTTGAAGCTGGGTAATTTCAGATGGCCATTGGTTATCAGTTTCCACACAAACACCTGAATGTAATGCCAACAGAAAGAAGACTCAGCCAAAATCATAGACAAGTAGCTTTCCCAGACAAGTGACATGTAGAAAAAACAACAACATTCTAGTAGGATTGAGTCAGTTTTTGTACAGTATAGCAGTTAAGGCATCAGGCTAGAAACTAGGAGACTTTGAGTTCTAATTCTGACTTAGGAACAAAACCATATTGTTAATCTCAGCTGAGTAGTTTCTCTCAGTCTTAGGAAGGAGGAAATGGCAAATTACTTTCGAAAAATCTTGCCAAGAAAGCTGCAGGGACTCCAGTCAATCTTCAAGAATCAACATGATTGAATTAGAAGAAAAAGGACTGAAAGTGAAGTATCAAACATGACAAATTGTCATTCTCTTTGTCACAGATATATCTATATTTCACTTCTCTTCAACTCTTTGACCATTCTATTCCACAAAGGAACATGATACTACATTTTATTTGTTACTACTGCATAATATTTGTTTTAACAACAAATATTAAATAATTTCCTGCTTTACATAACAGAAACCAAGACCTAGATTGGAAAGTGCTAAACTGTTATAGGCATTATATTATCATTAGTGAGCATCCTTTCCCATGTCACTCTTGTGATGAAAACAATAACATGGGAAATCCTTGGCATGTTGCTTATTCACAAATCAGAAATGCTGCTCTTTCAAACTGTTCTCAAGAACCTAGTTAAACCTGTGTAGTTAGATGTGGTGGGGAACAAATGGTTAATCAGGTGTCCCTCAGTGTGTTCCTTGATAAAGGACATCTCATTTCTTTACTTAAAAAAAATCATCCCAAACATTTTTAGGAGTAAAAGTCTAAGGGGCCTTACATTACTACAGCTGTGCAGAACTTTAAGAAAACATTTCCTTCAATAAAACCTTAGTAAAAGGGATCCCTCAAAGTGTTGAAGTGTGGCAGTCCTTCACTACATGGAGTAAAGTTGAATCAATTTTATCAGTTTCAGTATCAGTGTCTCAATGGGATGGGAAAACTTTCTAGAAGTGAATCACTTCCAATTTACAAAATATAATAAAGTCCTATATAACAAGATTAAAAATAAAATCAAGCCACGCCCATCAACGGTTAAAAGTATTAGAGCTTGAACCTTCATGCTTATACTTTTCAGAGGTCCAATATTGTTCTATGTACAATCCTTGTTTTATTGATTCCATGTAATATTCTAATATTCTGAGATGGTGAATTTGGGGTTTTCATGAGCTGTAAGCCATAATCATCACAATTATAACAAATCATGGCTTGAACTATCTTGCCTTGCATGTAATGAGTCTTATCTCATATATTAGTTTCACCTTTTAAGTTGCATTACTGAAATAAATGAACTTTTGCACGGTATTCTAATTTTTTGAGTTTCACCTGTATGTAAACTAGCTATGATGTTCATTGCATTATTTGTGTAAGTCATTAGGTTACTGTTCTCTATTCAAACATTGTTGAGCTTATTTTTTACAGTTAATTCCCTTAGCAAAGCTTACTCACATTAATGTAAATCCGGGAATCAGAATGATGAAAATTGCCAATACCTTTGGTCAGCATCCCAGAATATGGATCTGTAGGGGAATAGCAGATGTTCTTCTGAATTCTTCGAGCACATCTTTTTGTAGCGTGTTGACCAATTGAAGTTTCTGATTTGTTCATATTATTCCTAAGAAGCATAACATCAAGACAGTACATACGCTAAGAATAATCACTAGCTGGTCTGCTTCTGCTTCCATGATTCCTCAATTTTCATGATAACAATACAAAATAAGAAATAAAAGGCATGATTTAAACATATATGTAAGCTAAAATATGTGGGGCTTTCATTCATCTTCCTTTGTTTTTAACTGTTTAATTCTCCAGCCATACAAAACATTACTGCAGAAATATTGCCAGCTGAGGTTTTACTTCAGGGAGATTGATCAGGGGTATTAAGGTTCAGTTCTAATGATATTCTACTTACCTGTTTCCGCCCCCCCCCCAAGCTAAATTAACAAGTTGTACAATTAACAAGGCAGGATTCCTACTGATGATTTACAGCATTTTCTACTGCAGTGTTGGAAACCTTTCTGGCACTGAGTACCAAATTGGGAGTATGAGCATGTGCACGGGGGAGTGTCTGAAACCGAAAGAACAGTTCTCCGGTGCACATCCACCATGTGCATGTGTGCCAGTCACCTGGTCTTCCAGTTTCTGGCACAAATGTGCACACGAAGACCAGCTAGCCAGTGCGCTTGTGTGCGCCAGAGCCCGGAAGAGCACAGAGTGACGGTTGGCGTGTCCAGAGAGATAGCTCTGTGTGCCACTTGTGACACGAGTGCCATAGGTTCTCCATCACGGTTCTAGTGCATTCCAACATTATTGAGTCAATACAACTATAATGAGGACAAGCTTTATATCTTCAACTGTGCACTCATCTGGAGAATGCTTATTTTCTGATTAATAAAGAAGGCCACACAAACAAGCAACAGGCAGAAACGCTCCCCACCCTAAAATTGTAGATATGGTAGAACTGACCTTTATAGATTAGAATCAGTGGTCTCCAACCTTGGCAACTTTAAGAACAGTGGACTTCAACTTCCAGAGTTCCTCAGCCAGCTTTGCTGGGAGTTGAAGTCCACAAGTCTTAAAGTTGCCAAGGTTGGAGACCACTGGATTAGATGAAAAGACTTAGAAAATAATAAAAAAACAACCCCACTCTTAATTTTTTTGGCTTCTCTTTTGCCTCTGCTTATATTGCACAGTTTTACCTTTCCCGGCCACTCTGTTCTTCAATAGTATCTGCAGCACACTCCAGGGAGACTTGCAGCGACTGTATCTGGTTCATCGTTTCCCTCAGAAGGAAACGGGTCACAAACTGTTCCATCTTGGAGGAACTCTCATAGGCCTGTAGGAGTTAAAGAGGCAGCTGAGTACTAATATATTACTTTTCCCAGGGTTGCTAGAGTAGGGAAAGAGAATATTTTTAGGTCAGTGGGAACAATTCAGTTATTTAATAAGTATAGCTGGTACTGTCACAAAATGGCTACTGTGGTGTGGGAAGTTATCATCCAGCCCTCTCCCAGAAAAATGAAATATCCTAGGAAATATTGAAAAGGCAGAATATTTCTCTGGATGTGAAAAGAAAGAAACATGTTTTAAGAGACAGAATAGTTGCCGGTAGCTTCCTGCCCATCCCCACTTTGTCAATGGGCCATTGAGAAGGCCAGGCTAGTCACTTTACATAATAAAGCAGCTTCACCAGCAGCTACAGCAGTAGAGGCATGATAATGTTGGAACTTTACTCAACTGGCCACATGGCATCTGAGAACTCATCCATACCTGGATTCAAAACACAGCCTAGAGAGTAGCCCCTGCATGGCCCCATGGGATTGTGACAACCAATCAGAATACATTTCTTACACAGGAACAGAGAGGTGGGACTAAATGTAAAGCCTAGCAAGCCCCTCCTTCAGCCTTCTCTTCTTCTCCACCAACATTGAAGCATGTGATCACCTTTTCTGTTCAGGGCTCAAGTCATGTGGCCCTGTCCAACAATAAACCATCTTTTCAAGCAGCCTCCATATCTCCAGTGTCTTCTTCCCCACTTGGAGCTGAACTCAGAAGGACATTTCTTTCAACAATGGCAGAGGAAGGAGATGGTTTTTTTTTAAATTACAAGATAACTGCCTGTTAAAATGATGTTAATCACTCACAAAACACCCAAATTCCAGAAAGCAAACTGGTGATACTGCATCCTGCCAACTCTTCTAGGTTTCCAGTGTGTCCGCTAGATCAATTCCAGCTTGTTTTCTGGATAAACAGGCATACCTCTAAACAAGACTGGGTTGCAGCCACTACTACTTTTATTTTCTAATTTTTTTATATAAAGTTTTTTTCATTTTTTTCATTTTCATAACATATAAATCACATGTATACTATTACATAGCCAACATCGTATTGTATTATTAAATGTTTACATCAATTCATCTTACCATCAACTCCCAAAAACAGTTATTGGCTCTTCTGCTCTCCATATACCATATTAGTACTTATCCATCAATTTCTTCTCCCTCTCTCCTCCCCCTCCCTACCTCCTTTCTTCCCTCTGCCATCCTTCTCTTCTCTACTTCCCCTTCCTCTCTCCTTCTCCTCTCTCCCCTTTCCACTCCTCCTTTCTCTCCTCCTCTTCCCCCCTGCCCTCTCTCCAATCCCTCTCTTCTTCCCTTACCTCTCTCCTCTACTTCACACTCTTCATTTCATTTGCTGTATTTCAACTTCTGAGCAAACTCCATTTTATGTTGATGGTATTTATAATTCCTTTTCAAAATACATATTTAATTTTAACATATATCTTCCTCCTCCTTTTTTCAAAAAATCGAACCAAAAAAGTTACATACATAGTTGTTGTGCTTTTAAACACCACCACCACCCAGCCTAATTTTGGCCAAGATGTAGACCTGGTTGCAATTCCCAGCTATTATTTTCTAATCTTTGAGGGGGACCAACAGATATACTTGGAAATAAAGATGATGCCAGACTTTGATGTTTCACTTGGTAAAATGTTTTTTTTTTAAATATAGTCTTTTAAAGGCAACACCCAGCTCCCAACAGGCAGGTGGAACAAGGCCCTTTGGTGGTTTCCCCAGAAGTGTAAGTAGGTGTATTGGTACCCACAGGAACTATGTTGAATATCTCTGTATAGTATCTCTGACTCAGCTTCAAAATTCTAACCGTTTTTTAAAAAATAGAACACATAGGAACTCTACCCTTATGTTGACATATATTTAAATATTTCATCTATTTTTCCAAGCAAAGCAATAATGCCTTTCCGCCTCATCTTGGACAACCCTACAGCTGTCGTAGTACACAACTATCATAATCCAGAATAAGAAATAACTGTCCGTATTATAATAAATAACAAACAGGGTTTAAAAATAGTAGTCTCCTAAATGTTTGCAGCTGGGAAAAGAAGTGTGTGGTTTAAAGAGTTGAAGACAAGAATTATGTTTAGATCCTTGCATATTCAGAAATACTTATCACATATGAACTGTGGTGACGCAGTGGTTAGAATGCAGTACTGCAGGCTACTTCTGCTGCCTGCTGCTTGCCTGCAATTTGGCAGTTGAAATCTCACCAGGCTCAAGGTTCACTCAGCCTTCTATCCTTCCGAAGTGGGTAAAATGAGGATCCAGATTGTTGGGGGGCAATATGCTGACTCACTTAGAGAGGGCTGTAAAGCATTGTGAAGTGGTATATAAGTCTAAGCGCTATTGCTATTGCCTAGCCCTTGTGCACTAAGGATGCAGTCCTGTATACATCTACTTGGAAATAAGAAGAATATACTTAAACTTTTATAGGTTCTACACTTTATATAATTTAGTTCAGATCCGATTTAATGATTAAATAAAAAGATGCCTTTATATATTTATCCAGTATGGTTCTATATAGTTGAAAATAAAGGGGATTATTTTGTTTTTTAAAAATAAATTTGATCTAGATTTATTTACATACAGTTAACATGGATAATTTAAGTTCTACTTTTTCCACTCTAAATAGGGCTATTTTATTCCACTCAACAAAGGACCAACAGTGCAGGCAAGAAGGTTTTGGAGACTGAATGAAAATTTATTTAGATATGAAAACTATATTAATGATTGTAAAAAATTACTATCTGAATATTTTGTTTTGAATATGAATAAGGGTACATCTATGGAATTTGTATGGGATGCAAGCAAAGCGTATATGAGAGGAGTTTTGATGAATATAAATAAAACACATAGAAATAAGCAAGGGTTAAAACGAACAGAACTGGAAGAGGAAATTAAGAGAAAAGAGCTGGAGTTAACAAGGAAACCAGACGATACAAAGGTTAAGGAAGCTATTAACATATTAAAATCTCAATTTGACATGTTGATCTCTGACCAGGTAGCTACTAATTTATTATATGCAAAACACAATACTTTTTGTAATGCAAACAAACCTGGCAGATGGTTAGCTTATCAGATTAGGAAAAAAAGGAAAACTCGAAATATATCTAAACTGATTTACAGAGGGAAGGAGGTGTTCCAACAGGAAGAGATTCAAAAGGCTTTCTGGGAATTTTTTACAGAACTGTATAAAGGGGATAAAATTAATGGTTTAGACATAGACAAATATTTAGACAAGGAGAAAATACCTTCAGTTAGAGAAGAACACAGGCAAAAATTGAATCAACCAATAACCTCGGGGGAAATCCTGCAGGTAATTAAGCAATTAAAGCCAGGGAAAGCACCAGGTACAGATGGCTTGACAGCGGTTTACTACAAAAACTTACAGTTAGAAATGGTAGAACCTCTTAGAGAATTATTTAATATGATTCAAACGGAAGGTAAAGTCCCTCCATCTTGGAAGACAGCGTTTATATCTTTGATACCCAAAGAAGATCAAGATACTACTCAACCCAAAAATTATAGACCCATTTCATTACTGAATGTAGATTATAAAATTTTTACTAAAATATTAGCAAATAGGTTAATGTTGGTCATTCAACAATTGATACATACGGACCAAACAGGTTTTATACAAGGGAGACAGATGAAAAGTAATGTTAGATTAATTATTAATGCATTAGAATATTTGGGAAAGAACAACCAGATCCCTGCTGCGTTTATATTTTTGGATGCTGAGAAGGCCTTTGATCGAGTTAATTGGCAATTTCTGTTGAAGATACTGCAAAAAATGCAGATAGGAGATAATTTTTTACAGTCAATTAAAGCAATATACCAACAGCAAACAGCACAAATCATAGTCAATGGAAGTCTAACAGACTCTTTTCAAATTGGAAAAGGTACAAGACAGGGCTGTCCTTTGTCCCCATTATTGTTTATTATAACTTTGGAAGTATTGTTGAATAAAATACGGGGCTTGGATGGTTTAAAAGGGATCAAGATTAGGCAGCAAGAATATAGAGTCCGCGCTTTTGCGGATGATTTGGTCATAATATTGGAACAACCGCAGGAATCCAGTATGGTTTTAATGAATATGATTAATCAATATGGTCAAGTGTCGGGCTTTAAAATAAACTTAGGAAAAACCAAAATATTAGCTATAAATATGAATATTAAACAAAAGGAAGAATTAGGAGTGATGCTAGGATGTGAGGTAGTTAAAAAAGTCAAATATCTTGGAGTTAACATTTTAACTTCAAATGGGAAATTATATAAGCATAATTATGAACCACTTTGGCATAGCATACAGACAGAGATGAAAAAATGGGAGAAATTGCACTTATCTTTGCTGGGTAGGATAGCGGCAGTGAAAATGAACATTTTACCAAAATTTTTATTTCTCTTCCAAATGTTACCTATACTTAAAAAAGATGCGAACCTTTTAGAATGGCAGAAGGGTATCAACAAATTTGTGTGGGCAGGAAAGAAGCCGAGGGTAAAGATGAAAATAATGCAAGATGTACGTGAGAGAGGAGGATTGAAACTACCTAATTTAAAACTATATTATGATGCAGTGGCATTATCTGCAATTAGTGATTGGATTCATT
The DNA here is from genome assembly GCF_009769535.1 of Thamnophis elegans. Lineage (NCBI taxonomy): Eukaryota > Metazoa > Chordata > Lepidosauria > Squamata > Natricidae > Thamnophis > Thamnophis elegans. Next base: position 67,188,586 of record NC_045545.1, read on the forward strand.
TAACCAATGATAGAATATTGAACATTGAGGGACACGATCTGGTATTTGGTTGGCATGCTTACCTGTTATTCAACAAAAAATTGGATAAGACCTTTAAAAGTCATATTTTAAGAAATGCTTTATTGCGGGTCTGGAAGAAATATCAATATAAATTAAATGACAAGATACCCATGTGGGCAATTCCTAGACACGAAATTGAAAATATGAATACAGCACAAAGACAGGACAGAATTACTTACAGACAGCTTCTTACCTCGGAAAGGGGGGTATTACAATTAAAATGTTTAGAGGTATTAAAAGAGGAGAAGGTAGTTCAAACATGGTTCCAGTATGGGCAATTACAGGCTAGGTGGAAAATAGATCAAAAAATTGGTTTTATTCAAGTTGAGGATAATCTGTTTAAACAAATAAGAGATCAAAGCTTAATGCATATAAAGAGGATATATAATGTATTAATACAGATGGATTCGGAAACAGAATTAGTTAAAGATTGTATGATAAAATGGGCTCAAAATATTGAGGAACCAATAATGTTGGATACATGGGAAAGAATCTGGGTAAGAAATGTGAAATTTACACAAGCTCAAAATCTGAGAGAAAATTTTTACAAGATGTTCTATAGATGGCATTTAGATCCTAAAAAGTTGGCTTCTATGTATCCGAATGTACAGCCTAAATGTTGGAGGTGTGGTTCTCTCGATGCTACATATTATCATATATGGTGGACCTGCCAAAAGGTTAAGGCATTTTGGATAAAAATATGGTGGGTCATGCAAAATGTTTTTAAAAGAAGGATAAAGTTTAGTCCTCAGTTATTTTTACTAGGTATATGTACTGATTTTACAGTGGTAGAGACCAACTTGACTCTGCACCTGATAACTGCAGCAAGACTGTTGGTGGCGCAATATTGGAAGAAGGAAGACTTGCCTACAATCCAAGAATGGACATTGAAAGTAACAAACTTAGCTGAAATGGCTAAAATATCGGCATATCTCAAAGATCATTCAAATGAGAGATATAAACGAGACTGGAAAAAATGGATTGACTATATACAAAATAAATACGGGACTAAGAAATTCCAGTTAGCCTATGCTTAAGATCAGAAATGATTTAAACTGTTAAAAGTCAGTTCAGTAAGAAGAAGCTAAGGTCAATCTAGAATGTCATTAATTTCTTTATTTCTTTTTTCTCAATAGATTTTAGACTGTGTTAGTTAAAAATCCATACCGTGTACGGGTTCTGGGAAGTCGGGGGGGGGGGGGAAGGAGGAGGGGGGGTGGGGGGGTGGAGGGAGGGAGGGATACACACAACAAAAAAAAATTGTACTTTAATGTCTTAATGATTGACAAATGATGACATATTTGTGTTTTTTTTTTTTTTAAAGAAAAATAAAAATAAAAAAGTTGAACAAAGGACCAACAGTTACTGTAAAAGTACTACATTCTTTTGTTAGCTTTGTTGCAAAAGACTAACATATTCTGCCTTTGAAATTTTTTGAAAGAACTTTACAGGCAGATTTCGTGTGCTATAAACTGTGCTCATATTATGAAGTACCTAAATATCACTTGGCAATTTGTTATATTGACTTCTTCTTTTTTACTGCAGTGAGATGGTGCACATAAAAGTACTTAACACTGAGCTATGCCATAAGCAAAGAGCCATTACTTTCATGAAGATTGAAATAAAATATCTTTTTAAACAATGCAACCACAACCCAGGCAATAATATACAGGAATGGTGGGATGTTTTTCTGCTGCCCTGCTTTTCTGCACTATGAATCAGCAACAAGGATGATCTGTATAAAACAGTTGCTTCAATTTTCATCCATTCAGATAAATTACTACCGTATCATAAGTCTAGACATAATAGACTTGGCCTGATTGTATAACTATGGATCAACTTATCTAGAGTTACTATTTCTGTCCTGAAATCATCCATACAATCTAGCTGTATGTTTAATAAAATATAACAATATAAACCTTTTGTTAATAGAATCTCTTGGAAGATGCAAATTGAAATATTGCTAAAATCTGCTTCAGAACAACTTAAAATGTTAACCAAAGTTTAAAATATGGTTATATCTTCACACTTGGCCCAAAATCTGGGGATAAGTAGTGTGAAAAGCACAAAGTCTCAGTTTCAATAAAATGAGAATCTGCTTTACGAAAGATTGATGCAATTGTAGTGAAAAGGGTCAGATCTTCACATACAGGTAAAAACCTCATTTGAAGTTTAGTAGTAGTAGTAGTAGTAGTAGTAGTAGTAGTAGTAATAGTAGTGGTGGTGGTGGTATCACTACTATTTAGTGATAATTGCATGTTATATAAACATCTACATTGGCCTGGTTTCAATTTGCTTTCCCGCTCTCTCCCTCCATTTGCAAGCCAGGTAAAAGAAAATGCACACAACTTAATACTCCAGAAGATAGGCTTAAGATACAGAAGGATCGTGACAAACTTGAACATTGGGCACTATCTAATAAAATCAAATTCAGTGGTGAAAAGAGTAAGGTTCTACATTTAGGCACAAAAAACAAAATTCACAGGTACAATATAGGTGGCACCTTGCTCAATAGTAGTAACTGTGAGAGGGATCTTGGAGTCCTAGTGGACAACCATTTAAATATGAGCCAGCAGTGTGCAGCAGCTGCCAAAATAAGCAACACAGTTCTAGGCTGCATAAACAGAGGGATAGAATCAAGATCATGTATATAAAGTACTACTTTATAATGCCTTGGTAAGGCCATACTTGGAATACTGCATTCAGTTTTGATCGCCACGATGTAGAAAAGATGTGGAGACTCTAGAAAGAGTGCAGAGAAGAGCAACAAAGATAATTAGGGGACTAGAGACTAAAACATATGAAGAACGGTTGCAGGAACTGGGTTTGTCTAGTTTAATGAAAAGAAGGACTAGGGGAGACATGATAGCAGTGTTCCAATATCTCAGGGGTTGCCACAAAGAAGAGGGAGTCAAACTATTCTCCAAGGCACCTGAGGGTAGAACAAGGAGCAATGGGTGGAAACTAATCAAGGAGGGAAGCAACTTAGAACTGAGGAGAAATTTCCTGACAGAACAATTAATCAGTGGAACAGCTTGCCTCCAGAAGTTGTGAATGCCCCAACACTGGAAGTCTTTAAGAAGATGTTGGATAGCTATTTGACTGAAAAGGTATAGGATTTCCTGCCTAGGCAGGTGATTGGACTAGAAGACCTCCAAGGTCCCTTCCAACTCTGCTATTGTATTATATTAATACTAGTGGCCCATTACTAAAAACTAAATTATTTTTTGCAGCTACTGAAGGACATGCAAATTTGTTCAAAGTTTAATAAACCAAAAGTACCTCTCATTCTTAGAAGAAAAAATATCTAGAACATTTATAATAGTGTTTCCTATCCCAGGAATCTTCAGATCTGTTGAAGTCCTATCTGTCTACTTATTTGAGTGATTACACTCAGGTTAAAACTTTCCAAAACAGCAAAAATAAAATATAGCCTATGCAAGGCTAATCTCATTCAAAGGCAGTCAAAATCTTATTCACAACTTTCCTAATTCCCAGTCAGGTTGAAGAATCCTAATTATGGAAACAAACTAAAATCAAAGATAACACCCAAAATAAACAGTTGTCCTTTTAATATTTCTTGGAATTAGTTTTTTTTAGATTGAAATAAATAATAGTAGTTGATTAATCTAGAAATTGTTTACATTTCTAATTTAGGACTCTAATTCATCAAAAATCTTTTGATGACTTATCTTCCCTAATTCATGAACATTATAATAGTAATAAATAGACAACAATGTACCCAGCTATATTTTTCCTACATGATTAAACTTTTTATTTGCGGCTTCCTGGGGGCGTGGCCTGTTGCCGAGGAGGGCTCCACCGAGCTCCTCAGAGATCTGGTCTGTATATCTAAATAAAATCATAGATAGCACCCCTTTTTGGCTAAGAAAGGGGCAGGGAGGATAGCTCTGTAGACTAGGGTCTATTCGTAAGCCACAGCCTTCTTCTTTTTTTGGCTGTGGAAGAGATTAGATCCAGCCGAAGCGGAGCTTTTATCTCCGGCCATTTCTTCTCAGCTGCCTTTTTTTTTTTTTGGCAGCCCCAGACAGGCTAGCCCCCCCCAGGACAAAACAAAGTTTTTTCAAGCTAGATTTGATACGGGAGGGTACCACCCCTGTGAGATTTATGCTTTTATTACTATCTTAAATACCAGCACCATTTGTCTTAAAGACTTCTTTGTTTAAATAGACTTCAAAATGGCGATTTCTCTCCGTGGATGATTACTGGATGTACTTAGCCGGGTTTATCTTCCTGCAGACCGCTCCTTAACAAAATAAACTCTTTATCTTTGGAAATAGAGGGGAGTGAAGCGCTGCTTACTTGTTTATTTATTATGGCACCCAGATCAAACTTTTTATTTGCTATTTTCTATTCATGAAGATATAATATAAATCTTAATGTCTAATTAAATAGGAAGAGCAATTTTTTCAGTTATTAAATGGAATACATATTAATGTAATAGAAATTTGCCATATGCTCAGAATTTTAAGGAGTTATATTATGTAAGTCACAGAACATGGGAAAAACCATAAATCACAGGATCGGTTCTTAACAATTAAATTAATTCATCTAAACAAGACCACAATGCATTCATCTCCTAAACTGATATTAATAACTGTGTTCTGTAAAAAGATACTGAGATAATAATGAGTTCTTACAACTCAATTGAGAAAGAATGAGAATGTCATCCAGGAGACTCAGTTTTTAATTTTATCTCTGCCAAAGTATGTGTTTTGCTTTGGATTAATCATGAACTATGAGGCACATTTTGCATTTGTAATTTGGTCAGGATCCATAAAGCTACTTAGTGTCTACAACAAAATTACAAAATGGTTGTTGCTTGCCCTTACAGTAAGTCAACTATACAATAATAACAATAAGGATTGATTGTAATTAATAAAAAATAATAGAAAAAAGGACATGGTCCATTATCATAATATTGTGAATATATTATTAGTTCTACTAATTTTCATCACTGAAGCAAAAGGAGGAAGAAAAAGTCCAGTCAATGAACATAGTATATTAACTGAAATTATAACAAACAAGGCAATTAATGACCATGACTCATGTTTTTCATCTAAGAAGTGATGTTGACTGGCTCTGCTTTGTACAAAAAAAGGGAAGGGGGCTACTTTGAGTAAATCAAAATGTAGAAGAAGAGAAATATAAATTGAATTATTATATCAGGCAAAGTATGGAATCACTGCTGGTGCATGTTGCAAAGAAAATGTAATAAAGAACCAAGAGTTTACAAAACAGAAGCAACTGAAAACTGAATTAATGCCAGAAACTCAGACCAAAATATACATATGGAAAAGCACCTAGAACACTGCTAGATATCCTGATATCCAATGGTTGACATCTATCTTGGTGAAAAATATTATAATACAACCTGGACAAGAGCTGGCAGAGTTTGGAGGAGAGCATTTTGGAAAGGGAAGGCAACAGTGTGAAGTGAGTAATACTGTGGTTGTCACATGCAAACTGAGATGTGATGTGAAAGAGGAACTAAAGTTACTGAATCTTGGGAGAAAATGTTCTTCCAAAGGATAGAAGCAGCAACAGAGGGATCATGATTTTTCAGTTTTTATCAAGACTTTTCACCACTGTACTATTTCAGCTCTCAATCATGTCAGACTAAAATATATTGATCATGCCATCAGCCTATGCAAATGTCTAGAATAAAAGTAGTTGGCTATGTAAACTGGCTGCCCTCTAATTTCACGGCTGCCATTCATGATTGACAATCAGTATCTTTAGAAAATACTACAGTTAAGGATGATAATAATAAAATGGAAATAACAATTGGACCTAATAGAAATTAAGGAGGTTCCAAATGCTCCCACATAACTGCTGGTGAGGAAGTTAAACTCTATGATTTTATTTATGCAACATAGCAATTCTACCATTGTTGTCTTTCTTTTTGCCACAATAGCCATTCTTAATTTTTTAAGATGCTATAAAACAAGAGCTTTGCTGTATATTAAGCTTAAGAATGAATAAGTGGCAAGACAGCAACAATGAATGTAATATAGACAGCATGCTGTAATTAGAATTAAACATTCCCTAAATATCAGCCACCTAGTCAAAGTTTTAGAATACTTATTAGCAAAAGTTAATTGATTACTTTACTTTTCAGAGTATAAGATGCACCTTCCCCCCCATGGAAATATTGGTGTGTCTTATACACTGAATTTAGACAATTTTGGCCTCCTGAAACTCCGCCCCCACCTCTCATTTTTGCGAAAACTGACTCATTTTTCACAAAAACTGAGGCATTTTTGTCTTCCCACAACCCCCAGAAGCACTCTGCAGGCTTCAGCAGGGCTGGGGAAAGACAAAAATGCCCCCATTTTCTGCCTGTTTTTCACAAAAATGGGGGCGTATTTGCCTTCTCCCAGCCCTGCTGAAGCCTGCAGAGTGCTCCTGGGAGCCAGGGAGGACAAAAACATTTTTTTCTTAACTTACCTCTTCAAAAACTTGGTGAGGCTTATATACCAGTGCGCTTTATAGTCTGAAAAATAGGGTAACTAGAAGCAACCGCAAGACCTGAAACCAAATCTAAATCAAGTGTATGTATGTGTGGGTGTGGGTATTTGTTTGTTTGTATTCCACTAGTATTACTCTTACAGGTAACTCAAGGGATGAACATATTCAACATATTTCCTTCCTTCCTGTGGTCCCCACAACAACTGTGTGAGCTGAATTGTGCTGACAGAGAGTGACTGGTCCAAGGTCACCCAGCTGGCTTTCATGTGTAATAAGCGACTTGAACTCATGCACTCTCTTTTTATTCTGTGTACTGAAAACAAACGTTGATTGCAGGAATAATCGGGAAGTCCAAACATAGGAGGTAACATACCTGCATGAAAGGTGTGTGTGTGTGCATGTGTGTATAAATATGAATATGAATAAAGAAGATAAGGACCAGATGAATTATGAGATACCAAAAAGTATTCTGAGTTAACGAATGGAGAAATTGTCAAAGCATTCACAATGAATTTTAAGAAGGAGAAAGGGAGGCATTTCCACAAAGGAATTTTGCCCCATGTAATTTCTTTGAAGATCTTCATCAATCATTAGCCTTTACCTGTTAATTGTTCTGAACTCCTTTATATTCAGTGGAAAAGGAGAGCTAGAGAAGGAAGATACCTCTTGATTTATTTAAAGGCAATGCACTGCCAAGCAGCAAACGGCTAGCTCCAGCATACTTCAACTGTGACCACAGGAGCTTTCCGTCCTGCTATTTTTAGCCTTATAAATATGCTAATTGATCCTTTCTTCCACCTTCTCTCTGCTTTCAGAATTCTATTTGTTGGAAATATGATAAACATACATTCCAGCAATGGATACATAATCCTAAATCACAGAAGCAGTTATGAAATTGCTGCTTATTTTTCTCATTGCTGGTGGTTAAGAAATGGAGAAAGCCAGGGAAGTTAATAAAAAAATCAAGAAACACAGAAAATGTTATGTGAATACATATGACAGAATGTGGGTGTCTGGAAAAGTGGTATTTTACATAGATATTGAATAGGCTGGGGGTAGGTGCTGTGGGCAGACACCGTGGAGTAAGGAGGGCAAAGTAAACGAGTGGAAGAAGCAATTTCCAATTTTCTTGTGGTTTTCCAATTGGCTTGGCTTTATTGGAAATCACAATCACGTGACCTCATCTCACTGTGGTGTTGTAATTGCGAACCAGGCAGCAAATGCCAAGTTCGTAATCACATGATCCTGGGAATGCTGTGATGGCTGGAATTCCAAGCCTGATCATAACCCCCCCCCCCCGGTTCCATGCTGTTGAAACTTTGAATGGTTCTGAATAACTGGTCATAACCCAAGGACAATCTGCACCATATATTTTAGTAGGTGGTGTATAATATCCTAAATCAACTTTTTAAATTTTAACACACAGTTTTGTATGGTGGGTACCACTGAAAAATGAAAATTGAAGACAAATGTCTAAAAAAATCTCACTTTTAAATATTTGACAGGCAACAGACCCATTTGGAGATGTCAAAGTGCCACATTACAAAATTATGTACCGTATTTTTCGCAGTATAAGATGCACCAAACTATAAGATGCATCAAGGTTTTGAAGAGGCTAATTTTAAAAAAAAAGTTTTTTCATTCTGCAAACCTCCCAAAAATGGCCCGTTTTTCATGAAAATGGGCCCCCCTTTTTTAAAAAAAGGGCATGAATAGCCCTTAGAAGGCTTGTAGCGTGTTCCTGGGGGGGGGAGCAAAAAAGGGCATTAGGAAGCTTATAGAGTGCTCCTGGGGGCTGGAGGGGCAAAACTTAGCAAAAATGGCCCATTTGTTTGCTCATTTCTGCCTTCCCCAGCCCCTAGGAGCTCTCTAAAAGCCTCTTACAAGCAATACACGGCCATTTTGGTGAAGGGGCAAGGCTTCGGGAGGCAAAAAAATGCTGTCTTCAGTGTATAAGACGCACCCAGCTTTTCAGCCTCTTTTTTGAGAGGAAAAGGTGCGTTGTACTCCCCAAAATACAGTATATCGTTAAAATGCAAGAGACCCCCCCCTCTCTCTGTATGTATGTGTGTGTGTGTGTGTATGTGTTTGTGTGTGTGTGTGCGCGCTCCTTAATAACGGCCAGGTTGACTGGAATGGCTAAGAACTGAAATGTAGCAATATTTTTAGGTTTATAGCGTATCCATTTCTAGTGTGTGATCCATAACATTAAGCCCAGAACTGATACTCACCCTCAGGGTGTTTTCTGCTATTAGTTATAATTAGCAATATTTCTATCAAATCCAGCTTGCAAAAATCCAGATGACTATTAGATCAATTGCTTTATTTGTGAATGTATCCATTAAGACATTTGATTTATTAACCACTACATAACCTATGACCATTGGGTCATGCTTTCAGACATATTTCCTTGCTAGATTCTTCGATGCCTTCAAACGATGACAGAAATTCTAATTTACTGCATTAACTGGAAAAGTTAGGATACATTCAGAGATGCATCTGCCTTGAATATAGCTCATGTTGCACTGCACAGCACACTCAAACATCAACACAGGGAATGTTTTATGACATTTTGTATTATGTCATAAACTGGTTTATGATAACTTTTACGTCATAAAATATTTTTTTATGTAAAAATTGCCAAAATTTCAATTCCAGGACTCATTCTGTAAGTTAGCCCATTTGAGGTACCTTGGTTCAAAAATGGTTTCCCTATGATGCACCATTTTGCCAAGTTAAAGTTTATGGGAACAAGATTTTTAGTAGTTACAGATTAATAAATTGGATTATGAGGGTGAAGGTTCATTCTCTGAGCTCATGGGTTGGTTTCTGAATATTTCATTACCAGGCTAGGTAACATCTTTGGTGCAGTTTAGGGGGTGTCGGTGTCCCTGTTCTTCTGTTTATAAGCGTTTCATGTGCCCTTCTAAATATCCAATAAAACTTTTAAATCATCTTAACTAACTGTGTAAAGTGTGATATTTTCTACACATCAGCAATTGATGTATATTGAAGACTTAAATATTCTGATAGGAATAGCTTTCCTCAACTCTAAACTTAACAATACATCAAAATGTCATCATAGTATTAGCCTTTTAAATTAGTGGAGCCAGGCTATCACAGAACATCAAATAAAAACATCATATAGGAATAGAGCTTTCAGTTGCTGGGAATATGAAGGTTAGAAATGGAATGAAACACTGTTCCTTATTTTAATTTGTAAAATGTGGAGGATTGGCTTGATATTGTTGTTGTTTCTTTCTAAATTATCCAGCTTTTTGCTGCTGTTCAACAAAAAGGAACTTTCCCCAGCTTCCAGATACTTGGGACTCTAGGTTTATTATTTATAGGCCGCCCTTTTCCCTGAGGGGACTCAGGGCGGCTTACAGTTCATAGGGAGGGGAATACCAGACAGCGAGACATAAAACACTACATAATTAAAAATAGAACACAACATTCATCATTCGGGTGGGGGCGGATTGCAATCTTTAACCCCAGGCCTGACGGGATAGCCAGGTCTTGAGGGGTCTGCGGAAGGTCTGGACGGTGGTGAGGGTACGAATCTCCACGGGGAGATCGTTCCAAAGGGTCGGAGCTACTACTGAAAAGGCTCTCCTCCGCGTAGTTGCCAGTCGGCACTGACTGGTGGATGGAACTCGGAGGAGGCCTAATCTGTGCGATCTAATAGGTCGCGAGGAGGTAATTGGCAGGAGGCGGTCTCTCAACTATCATGTTGGGAAGGCCATTTAGCATAGTTTACCTATGATTACAGCCTTAAAAGTGCTTGGTAATATATACCTCAACCATTGTAAGATCATCTAGTGAAGTTGCATGACATCATAATTGTTCCTGGTGTTAGAGCATCTGGTTCAGATAGAGCTGCTAGCAACATTGCTACAATTGCTTCCCAAGGAGGAAAGACCACTATTTGGTGGTAGGATGGGAAATAACACCTCCCACAGGAATTTTAAAAGACCTAAGACTGAAAAGAACACAGACCAAGAAAAAAACAAAGAAAAAAGAGGGCTTCTAGTTTTCCTTAAAAAAGACCAGGCCACTGTAAGTACTAGCTGACCTATTTATTTAGTGTTCTTTGGACTTGTTATTTCTAGGTTCCCATAACTTCCTCACAAGTCAGCCTTACCTGTATGCCCTACATTTTAGATACATGGATCTCAATTCCCAGAACTCCCCAACCAAAGATGTCTGTACTGAGAATTCTGAAAGGTGAAGTCTTTAGTTCTAGTCCTGCACCTTGAGAAAGCATTGTAATATTGGCCTAATCAGAGCAGAGAATTATTACTACTGTCGGAGGTGATGTGGGTGGGTACTGTGGCTGACAACTTCTTAGTAATGACCAAAAATCTCCATCAGACATATACTTAGTTGGATAGGAAAGTACATTTTTCCAAGCTATTTAGACTGTGCCTAAAGATTTGGGCCTATGACTGATTGATGCAACAGAAATACAGAAAACTCTATGCTGCCATCTAGCCATTGTCCAGAATGTTACAGCCATGTTTTGTGGCCCTAGTCTGGATTGATTTTTAATCTTTCTAATTATTTGCACTTGGCTTGTAAGTTTTGTTGCCTTTTGCATTTCATGACTCTTATCTATACTTAATTTTTTTGAGACTGACCTTTCTCTTGGAAGTTTCAGTAGAATAGGATATGCAAAATAAACAATTGCCGTGTTTCCCTGAAAATAAGACAGGGTCCTATTTTCTTTTGGCCCTCGAAATAAATGCTTGGCCTTATTTTCGGGGAGGTCATTATTTTTGAGGTGCAGGAGATGGTGAGCATGGTCACCTCATGGCTGTTGCTGTGTTGCAATATTTTGGGGGAGAGCTTATTTTCAGGGGAGGGCTCATTTTAGCACATGAGCTCAAAAGCCTGATTGGGCTTATTATCCGGGGAGGTTGTTATTTTCAGGGAAATAGGGTAAGATGTGCATTTGTGCTGTTCAGATAATGAGATAAGCGCAGATCATTTTTGACTCAACAAAGCATCCATACTGTAACTTCTGCAAAACAACTTATCTTTGTCTTGATCAAGGCACTTGTGATGTGGAAGCCATTCAATTCATCCTTCCTAAGTGAAGGAGGTGTAAGATTGAACAAAGAAGCAATATTGTTGTTTATGTTACCTTTACACCATGCCTGGCATTTCCAGTAATTGGAAGCAACAGAGGATTCTTCTCTGCTTTTATAAGTACATATGGAGAAGTCTCTTTGGGCTACTGGAACTGCTAGAGAAAGGCCTCAAGCGAAGCAGTGTAGCCACTTTGCTTTTAAACAAAGAAGCACATTGCTTTTGAAACATCTTCAAAATAGAGGGTTTTGCCAGAGCAATGCAGCATATTTTACAATGCAAGCCTTCCCCAAGTGCAACAAGCTTATTCCTTTAATGAAAGCCCAAAAAGAAACACTGTAATAGCACAGAAAGACCTTGCAATATTTAGCATTCTCTTTTGCCTAGGTCTCTTCCAACATGTAAAAAAAGGCAGTTTCTAAATAGCAGTTGTTAATAATATATTTCAATGTTCAATATCATTTTAGTTTGTAAGCATTACCTAAGATTTCATACTCTGTTTCCAAAACACAAAACAAAACATTTATAAATCAGAAGAAAAAAGAATAAACTTTGAAACAGCATCACTAGTACATCATGTAGCAAAGGAATAGCTATCAATTTGAATATTTAAAAAAAACTATGAAACACAATCTAGACAAGATTAAGTAAGAATGAAAATACTGAAGATGAAAAAATATTGATTATTGGAAGGCAACACAGAATGAGGCAGCTGTATTTATTTATATGAAAATGTATAGAAAAATAGTATTTAGGCAGGGCTGGGCTTGAAAAATTTTAGCAAGGGGTTCTCTACTTGATTGCTGGGTGTGTGTGGCCATGGTGGGTGTGGCCTAGTCAGCCTCCTGCATAATGGGGGTGGTGGTTTTGCCCACCTCAGGCTCCGGAGGCCTTCCTCAAGCCTCTGGGAGGGCGAAAACGGCCTCCCCAGACTCCGGAGGCTCTCTGGAGACTGGAAATGGGCCCGTTTCTGGCCTTTCTGAACTTCCAGTAGGCCCATTTATTGCCCTCCCTGAGCCTCCACACGCACCCTGCACTTACCTGCATCCAAAATGGGCTGTGTGGGGACTCCTGGACCAGGCAGGATGGGCTAGGCCAGCCAGAAGTGGGATTTTGAGTTCCTCCAAACTGCACAGAATGTTAGCTAAAGGTTCTCCTGAATCCCTGCGAACCCTAATGGTGAATTGGCCCCCAAAAGTATGCAATGATGTTTCTGGCTTGAAAATTAGTATTGCATAAAATACAATGCTTAACCTACTTAAAACATTACAATGATCACAACAGGACTTTTACGTGTCTTGTTCACTGGCACAATTTTCATGGATAGTGAGTGAGTAGCTCAAATGATCTTACAAAAGTAGCTGCAAAGTTTCTGGCAGGATTAGAGAAAAGTGTTTGAAAGCCTACAATATTCTAAAATCTGGCGGCTCAGCAAACAATATACAACACAAACTATATCTGTAGCATGATATAGTTAAGGCGTATGTTTCATATGTATCGACAAAACCAAAGATGCCTGAAAGGCCACATGGTATGGTAATCAAATAGCAGTGAAACACTATTCAGTTGTTTGTTTTTTCTGCCTGATTTTAGTTGTTTGCATAAAGAAGCTTTTTCTGTTCACCAATACGGTAGAGAAAGATTAGCTCAAGTGCTCCACTTTTACATCAATCTTTCATACTTTCCCTGCTTTTGTCAATTTCATACACAAATTAATAATCTTAATAGAAAACTCTCCAGATTGATTCAATATGCATCTTTCTGTAGAGGTTTTCCAAATTATAGAAGTGCTTGGAATAGTATTTGCTCAGAGCAACCCAAGATCACAAACACGCTCCTTTCAAGTCATACTAAAAGTAAGAAAGGAGACAAGTAGAGGTTGAATAGAAAATACTGTCTGGAGAATGGGCTAAAGCATGAGTTCTGTTCTATGGGTGCAACTCTTTAATATAATGTCCATCTAGATTTTTATATCTAGGAACAGTTAAATGGCATCTTAATACTTTATACTCATACTATGGAGACCTAAAAGAATAGGTTAGGGATAGATTATATATCCATCCATCCATCCATCCATCCATCTACCCATCCATCCATTGGTTAGGTCTAGTGGTTAAGACATCTGGCTAGAAAACAGGAGACTATGAGGTCAAGTTCTTCCTTAGCATGAAAGCCTGCTAGGTCGCTTTGGATCAATCATTCTTTCTCAGCCCAACCCACCTCACAGGGTTATTGTTGGGGAAATATGAGGAGGAAGGTACTTTGGTTATGTCTGCTGCCTTGAGTTATTTGTAAAAATAGGAAAGATGAGATATAAATAAAATAAAAATAAAATAAAAAATTGCTAGGAATTAAAAACTTTATCGCATATAATCAATCAAACTCATGCTATCAAATCATATCTTACCAATTGCTTAAACCTGTTTTCTTGTGTTACATTCCTGATTTCCTGCAATAGAGATCTATAGGCTCTTTACCTAGACTCCCCCATTATAACAAAAAGTTTGTCCAGATTTGCATTACAGATTCTGTCATCCTATATCTGCACTGCTTTATTCTTCCTATACATTATTTTATACTTCCTTTATAAAGCCATTCTAAACATTCTCTACAAATTCCTACCTCAACACTCCCTAATTTTCTCTGAATCACAGTAGCATTTAGCTTACCTTAGTTAATTCCCAAAAAGTTAAATAGGGTTGGATCTGGATTACAGAGATCCCATGGCTGCAAACTAATTGGGAAGTAAAAAATATCCAAGAAAAAGCAATGATAAAACATTTCCATAAATCTAACAATAAATCCAGCTGAAACACCAAGTCATCAAGATTAAAGCTCAATTTAAGGAATCATTTGTTCTGAGTCAGCCTTAGCAGAAACAAGAAATAGACTCCTTGTCCCCAAAAAACCCTCTTTATTTATCTCCTGTGAATTAGTGACATTTACATACCGAAAAGTCCAGGAAATAATCCTTCAGTCTCTGAGGCACAAAACACGATGAGCCAAATCTTCCGAAATCCAAATGATTGTCTTCTACAACCACCACTCTCCTTTCCTTCTATTTATTCTCCAGACAGGGAGGGGCCATTCAGCATCTACATGTGCTTTGCTTTCAAATCGATCCCTTGTCCTCAGTTGTCTCCTAATAGCTCTGCATATACATGCATCTGGAACAGGCCCCAGCTGTTCTTCCTCCCCACTTATCCCAGCCTCCAGAGGAAGCTGCCTCTCGAGGAGCTGGGAAATGTTGGACGGCCCTGGCTCTATCTCTGCTTTCAATGCTGAGCATCCATCAGATTCCAGAACTGGCCCAAGTTCTTCCCCAACCTCCTCATCATCTGACTCTGCCACCAACTCCGATGGCAGCTGGCGGGCCACAACATCCTTATCTTTTTACTGTATGTATGACCAGTAACTAGAACTAAATTACTGGTTTTTTTAAAAAATGCAGATGAGATATAAAAATGCCTCCCAATTTCTAGGATCAGATTATAGTGCAAACTAGTGATTTAAAGAAGGAATTAAATATTGTATGGAATTTCATGCAGCAGAAACAATTTATTGCTTCACCAAGTCATCTTTTGGAGATGAGCCATGTATATGCATAAATCCACACCTGTGATCCTGCCGATTACAGATTAATCCGATGCATGTGTAAATAAAGGTCTGTTGGTAAAACAACCATAAATCAGACTGTAGATTATAATGTACCTTCTGCCTACCTCTGTCCTAAATCTTCTAATTATTTCAGATAATTTTAATTATCTGAATTATTAATCAGAGCAACCAGATGTTAATCAGAGTATTTTCCCCTTCAAAAAATGTTAAAGTAGTATGTTAGGAAAAAAAAAGTTAGACCGGATGTGTGTGTGTGTGTGTGTGTCAAACTTGATTTCAATGAAGGCCTCATTAGGGTTGTATTTGTCCTCAGGGGGGCCAGGGTGGGCATGGCCAGCTTGACATCATTTGTGTCATGAGCTCCTGTGGTACCCTGAATGCTCTGCCAGTGAAAAAGGTCTCCCGAGTTCTGTTTTCAGCTGTGATAGCTTCCTCTGTCAGCAAAAATGGAGCTTGAGAGGGCCATCTGCAGCTCTCCTGAGCTCTGTTTTTGCTGGAAGAGGCACCACGGGCAAGTCTTTCACTGTCTCCAGGGCAGCCCCGCTTGCTAGATCTAAGCACCCTCCACCCTCAAGGGCCTTGAGTTTGAGACCCTGGGTTAGACTCTACCTACAGCAAAAAAAGTGCCCAGTCCAAGCTGTAGCAAAGGATCAGAGAGGCTCATGACATCTGGGAAAAGAAGGCCACCATTTATTAGGAAGATTCTGTTTTGTTTACAGGTCAAGGTAGTGCTGCTGCCTCCTCTTGGAAAACTGGCTCATGGTTCAAAAGTCCTCCCCCTGTTCTCCTTTCCCCTGGGAAACAGGGTAAATATTTACAGCCGACCAGAGCTGAGGGGCTGCCGTGGAGACAAAACCAGCCCCTCATTGCCATTTCCTTCAGCAGCCCGACGAGGAGGAGGAGACTGTGAAATGCGGAAGATGCAGAAACTTCTTACTTTGTTCTTCTTGGTTGAAGCGGAGAAATCAACCGCAGATGGAGATTCGGCGATTGCCAAGAATAAAATCAAACATTGGTACACCATACATCCAATAGGCATGAGGGGACAACCTGGCCTGTGAATGAACATCTGATGTTGCCGAATCAATGGCTGGAAATGAAAACCTCCAAAACATGGGAAGGCAATAAACCATCTTGAGCAACTCAAAACTTTTGTCATATTTTGTATGGTCTTAAAGGGGTGCATAGATTTTTTTAAAAAGCATGGGATTTTTTTCCCCTCACATGCATAAATTCCTGTATTTTGTTAACAGTTAATAGTAAGGTGACATAACATTCATTGTGGTCACTGGTGCACTGCAATATAACAAACAAAAACTGAAAGGGAAGAAAACTGAATCTCTTACTGCAACTACGTAGTCATATATTAGAGATATTAAAGATACTAAAGGTTAAATTGATAGCGCACTGATTGAGGTTATGGTTCAAAGGGGTACATTTTGTAGGTTCCTCTTTGTTGCAGTGAAAAGGCCTCAGTTCAGTTAACACTCTTAGAGATAAACAGCTGGTGACAAAAGCTGGAAAATTCTTGAGAATTATATTTCCTTTAGGTCCCTTCATATTGGATTTTATATTGAGAGGTCCTTGGTGCTCTCTGAGCTGGGTTGTTTTCTTGCAGATATTTTATTATCGAACTAGGTAGCATCATGAGCGCTAAAAGGGTGTGTAATTTGCTCTCATGTACTTCTGGCTTGTCCTGTCACTGTTGGTGGGAGTGGTCTTGGTGGTTCTTTGTTAGTCTGTTGTTTACTATTAGCTTGTTTGCCTGCATTGGTAGCTTTTTTGTTGAGGTATTGAGGACTTCTCTTCGCAACTTGTTGCTTTTTACATATCTTGTAAAATCTCAAGATCCTCCATCAAATTCTTTAATCAGCTTATCTTTTGTTATCAGTAGTGCTTTTGTCAAAGTTTCTCTCCTTGAATCCATCAATTCTTCTCTTTCTTCTTCTTCTATACCTTGAAATCTGGGGTAGAGTTCCTTTCCATCTATCTTCCCTTTCCATGTTCCACTCTTTCCATCTCCAACCACACTCAGTTCACTGTCAGTATCCACAATTATCTTGCCTCATTGTTCATTTCTCCCCTGGATTTTAGGACTCTAACCTCCACTTTTTCCATTTGCTGAATATCTTCAACTCTTCCATCGAATTTCACTGCATTACAATCTAAATTTTCCAATCTCTTCTCAATTCTCTCTGTTGTTTCTATTAATTTTTGAATTTTAAACATAATCTGTTGTAATGTTATGGTTTCTTTTTGGAGCTGTGCCATTCATCCAACTAGTAAACACTGCCACTCTAGTTTCAAAACAAGGTTTTGTTTTCACTTCTTTCCAGCTGCCAAAGAAGCATCCAAAAAGCACCAGCATAAACAACTCATGCTCTTCTCATCTCTTCTGTAAACAAGCTGAAGCCTTTGAAGCTGAAACAAGCTGAAGCCTTCTCTGAGTGCTGTCGACCGGACAATGCCGGCTGGCGGCCCCTCGGGGGAGGTCCGTCTCTGTAGCTACTCCGGCCCTGTGGAATGATCTACCCATAGAGATCTGGACCCTTCCCACTCTCTCGGCCTTCCGAAAACCCACTAAAACCTGGCTGTTCCGGCAGGCCTGGGGCTGTTGAACAAGCCCCTCTTAAAAGGAATGTATGGTGTGTTGTTTTTTTAAATTGTATCTCTCTGTATTTTTAATTTTTATTTTTATCTTTCTGTAAGCCGCCCAGAGTCCTACGGGATTGGGCGGCATACAAATTTATTAAATTGCTAAAATTGCTAAATTTGAAGTGCAAAGTCAAAATCATCAAAGAGAAAAAAAAAGAAAGCAATATTTCCAGGACTCAACCTCCAACCTCCAAGTGGCAGGGCAACTTCTTTTCCCTCTGATACCACTACCCTCTTTATATTACTTTTATATCTTCTTTTATTCCAGACTTAAAAGAAATAAAATTCTTAAATGGAGCAAAATAAAGAGGGGAAAAAAAACCCATCCAAACCAATATTATAAAAATAAAGAAAATGATTTAATCCATAGATAAAAAAAGAAATAGAAGAAAAACCAATTTTTTGATATATTTTTTTATTGTTCTTTTATAACAATAAAATTTCCTCACCAGATGGACACACGTTCTCTTTCTGCTTTCTTCCCATTGCGGAGCTATCCCAACTTCAGCACCTTTTGGCTGCGCTTTTGTTGTCAGCAAGAAGAGCGTCTCTTGGATCAATCAGGGACTTTGCAATGTCCCAGAGAGGTACTCTTCCCTGTCAATGTCTCTTCAGGGCAGTTTAGGTCCAAAAGGACCATCCAGCGGCAAAAAAACCCAACTGCAATCTCAGAGCTCCGAGATCACACATCGTACGGTTGCGATGTCAGCTCCTGTCTCCTGTCCTGTTCTCACACTTATGACCATTGCAGAATCCCTATGGTCACATGATTTATATTCGGATGCTTGACAACTGACTCATATTTATGATGGTTGCAGTGTCCTGGGGTCATGTGATCACCTTTTGCAAACTTCTGACAAGCAAAGTCAATGGGGAAAACCAGATTCACTTAACAACCATGTTACTAATTTAACAACTGCAGTGATTCCCTTAACAAATATGATAAGAAAAGTTATAAAATGGGGCAAAACTCACTTAACAAATTTCCCACTTAACAATGTACATTTGGGGCTCAATGTGGCCGTAAGTCAAGGACTACCTGTACAGAGATTTAACATTTCAATAAATATCTAAACTATCTAACACACAAATTCACATTTCAAACCACTTTGTGCAGAGGTGGGTTTCTGCCGGTTCACCCCGAATCGGGTGAATCAGTAGTGGCGGTGGCAGGAGGCTCCACTCACCCACCTAGATGCTCCTGTACACGAGCGAACCAGTAGTAAAATAAATTGAAACCCACCACTGACTTTGTGACTGGAGGATTCTTACATTTTATTTCAGTTTTTGTAAGAACAGCTAAGCAATTTGAAATTGATTTGTAAATTTATATATTCTAGATATATAATTTGTAGTTGTTAGGTACAAAGAACAGGGGATGATTAAGAGATTGTGCCTTACTTGAAATTTTGGAATCCGGAGCATTTTATACCTACCTGGATTAATCCATCTCAGATATATTGTGTTGAGCACAATTCTTTTACAATAGTTTTTATATAAAACTCTCAATTTTATGCAGTAGGAGGTGAATCTGAAGATGCCAGCATGTGTTTTATAATCTAGACCCTGAGCAGAGAATTGGACTAGAAGACCTCCAAGGTCCCTTCTGACTTTGTTATACTGTTACTACCACTGAGAGATTTCCCGTGGCCTAAACAATAGCCAATAGATTCCATCAACTGATGAAGGTCTTTTCTGTGGTTAAGGCTCAGCTGAGACATTTTGCTGCCTGAGGCACAGTAGAAAATGTTATCTTGTTCTCCCCCAAGTTAAGATGCTCATGATCCTAAATTAGGCACACATGGGAACCCTACCTCAAAATATAATTTTCTATTTCTATCAGCAAAAACCTAGCACTAAAAATATTGTAGATAACAATTTGTTGTCCTTCCATGACATTCAATATCTGCCTTTCTAGGCAACTGTCTCGCTCGCTTAATTGTAACACCAGGCCTGATCAATGCATGAGCGTCTCTATTCATTTTTAACTGTTTTTGCATCTAATGCCAATTTTACAAGCACCACCTTTTTTTCTAGAAATCTCCTCACATCTGCAGTGAAAGGACAGACCAGAAATAATGATTGTGAGGAAACCATTCTGCAGAAATTATGTGACAAAGAGAAGACAGGGGGAAATTGTTTATACAGACGGATGTACTTATCTATGTGCATTTTTGTGAAAAAGAGAGAAAGATAGGCAGGTATATGCTGAGGGAAAAAGACATCAGTATCTCTTCCAGAAGGGAAAGTATATATTTCAAAATGGCAATGCGTATATGTGTAATATGTATAAAGGGTAACAGTATACTTGCCTGACTCAATGTACTGCTGAACCTATTTGTGCCTTCCTTTTTCCCATACATTTTATTAGCCAACCATCAACAAGGATCCTCAGCCCAAAAAAATATGCCTACCTATGCCATAAACTTCTCAAGATTCATGGCTATAGCTACATAGCTATACACACTGTACATCTGACATTAACATGATTGAGTGGCTTCAGGGGTATTTCTCCTCTACTCACAATAGAATTCCCTATGCCACCAGACTTGAAACTTTGGGCTTGGACAATCTGGAACTGCACCACCTGTGCTCCAATCTAAGCTTAGTACACAGAAGTGTCTGCTATAACATCTTGCCTGTCAACGACATCTTTAGCTTCAACCACAATAATACACGGGCAAACAATTGATACAAACGGAAGGTAAACCACTTCAAACTCGATTGCAGAAAATACGATTTCAGCAACAGAGTGGTCAATGCCTGGAATGCTTTACCCAACTCTATTGTTACAGCCTCAAACCCTCACAGCTTCAATCTCATACTGTCTATCATAGATCTCACCTCATTCTTAAGAGGTCCATAAAGGGACCATGCATAAGCACACTAGCATGCCTACCGTCTCTGTCTTACTGTTCCCACCTATCTGTATTTACTTCCTTTGTCCATGTTTATGTTCATACCTATACTTGTTATCCTGTACATGTTTGACAAACAAACAAACAAACAAACAATATACTTTGATCTCACCTAGGACTTTGCAAGAACTGGTACATGGAGGCTGGGCCACTAAAAATTTTCATAAGGCCTCTGATGATATTTTTGTGTGGATAACATGAGCTAAAGAGTACTGTGGTCCAGAATATTTGCAAGTGTTTGAAAATTGTGCTTGTTAAAGATGCTGCATCATCTTAGAGTGAAGTATCAATTAAAGTCCTGCAGGGCTCCATTGGCAGCCTGTGCTAGTCAACAAGTTTATAAATTATAAAGATAGAATGGGATGGGATGGGATGGAATGGATACTTATTATATTTGCAAGTTGATATTAAAACAAGGTGATCAGCTAGCAATTTAGAGGGTAAAATCTTGATTTCAAATGATCTGGCAGGTTTGAATGCTGGGCCAAGTTCAGCAGGATGATGTTCAATGGTGACCATGGTGACAATACACTGTCTTGACCTATAAGATTCCTTTCCAACTCATACATCTATCTCCCTCCCTCTCTTCTGCCCTGCCTCCCTCTCTCTCTAACACAATTGTCAAGCTTTTCCTTCTGACTGAAGTTCACTGCATTATGGGCTGCTCCTATACAATTTATAAGGGGATGGAAATAAATAAGGAAGTAGTGGGGACCAGTTTATGGAATGCCAACTATGACACAAGGAAGCCTTTTTTCTTACTTGCTGAGACATTTCATTATTTGTAACCAGTTTCATGCTAATATTTAGATTATACTGTTAATATTGCCACCTTCTATTTACAATATGATTGAATATATTATATTTGATTTGATTTGATTTGTTTATTATTTATAGGCCGCCCTTTTCCCTGAGGGGACTCAGGGCGGCTTACAATTTGTGGGGAGGGGAATACAAGACAAGACATGAGACAATACATAAGTAAAAATAGAACACAACATTCATTCATCATTCGGGTGGGGACGGATTAGAATCTTTATCCCCAGGCCTGACGGGATAGCCAGGCCTTGAGGGCTGTGCGGAAGGTCTGGACGGTGGTGAGGGTGCGAATCTCCACGGGCAGATCGTTCCAAAGGGTCGGAGCTACTACTGAAAAGGCTCTCCTCCGCGTAGTTGCCAGTCGACACTGACTGGCGGATGGAACTCGGAGGAGGCCTAATCTGTGTGATCTAATAGGTCGTAGGGAGGTAATTGGCAGGAGGCGGTCTCTATTATACCTGGCTTTTTAAACATAAAAAATCTGAATACACATTATGAAATATTAAGATGTTTGAATGTTTGTTTGAATGTTTATTAACATTTGTAGGCCGCCCTTTTCCCTGAGGGGACTCAGGGCGGCTCACATAAAAGTCAGGAAGGGGAATACAAACAATGACGTAGACACATATAGTAAAAAATAATAAGCAACATTCATTCATCATTCGGGAGGGGCGGCTATCTTTGTCCCCAGGCCTGACGGGCTAGCCAGTTCTTAAGGGCTGTGCGGAAGGCCTGGACGGTGGTGAGGGTACGAATCTCCACGGGGAGCTCGTTCCAAAGGGTCGGGGCTACTACTGAGAAGGCCCTCCTCCTTGTAGTTGCCAGCCGGCACTGGCTGGCCGATGGAATTCGGAGGAGGCCCAATCTATGAGATCTAATTGGTCGCAGGGAGGTAATTGGCAGAAGGCGGTCTCTCAAGTACGCAGATCCACTACCATGCAGGGCTTTATGGGTGACTAGTAGCACCTTGAAGCGCATCCGGAGATCGACAGGTAGCCAGCGCAGCTCGCGGAGGATAGGTGTTATGTGGGTGAACCGAGGTGCACCCACAATCACTCGCGCGGCCCCGTTCTGGACTAGCTGAAGTCGCCGGATGCTCTTCAAGGGCAGCCCCATGTAGAGCACATTGCAGTATTCCAGCCTAGAGGTCACAAGGGCCCGAGTGACTGTTGTGAGAGCCTCCCGATTCAGGTAGGGTCGCAACTGGCGCACCAGGCGAACCTGGGCGAATGCCCCCCTGGTCACAGCCGTCAGGTGGTGGTCAAAAGATAGCTGTGGATCCAGGAGGGCTCCCAAGTTGCGAACCCTCTCTGAGGGGTGTAAAATTTGACCCCCCAGCCTGAGTGATGGAATATTGGTCGAATCTTTGGGAGGGAAGCACAACAGCCACTCGGTCTTTTCTGGGTTGAGTACAAGCTTGTTAGCCCTCATCCAGTCCATAACGGCCTCAAGGCCTCGGTTCATCACGTCTGCCGCTTCATTGAGTTGGCACGGGGCGGACAGATACAACTGGGTATCGTCCGCATATTGATGGTATCTTATCCCGTGCCTTCGGATGATCTCTCCCAGCGGTTTCATGTAGATGTTGAATAGTAGGGGGGATAAGACCGAACCCTGAGGCACCCCATATGTTAGGGGCCTAGGGGACGATCTCTGCCCCCCCACTAACACCGACTGCGACCTGTCCGAGAGGTAGGAGGAGAACCACCACAACACGGTGCCTCCCACTCCCACCTCCCGCAGTCGTCGCAGAAGGATACCATGGTCGATGGTATCGAACGCCGCTGAGAGGTCAAGGAGAACCAGGATGGAGGGATGTCCTCCATCTCTGGCTCTCCAAAGATTGGAACTAAAAATTGGATATATTTTATATCCAAACTTTCCATTAAAAACTCAAGTTTGCATAGATACCAAACTTCTGCATTTTTCCCCATAACAAGAAATCTGTGGAATAAGTTGGGCTGAGATAGAGAAACTGGCCAAGGATTCACTCACTGAATTCTTGACTGAGGATGAATTTGAATCTAAATCTCTGCTTTCCTAGTCTAGCTACTTCATCACTTGGTTCGTGCTAGTTTCTGAATAGGAGTCTACCTGGAAATCCCAAGAAAAACGTTCTTTGGAGAGAAAAGATAGGGAGCAAACTAGTTGGATAAAAATAAAAAACACTGTTGAGCCAGATATCAAACAGAATTAATACTTTTGAAATATATATGAAGAGAGGGGAAAGAAGGCATTATAGAATCTGATGACATCATAAAAGTGAATTCTTCTTGGGTGAAAAATTCAGTGGAATCTGAGAATTCCTAGCAAGCTTGAATATCTTCATCCATCAACTACTGATTCTCAATTTGGCCAACATCTCTCCTAAGGTTCTTTTACTTAGAGGTTTCCAGAAGTGTTGTTAAAGGTTAGTGAACAGATTTCATGGGTCAGAACAGATTCCATCCCTTATCAATCACTACATTATAATTGCAGTGAAAATAATTGAGGTTGTTGGATATTAAGAGATAATAATATTAACAATATTAAGAAAGAGAATGAGAGTAAAGAGATTGGCTGAGAGTGTGAATATATAAATCTGTTCAAACAAGGATGCTCTAGATTCTAGAAAGATACAATAAAACTCTGTTCATGTATCAAAGGTATAATACAATACAACAGATGTAAACAAGTTTTGTGGAATCTCAAGGAAAAAGATTCCTTGTAAGAAATTAACGCTGAGAGTTCTGGAGGTCAGGTAGGATGAAAAATTGTTTCCAGAAATCCTAGTTACCTGTTATGTCTACTTGTATATTCCAGTGGTTAAATCTCTCCTAAACTTAGATGCTTCTAATCAGACCTTCCCTGGCTTGAAGAACGTATCAGTCCCAAACAATCTGGCTTCATAATCTAGATCTCCTGAACTGTATATGCTTGCCCCTCCTCTACATGGTGCCAATAACCTCCATGTGGATTTAGAGGTAAATCTGAGGTAAGTTTGTTTAAGCCCCACATTAAACCTCAGAAAAACCTCAGAACCTCAGAAAAAGAGGCCTCATAGACTCCACTTTCTCAGATTCTGATTGTGACAAAACAGTGCAAATAGGATGGCATGCTGTTAGAGTGCCATAGGAGACTTTACTTTTCCACAAATAACACAAGAGTTGTTTATCTCAC
The DNA here is from genome assembly GCF_009769535.1 of Thamnophis elegans. NCBI lineage: Eukaryota > Metazoa > Chordata > Lepidosauria > Squamata > Natricidae > Thamnophis > Thamnophis elegans. The sequence goes on from NC_045545.1 coordinate 67,213,398, forward strand.
AAAAATATCTGGATGGAAATTCAGGATGCAAGACACATAATGTGTGAGATGCCATCTGCATTTTTGCAGATCTCCTGGGCATCTGGGAAGTAGTATGCAGGATTCTTGACATGAGTTTCCCTACATATTCTCTGCAAACCATAAAACATTCTAAGTGTATTAAGGACTATGTCATGGAGTATAGTGATATTACAGTATATCATTAATATAAAATGAGAGCACATTTCTCTGGATTCCTTGCAGTGTTAGAAAGGCTTCTGTGGCATGTCCAGGGGTGAAATCCAGCAGGTTCTGGCAGGTTCTGGGGAACCGGTAGCAGAAATTTTGAGTAGTTTGGAGAACCGGCAAATACCACCTCTGGCTGGCCCCAGAGTGTGTGTGTGTGGAGATTTTACTATATCCTTCCCCCAGGAGTGGGGTGGGAATGCAAGTTTTGCAGTATCTTTCGCCTGCCATGCTCACCAAGTCACACCCACAGAACCAGTAGTAAAAAAATTTGAATTTCACCACTGGACATATCCCTCACACATAAAGCATTAGGTGTTGAATCAATAACTTATAAAAATTGTATTATAGCTGTAATTTATTCCAAAGGTAAATTTACCTGAAAACTTGAAATATGAACTATATTTTCAACTAGTGATTTGAATAAACATCCCATTTTGTGAAAAAAAACCTAACATAAAGGACCAAAAAATCCTCATAATTTTGCTAAGAATTATCAATCTCTAAACTCTGATGGGGATATTACACATTATGAACAATGCTGACAAATATTATGTCAGTTAATGTTTCTTTGGTCCATACAGAAGCATATCACTTTACATTAAAAAAACTTTTGTGCTGTTATATTTGAAATGACAATTTACTATTCTTTTATTTATATCATTTTACCTCACTTTCCAGCAAAAGTATTTCCAAAGCAGGTTCTGCTTTATTTATCTACCACATAAAAACAATCCCAATCTGGGGAGGGGGAGGTTAAAAACAATTTCCCTCTTTTTCTTCAACACTGAATGTTGAGTATTTCTTCTGTAGGATTGATCTCTTAGTCAACTATACTTAGTCTTTTTCTCAATCAAATAGTGATTAAAAGCACAGCAGTTTCCAGATAATAAATGCATTTTTATTTGAGACAACAAATGCATTTTTAAAAGTTTGACTTCTTTTCTCTTTCTTTTATTTTCCAGTTATTTTCTCATCTGGGAAATCAAGAAAGAGGCATAGTGCAAGATTATGGAGAAAGTCGCCCTTGTAATAGACAACGGCAGCAGTTTCTGTCGATCAGGCTTTGCAGGTGAAGAAAAGCCAAGAATTGTGATGAAAACTGCATCTCTTCCTCCTATCTATCATCCTGCCTGTTCTCTCAGTGGTGAAAAATTGCAAACTCAACCGCTAAAGCATGGCATTATAATAGATTGGCAAGCCATGGAAAATTTATGGAGCCATCTCTTCTACTGTGGGTTGCAAGTTTCCACTGAGGACCACCCCATATTGACAAGTGATTCCCCTTCCTGTCCAACCACAAACAGAGAGAAGATGGCAGAGGTGTTTTTTGAAGGGTTTAGTGTCCCTGCTTTGTATGTGGCCAATACAGGGTTCCTCTCACTCTGTTATTGTGGTAGAGTTACTGGACTGGCTGTAGAAGCTGGGGCAGGGATTTCCCATGTTACTCCGATATACTCCGGACAAACATGTATGGAAGGGATCTATCGATTGGATGTGGCTGGAAATGGTCTCTGCAAATACATGCATAACTTGCTGCTCAGTAGCTCTAACAATGTATATCTTCTTAGCACCTTGAACAAAAAGATGGTTACACAACTTAAAAAAAAATACTGCTATCTGTCCATGGACTACAAAAGGGATCTGCAAGAAAAAACTTGCCATAAATCTGTGAGCATTGAGACCCCTGATGGGCACTTGTTAACAATAGACAAAGAACGTTTTTGCTGCCCAGAGCCCTTGTTCAAACCCCATCTGCTCAGCCAAAGCTCTCCAGGGCTTCATCATTTGGTTTTCCAAAGTCTACAGAAGGTTCCAGATGAGATCAAAGGAGAAATCATTAATAATGTTGTGTTATCCGGAGGTTCTTCGTTGTTTCCTGGTTTTCCGGAGAGGATGTGCTTGGAATTGAATGCTTTATTCCATGGGAGAGAGTATTTTATTAAAATTCTCACTTCCCCCAAAAGAAGTACAGCAGTCTGGCTTGGGGGTTCCTTGGCAGCTTCGCTCAGCTCTTTTCAAAGCTTGTGGATGAGAAAACAAGACTATCAAGAGCATGGAGCAGCATATGTGCACAAGAAATTTAAATAGGTTAAGATAGGTTCAGTGATATTCAGACTATCATCCCATTCATTAAAATGGAGCTATAGCAAGACATGAATGGGGAAGAGAAAAAGACCAGAGTTTGTTTTCTGCTTGTGATTGTTTTTTCTATTCAACCAAAATTCTGTTGATTATAATTCTAAATATGAAATTGAGAAGAGAGAAATCTATGGACAAAAGTAACTTCTATGATATTAATATTCAGAGAAGTACAATTTATTACAATATTACTGTGTTAATAAATTCTAAAGTCAAGGTAGAGCCATACATTATATTTTCATAACTGTTTTCTGAAAGTTGAAGAAGTATCCTGCAAGAAACAAACTATTAACCCAAAAGCTACCTAAACATAATTATCTTTTATAAAAGCTGGGAAGATCTGTAGTCCTTCAAGAGAAGACTCTTAGCTAGCTTCATATTTGAATGGAGATTCCTCAGATACAAAGTGTAAATATTAAATATATAAAGTTATAGCCCATTCTCATTATTTCAAAAAGAAAAAAAATCAATAAAATTATGTGAAATCATATATTGACACAGAACTAATGTAAACATAGGATATAGATTTAGCTTCATTTAAACATTTCTTATTATATGGTAGTTTAAGTTCCAGAGCAACAATATTCAGCTACTGCAATCAAGATACATTGGATAACAATTCAAACAATATCTAGCTATTCTTTAGGCCACTGAATATCAGGGTTTGGGAAACACTGTTTTAGCCTTCATTCTGTTTATAGTCTATTTAAAAGTTTGTTTTCAAAACAACAGGATATTACTTCATACATGTAGTCCTTAATTAGATCAAATAAACAAATATCCTACTCAAATAGAAAGGACTTTATTCAGATATGACTTTTGTGTCATGCTTATTTTATAGAGGAATTTTATCAGAAAAAACTTCAAGAATTATTATGTATTATTCTTTCCTCTCCAATATATTTTGAGACTATCTGAAACAATATTATTGGAATTGTATCATCTTCCTTTTGAGTTGATCTGTGATCCAGAGAAGAGAAGGAATGTTAAACAATCAGATAATCAGACAAAATAATCTTCCGTCAAAGTTTGAATATATATCACTGTCATTTTTAGAGCATAATACAATGGTTATTTAATTGGTCCTTTAAAGCAGGCCCACCATAACATTTTTCAATTCCCAGAAGCTTCTCTGAGAAGACAGCTTCTGAACTCTTAAGATGCCTAGGAAAATAGAAACCTAGAAAATTGAAATTTTGGCCCCATCTTCTTTGGAAACACAACCTTCAGCTCACTGTGCAAAATCTAGTGTGATCCATTAGCAACAAATGCAATGTATGTGCTGTAAATTATGAACATTTTTCCTACTCCATTTACCAAATAAAACTGCTGTTGGCAATGGATAAAAAGTGAGACCATTAATATTCCACAGTTTTCTTTCTTTTTTTCTTTCATTATGACTGGTTTCTGTTTTTCGTGGTCAAGACTTTATTTGGACTTTGAATCATGCGTCAGTATCTGCAGCAAAAACGTGGCAAGGCCCAAGGAAAAAAAAATTGTATGGGACTCAAACCTAAAACTGATTTAATTTGAACAACTGAAAACTGCCAACATAATTGCTCTTCATTTATGAAAAAAATTCATTTTTCCATTACATTATAAATTAAGACTCAGTGGCAACATTTAGAGGAATTGTGGAATTTATACCAACAGATTTGGAAACCACATAGAGTTCTGAATTCATAGGTGGTACATTCTTGTTCCAGGTCCATCTGAAAGATCAAATTTGTGGTAAGCTAACATTCTACAATAACTCTCCATTTGGATTCCATAACTATTCAGTATGTGTTATTGCTGTCTTATTGAGCCAGGTTATTTTTTTCATTGAATAGAAACTATCTGGAACCCACACACCTATCTTTTTCTATTATTAGTAACCCCCTACAAGCATTCTGAATGCCATTCTCTCTCTTCTGCTGTCCAATTCATGTTTCTGAAATAAGACTATACCTTAGTAGTTATGCTTAGGATTACAAAAAGAAACCTGGGCATTATGTGTATGAGAGAAATATAAAATTGAAACATTATCCATTTTATATACTTATAAAACTATAGATATTGTAAATGACCCAAAGTGGTTTAGCTAATTGCTTTTGTGAAGCCCTGTCCCAGGCTGGAACTGATTAAACTAATTTTCCCTTGATTGATTTCTGGAATACACATTCCCATGAATGCAATGAAGACTTGGAATATATCTTAGTTTGATGTCCATTACATTGCACCAAGTATATTCAAAAGAAGGTAAAGGAAGCTAAGGAAAGCGATCTATAAGAATAATAAATGAACACACACTTACCAGTTTGGTTTTATCCATAGCTGATAAGACAGCGATGTTGAGTTGCTCCAGGGCAGACAAAACATTTCTGTATTCTCCAAGATGTTCTGTGAAATAATCTGCAGCCGAAAGGAGGAAAGTGCTTTTGTTACTGTATTCTACCACACAACCCTCCATTCCACTTGCAAGTCCTTCTCAAAATATTTTAAATACAACCTATAGTTTTCTTACTCCATCCTCCCAGCTCAGGAAAATTTGGAACTTCCAGGGAGCACCTTCAGGCAATCAGTGCAATGCTGAGTTTAGCCAATAGCTGAGCACTGAGAAATGACAGCCAAGGCTCCCTTCATTTTCCTCTTGGGAGATTTTCCCAGGGTCCTGTGCATTAACAAACAATCCAGCTCACTTCATGAAAAAAGAAGCAAGAAGTTTCTCTTCAGCATAGCATAAATTTAGCCCACTCTATGACAGGGGTATCAAACTCAAGGCCCAGGAGCCGGAGCCGGCCCACAGGGTACTTAGATCTGGCCCATGGGGCCATCCTGGAAACAGCAAAGGACCGGCCCGTGGTGCTTGTGCTAATGAAAATGGGCTCCCAAGCTCTGTTTTCAGCTGCCATGGCCTCCTGCAACCCTTTGCTAATGAAAATGGAGCTCCATTTTCACTGGCAGAGGGTTGCAGGAGGCCGTGTGAGCCAAAAACGGAACTCCAGGAGCCTGTTTTCTCTGGCAGAGTGCTTGGGCCACCACAGGCACCCCCGACAGGAGTGACGTCAAGCTGGCCATGCCACCATGCCTGTATTGCATTCCTGGGTATTTTATGGCCTACAGGCCACATTCTTGAGCTGTCCCAGAGTGTTGTTGTCCCATGGTGTTGGTATTGGTGTTGGCAGGGAGTAGGATGTTGAGTGCAGGGCTATGGCAGCAGCCCTCCATAACAGTCCCAGTTTCTCATGTGGCCCATGAGATTTTCTCATTGGGAACATCAATTTCCCACCTCTGCTCTATTATCCTATAATCTGTGTTTCGTGATCACAATCAATTTCTGTGGCATTAGAGAATAGCTCAGGTCAGGGTCATAAATATGGCACTTTTTAAATATCTAGAACCATGATGTGGCATGTGGCGTGCCAGAGGTGGCACGCAGAACCCTCTCTGCTGGCACATGACCAGTGGCTCCAGTTCAGCTCCAATGTGCATGCGTGCATACCTCCCACTGGCCAGCTGGCCTTCGAGTCTCTACCGTGCATGTGTGTGTGTATGTGTGTGTATGTGTGTGTGTGGGAGGGGTTACGTGCACATGCATGGGGGTGGGGCACATGTACGGTGGTTGCCATGCATGCATGTGGAGGTCATGTATGCATGCACATAGTGGGGTGCATGTGGGGGGTTGTGCGTGCATACACAGCAGGTGGGGCACATGCACAGGGGTGCATTGCATTTTGGGAGGTTCAGGTGCACTTTGAGCACTTGGTCCGGAAAAGGTTCGCCATCACTGATCTAGAATAACTTGACAATTTTGACAGCAATGGTCCAAGCACATCTCTAGAGCACCATGCTGGAGGAAAGAGCAAGCTTTTGTCCAATGTGGTATTCTGGGAAGAAAAATAGATCACATCCAAGAAGGGGGCAAAAAACCCCACCCCCAAATATATCAAGGAAAGTATATATTCCACAGCAAGAGTAGTTATTGAGTACTTACCACACAACTTTTCCGTCTCTAAATTGCTGCAGAAACACACATAAAAAGGGAAAAATATTTGTATGAGATGATTAATAAGAACTTGAGGGAGACAGTTGCAGAAGGAAGCAAAATGGAAATGATCAATTGCTGACTTACCTTCATTTCAAGATTATAGTTACTAGCATTATTTGAGGCTTTTCAAAACATATCATGTTTTAGGCTTAGGTATTGTTTAAATCTATAAAAATCTGCTCTATATAATTTTAAACATTGGTCTTATGGAGGTGCTATTCAGACAATGTATCTTGCAATTATTATATTGCACTACAAAATATGATAACTCTGAATAGGCCATATGGAAGCCCTGTTGTTATGTTATCTGACTCAACTTTTTCTCTGCCAATCAGAATTGTGGTCCAGAGTTCTGAGGTGAGAAGTGACAGGGGAACATATGAGCAGAGGTCCTGCTTTTATAAGGGAGATGGGTATTAAAAAATATGAATGAGAAAGAGACAAGAGAGGGGGGAGAGGGGGAGAAAGAGAGGGGAGGGGGAGAGGAGAGAGAGACAGAGAGAAAGAGATAGTAGAAGGAGAGCATCTGCAGGTATTGCTTGGCACACAGTCTTTAGGCCATGTTGCTCTAATGTTAATGATTTTCCATCACCAGATTCTAGTATTTCTGTGTAAATAAGATGGGATCAGTAGATAGAAGGGAGATAGGAAGGAAGCCAAACAAATGAGGCTTGCTGTCATGTTGGAATTCCTTTTTCTAAACACATAGGACAGGTTTTCCTCAGCCTTCTCATGATAGGGAAACTTTGCCTGTAAAACACATGCTCTGTTGGGGAACTATGTACTCAAAGGAAAGTTCATTGAGTTCTCTGAGGGGTGGGTTTTTGGGGGGTCTGTAAGTAAATAGAGGATTCCATACGATATTCTCTTTTTCTTATTTTGCATACTGTTTTCAGAGTTCTCTAAGTTTTCAGTGGCCACATTGTAAGTTTCCCACAGCGTCACATTTGGCTTTCTGTCCCAGTAATAACCATGTGCCATCTGTTTCACTGAAAATAGATGCTTCTCATGCTTTAAAAAAAGGAAAATGGTTAAAAAGAATATGAGACAGGAATTATATTTCAGTGCCTTTGGCAAAAAAAAACCAAGAAATAATGGGCAAACCAAGATGGCAACTACTTCTAGCTCAACCTGACACCCCAAAATATACTCAAGGACAAGAAAAGAACCCAGATCAGCCCCCTGCAACATTACTGGAACCTAATTTTAAATCTAATAAGGCACAAAAACAGATGAGAATCGACTCTTACTTCCCCATCACCGAAACAACTAAAATGTGAGCAAAGGATCCACAGTCCCAGGAACCCTTTCACCTCCAAAGACCGTAATAATGCAGCACCCATATATTCAAATACATTTCACTTCCTCAACTCTCCAAAGACTCTGCCTGGAACAGGGAGATAACCTCCTGGAGCAAGCTCCTGGTGTCCCCCCAAAATAATTATATCACTAAACCTTCCCAGGAGGATTGCCTTCTGCCTGCTGAAACGTTAATTTTTATAGTATAATAATTAAATAAAATTGCAGCCAAGGTAGACAGCCTCCAGCAAGCCTTGAATCTACAAATCCCCCACAGCAATCTGGGGATTGACATGACATGGGGATGTCATGATGAAGTCAGCCACACCAGCACTTGACAAGTCATATCTCCAGATATCTGGAAACAGTTAACTAACCACCATTGTGTTCTCCAACCACAATTGTACCCTAATAAAAAGTCTTTACCTGATATACACTGAAAATAGGTTAATTGCAGGCCATGGCTACAATCTAATGCACAGTCACCTGAGAGTAAGTTCCCTTGAATAATGTGGTTATTGCAAAGAAGGATCAATTCAGTTGTGCTGTTATGCTTAGTTTGATTGCATTAGAACATGGAAAGCCACTATGATTAAGGAAATTAGCTGGTTTAAAGCAGGTAGTGATAGACAGAGACTGAAGTGAGATCTAGTAATTAGTTTCTGGATGGTTTTTCATGTGGCTTTTGAATACACTATTATTTTTTTAACATTAGATGCTAAGCTTTCAGGATTTATGACACCATTTTAATAAAAGCAATTAAGATATTTGATGTCTACAGCTAAAGATCTGTATGTGTGTGAATAAGCACACTGCATAAAAACATATTGCTTCCTGTTTCCACAAGGAAGCCAACTGCATTTTTGTACTTAGTGAGCCCTTTTTATCTTCTGAATTTGTAACAAACATTAACCAATTAATAATTAAAATGCTGAATAATTTATTGCAAAAGCAAACCTCAAGAAAACCCAAGCTGCTAAGATGCTGTAAAACAGAATGCTGACTGCGTAGATTGCAGAAAAGAAATATTATGCTTTAATTGTTCTTTGAGTAATAAATTACAGTGGTATGCTGCTTATGCAAAGTGCTTTATGGTGTATTAACTCTCCTCAGCCAAATTTTCACTGGACAACTCTGAGAGCAAATACAAAAAGAATGTAAAGGCACTAGTCATTTTCAAGCATCAAATTGTGCTTCTTTTAACCTCTCGAAGACATGGCAGTACACAGTGGGATAATGGTACTAGTCATCATTATGATGCTTATGATACTTTAGCAGTCATACAAAATACTGTTCAAAATTCTTCAAGAAAATGTTATTCCTTGCTTTTTATTCTTGCATTTCCAATGAAAGGCTGTAAGACTGAATGGCATTGACTGGATAAGATCACTGTGAACTGGGGCAAGATGTGAATCATGGACCTTGTGAATTGTAGGATTAGCAGCAATATATTTACCCCCTGCCATCTGCCCTATACCATCAGGTGCCCTGGAAGGATTCCAGAACAGGGGCAGGAGGTAAGCAAAAGTAACACTCACATCAGTCCACAACAGAGGGTCTCCTCCTGGCCCTTGTGTTGTGTAAGTCCCTCCCTCCCCCCCCCCGCCTCGGGCTTGCTTTTTTATAGGAAAACTGGCAGGTCAGACAAAATGGGCATTTCCCATGAAGTTAAATGGTCTTTTGAGCTGAGGTTTGCAGAAATACATTTTAGTGTTTAAAGGTAATTTGGAACATTTTCCAAAGAAAATGTACAATACTTTCATTAAATGTTCCAATAGTTGCATTTATTTTTGTCTGCTACAGAGTGATAATCAGAAAAAGAGAGCAGGATTAAGAAATTCAATTAGTGTATTTTGCGATGTGTGCATTGAATTAGTAACACATGAATCTTTGTTGTATTGATTCCATTTATCTCCCATGCTTCCTCTATGGAACCAAAGAAGGTATAATTGTTTCTCCTTGCGGTTTACCTTCTCACTCAGCATAGGATAATGAGAATGTATACTGTAAATAATCTCAGAAAGTTGTGACCATGGTATAGAACCATCTTGTTCATGAATTACCATGGTGTCTGTGGATAACTACAAAACATATATTTTCCAACAAATTGCCCAAAAGGCAGAGATGTAATTACTGGTCAAGTGGACACATTTCTAAAAGAAAATATTGCTTAAAACGAATGCATATAAAACACAAATGAGCCCTAGAGATTCTTATAAATAAAAATGATGCTAGAAGCTGATAGTTTGCTCTGCAGGATACTATCTTCCTATATATTTATTTTTAGTTAAAAATATTTAAAAATTAAGTCAGGTGAGAAAATGTGGTGCATATTAATGACGACTCAGTGGGCTTTCAGTGAGAGCTTGGGATATTTTCTGAAGATCTAATGGGCAGTTCAGTTGAGGGGTTAGTCACTGCCAGGAATGGGTAGATGTATGGGGCCTTTGCTCATATTGCCCTTGTATGTGCATGGATTGGGGGCACCATTTTATGATGCTTATCTTCCTTTCCTTAGAGCTGGTTTTCCGTTGATGTTGGTTGAGGGGTAGGTAGCTCCCTAGCCCCCCCCCCTCTGTGGGTGCTACGTCATTCTACTCTGTCTCACAAATTTTCAACTTCTACAATAAATCCTTGGATGAAGTTATCTGCTGGTTTGATGATACTCTGTTATATATTTCTACAGTGGGCTAGTCAAGTTAGACAATTGCCTGGAGCCTGTGTGGCTTTGGATGGGAAGGAATCATCTCCAGCTCACTCCTAAGAAAACTGAATGGCTCAAAACTGAACAAAAATGAACAACTTCATCTGGTACATCTGTTGCTCCCTCTCCTAGATGGAGGGGCCTTTCAGACAGAATGTTCATGTAACACCTCTGCTTTGCAAGCTGCACTAGTTGCCAGTTTCTGAATGTAATTCAAGGTTTAGATCAGTGGTGGGATTCAAATAATGTAACAGCCGGATCTCTGTCCTAATGACCAGCTGGGTAGGCATGGCTCAGTGGTCATGTGACCATGTGAGTGTGGTCAACTCAACATCCCTCACGTTGATGGGCGCTTCGCCTTAGCTGTCACAATGTCATAAGGGTTAACCAGAGAGGCAGTTTCTGTAAGGAGGGAAATAAAGATTAGGCTAGAAACAACACCAGAATGTTTCCTTCCTGCCTTCCTTACAGGATTAGCCCTGTAAAGTGGTGGGGGGGGGGGACAAAATAAAATTTCTTCCAACAACCGGTTGTCCAAACTGCTTAGAAAGTTAACAACCAGTTCTCCCGAATAGGTGCGAACTGGCTGAATCCTACCACTGGTTTAGATATTACTTATTAATCCCTACATGACATATGGCTGGGTTATTTGAGGGATACCCTATTTCCTGTAGCATCTGAGTGATTTGATCCTGCAAACTTGGTACATTCTGTTATGTATTAGAACTCTGGAAGCATGCCCTCCCTATAGCAGCCTCTCACCTCTCAAATGATGTTTCACATGTTGATTGGATGTTCCCCATCCTGCTGTTTAGAATGGCCTTCGAAAGCCTGGTTTTTCACTCAGTCCTTTGGCAAGGAGAGTGAAATCCCTTTGCTTTCTTCTTGTCAGGTGTGTTGTTCTTATCATGCATTATTATTTAAAACTAGTTATTATTGTATTTTCATTGTTTCAGTTATGGGGGGCAGCTCAAAACCATTGAAATTTCATCAGTGCAAAAACTACATTTAATAACATCATCAATAATAATAATAATAATAATAATAATAATAATAATACTCAGCTGCTGTAAAAAAATTGTGCAGACTGATTATAAATTGCAGCACAATTTAGTAGCACAAATGATCCATTGGAATTTGTGCAAAAATTATAATATTAAAACAGCAACAAATTGGTGGGAACATCAGCCTGAAAAAGTCACCGAAAATCAGATGGTCAAGATCTTGTGGGATTTTTGCATACAAAAGGACAAAATACTGGCGCATAATACATCAGACATCACACTGGTTGAGAAAAACAAGGTCACAATCATAGACATTGCAATACCAGGTGATAGCAGGGTCGATGAGAAGGAACATGAAAAAAATCGCAAAATACCAGGACTTAAAAATCAAAATTCAACGATTATGGCACAAAACAGCAGTGGTAATTCCAGTGATAATTGGCACACTGGGTGCTATTCCAAAAGCACTGGAATTACATTTAAAACAATTAAAAATTGACAAAATCACTATCAGACAAATGCAAAAAGCCGCACTGCTTGGATCTGCATGCATATTACGAAAATAAGTTACGATGTCCTAGGCCCCTGGGTGGGGCCCGACTAGTAATCAATGCCAAATCCAGTGAAACAACTGGCCGCTGTGATACAATTCTGTTGTTGCGATAATAATAATAATGGATAGTAGATGTGGCAGTGCCTGAGACAGCAGAATAGAAGAGAAAGAACTGGAGAAACTAACAAAATACAAAGACCTACAAATAAAAATAGAATGACTACAGCAAAGGCAAGAAAGGCTAGTACCAATAGTAATATTAGCAATGGGTGCAATCTCAAAACAACTGGAGCACCCTTGAAAACCACAGGCATTGACAAATTTGTCCTCAGTCAATTGCAGAAGGCAGCTTTACTTGGAACAGCTTCCATTTGCGATGATATCTGTAATACCGTCAAACATCCAGGTTTGATTATCCCAAGTCCTTTGTATGGGCTCGATAGGTAGACAAAAATGCCAAACCAGTCTGAACATCTGGCTGACTGTGCAACAATTAACAAGGACAACAACAATAATAATAGGAAATGATGCATACAAACATTGGTGGCCCTGGTATCATGTTTCACTATTGAGTAAAATTAAAGAGTATATCTCTTCAGCTCTGATCAAGGGCATTCTTTCTAGGACACACTTTAATAACAAATCAGAAATATATTCTGGGGGCAGATTCAGAATATAAATTGGCATATTTTTCTACTTGATAAAATCTATTTACTTAGAATATTCAGTCAGCAATCATCACTGTGGGATTAAAGCAAAGATGGAAGGTGTATGTCTCTGCGGGGGCGTGAATGAAGGAAATATTATGAATAGGCAGTCTAAAATATTTATCTTCCCAGATGTCAGCCTTTTCCCCAAAGAATTGGAGACACACTGGAAAGTATGAGACTCAGCCTTTCCATAATAATCTCAATGTCACAATTTACTCTTTGTGTCCCATTGTTTAGCCAAAGTTCTTGCTATGTCTCAAAACAAATCAGCAGTTGGCATTTCTTGAAAGCCAATCTCCTACTGAAAATGAAACCAGCATGCTATTTTTCTTATTTTTCATTCATATTACAAACATCATACTAAATTAGAATGTATTCTATTTGGAGACACTGCTTTTATTTATTTATGTATTTTTCAAATTTATATGTTCACCTATTTTACCAGATGTAACTCTCACTGGTGTACAACAATCAAATAAAACAACAGTATAACAATCATTATAAAAGCAATAAATTATGGGTAATCATTATTAAAAATTACAATATTAATAACCAATTTTGTTGTATTTATTTTGTACAATCAATAAAGACTATACTATATTATTTAAAAAATTAGAATACCGTATGAACACTACAAATTGAGAGAGTAAACATAGCAACCACTATAGAGGAGGCACCTTAAAATATCATCGGTTCCCTGGGACTCCCAGGCCTGGTGTTATAACCAGATCTTGAGGCACTTCCTAATCTGATTAACAGAGATGGAACTAACTTTTGGAGGGAGAGGGTGACAAGTGCCATGAAAATCAGGAGATCCAGGCAATTCAAAAAGTATAAAGATTTATTATAAGCTTGAGCTCTCTACAAGAATTCATAGCAATCAAGGAAAATCAGCAGGAGATAAGAGTAGAAGGAATTCAAGGTGGGCTGGACCTAGATCCCTTGTGGGTGCAAAGGAACTCATGACGGATGATGTGTTTGGCCCCACCCTCAGGCTCAGCCTGGCAATTTCCTACAGCGGGTCACAGAATGTCTCCTCAGGTAGGCTTCATGGCAGAGAAGAGACAATGCTTGGGACCCATCAATAGCAGTAGACTTATATACCGCTTCATAGGGCTTTCAGCCCTCTCTAAGCGGTTTACAGAGTGTCAGCATATTGCCCCCAACAATCTGGGTCCTCATTTTACCCACCTCGGAAGGATGGAAGGCTGAGTCAACCCTGAGCCGGTGGGATTTGAACCGCTGAACTGCTGATCTAGCAGTAGCCTGCAGTGCTGCATTTAACCACTGCGCCACCTCGGCTCTTGTACACCATTCACAGATGGTGCATAGCATGTTTCCTGTGCCAGATCTTTTTGAGTTAAAATCATTTTCTTAATATGATAAATGAGACATAAAAATATATAATCTATCCTTTTTTCGGGGTAAGCTATGTAATGTAGAATACAGAAAAGGAATAAGAAACAAATAAGCAAAGGAATGGAAGCCATGAAATGAGACAATCATCCCTAAAGTCTCACTTCTCTTTTTCAGGATTTCATCAATTCCATTCAGCCATGACTTCCTCAGTCTTACACTTCCTCTCAGCCTATTCATTCTCCCTTCATATATGGGTAGTCCTTGACTTATGACCACAACTGAGACCAGAATTTCCATTTCTAAGCAAGGTTGTTGTGAGTGAGTATGCACAAATACTTTAATTAATCAAGTAGACATTTTATATCCACAGCTTATAGTACGCTTGGGGTTGAATGCTCAGCTATGCTTTTCACTTATTTTGAATGGATGATTTACATCATCATAAACAGCTATCACATTTAGCAATTAACCTTCAAGACTACATTTATACAAAATATTCCATAATGCAAGCCTATTTCTTTCATAATATGCATTATCCATATTATTAAATATTATCAAATATTATATAGGAAACATGTATATGTTCAGTGTCTAGCAACAGAGCAAAAATTTGGTCTGTATGCCCTTGTCCAGCATAAAACACACACTTTCCAACTCTATTTCCACCTCTTATACCTCTTCAGTTAGAATTCAGTTCCTAATCACTAGGTAAAGCTCCCTTGATCTTTTGGCAGGGATGAAATTCAGCAGGTTCTGACAGGTTCTGGAGAACCGGTAATGGAAATTTTGAGTAGTTCAGAGAGCCAGCAAATACAACCTCTGTCTGGCCCCAGAGTGGGGTGGGAATAGAGATTTTGCAGTGTCCTTCCCCTGCCATGTCCACCAAGCCACGCCCACAGAACCGGTAGTAAAAAAATAGAATTTCCCCACTGTCTTTCAGTCACCTGGAGAATTAAGAGGCTCTTGAACCAATAGTTTGAATGCTCAGGAATTGTATGCATATGCTCATATATTCATACACATAATATCCAATATTAATATCCAAGGTGAGACAGCAGCTCCCAATTCTAGACAGTAAAGTGACTAACCGTGAGAGACATGAATGAAAGAATGAAAATTCTCCTTCGTTCAGTTCTCCATAGGCAACAACAGTAAAAAGTCACTCAGTCACAATAGCTTGTTTTTCTAGGGACATCTGCACCCTGTCAGCACCAAGATTGGGAACAATCTTATTACGCTAATATAAGTGAATGCTCTTTAACTCTCAGACTGGCAACAACTCTAACCTGGAGTCAGCATAATACCTTTATTTGTTTTTCAGATGATCACTGCTTGTTGCAAGAGATTGAGGTTAATTTAATCGCTTTTGTAGAAGTTTCATCAAGCCAAGATTAAAGAATCATTAAGGGAAAGCTATGCTACTGCTCAGTGGGATGTGATGTTTCATAAGATAAAGCACATTATATTGGAGTTGACACCATTGACAGAAAAATCCAGCTCTCAGGTATGCATGGAAGATATACTGTTTTGAAAAGCCACATCCCTATGAACTATTAAATAGATGCTGAATTTTTAGAGATGTCTATTTTCTTTTTCCATTCACCAGAAAAAGTACATTGCTCCTAGGTGCTGCTATGACACCTAAATTTAGATCTGTATTATGACAGGCAAGTATATTTTTGCCCCATCATTCAACTTCTCTCAAGTTCCTCTGTCATTCCGTTTCATCATATATATTTTTTTACTTTTCTGAGGTCAGGCTATTCTAGGATGCTTCCAGATTGGTGGGGAGGATTAAGAAGGAGGGGATAGATATGTTATCTTTGACCTATAATAATATTGGGTTTTTAAAAAATTCTTTCTTCTTATCACATATACATTCAAAAGCCATCAGAAAGAGAAAGATGCAATAGCTGCAAAATTATTTCTGAGTGTAACCTTATAAATTGCCTCACTAGTAAACAGAAATGTTGTCTTTGCACAATGCTGTATGTGTTGTGGGAGGAGGGGGCAGTGAGTTGTAGATGACACAAGCTAAGGTTCAGATATATTTTTTAAAAAGCCCTGAATTGTGTTGAGTTAATCTTATTTTGGAATTTGTTATAGAATTTATAGCTTTCCCAATTCAAAATGGTAGGAAACAATGTTATCAATGTTATGTTACCCAAAAAGGCTGTTACCGCAATCTCTGCAGTGCCCACATCACCTGCCCTTTCTCGGGCAGTTCCAGGCAGCAGAGATTGCAGTAACAGAATTTTCGGGTGGCAGTGCAGTGATCTTGGCTACCTGGAACCGTCTGAGAAATGGCAGGTGAAGCGGGTGCTATATGAGAGGTGTAAGGTCTCCCCCTTCTCAGGCAACCCAGTCAGAGGGCAGTCGGCTTCTGCTCCTAGCCCGGAAGACGGATTTGGCCAGGAGGAATGCACACTCCATTTTTGCAATTGGGGAGGAAAAAGTGTGTTTCAGGCGGCGGGCGGTTCCAGGCTGCAGGGATCACCCGCTGCCTGAAACGCTCTTTTTTCATCCCCGATTGCAAAAATGGGGCATGCATTTCTCCTGGCCAGATCTGTCTCCCAGGCCAGGAGCAGAAGTTGACCACCTCCGACTGGGTTGTCTGGAGAAGCAGGAGTCCGAGCGGTGAGCCACCGTGTATTACATCTCCTGCGCAGTGCCCGCTTCACCTGCGCCTTCTCCAGACAACACAGGCAGCTACATTTGGAGTATAAGATGCACCCAGATTTTCACCCTCTTTTTGGAGGAAAAAAGGTGCATCTTATACTCCAAAAAATATGATAATTTACATCTGACACCCAGGAAAGTAGCCATTCCTTCTAATGACTTTCCTGCTAATTATTGCATGATTGAAATAGAGAGTGAATATTTGGTAAACTGACTTGCCAGGGCCTGCCTCATTGTTTTCAAAGTATAGGTGGTTTGAAATCCCTTGATAGCAATCTCCCTTATATTGCTGGCTGGGGTTGATAGGACTTATACAGCACAAGAGTGCTTGAATCCTTAATTCAAATTGAATTCAGACATGACATGGATTGTTCATTTCTGGAATAACAGAACAAAAGTTTTCAAATGGCAAACTTAGAGAGTTCTCAAACTTAGAGAGCTTTCATATTACCAACATTCTAAAAGACTAAAATAGTGTCTGTAATTCAATAATTCGGCAGATTTTAAAGCATTGAAATACCTTTTGATTATTTATTTTCTACATTTCACACACTTTAGTATCTAAATGTTGCTCCCCTAAACATGAATGATCTATAAAACCACATATGATATAACCTCCTCCTAATGTTTCATTTTTAAAAAAATAACAAGGGAAGCAAACAATAATGCATCAAATATCACTATAAGTTGTTTTTAGGCCACTTGTTTAAATATAGAGCAGTTGGCCAATACCATCTTAAAAGAGGCATTCCTTTAAGTGAGAAACCAAGAATGCATCTTTTCTCATATTTTTAGTCAAACATCAACAAATATATTTACTTTTTTATTTTGGAAAACAAAACTGTTCCTCCACATTTACAAACATCTGCCTGCAGTTGATACATGGATCAACCTATCATTGAAATTCCACTATGTTAGAACTATACAATTAGCCGATGAACATATATTTAATTGAAGAAGAAGGTTGCTATGTTTTCTAGAATTGACTCCTTGATAGGCTAATAGAACTGAACTGCTCTAATTCTTGTGATCATTGTGATCATCTGGATTTTTGCAGCCAGGATCTATTAGCCCTGCCACTTAATAAAGAGAAAAGTCACTGGAACTTAGAGAGAGAATTCCAGCCTTAATGTTACAATTCCCAAACACAGGAATGCTGCTGCCAGCCAATATAGAGAAGACAGTATTGGACTTTCAATGGCTACTAGACATAATGGCTTAATATGTACTCTGGAATGAAAGTCATGTTGCTGGGAATATGAATATATGAAGGAGAATTCTAATGTCCTGGTTTTCTACAGATGAGCATCTGGCTGACCATGCAGTTACAGTACTATATTGGCCTGATCAAATATGGTTTTCCTTATTTGATATTGACTTGGAATGGGCAGTGTTTACTGATTCTTACTTCCCAGCTGAATTTTAGTATGATTCAGTGAGAAAGGATAAATAAATTTTCTGATGTGAATTGAATAAAGGAAACTCAAAAAAAACCACCCTTCTGTTTCCTAAGTCAAAAGGGAAGGTTTAAATTGCAAACCACTGTGTTTACAGGCATTAATGAAGGTCATATATGATTGTTCAGCAAAACAATTGCTCTCTTCAGAAGTATTAGCAATGTCTTCCCTCAAGGCAGTAACAACTAACCGAATGATTTCAAATAATGTTTGCAATGTATAGACACCAAAGTTAAACAAGTCAGTTCTGTGGATGGGCTTTCCACAACAACAGATACCCAAGAGACAAAACTGCTTGTTATTACAGTATAGCAGCCAGTAAGGTTGATATCAAGGAGATGGCTGAATTCACCCTGAATCTGAGAATTTACCAGAAACCTATATGGAGCTATATAGGTTTCAGGTAAAATGATATATCTTTATATACTCTAAAGGCCAGCTTTATATTAACTCTGCAGGATGTAATAATTTTGGAGAAGCTGTTTGATAAGTGATAAAAATTTTAAAAAAATCTTTTGAGTTGTGCACCTTAAAAATCCAATGAATAAATAAAATGTGAGAGGGGAAGGGGGAAAATTCTTTACATATTGAAAACAGTCTTTTGTATTCTAGTCAGGCTGTAATTTTTCAGATCTTTGAATCTGAGACATCTCTGATTTTGGTAATTATACATGTCTCCTTCTTTTTTCTTTTCAGACAGAAGGATTTGAAAGCTTTAAAAAAATTAAACTGATCAGATCAGAGACAACAAAAGTGTGCAGTTGCAGCTTGAGAGTTTTTGTAAAAAATAATGGAATAACATGCAATAGAATATTTAAGGTTATCCTAAACCAGTTTTTTTCAACTTTTTCTCAACTCACAAAATTCCTCAAAGTGTATGGCCAGCTGGGGAATTCTGGGAGTTGAAGCCCACATAGCATAAAGTGGCCAAGGTTGACAAACATTGCCCTAAACCAACCTGTGTTCTCCAGATTTGTTGGATTACAGGCCCCTCATTCCCAACAATTTTATAACAGGCCATAAGAAGGAGTGGGAGTGGAGCAAGCATCTCTCTCACCCATGCAAAAAAGAGCAAGAAGGCATGGTTTTTCACTTTGTTTCAATACTAACAAATGGAAGATTGCTATATCATTAAACAAATATATAATCTGGCTGTTAACTGCTACACTAGTATGAGATGTAAGTTTGGTACAGCAACTGCTTTTCTTTTGAAATGATGATGGTGGTAATACACCCAATCATAAATGAACCATACCAAACAAACAGCAAGAAAAGAAATGAAAAGAGAGAAGCATACAAGACAAGGCAATGCCCTTGTTGAGAACTTGACTGTTTATTAATTATGTAAATATACATTTCATATTGAAAATGTGTTTTCCCCTCTAAATGTGGCTACTGTTTTGCTGCCTTGGGCATCCTACTTCCCTTTTCTTTCTTTATTGGTGATGCTTTTTCAGGAGGCAACTGGACTTTCTTGTTTTTTTCTTTTGAAGATATTTTGCTTCTCATACAAGAAGCTTCTTCAGCTCTAACCGCATAGTGGGAAATGGGAGGATTTATATTCCTTGCAGACAGGTGGCAATGTGCATCTTTTTAGAGGGTCCTTGAAACACTTGGAGCTTAATCTCTGTCCTTAGGGTCACCTGAGTGGTGCTCTTGGTTCCTGTAGTCTGCAATTTTTCCTCTGGAAATCCATTCCTATTGGGAATTCTAATACCAAGTTAAAGCTAAACTATAATCTATCTATAGAGTTTGGGATGGGAGATGAGACTCTGTTTCTTTTCCCCCTTCTATCTATTAAGCATGCTCAGTCATTTGCAGAGGTTTATTTGCACCCAGGCTACCCAGATAAATAACTGCATTTATAGTTGTTGTATATAATAATCAACCAACAGAAGCTCATATTATTTTCCATTCGGCTTTGCAAATATAAGATGTTGTTTAATGCAGGCCTTTGATCTATGTGGCTGAGTATTGTTGACTTTATGCTGACTGACATTAGCTTTCCTCTTTCCTTTTCTGATATATGTCAAAAAGATCTTCTGGGTGTGTGTACATAAAATTTTAAAAGATAAAAATAGGAATACATTGCCAAAATCAAATTGAAATAAAAAAAACCAGAAAAATTTTCCAGAAAAGAATAAAGAGACTACATAGATGGAGAAACAAGGCATAAGAAAACAATCACCATTGAGAAGGATCAAAACACAATTTTAAAAAACCAACTCTAAGAATGGGTTAATTTACCTTCAATCTCTTGATCTGCCAGAGAAATGCCTTTAATTTTCTCAATTATTGTCTACAATAAAAGTAAATATATATTGCTGGAAAGCCTAGTGGCTAGGCTACTGTGAATTAGACAGTTCTTAATTCAGGTCTTACTTCTGCTCTGAACTCAGTAGATGTTACTGGCTCTCCGTTTTATCTTAAAATCCTCATATGCAATATGGGACATACTGAGGTTGATTAAATCATTTGTTATGCGATAGCTGTGATAGGTAGAATTACATTGCTTGTGTATCCCATAGATAATTTACATATTATTTTAATGTGCCCTTGGACTAAAATAGCAAATCTGATTTTGATTCATGGAATTCAGCCATACTGCTGTGGAGTTAACATACTATTTTACTTATGATCAGCTTGGACTATTCTTAAAACAGCATTAATTTTCAAGTCCACCTTCCTCAAAATCAGTAGTGCTTCTTTTTTCACATAGAGCAGCCATATAAATTCTTTAGACAAAATATATTGCAGGTTTGTTGAATTATTAAATCGTACCATTATAAATTTGATGGAAAGAGAAGGTCATTGAGCATAAAACTTGAGTCCAAACTAAAAGCATATTTTGGTGAATATATACTGTATTTTGGAATTTTAAAAAGGCAAGATGAAATAAAACCATACCAACTAAAATACAACGAAAACATTGTGTGAAGCATGAGATGCAAAACCATCAGTTCATCATAAAATACTTGCATTTCTGCTAACTACATACATTGTTTGCTTAAGGATTCTTCTAGCAACCAAAAGCAATCCAGGGAAAAATTCTATCCATAAAATTTACATCCTCTTTCTTTTTCGTAAATGGCAGCTGCTTTTTAGAATTTCAAATAGGTATCTTTGCAATCCTTCTGGGAATGCAAATGATTAAGGCAAGACTTTTTTGCATGAAAAAATATGTGATCTGCTATAAAGCTATGGCTGTTTCCAAGGAGGAGATTGGTTAAGTACACATGTCATTTTTTAAAGCTTCTAGATTATCCATCCCATTACTTACCCTGAATGATGCCTGTCAATATCATTGAACAGTTTCCACAATTCCTCAGAGTTGAGGATGCCATCAGCACAACAGTTCTTAAACTCTTCAAATGACAGCTTCCCATCATCTACGTTTAAATAAAGATGTGGAATAATTACATTTTTCTGAAAAGACAACAGGATGGCCTTTCTACCTAGTATGCTTTATATGATTTAATACAACATATTCTATATCAGGAAAACATTATGAAACCCTGGGTAAGGTAAGAATTGATAAGACTCTGTTCAGCAACAATGATTGGGGCGTAGTATCTTTACTTCAGGGTGACTGAGGGGTCCCAAGTCAAACTGCAGATCACATCATGACCAGCTATAAACTGAGGACATACAGTATATCAGTCTAGTGTCTGATTTCTTTTAATACAGGTAGTCCTCAACCTATGACCATAATTGAGCCCAAAATTTCTCTTGCTAAGTGAGACATTTGTTAAGTGAATTTTGCCCCATTCTACAACCATTCTTGTTACAGTTGCTAAGTGAGTCACTGCAATTGTTAATTTAATAACCCAATTGTTAGGGGAATCTGGTTTCTCCATTGACTTTGCTAGTCAGAAAGTCACAAAAGGAGATCAAATGACCCCGAGATCCTGTGATGGTCATAAATATGAGCCAGTTGTTCAGCATCCAAATTTTGATCACATGACCATGGGGATACTGCAACAGTCATAAGTGTGAAAAAAGATCATAATTTACTTCAGTGGTGATGTAACTCTGAATGGCCACTAAATTAAATGATCTGAGTCAAGGGCTACATGTATAAGCAATACTACACTTCAGCTATTAGATGGCACACCAAGACATTGGTATTGGATCATAAATCTTTTAAATATTTATATATATTTTTAGGTTCTACTGATCTAGTTGAAATGTTAATATATATTGCTAGTCCAGTGGTAGTCAACCTGGTCCCTACTGCCCACTAGTGGGCGTTCCAGCTTTCATGGTGGGCAGTAGGGGTTTGCTGGAACTCTGCTTTATAAATTTTATAAAGTAAAGTTACTTCCCTACTTTATAAATCACCATTACTGTGGAACCAGTGGGCGGTTAGAAAATTTTACTACTAACAGAGATACAAAAGTGGGCGGTAGGTATAAAAAGGTTGACTACCCCTGTGCTAGTCCATGTATGATATGCCATACACTAAATAAATAATAAATAGCAACAAAGATCCATTTGGAAATGTCAGTGATTCTACATCATAATGTATGAGAGTGGAAATCATTCATACCGCAGCTGTCAAACTTGTGCCCTGGGGGCCGAATGTGTCACACACTGGCCAGGCCCATGCCCGGTTTAGCAAAGGGGGAAAAAGTCACAATATGTTACATGACACTGCTGTGACGCTGTGAGTTTGACACCCCTGATTCATGCCAACAATGGCAGTAGCACATTTGGTGATTCAGGAAGAGCAAAATCAATTAGATTGCTATTCTGAAGCACTACTCTGGAAAGAGTCTTGAATCGGGAGAAAAATTCATTTGGTTTGTGCTTTGGGACTACTCCGTGAACTTGAGCATAGTTGAGGTTCTCTTTCGATGTTTACATTTCTGAAAATGTTGCTGCATTGCTTACAACAAATGCAGATAAAATGTACCGTAAATGTAAGCTACCATCTGCTTTATATGTGCATTTCAGTTTACAACAAAAGAACATTCTGAACAAGAGTACTTGACAGAATTTTTTTAAATACTTATATTATAATATAATACTTATATTATATTATTTTTGCTTACAAAAATGAACCACATTTTTTGTACAAACTGGTGCAGGAATAACAAGAAACACTGTTAACTTTAGTTTACTTTGAGGTGCATACTTGTTTAATGTAGCTAGAAACTTGCATTTAAAAGCTAGTACTTTTAAATTTTCTAACTGAGCTAAACTTGGAAGGTGGGGAGGAGTATGCATGTACATTTCCCATGTATTGGTGCCTATTCGCAATCACACATTCAAACTGTACAATCTAGAAAGGGATTGTTAATACATTAACTAAACCTGCTTATACAATTCCTGCAAGAGATCATTAACGAAGCCAAGTTCTGATAGAAATACTCTGTAAGGGCACTGAGACCAGTTTACAGAATTATCCTCATTTCATGACCATAATTGGGACCTAACTCTAACCCTAACCTATTAATCTACTCACATTTGCATGCTTTCAAACTGCTAGGTGGACAGATGCAAAAATAAAAAATCAGTGTAAACCAGTGGTGGGATTCAGCCAGTTCTCACCTATTCGGGAGAACCAGTTGTTAACTTTCTAAGCAGTTTAGAGAACCAGTTGTTGGAAGAAATCTCCTTTTGTTTTTTCCCACTTTCCAGGGCTAATCTTGTAAGGAAAGCAGGAAGGAAACATTCTGGTGTTGTTTCTAGACTAATCTGTATTGCTCTGCTTACAGAAACTGCCTCTCCGGTTAACCCTTATTACTTTGTAACAGCTCAGGCGAAGTGCCCATCGACCTGAGTAATATTGAGTTGGTCACGCCCACACAGTCACATGACCACCGAACCACACCTACCCAGCTGGTCATTAGGGCAGAGAACCGGTTGTTAAATTATTTGAATCCCACCACTGGTGTAAACACTACTTTTTAAAAATACATCTTGGTAATAGGCTGATTACAGTGCATCCAGAGGTGTCTATAGAGAGGTGAGTTGGAGCAAATGTCGATATGTACATCATGATATCATCACAACAATCATGGGACTTATGTACTTGCATCAGACATCATGTCACATGTACTAATGTCATTTTGAGTTCCTTGTAGCTTATTACTGATTTTCTTGAGTTTGGTCTGCTGTCTTCTTAAGGTGGAACTTCTTGTTTATAAACAAGTAGGTCCAACACAGGATCATGAACCATAGGTTAAAATTCACTCCTGAACATGTTAAATAAGGTTGGCTTCAGTTTTTCATTTTAAAATTGGGGATATCAAGACAAGTGTTGTGTGAAACAGAATGGAAAAGGAAACTAAATTTAAAATGAAGCAAGCAAGAATTGTGAAATGTATTTCATCAAAATCAACTTTACATAAAACAACATATAAGTCATAAAGTTCTGAGCAATTTCTTGGAAGTGAGAGGGATGAAAATATAGGGAGTCTAAAGACTAGAGAAGAAACCTAATGCCAGCAGAAGATAAATGTAATGAGTGGATTGACTGAAGTAGAAAGAATGATTGACAGACAAGACATCATATTCTTATGAATAAGTGATATGATACGAGCAAGTGCCATTGTGATAAGCAGTAGAGAAATGCATGAAAAAAATCTAGGAATTAAAAGTCCACCACGGGTTACCCATCCCATAGGCTGGAGTTTGTTTATTATTAACAAATTTAGGCACCTGTGAAACTTAGTTTTCATATATGACAAAGCTTCTAGCCTTGAACACTGGAGAGAAAACTTTGGAAGTTGTAAGGATTAGTGTAAGACATAATTCTGGGATCTTAAAAAAAGAAATATTCAGATCCCCATAAAACTACATCTAGTCTTATGACCATTTGTTTATGACAGCACTGGACTGACTGGTTCTCACACTAACCTATATGGTCACAAGATCAAATTTCAGGGGCTTGGTATTTACGACAGATGTACCATCCCAAAGTCATGTGATCATCATTTGCGACCTTCCCAGGAGCCTTCCCACAAATCAATGGGGAAAGACTGATTTCCTTAATGGCCACATGACTCACTTAACAACCATGGCAAAAAGTCCACAAAATTGGTCATGACTCATTTAATGACTTCATTGCTGAGCGATGAACGTTGCATTCCCCATTGTGATCGTAAATCAAGCGCTACCCGTGTTGCATTTTCTGGATCATTTTCAGCCACTTACTGTCTCTCAGCCTAATCTTGGGATGAGAGAAAATTGGGGTGTGAAGGAGAATTGTATCTGTCAGCTTGAGTTTCTTAGAGGAGACTTGAAATAGAACTGTGGATTTTTTTTCCTATTCTGTTTTTAACAGGATATTTTAGAGATCCCAGCATTCTATTAGATGACTTGATTGCCCATCTCTAGTCTTTGAAATAGGAAAGGCTGCATCCCGGAGTCCCCGGGGGGTCTCTGAGCTTAGTTGTTTGCTTGCTGACATTTCATTACTTATCCTCACCAACCCCTCCCCTCCCCACCAATACTGGCAGTACAAGTTACTTATATAAATAGGCGGCAAACCCAACACGCATAGCACTTGTTGGGTAATAAAACTTTTGCAAGCAAATAACCAAGCTCAGAGAGCACAAATACTTTACTATTCTAACCTGAGCTATATATATTCTCTCCTATTCAAAAGGCTGTATAAACAAGTGGCATTGTTTAAAAAACAGTCACGTACTCATTCACTTACCGTTCTTGTCAGCTCTTCGAAAAATCTGAAAAGAAAAACATGTTTTCAAAACAAGCTTTATGGGTAATCCTTCGTCTGTATATTCATATCACTGTGTGCATGTCTGTGAATCAAAATCCATCCATATTCAAGATACAATAGCATGTGCAGAGTAGACCAATTCCATCAATGTGAACAGTACATATAAAGCCAAGAGACCATGTGTCCTTTTTAAAGAAGACACCCCCCTATTTAAACCTGCTCTGTAGATTAACGACTGTCTAATCTGAGTCTAATTTAGAGGTAAGATCTTGAAGTTGCCCATTAGTGCTTAGCCAACAGAACTGGAAACACTCATATCATTTCATCACACTCTTTTCTGTTCCTTTGATCAGTTTGGCACCTAAATATCTCCAGATTAAATATCCCTAACAAGACCATTTAGAAGACTTAATTTCAATGGAGTGGATAATTCTGAATCTGATATCTCCATGAAAGGAAACGGAGCACTATTTGTTGGCTCACAATCCCAGATGTACATCAAAGGTCTCATAGTTTTATTACAGTTCAGTTAATATGTAACAGTTTTCATTTGTGCTCAAAATCTCAAAGTCATTAAAATGAAAATGTAAATGAAGACAAGTTAATATAATTTTTTAAAAATCAAAATGATAGCATATTATTACTCTATACAGTCATTAAAAGTAGTTCATAGTAAAAGAAATGCTGAACATACAATGCTTTTGTCATCTCTTGTAATCCATGGATTACTGAAATTCATTTTACACAGGTCAGCCCTTGATAACGTTTGTAATTTACAGTTGATCCAGATTGCAGCAACTTGATTAGTACCAGATTCAGCTTGCCTTGCCCCTGTGACACTGATACTTTATAAGTTTTCATGCCTTAGGACCTGGGCATTTTCAAAACCATCTTCTCCAAGTAGAACCTGCCTATCTAGTTAGGTCTAGCTAGAAAAGCTTGTCATGGGCCCTGAACTCTTGGGAAATCTGCTACCAGGTAGCCATGGATGAACCATTTCTGGGGCAGACCCTTCCTTCAGAATAGCATATACACAGAGATCAAGGTAGCCAATTCTTGCTTGTGTCCCACACAGTAGTTAAGAACTTGCAGTTCAGCTTTTCAAGATAATGGGAATTTTTGATTCACTGCTGAAAAAGTAGCACTACATTATTCAGTCTATGATAAGGATTTTTTTTTTGTCTTGGTCATTGTTATGTTTTTGATTATTATTTATTTTAATCTGAGTACAGTACTGTAATGTGGAGTATAAGGCACAGAATCAGTTTCAATTGGAATGGCATATAAATCCTAGAAAATAAACAAACAATTCATTGGAAGGAATACTCATATTGTGAACCTATCATGCTAAGATATAATAACAAGAAATGGTGCTATCTCTATTTATCCAAATTAAGATGGATTTTCCTGACTTTGTTTCCCTTCTATCAGACTAAATATCAGCAGCTGGTAGAAAATATCACTAATCACTTTCCTTGACATGGATTGGGCAGGGGCTGGGATGGAAGAGATTTTGTCATATAGCTACACTATATAGCCACCTATATACTCAGTCTGATTTTAAACAAATGTTTTACTGAGTTCAAATTCTAAATAACTTTAAACAAAGAAGAGTTAGTTTCAAATATATCATAATAAAAGTTGACCTGCACTAACAGCTATATTTTTCTACCAACTGGGGAAAAAATCCTTGAATCTGACAGTAGAAATGCAATTTCACTTCTACGTAAATTCATTGACTACAAACAAATCAGGAAAACCTTCTTACTCCATTTTAAAAATCAACAATTCTATAATGGCATAGTTTTGCAGAGAGATCTGCAGATGTGTGTTAACCCTCCCCCTCCAAGATGACACCTTATTATACAGTTCTGTATAAGGTTGTGACTTTTTATGACATCCCTTTGTGGAAATACCTACAGTTTTCTTTCCCAGATGGAAAAAAGAGGCAAGCTTCTAGCATCCAAATTTTCACAATTGACAGTCAATGCCAAACATTGAATTTTCTCTGCAATTACCCATTCTTTGTTACCAAGAACCAAATTCTTTTGAGTAAAGATACTACATATTTGAATTATATACAGTGCTGGCAATGCAATTGTTATAGTGTTAATCTCATCAGTGTGCAAAAGGATTAGGATTATAATCTCTGGCACCATAGAGTTCATGAATGTGTGTTTCATTTCACTGTACTGAATTAAAGGCTAGCAATGCCTTTAATTCAGTACAGCACAGGATTGTCTTCTGGAAATAAGGGAAGCTGAATGCTGATAACAGTTAAGCATGATATACTGTAAGAACTTACATACATAGCTGTTGTGGCCCAGCAGGAGCCATTGGAGCTGCAAACAGACTCCGATAGCGAGGGACCCTATGAGTCAGCTCTGAAAGATGTGGAGGACCCTGGACAGGATTCAGACTTCGAGCAGGGACCAGAGAGGCTGGTTGGCCACCAGGAGGCACCTGAGGCATAGAGCAGCAGTGAAAGCCAAAGGGGGTTCATCCCTGACGTCAGGACCTGGAGCAGTGAAGATGTCAGCCCGTGGAGCAGTGGGAAGGAGCTAAGGGAGTTGGTCCCGGACGCCAGGCAAAGACGAGCAGATAAGCGCCCGCAGCAACTACGGAGATATAGAAGATAATTGGGGCCAGGTGGTTGTGATTAGGCTCCCCCCAAGAGAGTATATAAGAAGAGACTTTGGGAGGAGACCTTTTGCAGGACACAACCGTTATACTAAAGCTGGAGAAGCTCTTGTGTGTATTTCTTATCTGTGGAAGTCTGGGTTGCTGCCAAAGACTTGTCTGTATGTTAATTACTGTAAATAAATTGGCTAGCAGTAATCTTGTGTCAGTGTGACTCACCGTACGGGGGGGTAAGAACACGTAGCCATCATATATACATTTTTCTGCACAAACAGTGGCATGTACAATGAAGGCAAGGAATAGGAAATAGCAAAACAAGGACATGAAATACATGATATAAGAAAAGGCAAGAAACTTAACCAGGGATGGTGAACCTTTTTGGCACAAAGTGCCCAAACCAAAACATGTGTACATGTGCATGCGCCGCAGCACCAAAAACCCAAAGATTAGCTGGCCAGCACGCACATGCCTGTTTTTTGGCTGTTTTTCTGGCTGTTTTCAGGGTCATT
Source organism: Thamnophis elegans (assembly GCF_009769535.1). NCBI lineage: Eukaryota > Metazoa > Chordata > Lepidosauria > Squamata > Natricidae > Thamnophis > Thamnophis elegans. The sequence continues at coordinate 67,242,399 of NC_045545.1, forward strand.
TCAGATTGTTTTTCTGGCTGGTTTTGGGGTCATATTCAGGCCCCAAACAGCTCTAAAACAGACTGTTTTTTTGGCTATTTTGAGGGCCATTTTCAGGCCATTTTCCAGCGCTCCAGCACCCGTGAAGACCAGCTGTGCATATGCGCACTGGAAATCAGAAGAGCATCTGGCAATGGCATGCGTGTCCACAGAGAGGGCTCTGCGTGCCACCTCTGGCACGCGTGACATAGGTTCGCCATCACGGTGTCAGGCCTGCAGTCATATTCCTTTTCGGATGTTTGGCCTGCCACACTCTCTATTATTTTACTATGCTGTTTCATTAGTGGGGTAATTGGTAGGGGGAATAGTAAGGAGGAGAATGTGTTGTTGTCAAAATAAAACATTCCTTTCTAGAAGCCCAAGATCATTCTTTGTCTCTGCACCTCTGCACCTGACCGGAAGTGGATGGGTGGAGATGGCAGCATGGAAATGGAAGATTGGACCATGTGATGGACTTGTGGGTGTGGGGGCAAGATCATTAACTTTCAACTGGGTGGAAACCCGAGGAAGTTTTCAGATTCGGGTTTCCACAGATGTGCCAACATGTCTCTCTTATTAAATTGGAACTTTGAAGAAAACTCTCCCTGGATTCTGATTTAATTTTGGATGATATTTGGAATGCTGACACACGGAACTAGACTATTGGTAAGTCTAGTTCTTACCAATCCCATTCCCAATGCCTTTCCGTGCTTTTCTATCCCTGCATATCATCCTTGCAAATATCCATATATACCACTTCTCACTTCTTTCTTTTGGAGAATAGTTTAACTCTCTTGTTTAACCTACTTCATCCACTTCAAAAATGCTGTATTTCTCTCTCTCTCTCTCTCTCTCTCTCTCTCTCACACACACACACACACACACACACACACACACACACACACACACACATACACATATACACACACACACACACACACACACACACATATATATATATATATATATATATGTTTTCTGAGGTTTTCGCGGGTGTTAGTATGTAGGTCTCTAGTTGTTCGGGTTTTCTCCCGCGTAGAATTGGAGATGTCTTGGCGACGTTTCGACGAAGTCACATTCGTCATCTTCAGGCTGCTGCTGACTACTTCAGGTTTGGTGTTTCCAGGAAACTACTTCCACTACTCCTGGAAACACCAAACCTGAAGTAGTCAGCAGCAGCCTGAAGATGACGAATGTGACTTCGTCGAAACGTCGCCAAGACATCTCCAATTCTACGCGGGAGAAAACCCGAACAACTAGAGACCTACATATATATATATATATATATATATATATATATATATATATATGCATTTCCTTTGTCTCTTTTAACAGTTCCTTGCTATCTTTGGTTACATTCTTTGCAGCAATCTTTTTATCTGTATAAGCATTGCACAATGCCTTTCTCTCTTTTTCACTTCTGGAACAGTCGCTTTCTTACCTGCATTATCCAGAGCCTTTTTTATTTCAGTGTTCTACAAAAATCAGATTTCATAATTTCCGTAGGGCAACTCTGCACACTTCTGTGCATAATTCTTTCAATCTGGTGCAAGCAGTTTTCCTAGCCTCTTTCCATACATCCACTTTCTACTTATTCTGTTGAGCAATCAATCTATTTTTATGCTGTTCCATATAAAACTCCTATTTTCTATTTCTGTGGTAGTTGTATTTTAATTTCTTTCAGTGTTTTCCTTTTTTCTACATAATTGCTGCACAAATCTACCCTTTCCACTACCCAATCATGATTTACTCCACATTCAAAGCTCTTTGTATCCTGCACTTAACATTCTCACGTTTTGCTTCCTTGAATGTTTGTACTTATGAATAAATTAATACTTAAGAAAAAAGCATCTTTGAGACAACTATGACCTGGATGATTCAGAATCTCCACAGGCATTATCAGTGTTAGTAAGAAGTGGAGTTTGTTCTCAGTTTATATTCGACAGTAGTTGCTTGCCCTACCCGTATTGGTGGGGGTGATCTTAGAGATTCTTTGGTTGGGCTGTTTACTGTTGGCATGTTAGGTCATTCCTTGATCAGGATATTGTTTGTTTCTGGACTTTTGGTCTGATATTAATCTTGGAGTTAATCTATGCTCATTGGGTGTTGATTGTAGTGGGGAGCTGCTTTGGGTTTTTTTGTTCCCCTTTTCAACCCTGAGCTACAAATAGGCTGTTTTGCTGGAAGTAATGGCTACTACTGAGTGATATATGAATATGGTAATCTTAACAGGTAGGGGGAAACGAATAATCCTTTCTTCTCCTGCTTATCGCTATAGACTCCAGGAGGGGAAAAAGTAAATTTTCCCATCCCTGTCTACCAAATAAGATTCTGTGTGCTTTATTCAATATGCATACTGCATACTTACTCCAACCAACCCTGGAGGGGTGACAGAAGTATATAATATAAACCCAGCATTAACCCAAAACAGTGCATAAAACCCTACAATATAATCACCTAACAATCCAATAATATAACAAAACAAACCTAAAATGCGGTAAATGGGGGTGGGGTGTCCCATCTACTCTGCACCCAAGAGCTGGGCAAAGAGCTAAGCCTTTAAGGAGTATCATCAGGATGGGAACCACATGAATCTTGGGACAACTCATTCCAGAAGGCAAGCACCTGCTTCGAATAGGACAGTTGAGTAGAACTTATCTCCCTATGTGGGAAAGTGGCACCACCACGCAATCAGACAATGATCTGGTGCCACTGTCCATGCAGGGGTGGGCTGCTGCCAAAATTACTGCCAGTTTGGCACACAAAAAAAGTTGCACCTAAAAAGGTCTGCAGATGCACACAAAATTAGAAAAGAAAAAATAATATTTTTGCAATGAAGATTGTTCTGCGCATGCTCAGAACCAAAAATCAAGATGGCGCTGCTGTCGATAGAACAGGTTTGGGGCGTGGCAGGCTGAATTACTATCTACTCGGCCGAACTGGTCTGAACCGGTAGGAACCCACCTCTGTGTCCATGGCAATGGACTGATATTAACATTTTCCAATATTAGATTATAGCAATAGCAGTTAGACTTATATACCGCTTCATAGGGCTTTCAGCCATCTCTAAGCGGTTTACAGAGTCAGCATATTGCTCCCAACAACAATCCGGGTCCTCATTTTACCCACCTTGGAAGGATGGAAGGCTGAGTCAACTCTGAGCCGGTGAGATTTGAATAGCCGAACTGCAGTCAGCTGAAGTAGCCTGCAGTGCTGCATTTAACCACTGCGCCACATTGGCTCTTATTAGATTATATCACGAGTGCCCCAAGACTAAAAGCAAATGTAGCCACACGCTGCCACTGGTATATAATAGCCAAGAGATGACTTGAGGCAGGCCAGGGTTGCCATGGTGGCCATGAATTCAAGAGTTACCCTGGATTCAATATCACCAGGTGACAAATTGAAGTTTCCAAACACCAGAAATCAGTTCATGCGAATTGTACTCTCTTTTTTTTCTAATGTCCAAAAAAGCGTCATAGTTTTAGGTTGGGATGGGAGGTCAAAGTGTTCCCAAAATTTTACCTCCCTTCATCCAATTCTATAACATAATGACTGTTTCTGATACAGAGGAACGATACACATGAATCTGCCTTGGCCTCCTTAAGGTTGATTTGTTCATTTGTTTGCTTTAGATATATTGTCACAATGAATGCACTTGAAAAATGCTTCTCATTGAATATCTTCTGTTTTGGCATCTCTGACTTATAGAGTTCATGGGCAATTACAAAATTTCCCACTGAAACAGAACACCTCTGTGTAATTGCTAGGGTTGCTGTAAGAAATTAATCTAGTTGTTTTACTAATACAAGGTTATGGGTACCTGTAGGAGCAGACTGTAAATCATGCAACAATGTTTTATCATAGTATTAAAATGTAATTGTGCATTTTTGAAATGTCAATTAGAAAGAGTTCAGAAAGTTCTACATTTAATTAAAGAATCATCAATTGAGGTTTTTTTTAGGTTAAGTCAAAATCTCTCTCACTACAGAAAGGACTTCTTAATGTTCTTCCCCCAACAGTTTTTTTCCCCCAGAATACTTTCTCCTTGAAAAATATTGTGGTATGCAATATTTCCTTGTTAGCTGAGCACACAACATCACTGTCAGAATTGAACTCCTCTCAGTGAACAGTGAGTTAGCCTGTAATGCTGCATTCTAACCATTGGGCCACCATGGCTCCTATACAATGTGTATAATAATTTATAAGAGATATATATAAGAGAGAGAGATAAGTAGAAAAAGAACAACTGCAGGTATTGCTTGGCACACAGTCTTTAGGCCATCTTGCTCCAATGTTATCGGTTTTCCATCGCCAGATCCTAATATTTCTGTGTAAATAAGATGGGATCAATATAGAGATATGATTGTGTGGCTATTGGCAAAAATATGGAGATGGAATAACCATATTGAAGCATAGCAAAGGGTTTTTTAAAAAGGCAACAGCTGAGGAATTTATTTTATTTTGTCCTTTCTTTTTTTCCCCTCTTGCCTTCCTTCCATCATCAGCAACTCTGAATGGCTTACAGTATTTAAAAACAATGCAAAACATAGTAAACACAGTAACATGGGCAGCAGCTGTATTAGGAGCAGGAGCCAAGGGATTTATAGCTTAAGAAAATTGGTTCACTCCATCCAATAGAAAGACAATGAGCCTAAATGTCTGAGTAAATTAAAAGAGCATAAAAAACATCAGAAGAACATAACAGGGCTGTTAGATTAGATAACCATCTGATTTAGCCATTCCAAGCTGCAAAATTTAGGAAGCTCACAAACAGTATTTGAGGGCAATAAGCATAGTCCATTGCTGCTTCCTAGCAAATGGCATTTGAGATAAGTTGCTTGTGATGGAATATAGCCATCTGACTAGATACATCAATGAAAACTTTGTCTTTTTTTTTGAAACCCAATTAAATCAGAAGCCACAAGCAGAACATAAATTAGTGCTCTTGATACTCTGTGATATACAGCGCTTAAATTTTATTCTTTGAAATGTTTCATGATTCTATTTCTATTTATGATGGAGTATTTTAGCAGTAGATTTCCTTTCCATTGCAAAGAAACAAGTATGTTTTTTCATGCCCATCCAGAATGGCTATGCCCTAGTTCCTCAGGTTTATTATGATGTTCTTACGCAGCATGACTCTCGAGGGGATGAAACCTTTTTTTCATTGTTAATTAATCTTGATAAACACTATGTCCAAACAACAGCTCTATACATGTGCTAGTAAAAAACGGATGATGCAAGGAATCATCTTCTCTTTTCTCGTTTCTTGCAATCAACCCAACATATAGCTGTCTCCAACCTTGTGCTCCTTCTCCAGGTTCATTTCCATTCTACTGATCTTCTGATATCTGGTTTCTTGCCAACAATTATTATTCAGCATACACCAGCACCTAGCGATGCACTTAATAGCCATTTTTATACTAGCTTTTAACAATATAGTACTGAAAGGATGATAGAATTGCTCAGAGGTTCCCTGTTTATTTCTGTGAACAAAAGAATTATAGTGGATTTTTGTCTTCTCTACTGTTGAGCTCAAGATAAATGGAAACAGCTCTAGTGTTAAAAAAAAATCAGGCTGTATAAAGCAGGGGTAAGAGAATAACATGGATACAGCACACGTTCTTCTCATTGAGTTTGATCTTTTCAAAACATTCCTCCCTTTTTTGAAAAGCTATGTAAAGACTCAGCTGTGCTTCGCCATTTCACATGTGCCTGGTATGTGTGTGGGTGAGTGGGTAGATAATAAATGTGTCTACTAACTATTCCATAGCTTTTAAGGGTTATTGTTTGCCTGGGAATTTCTACGTAACAGTTTTCTCCCTACCAACTGAAAATGTTAATGTCAACAAACATCTTCCCCGGCGTTTATGTTCCTTACAGTTTTATACTCTCTTACATACACACATTCATTTAAATATACTTTATATTCTTCTAAAATTGTCTGTTGGGTAGCATCTTTTCTGGACAATTAACTATTTCCTGCTTAGCTCATATTGATCTAAATGCAATCTATAGAGCCAAATGTTTCTGTGTGTTCATGTATATAACTAATTCTATGAGAGGTACCATGGCTTCTACATTAATCAATTGTAAAAAATATAGAAAATCTAGCTGGTAAATAGTTGAATAAATTATGGACAATTTCACAGTACCTGTCTGTAAATAGCTGCTGGTGTTGTTTTGCATTTTGCTTCCCAAGAGAAATATTGGATTAATTATAAATGTATAGAATTATTAAAGCAGCTCTGCAGTACAGAATATTTCTTCAGAGTAAGTCCCTGAAAACAGAAAAGATTCTTATGGCACCTTAAAAACAAACAAATTTATTTTCCCATGAGCCTGTATGGATTTCTTCTATTTAATTAATCCATAAACCCTCATATGAAAATACGTATGCTAGTCACTAATGTTCTGTAAGAATCTTCTCTGGTATTTTTTTTCAAAGGTCTAATATGAAAACATGGCTTGATATCCTTTGAGAGTCTTTTTACAATCTTAGCAAATTAGGTTAATTTCAGATTCTGACATTAGTGGCCTTACAATAAGCTCTTCTTTCAATTGCTTTCAAGTGGAACCTACTCATATACATTATGCTAAATGAATATTCTGGCGTTCTATCCTAATGCTTGCTGTGAATGTGCCAGTTTTTACAATTGTTGAACGCCAACTAAAACCACTGATATGTGGTTATCATATAGACCACCTACTGCCACACACCTCCCAATGGCCAATAAGATCCCACAGGGTGGGCCTCCTTTGGATGCCATCAGCCAGACAGTGTCGGCTGGCGGGCCCCCGGAGGAGAGCCTTCTCTGTGGCTGCTCCGACCCTGTGGAATCAGCTACCCCGAGAGGTCCGGACCTTACCCATTCTCATGGCCTTCAGGAAAGCTGTTAAAACCTGGCTGTTCCGGCAGGCCTGGGGCTGTTGACCTTATTGTTAAGGTCCAGCCCCGATTAGAACGTATGCGTGGTGGGAATTTTTAAACTATTCTTTTATTTTGCTTTTCTTTTCTCTTTCTTTGTAAGCTGCCCGGAGTCCTCCGGGATTGGGCGGCCTATAAATCTAATAAATAATAATAAAAAATAATAATAATAGACCATACCATATGGCTGCTTAGTAGGAGATAAACCCCTACAGGCTACTGTGGGCCTTAATCCTGCTTTAGGATACACATACAAAACTACAGTCTTAGAAGTCACCCAACGCCCTTCTAATAAGCTCTTATATTATTGATTACTCACAGATCATGTTTTCCCTTTGCTGACATATTTCTACAAGGTAGGAAGTTGAAGTCACCCAAAGTTCAAGGTAATGTAATTGAAGGGCTCTTTAGAAAGACATCTCCAAATACAGAAATTCAATAACTATACAATGAGACTTCCAGGCTGCTATATATACAGTATGTGTGTGTGTACATACATACATACATACATACATACATACATACATACATACATGTGTGTGTGTGTGTGTGCGAACAAAAGCACAAAGCCAAAGGCACCAGCCTGAAGATGGCGAGTGGGATTTGGTCAAAATGTTACCAAGATACTCTCAATCTTAAACGGGAAAAGACCCAAATACGCCAAGACCTGAATACCTGTACCCGTGAAAATCTACGAAAACAAATATAGATATAGATATAGATATAGACATAGACATAGATACACACACACACACACACACACACACACCTTCAGGTTAGTGTTTTCAGCTTCGTGCTTGTGCGAGTAAGACGTGGTCGGAGCTGTCATCCTTCTATAAATCTTGGTAGGGGTGTGTGGAGTGCTGGCTTTGTTGCTGTAAGTGGGTTGATTGGTTGTGTAATTGCATCCTGATTGGTAGACGGAGTTGATGTTTGCAGATTGGTCGGCTGTTTCGTATCATCCTGTGTGGCTGAGGTGCTGGCTGTGTGTCCGTTGTTCTTTTGTGTTGTAATGATGTGGATGGGGTTAGTTTGTTTATTAGTTTGTTGACACAAGCAGGAAGCTGAAGGCACCAGCCTGAAGATGGCGAGTGGGACCTCGCTGAAAAGTTGCCAAAACAATCTCAATCTTACATGGGAAAAGACCCGAATACGCCAAGATCTGCATACACCTGTGAAAATCTACGAAAACACACACACACACACACACACACACACACACACACACACACACACATATACTCATACATAAATAATAGAATTCCACATGGTAGAAAACAGGAGATGAGGAGGGAGCAATAATTATTCCTGACAAAAATGTTTCAGGTTCTTGAATTTTTGTTTTCTTGTGATGCACAATTACTGCTCATCTTTTTTCCCACTCTCCTGCAAGAACAGCTGTTGGTAGGTCTATAATAGCATCTCACAGTGTGCTGGCATTTTGAGTCCCCACTGTGAGAATAGGTAGGGTGCAAGCTGCAGGGCGGATGTATTTGTCCCTCCTTTTCTAACAAAAACTTCAGTATTGTACATTGTCTTGTCTAGCTGCAATGATTAAGAGCTGGACTGCTGCACAAAAAGGATGCATTTCAATTGTCTGGGCCAGAAAGACTGTTTCCCTAACAAATGTGTCATGTACAGACAATTATTTTATCATATTTTATTAAATACAAATTGGTTTGACAGTTGTTCTTTCTTCTGATCCACAGTCTTCGAAATAGTGAGGCTATAAATTGTGTTCCATTATCAGCATCTGAATACCTCATGTCAAGAGCCTAGGTAACTTTCTTTTCCATTTCTGAAAAAATCACGGACTATCTAACTACAGGGATTCTAATTCTTCCACAAAGGGACTATACAGAGAATGATTCCAATACTCATTCACAGGTTGCAAAGAACAAAGTAAAAAGAAATGGGTAAGTGACTAAAAGCTAGTCTTCCTATCTAAAGAAAACTGGATTCATTCATTTCACTAAGCATAATGTCATATCTTCAGTTTCAGTCTAGTGTGATATGTGAATCTATTTTGTGGTTTGCAATTCATGATTTATGGATTTATACCAGAAATGCCTAGCCTCAAAGCCCTGAACCAGTCCATCCCAAGGAGAGATGCTAAGGGTGGCTTAACAACTACAAGGGGCAAAGGGTCCCGGAATTTTCGGAAGGAGATAGGGAATTGCCCGCAACCCAGGATGGGGATGGCATTCCCTTGGTAGTCATGGAGGAAGCAGTCAGCGGGACCCAGTTGGGTAAGCTTGAGGGTCAGTATAAGTGACCTCAAGGTGTCCCAGGACATGATGGTTTGGGCAGAGCCCGTGTCGAGCTCCATCTTGCAGGGGCAGCCTGCGAGTAAGATGCAAAGGTGCATCTTACCCTGGCTGCCATAGGAGGACGAGGCAGCTGAATTGGCCTGCCAATCGGGCAGGGGTGGCTCCGGAGTGGACACAGCGTAGCTGCTCATGCGGCTTGAAGACTATCCAGGCGGTTGACGGCAATTGACAGGAGGCTGGGCCGGCGAAGGAAGAGGAGGAGGTCTCGGGTTCCGAGCGTTCCCAGCAGCTGAACGGCAGACGGTGGAAATATGGCCCTTCTTTCCGCAGCGGTGGCAGACGGCCATACGGAAATGGCAGGAAGCCTTGGAATGGCGGCCGCCACAACTCAGGCAACCGCCGCCATCGCGTGGAGGCTGGGTCCTCATGCGATCAACTGAGGAGACGGCATCGGCACAAGGGTCAAGTGCCAACATTTGGCTGTGAACGGCCGAGTTGGGCAACGCCTGCAGGGCGGACGGCGGCAAACGGCGGACATTGGGGGTCGACTGCCCGGCCATTTCATAAGCCTGGGCAGCATCAACAGCTATCTTCATGGACAGCACTGACCTTTCCAGGATTTTTCTGTGAAGATTTATGTCGAGGAGCCCATATATAAACTGTTCAAGGAGGGCGTCCTCTAAATCGGGGAATTCACAGTTAATTGCAGCTGATCACAATTCGGCGACGTATTGGGCAATTGACTGGCCCTGCCGTTGGATACACCACCGGAAATATTGCCGGCAGGTATACTTGGAGGGAGAAGGCTCGTAGTGAAGCTTGAGCCGCTCCATCAAGACATCGAGAGGCAAGGAATGTACCGTTGCCGGTGCAGCTAGAGCCCGGGCTGTGGCGAACATTTCGGGTCCGCAATAGTGGAGAAATGTGCCCCATCGCCTCCCCTCAGGGAGTTCTGAGAGGTCGTGCGCCATGAGGAAAACCTCAAACCTCTCGAGGAATGTGTCCTATGATTCGGCCTCTGGTCGAAAAGCAGCAAAAACGGAGGAAGGAGACAGGGCAGGGACGACAGGGTCCGTGTCCGACATCCTTGTCGCCAGTATTAAATATCAAGCGTGAGGCGTGAGGTAAACGGAATGGCTTTTATTCGAACAGTTAACAACAGTAGGATTTTAGAACGCGGACAGCGCCAGCCCAACTGACAGCTCTTTATATACACGAGCTGTCAATTGGCTGGCCAATGGGTGGCCGGTGATTCTCCCGCCAGCCGGCAGGTGGGCCCCAGCCAATCAGGTATCGGCTGCTTCGGCCCCACCTGTCGGCTGCGTCGGGAGGACGCAACAATTTTGTGGTTTGCAATTCATGATTTATGGCTTTACATGCATATATCAAACCAACTTGGTTTGTTCAGATTAAGTGTAAAAGAAGGATGTGTATCTACATTGTGTTTGTTTCAGTTATATTTAACCTTAAGTAATGTAAGTAGTCATAAATCATCTATTCTACATGTTGTTTTTTAATCACATTAACTTCTTTGGTAAAAACCTATGGAGAACTTGAATGACCACAGCTAAAGCTAATGGGGATGCGAGGATGGGATGAAAGTATGCAGTTGTGGGCCAGAAAAAAACCCTATGGCCTGGCACATACACAGGCAGCCTTTTTGCTGCCAAGATTTCTTTCTGAATCAGAGATTTATCATATTTTTCAGAGTATAAGACAACTTTTCTCCCCTAAAAGAGGGTGAAAATTTGGGTGCATCTTATAAACCGAATGTAGCCCCACCCACCCAATAGCAGTAGACTTATATACCGCTTCATAGGCCTTTCAGGCCTCTCTAAGCGGTTTACAGAGAGTCAGCATATTGCCCCCAACAATCTGGGTCCTCATTTTACCCACCTCGGAAGGATGGAAGGCTGAGTCAACCCTGAGCCGGTGAGATTTGAACCGCTGACCTGCTGATCTAGCAGTAGCCTGCAGTGCTGCATTTAACCACTGCGCCACCTTGGGCCTCTGCCTCCCAGCAATTTGTCTCCTTGCAGCAAACAGCAAACAGCCTGTTTCAATTTCAGCTTCAGCATAGCCTGATTAGCACAAGCAGTTGATTGTTGGTTGGATTGGCCTCCCAACCATCAGCTGTTTCAGGCTGCAGGGATTGCCATTGCATATTGCTGCATCCGTACACCTCATTTTTGGCATCTGCATCTCATTTTTGGCCTTTGCGCGCCTCATTTTCAGCCTCTGCATGCCCCATTTTCTTCCCATTCCAATTCCCGCTGCCTGGAACAGGTGGAAAATGGAGCACATGGGGGTCAAAAATGGGGTGTGCGGAGGCTGAAAAACAGGATGCGGAGGTCGAAAATGGGATACGTGGAGGTAGGCAATAGGCTATGGCAATCCCTGCAGCCTGAAACCGCTGATCACTGGAAGGCCCAACAATCAGCTGCTTGTGCTAATCAGGCTGTGTTGAAACTGAAACGGGCTGCTTGCTGTTTGCTGCAAGGAGGCAAACTGCTGGGAGACAGGGAGATTTTTTTTTCTTATTTTCCTCCCCGAAAGTTAGGTGTGTCTTATACTTCAGAGTGTCTTATACTCCTAAAAATATGGTAGTTCTTTTGGAAAAAGAAGGGCAACTCTAGAATCAGAGGCATTTCAGGGAACCAGTGACAGCTAACATTAGGTAAAATATCCTGACTCTTTCAAGGAAGGAGGGTAATGTGTGGCATTGAAACATGCTGTGATAAGTGGCCCAACTGGGCCTAAACATAAAGAAGTTGAAGTTGTTGTTGTTATATTTTTGAAACTGTGCTCAAGAGCCAGAATGTTTTTTTTTGGGGGGGGGGGAGGATTAGCATGTCATTTTATTGCTACTGTGTAAGAATAAGGGCTGAGTTCAGCAGAATCAGAGCATAATCCTTCTATACCCCCAAGGATCATCTCTAGAACCACAAATACTTAGTGGATGCACATTACTGCCTGCTGAGCTTCATTAGACCACAAACAATGAGCTGTGCTCTTGTTTGTGGACTAATTTCTATGTTACTTTCTTTCTGACTGATTTTCAGTAGATAACGGGCTGGATGTCACAAGGAGTAGAAAAATCAACAAAAAGGAAGCTGTCATTGCATTTCTTAATGTAGGCATAAATTCTGACTAGAAAATTATAACTTGTCATTCTGCTACCTTCCTTAGAACAAAGTCTACTTAATAATAGTTATCTCAACTTAGAATTGATGTGTAAGAATGGATCACTAAATGGGTCATTAAGGGACAGCTGAAATCCTCCCTTTAGGAATCAGTATTAGCCTCCCAGCTAAACAACTGAGCATTTCCAGAGAGTGGCAATATCTGCTAAGAATCAAGTTTTTACAGAACACTTTTTAAATTATTTTCATTGCATAAAGCTGCAAGTCTTTATTATAAAAATTAACTTTCATTTTTGGAACTTTTTAATTTTCTATTTTAAATTTAAGTATGAATGACATGGAGAAAAAGCAAAAATTAATTACCGATATTCACAATTATGTGAAAGTCTGCATAATCATCTTCAAGATCAGCATTTCCATGTTTAAAAAAATTTGAAGAAAGAGGAAATTGGCCATGAAAGGTAAAGCAATATAAATAAAAACTGTATACGGAATGCAGCTAGAATAATCTCTGATTTCTTTGTTATACATATCCTCCATCTTCTAGGATTTTGTGAGATAAATATAGTTGACTGAGATAGGGATGAGACTGGAGGTGGAGAGAGGGAGGGGAGATGAAGAGAGGAGGGAGAGAAAGAAAAAAGAGAGTGCAAGAGAGAAAGATCACTGGCACACACCACTAGCTAGCAAGCACCAGCCATAATGCTACTGGTAAGAATGGAAATGTGATTTTCCCCAACTGTGTACAAGAGCTTTGCAATTTAATTTGTTCAGTGCAGCTAAAGTGCACTTATCTTTGGCCAAACAATTGTTTGAGTTTCCGTAGTGGCAGGATTGAACCTGTAGGATGAAAAATAAGGGTGGGAGGTCTCAAGCAACCTATCCTACAATTCAAGGTTTTCCTGTTTCTTGCAGTGTTCTAATCTTTAATTAGAGGATCAGAAACAATATCACGTTAGTACCTTTTCTGATCACAGTCTCCATTTCCCCACTTGGATTTTAAAAGGTTAAAAAAATGATCTCCATAAGGGGAAGGGCAGGAGCATCTTTGGCCACATCATTAATCCATACTTCATCAAGAAGATTCGGCTTGAAAGAGAAGTTTGTTGATTTCAGGTCTAGGAAATACCTGCCAATCTTATTTTTGCTGGAGGGTGGAGGGCATCGCAGCAGTTTTATTAATAATGGAGCCCCACAGGTTGGGAAAGGAAGGTGACTAGAGGTGCTGCACAGGTTGGGAAGGGTGCATTGGGGTGTGTGAGAGGTGCTGCACAGGTAATGGACAGCATGCATTGATGCAGCATGAATCAAGAGTGGGGTCCACCTTGAAGGCATGAGAGGCACTGTACAATTATGGAAGAATGTGTGCAAAAGGTGCTGACTGATCAGGGAGGTAATGCGTGGGTGCAGCACTGATCAGGAAGAGTGCATGAGTGGCTATGCTGCATGGGAGCAGATGGGCTGGGAAGTGTTGCACAAGTAGGAGAGAAATACCTGAGCAATTTGCAACCTTCTCTCCCAGCTTTTCCATTGTCAATGCTTCCTGCCAGCTTCCCACAAACCAAGGCTTGGCTTGTGGGAAACTGGCAGAGAGCATCAGCAACCACATTTCCTGCCAGCTTTCCCATTGACATTTTTGCTTATTGAGTTATTAAGCTCTCAGGGACAAGTGGAAATGACGATCACATGATCATGGCTAGTCACCATGTGGTGGTGGTGATACAGCTACACCTTCTTCCAATTTCATTCTTGCTGTAAGTTAGCCCATTTGAGGTACCATTTCAATATTTGTTCAATATTTGTTACTCCCATAACACACCGTTTTGCCCAATTGAAGATTATAAACAAGCAAACATATTGTTTTAGTAATATATGGGTACAGATTCCTCTCCTCACTGCAATACTGAAAACATCTCTTCCTTTTTTTAGCACATAATTGTAAATATGATGAGCTGAAGACACTATATAAAAAAATAAATGGACAGCTTACATGTAAAAGGCTACATTTTACATATGGGGTAAAATGGGGGAATAACACCCTCCTAATTCAGCATAGAATGCATTTGCCTACCAAAGATTCCATTTTAAAACTCCAGAGATGATTGGAAGGGTGTTTTTGCCTGAAACATTCATATCAAAGTATGTTGCTGGGGTAAATTAGTGTAGCCCATCTTTTGGTGACTGCTTAGCTTTTGGGAGAACAAGGCAGGGATGGGTTCTGGCAGGCAGTACTGCCAGTTTGCTCATGGGCATGCTGCGTGCACACTTAATGCATGCACTTGTGCTTGATGCGTGCTGCACACAAATGCACAGTGCAGTTAAAATTGTTCTGGGCATGCGCAAACTAAAAAACAAGATGGCGGCATCATAGGCACGACCTGGAAAACTGGTTCAGGGGCGTGACAGGCCTCCGGTTTGGCCAAACCCATCACTGGAACAAGGGTAATATGGAAGAAGCAATAATGCAAAATGACAACGCTTTTATAGGGTTTCCTGTCTAGGCAGTGGGTTGGACTAGAAAACCTCCAAGGTCCCTTCCAACTCAGTTATTCTATTCTATTCAATTCTTTTATCAAGAACATGAGCAGAGCCAGGTTTTTCTACTTTTTTTCTGGGATTGGGGAAAAAGAAATTTGGCTTTTTTCCTTTGTAAATGGTAAGCCTACCAATTTCCCATCCGCAAATGTTACGAAATTATTCTGTTAATTTTCAGCAATTGTGCCACTGAATTTTAGCAGCAGAGGGTAAAAGTTGATAAGTCAGGGATCTAATATTGACCACTCCTGGTTTAGATGGAATCACTGACCATGATTCTAAGAGCAGGGACATACAGATGCCCAGTAATGATGACTCCATCAAATTAAATTCAATGTTTGTCAAATGAACTCAACAGTGCTGGTCCCATTTTTATTTTCCCATAATGAGTTACATAAGAGGTTGAGACACTTCCTAATTCTTCCTAGAATTACTTCTGTTCATTAGTAGTAAGAGCCCATCAGTCTTAATAAAGAAGAAAAGAATTAGCTTAAGTAGATGATGGGCTTTTGGTTCATCATGTCAAAATGAAGTTTCCTCCTAAAACAATTCAAGATAAAATATTTATTCTTGCTTTGTTATTTTATGAGGAAGAAAGCAATTATTTTCTTCAGCAGACCCTCACTGGTGGAAGCCTCTGCAAAATGGATGTTCTCAAAGTCAAAGGAACAGAATAAATATAAGTAGTTGTTTTGCAGTAAAATAGCTGGTCCAAACAATTTTGCTTGAGACTGAATAGCAACCGTTTTTCAAGTGTTCAGACAGGGTTTCTTCTCAACCATATTGAAAGTGGCAGGGATTAAATTTGCAACCTTCTGCTTGCTGAAGGGTCCACCAGTGGGTTCCTGCTTTCTTTTTTTTAAACAACAGCATATTTGAGGAGAGCAGTGGCAAGGAGAAGGCACACTGAACTGTTTTCCCTGGTGCATATTTTCCTACTCCAATGTTTTCTTCAATCTGTTTTGACCCATCAGGACTTTGCAATATGAGTCTACTTAAAAACATGCATCTAGAACCGCAGGAAGAAGGAAGCAATTGATATGAACAATTTGAAGGAACAACAGAAAAGCAGAAGCAGGACTTAAGCATTTTTTTTTTGCTGTTGCTTCTGAATTTTAAAAGCACTTTTGTTGTCCCCACTGCCCGAGCATGAATAGATGTTTTAGCCAATGATATTATTTTAATTTGTTGTTATATTTTAGAATGCCTGCGTTATCCCGGGGCTAATCTTTTGCTCACAAGCTAAGGAGGACAGCTTGACATGCCTGTAAAAGTGATTCTTGTTTAGCCTTCTCTTGGCCTCTATCCATTCTCTCCTTCCCCATGGAGCCAACACTACATCTCTGTGATGATGAACAGGATTTTATTCAAGAACTTTCATCACCACTAGAGTGGCTCAAAAGGCAGAATTATTGCTTCAGATAATACTGAGTGAGTCAGCATCAACCCAGCATGACTCTTGGTTCCTAGCTTGAACTTGCCAACAAGACAATCTCTATATACTGTCGCCTTATCATCACAGAGATGGGAGTAGGGAGAATCTTAGGAGCATGAGGTGCAAAGTGGCATAAGCTTGAACCATTGAGGAAAAGAACAGTGTTTCCTGAGAAATAAGTTCCTCAAAAACTTTTGAGTGATTTTGGATCAGTCACTCTCTCTCATACTTAAAAAGAGGGCAATGATAAACTATTTGTTGCCAAGAAAACTGCAGGGAGTAATTCAGGAAGCCATCAAGGGATAAAACTGATCCAAAATCATATCTGCCTGCCTGCCTTGCCTGCCTGCCCACCCTCCTGATCTCTCTCTCTCTCTCTCTCTCTCTCTCTCTATCTATCTATCTATCTATCTATCTATCTATCTATCTATCTATATATATATATATATATATATATATATATATTTGTTTTCTGAGGTTTTCGCGGGTGTTAGTATGTAGGTGTCTAGTTGTTCGGGTTTTCTCCCGCGTAGAATTGGAGATGTCTTGGCGACGTTTCGACGAAGTCTCATTCGTCATCTTCAGGCGGCTTCAGACTACTTCAGGTTTGGTGTTTCCAGGAGTTTGGAAAGACCTACATATATATATACATATACATATATATATTTAGTGTCACAACCCCTGGTAAGCCCCAATTATGGGAGGAAGCTAACTGCTTCCATCATCTGTCAATCGGCTCGTCACAAGAGTCCATCACGACAGAAACCCAATATTTTTACTGTTGCCTTTGTTATCAGCACAAATAAACACACACACACACACACACACACACACACATATATATATATATATATATATAATCTATCTATCATCTTATCTACCTACCTAACCTATTTTCTATGTTGCCTGTCCATCCAGCTATCCAGTTATCCCTTTCTATCTCCTGAAAAGTATACAGTTTTTCAAAAGTTGCTAAGTTGAATAATGTGATTGATTTCTGGTCAGTTATATATGTAAGATGATACTATAGCAGTCTAACACAATAACTAAAATTAAGCTTTTATTCTAAGAAAGATTCATTTGTAGTGATAGCTTATATAAAGGGCAGTGTTACTTTCACAGTATCATCATCAATTTTTAAAAAAGATTATCTCAACTAAATAGCTAAATCTGTTCATGAGGCACCAGTGAGACTGATCCTGTTGTCAGTTTCCTGAATATCCTCCATAGACGTTTTAATTACAAATAGCCAAAGTTCTGTAAGTACCAAGTCTCCTAAGAGCGATCATTATATCTTAAATATTCATTTATATTCACAGAAATCAAGGCAAAGACAAAGGAAAATAAATGAGAAAGGTTGCTTGCAAAAAACATAAAGCTATCTAGAAATGTCCAAGATCAGTGTGCATGAAATAAACTGCCAACCTAATTTATTGGTGTTCAAGCAAGAAATAAATATAAATACCTCTTTTTTTCCTTAAGGTTTGGGCATGTTAGATGAAAATTACATGAATATTATCAGACAGCTTTTCAGACAAAGAGATTTGTTTCTATACTCATTAATTTCCCTAAATCTGTCCATCTGGGACAGGTGATTCTGGATAAGGGAAAAAAGCAAAACATTGATCAAAGGTTTTGAAGCTTTACTTGGCCCACTTTCTCAGCCCCCAAGGTCCTGCCTTAAGTGTAACACCCATTTTACTTGAATGAAACTTTCAGAAATTCAACTTCTTGTATCAGATTCATAATGACGATTTTTCATCAGTGCATCTCCGTTCTCCATTGCTGAAAGATATTTATTTCCATTCTTATTTTCAGTTATAAATCTCTGCCTGAAGTTCAAAACACTTCAGAAAAACCTAAAAGCCTTAAGAGAAAGTGGCAGCGTATTCATTCTAATGGAAATGCTCATATCTTTTTAGTATAAACTCAAGATATTCAGAACTTCAAAACAAAGCCCATGGGCATCTAAAGCTGGCCTTACAATGTAACAATGATTAGAATATCAATTCCATGCAAAATCATACACCCAAACATTGTTTCTCTTAAGTTTTAAAGATTTAAAGTGATAGCTTGAGAAATTTCAGCATTCTTACACAAAATTGTATGATTCTCAGGAGCAAGACCCTGAGATCTCATAGGATTGCTTGAACTATGTGTGAACCTCAACCATGAAAAAGAGAGTAAAGTATGAAATCAGAATATGAAATCAGAAAACTTACACTTCTACATGTTCCTCATTTTCTCACCAAATGAATCTTTTATTACCATGATGGCAAACCTATGGCACGTGTGCCCAAAGTGGCATGCAGAGCCATGTCGCCTGGCACATGAGCTGTCACTCCAGCTCAGCTCCACTGTTCATGCGTGAGCGCCTCCTGTCAGCCAGCTGATTTTCTGGTCTCTGCTTTGCATGCGGTGGACGGAGGGAATGCGGGAGACACACAAGCATGCACGGGATGTGGGGAGTGGAGAGTGGTTGCATGCACATGCTCAGGGTGGGCGGGACTCAGGGGGGTGGTCATGCATGCATTGCATTATGGTTTTCGGCATGCGACGACAAGCAGGTTACCATCACTGTTTTAGTATTTATGTTCCATCTGTACCAGCAAAAAAACAAAGTTTATCTTCTACAATTTTTAAAAATCTGTTTAGCACCTGGATAGGAAAGCTCCAGGGAAAGCAAGAATTCTAGATTAAACTGAGAAACTTCAACAACATCCAAGAAGACAGCCACATAGCACTTCTGTGGTGTTACTAGGATATTGAACTTAATTTGAAGCAGGCTTTGCTTTACGTATTTCCTTAATGACCCAGCTAATACCCAAATTGAGTAATGTTAATAAGGCAAATATCATGAGAAAATAAGACATACAACCAGCTTGGAAAGTAATAACAAATTGGCCTGTGTTGTGAATCTATCAAATTCAAACAACAGGCCAATTCATTATGAAGTCAGATTGCTAAAATCTGGAATGAATTCATTTCATTCTTGGCTGAAATGGCACTTGATCTCCAGTGTGAATACTGAATTCTTATGTAATGTTGCAATTCTTACTTTATACTTTTAATATTTTTAATTAAAACTAAACTTTATATTACAGGGCGGGGCATAACCTTTTCCTAGGGGGTCACAGCAACACTTGTAATAACAACACAAATAATTCATACACCATTCGAAAGCCCATCAAAAACTGAGTTTATTGACATGATTTAATAGTCAGTATGACCACCATTAGCCCTTCGAACAGCATTCAAACGAGGTGGATAAGAACACAACAAATCTTCAAACAGTTCCGTTCGATTTTCCAGATTTTTCAACACAGTTTCCAAATTCATTCTCAAAGTTTCAACCGAATATCGATTTTGACCTTGCTCCTGAATCATCAGAGCTTCCACTTCATCCTTAATTATGGCCCCAATGTTCTCTGCCGGATTGAGATCTGGCGAATTTCCCGGCCAGACGTCATTGCCCCAAAATTCGACATTGTTTTCCTTTAACAATTGCTGAGTCGCATTTGCACGCATGCAAGGAGCTTTGTCATGAAGAAAGACAGCCTCACCAACCACCAAGACATTGTCTGGATCACTGAGAAATGGAATGACATTCTCCAATAAAATTTTCTCACGGAAATAACTGCCATCCCAGGATTCCCCTTTATCCTTCAAAACCCAATGCAGTTTCTTGGCTGTGAAAATGACGAAAATCCCGATGCAAGTCGGATTGCGAACGATTTGTCGATATCGTTCATGTTTGGTGATGTCGTCGACGTCTTTAGCCCAAATTCGATCGTTCTGGAAATTTGGTTTTCGAATGGCATAAACGAAGAATTCGTCAGATGGCGCCAAATGAAGAAAATCTTCCTCGGTCCATTCAGACAACCAATCGCACAACCAAAGCCGATCTTGAACGTGTGTTTGAGTTTTCAATGGTTTGCAAATGACGTGGAATGGCTTCAAACCTTCTCGTTCTCGATATCGGCCGATTGTCCTTTGATCAACTCGTTTTCCACGAATTTGAAGGATTTCTTGGGCCACTTTTCGGTTTCCTTTTCGTTGTTTGCGACTGCCAGTTGCAATGATGGCTTTGCTTTCTTGGGACAGTTGCAGAGGACGCCCTTCTCCAAATTTTGTGAAACATTCTTGGGCTGTTTTGTTCCAATTATCAGTAACCCAATCCGGATGACGTTTCAATTTGTTTGCAATCCATTTTCGATTGATAAACGTCGCTCCAGCATCGCGAGCCTCTCGAAAGGCAATGCATTTTATTCTGTCAATGATCCTTTGTTCTTCCGAATCGAATTTTCCAGCCATTCTTAAAGCAAATTTAACATTTAATAGCTCATTCAATTCAGTTTTTTATGGGCTTTAAAATGAGGTGTCGCGGAAGTTGTAAACTGCTGTCGATCTTGCTGTGACCCCCTAGGAAAAGGTTATGCCCCACCCTGTACAGGATCCATAGAGACCATCTTTAGTGTCACAGATGTTGTAAGATTCATTGGCACTATGATAATGATTCCCATCCTATAATTTGGACTTCTAAAACTATCTCCATATTTTGGTTCCCATAAAAAAAATAGTCTTCCTCTCTCTTCTCCCATTCCTAGTAGGTTTCCATTTCCTCGGATGTCTATTGACACTGTCTTTCAATTTTTGTGTCCTTTAACGGCAAAGCCTCTGAACTTTGCATAATTCAATTGCTAAATAGAATGCGTTCATTGTATAATGATATACAGTTTTTTACCAAAGCATCAGCGTCAAACTACCAGATTAAATCAACTGTGTCTCATTGTTATGAAGAACAGGAAGTTGCGACGTCTGGCTTTTCCCCACTAATAGTATGTTTTAAGAGCAGAATATGAAACTGTAAAAAGAAGTAATTCTTCTATAGAACTCTTGTAACATTTGATTTAGCTGTCCCCAACCTGCCCCCATTCATTACATAAAGAACAGGATGCATTTTATATTCTGGTAATAATAGGAATAGAAACATCAGATAGAACAGGTCTGCCAATTCCTTTATCCCCTGGCAACCCTACTGCCTCCTCTAAAACTTCCTGCTGCTTAGCAATAACACCTGCTGCCTGCTATAAGCCTGTTTTCTTTTCCAATGTTCGTAGTTCTTTGCAAAGAAACAAAATACATCTAGAGATAACAAACATGTCCTTCTGGGCACAGTAAGCATCATGTTCACAGTTACGGGAAAGAGTAGAAGAAGTTGCCATAGAAGTAGCCAAATCACATAGGTTCAAAAAATCAACGCCGGCAGATTTCAACACTTTATAGATAGCAATAGCAGTAGACTTATATACCGCTTCATAGGGCTTTCAGCCCTCTCTAAGCGGTTTACAGAGAGTCAGCATATTGCCCCCAACAATCTGGGTCCTCATTTTACCCACCTCGGAAGGATGGAAGGCTGAGTCAACCCTGAGCCGGTAAGATTTGAACCGCTGAACTGCTGATCTAGCAGTAGCCTGCAGTGCTGCATTTAACCACTGCGCCAACTTGGCTCTTACCACTGCGCCACCTTGGCTCTTGAAGAAGATGAAGAAGCCTCTCTGTGTGCAAGTGTGTATGTGAGTTTCTTCTATACAAATCTTCTCTGCAGATCTTAAAAATGAACACTGTGCCAGCTCTATTGCTATTCTGCCAAGTTGTGAATGAAAAGAATTATTTTTTAGTTATTAACTTATTAATGAAAAGATGGACTAGGGGTGACATGCAGTGGTGGGTTCCTAACCAGTTTACTACCAGTTCACTAAGAGGGCATTTTGCGCGCACACTGCTCGATTCGCTTGTGCGCCCGCCGCATGTTGCTGTCCATGCACAGTTGACTGAAAGCTGTTCTGTGCATGCACAGAAACATGCCGGCTATGGCAGAAGAGACCGGGGAACCAGTTCAGGAGTGTAGAAAGGCTCGGTCGCTGCTGGTTCTGAAATGGTACAGGATTCCCCTGCTCCAGTAGAGGGTTGACCTAGAAGATCTCCAAGGTCCCTTTCAATTCTATTATTCTGTTAAGTCTGTTATGTAGTCCACAGGTAAAGTATATGTTTTCAGTGTCAATACCTTGAATGTAGATACAGTTCAAAATCAAGTCACTTCTAGTCATCTGGAATCTTCTAGTATCTAATGCAATGTGAAAAGTTCTGCATCTGGAAGTTCTTAAAAATTTGAGATTGTTTTATTTGAATATGCTAGCCCAATTTCTTACCAGATAGATCATAATGTCCTAATCACATTAAACATATGCTTAGTTATTTCTCAGCAACACTGGCCGAATCGTTGATAGAGTGAGGTAACTGTCTCAGATAATTGATCTGGATATTTTGAGAAGTTAAATGATTATTTATTTTTGGGATTTCTGCTTTGAGATTTTCCTCTCAATGCCCTCAATAATTTGGTTGACTTAAGCTACAGAGCACCCTGCCTTAGATTGGTGAGAAGTTCCTTTTGCTCTTTTACCTTAACTAAGAAAATGTTTTGCTCTGGCTCTGATTACCAGGGCCCTTTGGGGGGGGAGGAAATCGTGGTTCTTTGGACTTTAAAATAGTTTAGCAAAACAACAGTTGTGAGATTCATTCTTTTATGTGAATCTTTTCAGGGCTAACAGCATGTGTTTCCAACGTTTTTGAGCTGGTGAGCACAGTTAAAAATTTAAGAATATCTTATAGGCGATGTTCAATGCCCCATCATCCTTTCAGCTAGCAAATTATTTTCTACCAATCTTTATTTTTATTTTTTCTTTCTTTTGTTTGTTTGCTTTGGGGGGTGAGAACAGGTGGGACTATTTTTAAATTATCAATCATTTTAAACTGTTATCTGAAAATGGTTTTGTGCTTCTTAAGAACATATCAAAATTCCTATTTCACAAGGTCTGTTTTCAGGAAAAGAATGAAAATGATACTTTAAGCAGGTATGCAGAAATATATGATTTATTTTTCTGTGCAAGTATTATTTTTAAGGTAAGTACCTTGTATCTAAATAATACTATTTGAATCAATAACTGTCACAATAATGCTGACATTGTTTTTTCCCTCTACCCAAACTGACTTTGCAGCAATCCAAAATTTATTTATCACTTACAAGAATTAATATGAGTATTACAAATAGCTACATTTCTTTCAAATCCGACTCAGCTATATAACTATTATTTGTGTTCTTCCATTTCAGTATACCATAAATGTGGTTTCTCATTAGTATACATAAAATAGATGCAAATTTTGCATCTATCATTATTATAGATAGAATCAAATGTAAATATTGTAACAGCAAAAATGGGAAAATTCTATTTTCATATTAGTCTCCTGACTGCTCTACTAGAGTCTTCTAAAGCACTGATTTACTGCCCCACATTAAGAATTTCATGAATACAGTAGCAGGCAAAGGGCTTTCATTCATTCCAGAACCTTAGTGGAGCTCTCTGGCTTTGATATTGCACAGAGGTACTCTTTCAATCACATATTTTTTGTTATAAAGCACTGCATATAGCAAAATCATACAATTAATTATGAGATGTATGTGTCTGGTGTGTTTATGTATACACATGTGCATAAACATGTACACAAGCATGTATATTTGTATGTTTGTATGTGTGCAATGGGTTGGGTATGCGCTTCCCCCATCTTCATTTAATCTAAAAAGCAGAGTTTACTTTTCCAG
The DNA here is from genome assembly GCF_009769535.1 of Thamnophis elegans. Taxonomy (NCBI): domain Eukaryota; kingdom Metazoa; phylum Chordata; class Lepidosauria; order Squamata; family Natricidae; genus Thamnophis; species Thamnophis elegans. The sequence goes on from NC_045545.1 coordinate 67,266,391, forward strand.
AATCTGTCTGCTTAAGAAATAAACATAATTTGCATTATGGCGGGGATGTTAGCCAAAATTCAAGATGTTCAGCGTTAATTAGCAAGATAATCATGTAGGATGATTAATTGCAACAAAGTAATGTGCTTCCTTTGTACAAGCTTCATTAACTAGGCCTGAGTCAAGCTGATGTACACTGGTGCAATTGGATAGTAGCACTGGCATTCATCTTCCTGTCATCTCTTCCACCTTCCCCTCTCCTGCTTCACCTAGACATGCTGTGCCAATGTCCTGTTGTATCACATGCTGTGCAATATGGGCAAACAGGTCATTCCCTTAAAGTTGGCACTTACTCAATGATTACCTGTCCCCTTTTCTTTTACCCTTCCCCCCATGTAGATTATTCTTAACGGATAAAACTCAAGTTGAGCACTGATAGCAAAGGCCATGGCCTGTCTTGGAAGAAAGTGCACACAACCGTTAGGTGTATAGCTCCTTTTTCCTACAAACCCCATAGGATTGTTCCTTGCCAGCTTCAACTCTACTACCTTTAGCATTTCCCCCTACTCACAGGTATATATATATGAGCCACGGTGGTGCAGTGGTTAGAGTGCAGTACTGCAGGCTACTTCTGCTGACTGCCAGCCGTTTGCAATTTGGCAGTTCAAATCTCACCAGGCTCAAGGTTGATTCAGCCTTCCATCCTTCCAAGGTGGGTAAAATGAGGGCCCAAATTGTTGGGGGCAATATGCTGACTTTGTAAATCGCTTAGAGAAGGCTGTAAAGCAGTATACAAGTCTAAGTGCTATTGTTATTGCTATAGAGATAGATATTAGCTGTAATCTGATACATCCTCACAATAATTTCTTTCCAAAATCTGCTCTCGTGAACTACTCTTGGCTCCAAATTTATATGCATTAAGAATGTGACTTGGAACACATTTTAAAAGAAAAAGATGCATGCATTAAAGCATGAAGATGACCATATGGCCAATATGTTTATGTTAAACAAAACACGGCCCCAAACTTATTGTCACAGAGCACTCAATTGATGAAGGACATATTATATGTGCATGTAAAACTATTGGACTTCAGTTTAAAAATAAGTCTGCCCTCATTCTGAGTCTGTAAAAGGAAAGTAAAAATATGTACAGATGACTATCTGTATTCTAAAAGGCAAGAGCTGTGCATTCTGCAAGGAGTATCATCCTCTAATCTTGATTTTGGCTGATATTTTAAAATATTTTTTCAGCAATGGTTTATTTGGGTTGAATACGTGTGCATGACAGGGTCCTGATTCTACCAGATCATCTTCCTCAGTATAAGTGAGCATGTATTAAGTTGATCAAAAGTGTAATATATAGTTAATGAGTCGGTCAATTTCCTCTAGCTAATACTGTTTCCCCCAACACTGACATAATTATTCTAGAGCATTATTTTGGTGGACTGAAGCCAGTCAATCTGTGCTGCAATTTGCTGTGAGTTCTATAACTGCAGTCACTCAAGGCCAGCAATTTGTACAACCATCCACTGATTCTCTTTGAGCAAATCCATCTTCTTAGACAAGCAGAAATGGATGCCTCAGAGATCAAAGCTCTGTTTTATATTTTCTTCCAGCTTCCCAGACAAAGATGCCACAAAAATGCCCTTCTATGGAAGCCTTAATAATTTCACAGACTGCAGAGAGCCAGATAGTGCTCCAAGAAGCTGATTGAACAGGATCCTTAGGAAAACTAATCTTTTGAACCATCTCTTCTATCTCAAGAGAAATTTGTGCCTCTGAAGCTTCCCTATGCATTCAGACCAATTTCCTTGTCAAGTAGGAGTGGGTGCATTTTATCTCTTTGTATCTGCTACTGACTCTTTTCCTCCAATTGTTGTATACAGGAAATAAATCTCCACAGTCTTCAAGAATCCTTTTAGAGCTCTTTCTCTGCTTTAATTTAAAAACCTTTTATGTTCCCACATTCACCTTGCACAAATCTAGTCTTTATCTAGCAAATTCTTCTCTTCGTTCATGATAGCTATGCAAAACAAAACCAAAAATTAAAAACCCACTAAAAACACCAGAACTCTAGCCAGGTCTTAAATGTTTTCTTCAATTTTGTCTTTTCTATATTCAATTTCTACAGTGTAATTTGATTTTACATGTTATTCTAAAATGATTGATCTTTCCAGTTTAAAAGAAAATTTTTCCTAAAGAAATTACTTGAATATATTTGTTCAATATACTAAAAATCATAAAATCTTTATTATTTTGAATATACCCAACACATCCTCCTCCCCATATTTTCCCCCACAACAACAACCCTGTGAGGCCAGTAAGACTCAGAGAGAGTGACTAGCCCAAGGCCACCCAGCTGGCTTTCATGGCTAAGGCAAAACTTGAACTCATGCTCTCTTCCTTTCTAGCCTGGTGTCTTAACCACTAGACCAGTGATGGCTAACCTTTTTGTCATCGTGTGCCAAAAGCGTTTGCACACCCATAATGCAATGCATGTGCAGCAACCCCCCATGTGCACCCCACCCTCCATGCATGACTCCTGTGCATGTGTGTGCACCAGTGGTGGGTTGCAGGTGGTACACCCTGGTACGGGTGTACTGGAGCCTACCTGGAGCAGAGGGCCCACCTGCCCTCTCGAGCTCCTTACCTGTCTTCAAAGTCTTCGGCACTTCCACTCACGTGCATGGCAGCTGGAGCAGCTGGAGCATCTCAGAGGCTAGCGGAGGCGTCGCTGGACAGCAAGACCCATGTGCGTGCTATGCGTGTGTGCCAACATCAACGTGGACGAAACTGGGCCCGTTCCAACCATACCAGTTGGAACGGGATCCGGAACCCACAACTGGTGTGCACCCTCCTGTGCATGCGCGGCAGAAACCAGAAAACCAGCTGGCCAGCAGGAGGCACACGTGCATGCCTGGTGGAGTCCAGCTGGGGCAATGGGTCACGGGCCTGCAGAGTGGGCTCTGTGTGCCACCTGTGGCATGCGTGCCATAGGTTCACCATCATGGCACTAGACCAAACTGGTTTTGTTTTATATTATAATATTTTAGCTATTGATAATAGCTAAAATAGTTTAATAAAGCTACCTGTTGGGAGAGTCTGTCATCTTTGAAGAATATTCCCATCTACTTTGTAGCATCTAACTGATCTCAGTGAATCCCCCCAAAATTAAATGTGTTTGAACTTGTTTTAAATTTAGATGATCACTATCAGAGCTATAGATTAGAATTAAGAAGACACCCTGGAAAGAAGCACAGTATTTTTGTCTTACTGCCAAGAAAACATCATAGAAATGGACATGAATTCACAAACATTTGAGTTTTCCTTGTGATACTATACAGTAACCACTGAAATAGCTTCTGGACCTTTCCAAAAAGAAATTGTCCACAAAACAAAGTTTTCCCATTCCAAGGAAAATTCATATATACAACTAATGAATTTCCCTTCTCCATAACCTCTATGTAGGAGAGTGCAAACGTTTGGAAGCACACTTCTTATATGCCCTAAGATCATCACAGACTCTGTGCTATTCTGTTAATTTTCATCCCCCTTATACTTTTGCCTCAAAAAGGGGCTATGTATAACCCCATTATCATTAATTATCTTGTTATCTTGCAAACATTTCCATGGAGAGAATGGATTAATTAGTCCTACTCCAAGAGACAATAAGCCTCTGGTAGCCATTGCTATATCTTCAGTTTTAGATAATAAAGTAGCCTAACCCTCTGTTGATATACTGTATCGGACTAGATCTCCCAAAAGACCCAACCCAAAATAAATCTAATGATGGCTAAGTACAAAGCATTCTCACAGTCACTATGACAATAAAAGTTAAACGGCCAGTTAACCTATTTTCCTGCCCATCTGTAGGCACCCTAATTTAAATCCTTCATTGGTCTAGCCACACTGTTTCTGATTAAGTGAACTGCTCATTAAAAAGAGGAAAGAAAAAGAAAGAAAAAAAAACAGAAAGAAAAAAAAGAAAATAACTTTTAATAACATTCGTTAGTCTGAAATGATACAGCCAGACTCTTTCAGTTTTTTTTAACCCACCATAGACTTACATGGTTCCCCTTCCTTTATGTTGATGAAGATCATTCTTTCTCATAGATAATTTAAAGAGCTTTCTATAGAAATTATCTTCCATTTTTTTAAAAAAACTTGTTATTTACATTTGACTCAATAGCATGCCTTTATTCATCACTGATGTTTCAATGTGTTTTGTTAATTTTATTTATTAATGGTTTGTTATTATTTTAATGTGTATATGAACTTTTTGTTAGTTTATTTATATTATGTTTTTGCAAGCTCTATCTATACCATAGAAAATATACCTTTGAGATATTGAAATTTTGTATTTGAGATAATACTTAAATTTATTTGATCTTTAAATGCCATATATCTTTAAATTCCTTTAAATCTCTTTAAATGGCTTCTTTTCCTAAATGCTACAGCAACTACTATATCAACTGCTACTAATAACCATTACTTTACTTCTGCTTCAAGCCAAGTAAGTTAATTTAATGTATTTTACAGGAATATATCTATGTATTCAGATGACTTACTTCTATTTAAATTTGTACAGAATTATAAGCTCATTTTCCAATCCTAACATTTCTAAAATATGAAATTGCTCAAGAAGGACCATCTGCTATACATCTAAAATGTTTAACTTAAATTTTGTTGTAATGGGATACTACTTGGTGAAATAATAATAATTTATTAAGTAGCTTATTGTACTGTTGCCTCTTTTGTCTGTGGGTGCATATAGTTCCTAATAGTTTGTTATTATGCTTCCTTAAAATTATTTTCTTTTTAAAACTGAGCCATTTCTTAAGTTCTTTCCAATATATATTCACCAGTATTTATTGTCATAGACAACTTTTAAATCATTTGTATGAAAGAAGAAACTATTCTATGCATTTTCTCAAAGAGAAATCTGTGTTTAATTTTCTCCAAATACCAAAATCTGATAAACTTGCTACATATTTGTAACTGATATCTCTTGATTATAAAGTTAAACCCATTTCTAAAAGAGAGATTCTAAAATAAAACTGGTAATTCTTCACAGCATTGATGCAACTAAAGTAAAATGTCTGACTTCTCAAAATTTTATGAGCTTCGCATTTGTGTGGTTAGACACAAGGCTTTAAGCTATTACCTGTACCTATGGAATCAAACACAAAAAACTGATTCCTCGGTGTACTCACAAGTGAGGAAGATACTGTACTAATAAAAGTATGGAACAGTCAGAATCACTATATTCTTGTAATTCTTAAACGTATAATGCTAGATCTTAGCCCTTGGAAAGCAATGTTAGTTGTGTACAGGAAGAGTAACTCCAAGGTAAATATGCACCAAATTTCAAGCCTACATTTATTTATATAGAAAAATGCATGTCTTAAGTGTTTGAAACATAATGATTTAATAATACATTGATAAATTGAAAAACGTAGCTGCAATTGTATTTGTCAAATGTTCACCATATAGTTATTTTAAATATGAATGCAGAAGAATTTTAAAGCTTACCTCTTTTATCTTATTTTATTTGCAGCTTAAAATTAAACACCTAGCCAAAAGTGTTTTTTCACCCTAGGCAAAGCTCCCCAGGAGTCCAGCTAGTAATTATCACTAACTGATGAAAGAATGAGCTCTTATTTTAACATGTTAACTCCCATCTAAACTTATATTATGACATATTAAAGGAAGAGAAAATGGAGGGTGTCACCATCTAATTTGTGATACTTTCCCATTAAGGTTCTCTGGTGAAATTTTTACCAGGTTTGGCCAAACATCCACACAATTAGAGAATTCTGATTCTGGATGGAATTGTAAATGAATTCATGCAAATTTTAATAAAAGTTGGCCTTTTCAGAATCATGAATGTCAAGGATAAAACAGGCTAGGAGAAAAATTTGGGTAAATACAGACACTCTTCTATATCTGGGCTAGGAAAAAAACCATCCTTACACTATATCAACTGAATAAAACATCATTCTTCATTTGATCATACATGACAACTATAGGTAGCCCTCAATTTACAACCACAATTGAGCCCAAGATGGTTGTTAAGTAAGTTTCACTGCATTTTATGACCTTTCTTGCCACAGTTAAGTGAATTACTGCAGTTATTAAGGTAAATGCATGTCAGTTGCCATGTGTCCAAATTTTGATCACATGACTGTGGCGATGCTGTAATGGTCGTAAGTATGAAAAATGGTCATAAGTCACTTTCTTCATTGCCATTTTAACTTTGAATGGTACTAAATGAATGATAGTAAGTTGAGGACTACCTGTATTATTTCTGTATGTATCTTACAGTTTTGTAACTTGCAGATTCTAAGCAACACACACGCATAGAAATATCACTGATGATGATGATGATGATGATGATGATGATGATGATGATGATGATATAAAGAGCACATAACTAAAACACATTCCATTATTTTCCCAAATAGTATTTCAGACTTGACAGCATCATACAGGACAACCATTGTTATGACTTGGTGATTTGTAGTTGTTCAGAGTTTACGTTTATCATAATGCACATTTTCATTCTTTCCAAACTATTGGATTATTGGAAAGAAATTGTGTAAAAGAGGTTGTCCATCTGTCTGCCTGTCACAGGAGTTAAGCCACCAAAAGAAAGGCAGTCTCTGAAAATGGCAAGGAGAGGTGGGTGGGAATCAGATTGGCAGCTGTGAGAAAAACATGATTCTGCATTCCTTGGGAGTGGAGCTGCAACTTAAGATTGCTGCTGCTATTTCTCCTCCTCCTCTTAGTCAAATGATCTAGATTAGGGTATCCAACCTTGGGCACTTTAAGACTTTGGACTTCAACTCCCAGATATCCCCACTCAGCTTTTGTACATGCCACCATCTTCATGCTAAATTTGTCATCTTATGGACCTCAATTCCCCAAATTCCCTAGCCACCCTTGCCATGCCATGCCATGCCATGCTGGCTGGGGAATTCTGGAAATTGAAGTCCACAGATCTTAAAGTGGCCAAGATTAGACACTCTTGATCTAGAGAAGTGGTTCCCAACCATTTTTTGGCCATGACCCACCTAAGCATCTCTAAAATCCTGGTTCTCCCCCCCCCATTACATATAATTCTTACTTTACTAGAAAAGTGAACTCTACTCACGCGAGGATGCCTAAAAGGCCATTTACTTCATTTAAAAAAGGTTCTAATTGTCCCCATTAAAAATCAAATTGCCCCCCTGTGGGGCTTGGGCCACATGTTGGGAACCACTGATCTAGAGCATAGACAACCTGCTCTATCCTTCCCAGTGCACGCCTACCCACAGCTTGCACAGATACAGTATAAGAATAGAGTAAGAACAAATATATTCTAACACTTTGCATGACCACTGCAGGTAAATATGTTGGAAAGAATTCAGAAGCCATATTTTGCAGGCTTGCCCTAGTTTGGTATTATAAACCTAGATTAGCATTGGTAACCAAAAAGCGATCTACAAATACTAGGGATACAGCATCTCAGTTATTTCGCATAAAGCACTTTGAACATTTGCAAAGCTTTACGAAGTCTTTATTGCCTTTTCTGTGCCAGCAGTTCTAGGGATGAAAGAGCTCACAAAAATGAGCATAAAATGGGCAGTGGGGGGAAACTGGGCAATATCTGAGATAGAACCTCAAGGCAACACAGATTTGTGTGCCAGAAACCTCCAGAAAGAAAGGAATTTTAATGTATTAATTATTTGCAGTGGTTGAAGTAATTCTAGTCTTGGAAATCACAACCTTATAGGCCCTTCTCTCTCTTAAATGGTCTAAAACCTGGTATGTCAGCCCTTAGAAAGTCCATTCTTTCACTGACAATGAAATTGTCTATTCTTAAATGAAGACAGGAAACTTTGTGGAGTGGCCCTTAGACCTTTGCAGTTTCCTTGCTCACTTCTAATAGTCTGAATCCTATAAGTCTCTTTCTTCATCCTTCATTCATATAATATATAATTTACTCCTTGGGTACATTCAGTGACTTATCAATACAATACAATTTGCTACTGATAATTGTATAACTTTATAGTTATAAAGTTTATAATAAAGTTTATAGAGAAACTAGTGTTTCCTCTTGTTTATTTCCTGAAAAAAAGTTCTTATTTAGCTGATTAAAAACTACTAGGTTAAAAAAAAATGCATCTCAATCTATTGCAGTTTATATCAGGTGGCCATGCCATGATTTCTTTGGATATACATCACCTATAATGTTGATAACCTGGTGGAAACCTGATATCCTTGACAGATTTTGGATTTCAACTCATCATCTCCAGCCAACCTGGCCATTGCAAACAGATGTTGGGAGTTCTCCAAAACATCTGGATTTTCTAGCATTTATATAAGCAGATATAATGCTTTATTCATTTACAGATTTTGGTTATTGAAATTGCAATCCCACTTGTCAAAAATGAAACCTGAATACTTCGTGACTTTCTATCATCATCCATACATTTTCTCTTATTAATCACATTTACTAATATTGGGCTAAAGTATAAAAGAACATGCATAAATTTGATTTTATTTAGCATTTCTATTTAAAAACTAGAGTCAGAAAGAAATATAAATTAGTTTCAGGACAATGAGGGGCAAAAATGAATGGAACTGAAATATTTCAGGAGGACAGACCTAAAAGACACAGTGCACTCACAGTCCCCTTTTAGGAAGGAAAGCACTTCTTATCAACTTCCAGTTACTCATAATCATAGACTATATTTATAGGAAAGATGGGAACTGAGTTCTTTTACCTCCCTAGTATTCCATTTTTGACTTTCCTGGCTTGTAATCTCTGTGCTATGTATACAGATACACATTTCACTGCAAAAGTATAGAATGGAGAGTTTCTAAGCAGAAATGTTAGAGTTTTGTTTGCTTTCTTTCTCAATGCTTAATAAGTTCTTTTTTTACATATATCTATGCTACAACATTTCAGAAAGCTTTAAAGGGAACTACTGGAGAAAAGAATTGCAGGTCAAATATACATATATACAAATACTGTTGACAGTCGAAGCTAAAACCACTCTATGCACAAAATATAGAAAGCATGCAGTATGCAACTACTTACATCGTGAAAAATTGCTAATCCCTTGTCATAGTGCTGCGGGGTCTCTGTGGCTTTCATGCGGTAAGCATGTTTGGCAGAGAGCAAACACATTGTCAGCATCTCTGTACATGCCATCATCTTCGTGCTTCAGATTTGTCAACTCTTTCACACTGACACTGATCTTTCTGATCTCTCTCCTCCTCCAGAAAGTTGCTTGGCCCCACTGGTTGCCCTGGATTCAGTGATGCTTAGCTGCTGAAGCTGCTGTGCAAGAGCTGGAAACAGCAAGTAACTGAGCACTGAAGAGATGCTCTTGCCAGCCTCCAGGCAACTTTCAGTGTATGCTTAAAACCCCTCCCCTAGACTGCCCTGATTGGTCAGGATTTCTGACGGGCAAGTTTCCTCTTAGAATCTCATCATCACTCTGGAGCAGCAGACTCAGCAAGAGATTCCTCCTCAGAGAAAGGAGAATTTAGTGTAAGGATTTACAGCCCAAGCTTTCTGTTTGCTGCAATGGACCTATGCCCATATACACCACTCAGCTGGAAAAGTATTGAAGAAGAAAAGATTAGGAGAAGAACAATTTATGCAGCAGATATAAATACACCAGATAAAAGAGGAAAGACTGAATAATCTGAGCATGAAAGAAAATTAAGGGTGCTGCACCAAGAGATTCATAGATACAAAAGGATGACAAAGGCAAGAAGTGGGAAGGGGGAAATAACAGATGTGCAACCAACTTGTGTTGATGATGCTAATTACTATGTCCTAAACAGATACTTCCTAATATGTCTGATAAGGCTATTTGTGCAAAGATCAGTTTATGCAGCTGGATAATGTGTTCTATTGGCCAAAATGTGCCAAACTTGAGGCAGGGAATGCCACCTTCCATTGAGAACCTGTATACTGCACAAGTCAAAAAGAGGGCTGTGAAAATATCTACAGACTCCTTACATCCTGGACATAAATTGTTTCAATTTCTACCCTCAAAATGACACTATACGACACCGCACAACAAAACAACTAGATGCAAGGACAGTTCCCCCCCCCCCCAATGCCATCAATCTGTTTAACAACTAATTCCCACAACACTGTCAATCATTGACTAAGATTGTTTATACTATTATTATTCTCTTGTTTCCTAGTATCCAACTCCCCTCACTTATGATTATAACCATGTTGCTTGTATCTTTACCATTTACATTGTTTTTATTTGTTTCCTAGTATGATTTAATAGCTTATTAGTAACCTTGACTATCACTATGTATTGTCTCTTTTTATTCTTGATGAAAGTATTTTATTCTCTTTATGTACACTGAGACCATATACACCAAAGACAAATTCCTTGTGTGTCCAATCACACTTGGCCAATAAAGAATTCTATTCTAATGCAAGTAACCTAAATGTATCTTTTCTATCCAACAAAGCATCATGTGAACTCTTCCACTCACCAAGCCCATGAAGAGCAATGGGATGCGCATGTGTTCAGTATTGATATCCATCTGATGTTTTCTTTTTCTTTTCTTCTATCTCATAAGTTAATTTTCATTAGTTTATTATAGCTTTAGATCTTTTTTTTTACTGTTTGACGTTGTTGTTGTTGTTTTTACCCTGAATGAAATGAATAGTAATGTGTATACCAGGGGTGGGTTTCGACCAGTTCGCACCGGTCCCTGCGATCCGGTTGGTCGCCGAACCCAGAAGTAAGTAACTTCCGGGAACGGCGAAGCCCCCCCCCCCACGCCCGCACGCGCCCGCACACCCGCGCCCGCTCCTTACCCGGTTTTTACGAATTCTGCGCTTCCACGCATGCGCAGAACGCATACAGCGCCTGCGCGATCCTCCAGGAGCAGCTGGAGCATCGCGCAGGCGCTAGTACACATGCGCATGCCGCGTGCGTGCGCGAGGACGCCGCGTGCGTGTGCGAGGACGCCGCCGGCCTCGTTCCAACCGAACCGGTTGGAACGGGGCGAGAAACCCACCCCTGGTGTATACACATATACACACATCCTATTTTAATCACAAAAATAGTAAGGAAGGGATTTCCTACTCAGGGGATAACCCACAAATGGTTACACTACCTTTTTTTAATAAAGTTTTTTTTTTCAAAACTAACATCCTTCTTTACATGCTGTAGAAAGTGTTGGTTACAAAAAGACTTCCGTGCATCTCTTCCACAGTCAACAAACATAATTCATATTAACTCAAGTATTTTAACTCAGATATTTATACATATTACCATCATCATACCTCCATTTTCATTTGACTATAATTATTTAAACGTCCATCATCATAAAATATAGCAAGATTTTAATACATAACCACATACTGGCCTTTCATTTACTATTTCTAAAATCCTCCACTGACACTGAATCCTTATGTCCTATTCTAGCTAAACATCCATAATATTTAATAACAAACTTTTCTAATCCTCCTTTCCAAATCACTGTTTACAATTTATATCCAGTTTCCTTATGTTATACCCATATCTATATGTACACTGTTATCCTTATCCCTCCTTTATTTAGCTATATAGAATAGAATAGAATAGAATAGAATAGAATAGAATAGAATAGAATAGAATTTTACTATTTGTATGCCGCCCTCTCCGGGAGGACTCAGGGCGGTGAACAATTCAAGGGGGAAAAAGGGGAAAATAAAAAACAAAATACAAATAATAAAAGTAAACAACAGTCGCACAACCATACATGTCGAGAGGGGAGGGAACTCATCACCCCCAGGCCTGCCGGCAAAGCCAGGTTTTGACGGCTTTTCGGAAGGCCTGAAGAGAGGTGAGGGTCCGAATCCCTGCGGGGAGTTCATTCCAGAGGGCCGGAGCTGCCACAGAGAAGGCCCTCCCCCGGGTAATAGCCAGGTGGCATTGGCTGGTAGATGGCACCCAGAGGAGGCCAACCCTGTGAGATCTAATGGGTCTGTGGGAGGTAATTGGCAGCAGGCGGTCTCTCAAGTACCCAGATCCTGTATCATAACATTTTCCTCCTAATAATCAAAGCTTTAACTCTATCTAACTTAGTTCTTTTTTATTATTATTAAAATGGTTACACTATCTTGATTCCCCAGATCAGAACTATAGATAAAATAAAATCAGTCCTTCAAGTCTGCTTAGAAGTATGAAATCCTTTTATTTTGCATTATACAATACAGTCCTTCTGGGATAATTGTACCTAACATGGAAAGAAAGGAAGATAAAATGCTTTACTAGGTGGACTTTTTTTTTTAACTCTATAGCAGAGAATCTGCATCAACACTTCACATTTTTCACAGTACATTTTGTCACCACAGCAAGTCTCTGGACTGGGTTCAGACTTTCATGGGGATGGTTTCCCTAAGGCTGTGATGACAAAACTAAGGCACACGTGTGCCTTAGATGTGGCACGCAGAGCCCTTTCTGTGGGCACACACCGCATTGCCAGCTGCATTTCTGGATTCCAGCACACACATGTGTGCCGGCCAGCTGATCTTTATGCATGCTGGAGCCCCAGAAACCCGAAAACCAGCTGGCTGGCGTGCATGCATGTGCTGGAAACAAAAAAAACCAGGTGGCCGGTGAGCCTATGTGCACCAGCCAGCTCGTCTTTGGGTTTCTGGGGCTCCATCATGCGCAAAGACCAGGTAGCTGGTGCAATATATGCACATGCCAGAAACCAGAAGACCAGGTGGCCGGTGCGTGTATGTGCATGCCAGAAACCAGAAAAGCAGCTGGCAATGGCGCGAGTGCCCACCGAAAGGGCTCTGCGTGCCACCTTTGCACGTGTGCCATAGGCACTTGGGAAACCATCCCTATGAATGTCTGAACCCAGTCACACACGTTCCGGTTTGGGCACTCAGTGCCAAAAATGTTTGCCCTCACTGTCCTAAGGTTGCTTTATCTCACAACAGAATAAAGCCCTTATTTTTATTATGACAATAGTCCCAACTCTTCCAGTCACTTACTCAGTCCTGTCAATCTTTGAAGGGTTAGTAAGTATCACTTAACAAAGAATTTGTCAAACTTCACTTTATGTTGCAGTTGCAATCAATAATGCCAGGCGGGGAAAACAGCCTAAAAAATTATAGCCTGCGAAGATGCAAAACCTTTAGGGGCTATAAGCCTCTGTGTTTTCCAGGAAGTTGCCCTTATAAGCAAAGATTTGCTTTTGGGTGAGCTTTGAAGTGCATTCTCGGAGACAATTCCTTCTGAAATACAGTCCAAGTTCTTTTGGTCGTCTAAGACAGTGTTTTTCAACCTTTTTTGTGCAAAGGCACACTTTTTTCATGAAAAAAATCACAAGGCACACCACCATTAGAAAATGTTAAAAAAAATTAACTCTGTGCCTATATTGACTATATATAAAGTAATTCTCCCACGGCACACCTTACACTATGTCACGGCACACTAGTGTGCCACGGCACAGTGGTTGAAAAACACTGGTCTAAGAGTATGAGATAAGTGTGCTGTTTTTATATTCTTTCATTGCTGAGACTACCAATAATATATCAAACCAACATAGCATGTCTGAGTGAGCAGGAGTTTTATTCTTTCTCCAGAATTGTAGATGAGAATAAATATTTTTATTACATAAAATTGGGGTAGCAGTCCAGTGGTGGGTTCCGGATCCCGGTGCAACCGATATGGTGCAATGGGACCTGGCGTCCACCACATGAACGCACGCAGCACACGGGCGTCCTTACCTCCTGCAATGCTCCGCTACGCCTCTGCAACACCTCCGCGTTGCTCCAGCTGCTTGGCAGAGCATCATGCAGGCGCCGTATGCTCCGTGCGCATGCGCGGAAGCACCAAAGAGCTCAAATGCAGGTAAGGAGGGCGGGCAGGCGGATGGGCCTTCCAGAGCACCATACCAGAATGATACCCGGTGCTTCCAGCAGGCACCGGTACGCCCATATTGGAGCGTACTGCCTGAAACCCACCACTGTAGCAGTTGGTAGTGATCAAGAATGCAGATTTGATTCCAGTGAACTGTAAATGGAATTCCAGGGCTGAACCAAGTTCCTAGTGAGATGGCGTGCTGCCCAATGAAAAGTGTAGGCTTAATAACCATGAATAAGGACTACTTTATTTTGATTCATTTAGGGAAACATGAGTTGGACTCAGTTATATGACCTCTTGCAACTGCATGATTCTGTGATGCTACAGTTACCTTTAAAAAACTCCTATCTTAACTCAAGGTGGCAAACATATATAATACTCCTTTCTCATCCTCTTTTTCCCCACAACAGCCCTGTGAGGTGGCTTGGAATGAGAGAGAGAGAGAGTGACTGGCCCAAAGTCACCCAGCCAGCTTTCATGCCTAAAGTGGGACTAGAACTCAGTCACCTGCTTCTAGACTAGCACCTTAACCACTACCATAAACTTGGACTCAAATTACATTCATTTCTCTCCCAGCCTTTTTACAATGCATCAATTAGTCAAATTCTGGCAGGTTCCTTATGATGTAAATCAAAGTAATGAAGGTGATTTAAACAACTTTAAATACATTTCTGACTGAACAGCTAGTGAATGCAGTGACATCAGAGAGCGTGATTATTTAACCAATACTGTAGAGAAAACAAAAACATTTCACCACCAGGGGGCCTGCTGTTACTTACAATTTCCAATGAAACTGGAATAGTCAATATTTTGTATTTCTGGAAGCATCTAACCAGATTTATGTGAGGTCTCTACAGTACTACCTTATTTCTTTGTGCATGCTTTGATACTCAAACATTTAAAAAACTAAACTAGCTAAAAATTGAAAAACTAAATTAGCTAAATTAACCTGGCATTACTGATTTTTAGTTGTAAGCATGCATTCTGTTGCTTTATCCTTTTAAAATATTTTTAAATGCAAATATTAACTCCACGTGTTATAAATTTATATAATAAATTTATAAAAAGTATATAAATAGTAACTCTGAAATTTCTCATTAAAATTTGCATTTATGTTGCATTATGTCTTTCGTGTTTGAATAGTTCATAAAGTTTTGTGAAGTTCTATGTTCTGTAAACTTAAGGGATATGAGCTTACTATCTACTAGTTCTGCAGCTGTGCTGAACCAAGAGGTCTTTGCAGAAGGCTGCAGAAGCTCTCCCCAAAAGCTAGATCTTAATATCACTCTTTTAGTAGTATCTGTCAGGCCTGCAGCACATTCCTTTTACGATCTTTGGCCTGCCACACTAATATTCTTTTCTACTATGCTGTTTCATTAGTGGAGAATTGGGAGGGGGAATAGTAAGGAGTAGAATGTGTTGTTGTCAAAATAAAAAAAATCATTCTAGAAACCAAGGTCATCTTTTGTGCCAGTGTGGCAGTGGAATATTGGACCATGTGATGGACTTGTGGGTGTGGGGCCAAGATCATGAACTTTCAACTGGGTGGGAAACCCCGGGAAACTTTCAGATTCAGGTTTTCCACAGATGTACCAACATGTCTCTCTTAATAAATTGGAACTTTGAGGAAAGCTCTGCCTTAGACTCTGATTTAATTTTGAATGATATTTGGAAAGCTGACAGTATCCATGTTTAAGTTCAATCAGATCCTTCCCCAAACTGATATTCTGGAAATAGTCAAAACTGCCTGAAAGGAACAAGTGATGTCTAGGATTTCCTCTTCCATAGTTTATTTATTTACCTTATCAAGAAATATTTAGATACAATCCATATGTTCAACTTTTTGCAGTGACGGTATATTATTGTTAGATTCTTTGCAGTTACCTGAAACAAAAGTTTTCTGTGCATCATAATCACAGAGTTTGCTTTAGCAACATTCTTTGAGGTGGATGGATCAAGTCTACAAGAATTCTAGTAGCTCCATTATTTCCAGTTAGGAACATGTTTGGTCTAGTAATTAAGATGCCAGACTAGAAACCCAGAGATCATGAGTTCCAGTCCTATCTTAGGCAAAAAAAAAAAAAAAATCAGCTGTGCAATTTAGACTTAGTCTCTTTTCTCAGTACTGGAAGAAAACAAGAGCTAACCACTTCAAAAAATGTATTTTGCATGCCTACAGGAATCCTAGGTAGAAATGTTCTGGTTGTCATTCTCATGGTCTTCACTGATAACCAACTTAGAACTGAGGAGAAGTTTCCTGACAGTTAGAACAATTAATCAATGGAACAACTTGCCAGTTGCGAATGCTCCAACACTGGAAATTTTTAGGATGTTTGATAACCATTTGTCTGAAGTGGTGTAGTTGTTTCCTACCTAGGCAGGCGGTTGGACTAGAAGGTTGGCCTTCTAGTCTAGCTCTTTCTAGTCACTGGTAGGATTTCCCAATTTCTGACACCTTAGCTATCTGTTGATGGTACATCCCATGGAAGGTTTTGTCCTGCCTTGGGACTTCCTCTGCTTGAACTTCCTCTCATATGTGCTGCTGCCTCAAGCATTCTCTCAGAAGCTCATCTTTGGGTGCCATCTTAGTGCTGTGCTCCTGGATACTCTGGGTTTCATCCAGGACAATAGCTTTGAACTCACTGACATTATACAAATAATTTAACTGCCACTGGGAGTTAGGTCATTGTCAGGATAAAATTATATTGACCACTGTCATTATAAAATGACCTTGCAAGTCTGAAAGTGTAATTCTTCCTCTCTACCCCCTCCACCGGCCTTGACAGCCTTGAAAAGTAAGAGAGGGTCCCTTCTGAGCCTCTTACCATGTCCACTATCCAGTTTCAGGCTATGCTGCCTCCTATCTGGCCATTCTCTTGCCAACATTTCTGGGCCTGGTCTCCCAAGGTCTTTCCATCATTCCATCACAGCTTCAGATGTTTAAAATTTCTTAATTGCTTGGAATTAAGCATGTGCAAGGAAAGGCTTTAGCAAAGTTTAACTACTCAGGGACAGCGGTGGTAGTCACTTACTTTCCCTACTTATTCGCAAATGTGAGAATGCTCCCATCCACATATGTGCTCGGCTTTCCATGCATGCACTTTCATCACGCGTGTGGCTTGCACACATGCATGCGGCTTGAAAATGTGCCTAAATAGGATGGCATAGAGCCAGAGTGGGCTCCCGCCTGCAATTTCCAGAGTGGGCCTCCCCCCCGCAATTCCCTCCGCAATTTCCACAATTTCGGAAAAACTGGTCCAAACCAGCTGAGTACCACCTCTGCTCAGGGATGAATTATATCTCCAAAATGTCTTTGTTAATTGTTTGCCACGTTACGTGTGGTAAAGGAAAGCCATAATATGTAGGGATAGCCAGATTCAAGTCCATCCTCAGGCACAGAAGCTCTGTAGGTTACTTTGGGTCTGTGACTTTCAGTACAATGTACCAAATGTTTCTTATGTGGGGGAAAAAAGGTGGAAGGAATACTAGGAATGCTACCTATAATTCCTAGAAGATAGGTAGGAACCCAAGTAAATCTTTTTTTCATTAAGGTTTCATAGGTCACCAAAGCAACTTATCTCATCTCTAGGCCATGATTGAAACACTGTGATCTTGTTCTTTTCTTCATTACAAAACACAAAAGAGGGTGTGAAGAAAATCAGGACAATTCATCATTATGCTGGCAGCTCCTCTTGCAAAAGAAAGAGCAAGTTCTGCTAAGGATCAACAGTAAAGAAAAATTCCGGCACCTAAGTAGACGTTATGTGGTAAGTTGCTACAGAGCCCCTGGGAACTGCTGAAATAGATTTTGACCAGGTGGTAGCTTATTTTAGGACAGTAATATATTTTCTACTGTTTTTTTAACAATAAGGAACAGATTATGCAGTGATGGGTTTCAAATTTTTTTAGAATCTCTTCTGTCGGTGTGGCTTTGTGGGCATGGCTTGCCGGCCATGTGACAGAGTGGGAGTGGCTTGGCAGTCATGTGACTGGGTGGGCATGGCCAACTTTTAAATGTGGTGAAACTCTCTTAACAATGCTCTTGCTTAGCAACTAAAATGTTGGCTCAGAAACTCTGGCATTTGAAGCAGGCAAGTCTTAAAGCTGTCAAGTTATAAGACCCTTGCACCCCTAACCCTTTAGAGAAAAAATCCCAGGGGTGTTCAAACTTGACAGCTTTAAGACTTGTGGACTTCAACTCCAGAATTCCTCCTCTCGCTCTACATCTTGATGATGTCCGGACGGGCGGGGGGAGGGAGCTGGAACCGGTTCTAAACAGCACTTAGATTTGTGGAACCTCTTCTATAGAAGAGGTTAGAACTGGTAGGAACCCACCCCTGAGATTATGGAGCACAATTGATTAAACAAATTGGCTGTTAGGAATGAAATTCGGGGCAAAGCAATTATTATGGTGCTTCACCATCTTTAATAGCAGATTTGTGTTCATTACGAAACTTGGATGTGCACAACACATTCTCATTTTCTTACCTGCACAAAATGGAGAGAAAGCTTTGTGCAGTTGTGACTGTCACCTTGAGGTTTTTGACTTCTTGCAGTCATGGCTTAGCTTTCTCTTTTTAAAAAAACATTTTATTAAGTTATTAAGTATTATAAAATACAAAAGTAAATAAAAGAATAGTGAAGTGGGAGGGGAGAGGGAAAAGAGAAGTGAGGAAAAGTAGGGAAAAGGAAAAAAAAGCATTGACTTCCGACTCTCTCTGTGGCAATAGAATAAAGCATTAGCATCAAATTACAGCTTTTTGTTTTTCCATAATAATATGAACAAGTCATTTCTATAAAGATCTACCAATCTAATCTGTAAAACCCAAAGTCAAAGTTTTCCACATCAAGCACGAAATCCAGAAGTGGTTTCCATGTTTTACCTTTACTTTAAGTGATATGTGAGTGGCTCCTGAATGTACAAGTCACCGATCTCAATCCAACTACTCTGACTTACTCTGAATATCCTGGAAACAATTCACTAAAAAAAGCCCTGCTTCCTTATGTAAAACCGTGCTAAAAATACTTGGAGCACAAGAAATGGCAGTATCCCCTTCATCAGTTGCAGTCTTGCCAGGAGAGCTGAGCTGAGCTGACCCATTTCCACCCCCCACAGTCACTTATCTAGGGAAACAACTGGCTCTGAGGAGCTTTGCTGATTGCCATAACTTTTTAATAAAACACCAACTGGTAACCATTAGTGATTACTTCCAGAAGAATCAAAGCATATTGCTGACAAGAGCTCTCTTTGGGAGAGCAATCAGAGTCCACCACATCGAGTTTATTTAGGTGAAGTCTGCTGGGCAGCTCCAGGAGCAGATTGCTCAATGCTCACTGAGAATATCTAATTGACTTTCCATTTTGCTGCAGTGCATTATCTTGGCACAACTTTTTTGAAAGGTGTCTTTGAATTACTGGAAACTTCTTTGGTTGGTTCTCTTTATATCATTCCCAGGGAATTCCCAGAGCCGTAGTGGTTAAAATGCAGTACTGCAGGCTACTTCTGCTGATGGCCAGCTGCCAGCAGTTCGAGTCTCCCTGGCTCAAGGTTGACTCAGCCTTCCATCATTCAAAGGTAAAATGAGGACCCAGATTGTTTGGGGCAATAGGCTTACACTGTAAACCGCTTAGAGTGGACTGTAGAGCATTGTGAAGCAGTATATAAGTCAAAGTGCTATTGCTATTGCTACACCAGCCCATCATGCAAACAGTGTAATAACAAGAACAGTTGCATCCAGAAAACAATATTCCAGACAAACTGCCTGATCCTGTTAGTACCTATGTCCACCTAACTAAAGGCTATCTACTCATATAACTGGAGAAATCAGATGTTCTGCACTGAGCTACTTTTTAATTAACCCATCTTAACTTTATCCTAAGAAGGGTCAAATAATAGGAAATACCTACTGTACACAATATTTTCAGTATGTACCAGGTTCTTATCACTTTTTGCAAGCCTCTACTTCTCTAAATTCTTTACTGATGTGAGGAATGTAGAATAACAACCTGGAACTCACAGGAATGTGAAAGATTTCCTGTGAAGATAATATGAGCTCAAATGCACACATACTGTATGCCTCGGCCACAGTCTTGGGTGGGAGGTGAGTTACCTGCATTACAAAAATATTTCTTTACAGTGTTATTTTCATAAAGTACATATTGCCCATGAATTGTTATATTCCATGGGTCTGTGTACCAAACAATAACAAAATGTGATAATTTAAAACAATCATCCCCCACAGTTAAAAACTTGCTTCATGCAAATGAGAGGTTTGTAGGCGCTGTTACATGCACAAACCAGAGTGAGAAAATGTATAAATAAATGGCTCCTGGTTAATATTCATAATCATCCTGACAATATCCATCAGTATAAATAGTACTTTGCAAGGTAATTTTTAAAACTGTCATCCCAAAGAGGTTAGAATCATATCGAAGTTATAAGGAACAAGTTCTAGTCATCCAAGTTCTTCAATTGCTGCAGCCTGAATAAGTCAATAAGAGAAACTTAATATATAAATAAGACTTTGTGTAGATAGTTTATGATGCATAAATGAAATCCTTTCACTTAAAGGTCTGTTCAGAATCTCAAAAAGTGCTATCATTCACCATAGATGCCAGGTTTTTTTTTTTTTTTACTAAAGCACAATTTTGCAGTTACAAAAAATATTAATATATTTGATTTGTGATCCAGAAGAATCTGCAAGGATGATCCAATATACAGAGAAGGGGAAAAATGCTTCATTGCCTTTTGCCCCTTATATCTTTTAAGATAAGGGTGTCCAAACTTGGGAACTTTAAGACTTGTGGACTTCAACTCCCAGAATTCCCCAGGCAGCTGGCTGGGGAATTCTGGGAGTTGAAGTCCACAAGTCTTAAAGTTCCCAGGTTTGGACACCCTTGTCTTAAGGGATTAAGATCTCCTGCTGTTGAAAAATAGCTGTGACACAGGGAGGTATTGAAAAGAATCCCAAGATTGGAGAAAGATGATTCATTCTCTTATTGACTAATTTTCTTCGGTGACCTCCACCCAACTTCTATATTCCTCATGGGTGATGACAAGTTGGATAGTTTTGATGGGTCCCGCAAGCAGGCCTGTTGGACCCCTGATCACATGTGTAGTGAAGTGTTGCAGTTTGGTTGTTGTGACAGCAAAGTTCTGAGGACAAGAACTCCGCGTTCTGAAGATTTTAGGCGAACAGAAGGTAAAGCGAAATGGCAGCTAAAAGTGGCAGAATAAAAAAAAACAAGTGAAGAAAGAACAAGAGAACAGAAACTCTATTTTAAGGAAGGCGGTGCGTGTACTTTAACCCATCATAGAGTACTGTGCTGTGTGACATTGCTCTATTATTCAGTGAAATCCAATCACCACTTTGATTGCTATGACTAACAGCATTTGCTGTGGCATTAGGCAAAGCATATCTCAATGGAAGGTATCTCGGGTCTTTCAAATGTGATGCATTGGCAGTGCAAACTTATCTGTAAGAGGTATAAGGGCTGCTCAGCCTGAAACTGCATACATTCTAATTTTCCTGGAAAATTTTCCCAGAATTGATCCTGAAAGGAAAAAAAATTAAAAATGCTTCTTGCCAAGGAAAAGGACATTATCTTAGATTTGTTTCATTTTCAGTTATCTTTATAACATGTTCACTAAAATGTAATCAGCCTGGCATGTTTATTGCTTTTGTAAAGACCTGATTCTGCCTTAGCACTGGAGTGGACCATAAAATCTATTTCTAACCACAGAACCTACAGGTGGATTTGAGGAAGAGCAAGATCACAAAAATGGAAGGAGGATTAAAGGAGAAGTTCTCGCAATATAGTTTTTCAGAAGCTGGGAGAGAAACTGGCCATTCATCCTCACCAGATCAAGTGCTGTGACTCTCCTCCCACTCCCACAACCAAACACCCAATCATATTTGTAGGGTAAGATCTTTATAAAAAGCTTCCATTATGCTAATAAAAGCTTTTTAACAACTTTTATTATTGCATCATAGGGGAGGGTTTAGCTGATATGAGAAAGTACTCAGAGAAAAGAAAGAACGAAGGAGATTAAATGTAGAAAGAGAAACAAAAGAAGCAATGGAGAAAGCCTAACTGAACTATGGTTTTATGAGCTAGGAACACATGGACAAATTTTCTTTTGCATTTAGCCTGGGTGTGGAAACCCTAAATACCTTTGTATACTGTGCAGAAAATTGTTTGTCCGACAAGGAAGGGTCTAAGTGCTGCATATAAAATATATTACACTAAATAAATAATACAAATGCTAGATATTTTCAATTCTCTCACCTAATGAAAACAAGAATCTGTTGCACATTTGCTGGGATTTTCCAGTATAGGAAAATGAGGGATTGCATGTGTAAAATAGTCCTAAAGAGATATGTGTACAGAAGAACTGCAAGCTGCTGTTCAACTTCTTCCACTTAAGTTTAAGTATTTCCTGCCTGCCTGCCTGCCTGCCTATCTATTTTTCCAATTTATATGTCAACAATTCAAATTCATGAGCCTAAGTGCCTAAGAGTTAGTATCATACATAAAGAAAACTCTGAAATGTGGCAATTTCAGGAAGAAGAAAGGAGGAATTATTTGAGTGTCATTTCACAAAGTTTTCAATTTGTATAAGAAAGGAAGGGGATAATTTTTATAGTCATGCCCCCCCCCCTTAAATGAGATGATGTTTTTTTTTTCTGAGAAAGTTAATGCAGAAAAAAAGCAGTGAGACACTCCATCCCTTATCTATGCCTAACTTTCAGGAGCTGGGTCAACGGAGATGGTCCTCACTCCTTATGTCCAGATATTGTAGGGCTTCTAAGGGACTTAGAAAGCAGAGCTGATTAACAGTTTGACAATATTTCTTGCGGAGCTGCAACCACAGGGAAAAGATTTTCCCATGAGTGAAAATCCCTCCCCCCCCACAGCCCTCCAAGAGACACAATGCCATTATGACTTCCCTCCCTTTATCACATCACACACCAAAGAGTAGCTTTGCCACTCACCTTAGACAATGGCTGGGCAGATTTTATTTATTTATTTATTTTGCCAGAGAAGGAAATGATGATTTGGGAAAAAAATTGTCTGGCTGCCAGGTTTTCAAGCTTCCATTAGGCAGCTGGAAGAACAATACCTGGTAAGATAGGATGGGGGCGGGGCTTGTCAATGAAGGCTATTGATCCCAAGACTGTGAAGCTGTGGAAGTATCCAAAGAAAGAATGAACAGCTTGCATATCTTTCTAAACCATGGCTTATTTAAGCACTATTGTTGGGTTCCTTTTGCCTAATTTGCTAAACTGCAAAGCACATCAATGAAATAAAAGAAGCAAAAGATGCTTCTTTTTGTTGTTATCATAACAAGTTAGTGTAACACAGTGGTTAAATTTCTGGATGGAATCAGAAAGACTTCCTGAAGTTGCCCCTTGTCCCAAGTGATTTTTGAAACATTGACTACCATTGCTCCAAACTTCTTTAGCCTTAAACACTCAAAGAGCCACAAAGGTCCTAATCGGAAGCCCTCCACCCCTTCCCTTCGGGAGCCAACCGGAAGTCCGGTTCCCCCACCATAGAGTCTCCTCCTAGCGCAACATCCTTTTTCCTTTTACCAACTGGCAACAGGGAGCTGCAGCAGAGGGATGAAAGAGCCACATGCGGCTCCAGAGCAGCAGGTTGCTGACCCCTGAGCGTGAGGATAAAATAAGGAGCTGCTCCAAGTGTTCCATCTTGAATTTCCAAAAGAAAGGGAGATTATAACAGGATATGACAGCCAGTTTAGTGTAATGTTGAGGTGTTGGCTTAAAAACCAAGAGATTGTAAATTCTAGTCCACATGAAAGATGGTTGGGTGACTGGGCCAATCAATTTCTCTCAGTCCAACCTGCCTAGTTGTTGTTGTGGAGAAAACAGCAGTAGGAGGGAGGATTAGGTATGTTCACTGCCTTGAGTTACCTATAAAGTAATAAAGCGAGGTTTAAAGTCTAATAAATAAAATAAAAATATAAACAAAGCACTGACTCCTCGGGTCATATATTTTCATGCTGTAACATGAGAATTGGATTCCAGATTTTATACTGTTGCAGTGTTGTTGCCCAATTGTATCCCAGAAGGTCTGCCCAGGATGAAGTCAACAGATTAAAGAGATTAATGGGACAGGAGGAAACCTATTTAAATGCTGAGCATCAAGTGGTGATTAGGCAATAGAACTGCTGCTATCTATGATTTGCATTCAGGCATTTTTGCACAGGTCATGATAAATAATTTTCCCTCCAAACAGAAGAAGATGAATGCCATTGCATTAATTTAAATATCCTTGGTTGTTTTGAAAGTATCAGCAGGGAATGGAAGTTAGCAGATTTCAATCATTTTCTTAGCCTCTGACAATACTGGGTCCATTCGTTAGTTTCTTTGATCCTATTTTTCATCTATCTGAGAGCTTTAAGAAAAAGCCCAAATATCGAATTATTTTAAAATCACATTTTAGCTGCCCCAAATAGATATATATATATATATTGTGATACTGAGCGGTGCATTGCAAAAATCATAAAAAGGCAAAGAATCTGGAGAGAGAAAATCATTTTGGTTTGCTGTTCCAGATGGCTAATTTACATTTTAAAAGCATCCCTAGCAGGAAAATCTCTAGAAGTTAAAAGTACACTTTTCCTGTCCTGACCTTTTCAGTGACACGGTGACCTGAGGTCTCAGAACCACCTGGGCATTTAGAGACAGAAGAACCACATCCTTCCACCTTGTTGACATTTGCACTCCCCTCCTCTCATTCCCCTTTCTAAAAATATTCCACCAACCATGAGAACAGTGTTGCTGGAACAGTGCAGAAATGCAAGACCTTGGAAAAAATAAGTTTTTGAGACAGATTTTATTCTAAGCAGACCTTCCTGAAAAGTTTGCGTAGGAAGTTAGCACCCACCCCTCTTCTAGAAAAATGAAATATTTTAGGAAATATTAAAAAGGCAGAATATTATATTTCCCTGGATGAGAAAAGGAGAAGTGTGTTTTAAAGACAAAGCAGCTCCCTGCTGCTTCCTGCCCCCCACCTTTGTCAATGGGACATTAAGGCCAGTCTATTCTACCTAATAACGTTCTATCTCCTTCAGGCAGAGCCTTACATGAATCCCAAAGCCCTTTCATTACATCATCATCCAGCAACAGCTTAACCAAGCTTGGGAATTAAAAGGCAAACAGCCTACAAAGTTAGCTAAGACCCCCATCCTCTGGGAGTCTGACTACCAATCAGAATACATTTCTTACACAGGAACAGCTTCAAGACAGGGCCCAAGAGGGTATAAAACTCAGGCTCTCAGCATCTCTTCTCTTTTTATTTCAAGATCTTCAAGACGTGTGTTTTCCCCCAGGACCTCAAACCATGTGGTCCTGTCCACCATTAAAAACCATCTTTCCAGTGTCTTTTTCCCCACTTGGAACTGAACCCAGAAGGACATTTCTTCCAACATTTGAAAATATGGATGAAGCTGAGATAGAATCAGCAGCAGCCTTTTCTTTAAAAACTTGAGATTGAAGCGTTTCAGATAGTAGAAACAACACAGCTAGTTCGGGAATACACCACTTGGAGGAAGAAAGAATGAAGAAATTCCAAGGCTCGTATCTGTCTAAGCTGCCTTGCTATGAGCAGGACAGACACAAAAGGGGAACTCCACTTATTAAAAGATTTAAAAAGTGGTCCACAGAATTTGATCTTCATCTATTGCTGAAGGATACAAACCCAATTATTTCCGCACAAGTTGGGAGATTTTCCTCTGAAGCCATACAAAAGCTTAAGGTTTTATGGATAAGAAAAAAATCATCAGGCTCACCAAGACTTTCTACATTTAATCCCCCTTAATATTGCATGCCATAAAATTATTTACTTCCTGCACTTAATTTTAACTCGTTCTTATGGGCACCCAATTAAGGATCATAAAGTAGCAAATAAAATAGATATTTTTTCAGAGAATAGTTTTATAGGCTTATTTAACTGTATCAGTTCAACAGATTTACAGGTTTTATGCCTATTTTTATGCTATTTTAAATTTACCTACTTTTCATTTATGTGTATATAATTATTTTGCTGCATTTTCTCTCTTTGTTTGCCCAGATGACCAACTGTAATGAAATTTGTTCTGAACTGAAATTCCAGGGAGATGCTAGGATGTGCATTTTGTAGAATATTCTTCAGCATTAAAAATTTAGCAATTTTCAAATGAAGAACTTTTGGGCTGAGAAGATGGATACGCAATGGATGAACTAATGAAGGGAAGGAGGCAAATACACACAATTTGAGTGGGTTGTTCAAGGGCAAGCATTTTACAGAGTGACTCATATTAAAGAGAGGCAGGTCTTTTATTATAAGAGAATAACAGCTGGAAGGGACTTTACAGGCCTTCTAGTCTAACCCCCTGCTTCAGCAGGAAATGCTATACCATTTCAAACAAATGCTTTTCCAATTTCTTCTTAAAAACCTGAGGATTGGAGTACCCATAACTTCTGGAGGCAAGTCGTTCCACTGATTAATTGTCCTCACTGTCAGGAAATTTCTCTTTAGTTCTAGGTTGTTTTTTCTCCTGAATTAGTTTCTATCCATTGCTTCTTGTTCTACTTTTATCTCTTATGGAGAATAGATTGAGTGCCTCTTCTTTGTGGCAGCCCCTTAAATATTCTATAACTTTTATCACTAAGAAGAAATGTTCTGACTATGAGAACAATTAACCAGTGGAATGGCTTGCCTCCAGAAGTTGTGGGTACTCCATCGCTGCAGGTTTTTAAGAAGAGATTGGACAGCCATTTGCCACCTATAGGAATATACAGTATGTATAGGATCTTCTGCTTGAGCAGGAGATTGGACTAGAAGACCTCCAAGGTCCCTTCTAACTCTGCTATTTTGTTAAATGAATATTGAATAGAGAGGCATGAGAGTTTCAAAGAACTTGGGAATCTCTGAGCTAGTGTTTTTCTTGCCACCCAGACTCTGATCTAGCTTGCTCACCTGGACCTCAGATTGTCCTTCGATGCCCTGTGTGTTTGCTCCTCTGACTGTGCAGGTGCTATTTTTGATGTTCACTCTGGACCTTAATTATTCTCATTGCTTTTCTTCTATTCTGAGTTGGCCTTATTTTCTTGATCCTTGGGGATCAAGTATGAGAATGTTGTTTCAGGCTTAATGTAGCCTAAATGACAAGAATTAAAAAGATCATGGCAAGTTTTTGAATGATCTTCAAGTACATCAGGACAATGCACTTTCCTTACAACAACCCCGTTGGGCAGATATGGCTAGAAAGGAAGATCAATTATTTCCATGGCAGACAATAGATTTCAACTTCTGTACACCTAGTTAATTTTAGCAAACTCTCCATTGTTTGACTCCTGTCTGTTCTTAATGCTGGTGCAGAGCCACGAACTGTAGAGCAGGTGAATCCGAGGGAACTTTGCTACACTAATGAAGTTCATGTGAACTAAACTATGTAGCCTAAGGAAGAAGAGGCATATTCTCTATTCAAAGCAGAGATTGGACCATACCTGTGGGGGGATGAGCTAGCTCAGGATTGCACATAGGTAAGACTTGATGACCTCCAAACATCTCACAGAACGTCAACATCCTATTTGCATTTAGTCAGGAATAAGCCCTGAATATTAGAATGGGAGCTATTTTCTTTCTCAGTAGTCATTCTCGTGTTTATGCATATTTGCAGGGAAATTTGAAGGATTAATTTTATTACACATTTCATTGAATGTTTTATCTTTCCATTAAACTCTGATCTAGAATAAATTGTGGTTGATTCGCTCATGAAAGCTTGAAGGGAAGCCACAAATGATTTGTGAAAGAATGAATTATCCTGCTCTGAAAAAAGGGAAGTCTTACACCTTTTTTCCCCAGGGCAGGATAATCTATTCTTTCATGAATAATTTGAAGGCTTCTCTTCCAGCCATTCATGAACTCATGAAGTGTAGTCTTAAAAACACAGAATGAGTGACAATTAACAGGGGGGTTGAGTGATGATCTGTAATATCTTTAGTTTAAAAAAGTGTATATTATTAAGGCATAGGTGGTTAAATAGCTTGTTGAATAAAGTATTCTTTATAACTTGGCAGAACACAGACTGCCCAAAAGATATACAATACACAATACATTTGAAACTGAAATAAGGCACCTTCGGTCTGAATTCTCCTTTGGTCAAAGTACAGCATGCATATAAGGATGCAACATCCTATTGTATGAAAGCTAATACCTGTGATAAATTAATAATTGATGCAACATATGCCTTGCTATATGTAATAGCAGGCCATTTTCACATCATAGATATAGAGAGCTGCCGGACAGAGCTTGCAACACAACCAGATGACCACTGGATGGAAGAAAATAAATAAATAAATAAGAAAATAACAGCTCTTTGTTGTCATCTGGTGGCTGTCCAGATATTCATAGTCTTTTTCTGATAGCCTTCTACAGAATAAAGTTTACCACTTATAAAACCAATTAGAAAAATATCCTGTAACAAATATTAATTCATATACTAATCAAATAATAGGTATTTTATCTTTCTTCTATTTTGGACTTCTCAACTGGGCATTGACTGGACCCAAGCCTACTTACCTGAGCAAAGGTCTGCACTTTGCAGTGACATCTGGAAACTTCCGTGAGTCTTTTGGAATATAAGGTGATTTGGTGTGACAATCAGTTCACTAGGCCAAAAACACCCCAAACCAACTGTAAAGAGCTTCACAGTGCTTTGCATCCCTCTCTAAGCGGTTTTACAGAGTCAGCACATTTCCCCCAACAATCTAGCTTCTCATTTTACCCACCTCAGAAGAATGAAAGGCTGAATCAACCTTGAGCCTGGTAGGTTTTGAACTGCCAAATTGCAGGCAACTGGCAGTCAGCAGAAGTAGCTTGCAGCACTGTACTCTAATCACTGTGCCACCAAGACTCATTATATGAGTCAGTTATTATGACAATAACTGGGACTGGAATTTCCATCACTAAGCATGTATCAGGAAAGGAAGAATATGGGTTACTTTATTAAGTGGAGATGCTTGATTTCTAACTGTTTGTGTGCGGTATGAATTAATATATATTGGTATATATAACAACATATTCAAGCTTTATAACCTTGAGTTTATGTTCCAGAATTACTTATGAATTAGATCACTATAGCATACTTAATAAACCATGCTTACTGCAGTGTATGAACCCAACCACTTTGTGTGTGTGCCAGGACAAATCACAAATGTCTTTCATTCTAAATAATGCATTTAGTAAAATGAGCCCATTCCTATGCAAAGTTAAATATTTCCAAAGGCTTTGGAACTATCTACATGCTTACAAGAGAGAACTCTTTCTCTTTCCCTCCCAATTCTGCATATCAGACAGAGCAGTGAAGCAAAGAATGTACATCACAAAGTACTTGTTGTTTATTCATCATCTCATCTGTCTCTTAGTATTCATTATTTATGGTTGCATTTCATAGTGCATCTTTTGAACATACCACAGGATCTGTCTTTAAAAATCACTGCACAAAACATAGGGAACTACTTCCCCACAGGCCTAGGTTTGTTGAGGAAGAGGAAGGGGAATGTAAAATTAGAGTCAATCTTGGAAGATATTGCCACTATAAGAATTAATTTATGCAGGCAAACTGTTTTCCTTCTAATTATGTGACAAAAGGTGTGTCTGGGTCCAGAATTTCATGGGATGGTTTATTTCAATAAACCGGAATATAAATATGAGATATAAGGGGCAAAAGGCAATGAAGCATTTTTCCTCTTCTCTGTATATTGGATCATCCTTGCAGATTCTTCTGGATAACAAATAAAAATATTAAACAAATTTAATACAAGAGAAGGAAGTCTTAAGAAGTACATGAGAAATACAGAACTTAGGAAATTTGAATGAATTAATGTCAAAATATATTTCATTGTTCTGGCCATATTCTGTTATTTGTACCTGCCAATCAAAGACTAATGTGGCTTTTAGCTTCAAACAAGTATGTACTACAAAATAAGATGTGTTAGTTCCAAAAGTTATAAAAATGGCTAAATAAAGCCACCAAGTTATTTCTCATTGTTTTTCTCTGAGTATCTCATCATCACCACCCAAGGAAAAAAAAATTTTCTCTTGACCCACACTTCCTTTCTACATTGGTTTCACAGGTTGTTATTCAATCTCTCGACATAACCGAACTATCACAAACTCTTCTTTCATACTGATTGCTCACTTTCTGATTGCTCATTTTTGTATTCAATCCACATCCATTCAGCATCTATTCATTCTTAAATTTACCTCTTCTTGTTTTACCACATATATTTCTAAGTATCCAATCTTACTCTATTCAACTCTCTTTGATGTTTTGTTTGACCTACCCAACTCTCTTTACATATAACAATATGGACAGAAGTGGGCCTTTATGCAGTAATTTTTGCTTCTTTCAAAACCACTTTTCCTCACAACATATCATGTCCTACTTTCCCCCTTTATACCAGCATTTCCATATCTTAAAATTTCCCCTTCTGATATTTTTTAGTAAACAGAAGAATGAATTCATGCTCCATGAATGTATGCCAGAAGATAGCAACAAAACGGATTTGCCAAATAATACAATAACAATAATGACCAATTGCATTGACAGCTAAGGGATAAAAGAAAGCTGTATTCATCTCTGCATCTCTACACTAAGCAATATTGTACGAATTGGTTTTTCTTTATTTTGAAGTTCCCAAGAAATGGGGAGGGATTAATTGAGAAGGCCATAATATAATAACTGGATATGCTACTAAAGGGTTGCATGGCTGCAAGTGTAGGCAAAGAAGAACTATAACTTGGTGGTAAAATGTATGTTTTGCAGCCTTTTCAATCTCTAGCATGTCTAGATCAAAGAACTCAGGGCAATATTACAATCAACTAAAATTACACAGAGGATCTTATGAATCTTTTGAGTTCTCTAGAAGAGGGGTTCCAAACCTCCAGGCCGTGGCCCACTGTGGCCTTTTCAGAAACGGGCTGCTCAAGCAATGGACGAGCCAATATGCATCTGTGAAACTCCCGCATGCAAGTGGTGGCTGCCTGCATGAGTGCGCAACACTTCCCTCCTGTGACCAGTGGCCACTTACAAGACAGTGTGACACTCCCCTCATGCGAGCTGCAGCTGCTTGCCTCATACGCAAAGCTCCCTTTGTGCGAGCCGTGGACGCGCAGGACCACAGGTTACACAAATTGAGTTGTGTGTGCTTGCGCGCACCCACCTACCACTCACAGGGAACTATCCCCTCTCCCTCCCCTGCCAGGCCACCAAGCCAGAAAAGTATGATTTTCCAAACAGCAGGAAATGGGAAAGAAAACAATACAAAAATGAATTTGATGTTGTATAGCTATGTGCTCTCTAATTTAGATTCATTCTAAAGGTGTTCACAAACTGAATGGATTTGTTGCCATTAGATGCAACTGTTGCCAGGTTTCACTTATTGTAGGGCCAATCACATGATAATTCCCCCTAGCTCTGAAGACATAAAACCTAGCAGCCTCCAATCTTTTTCTTACCAGTAGCTAAGCTCACCAGCTTTTGACTTGGCAAAGGCAAAAAGAAGGAAATGTTAAAAGTCTTACAATCACAATGCTAAAGAATAATTCTGGTATGCATGCTCTTTCCTTGGCAGAGATTTAACAACAAGAAACTTCATTAATTCGTTGTCTGGCACTATCAAAAAGCTATAAAACCAACAGAGGGAAAACAGTAGGTAATATTGGTAATAAATCATTACTCCAATAGCAATAGCACTTAGACTTATATACCACTTCACAGTGCTTTACAGCCCTCTCTAAGCGGTTTACAGAGTCAGCATATCGCCCCCAACAATCTGGGTCCTCATTTTACCCACCTTGGAAGGATGGAAGGCAACCTTGAACCTGGTGAGATTCAAAGTGGCAAATTGCAGTCAGCTGGCAGTCAGCAGAAGTAGCTTGCAGTACTTCATTCTAACCAGTGCGCCACCATGACTCTTTCAATTGTTAAACCTATTCTGTTCTACTTCTTTAAAATGGCATTTTATATAAACACAAAAGCCTTATTTATTTACATTATATGTTACTTGCTGGTGATAAGCAGGTAGCATGATGGCTCAGTAGTTAAAGATGCTGAGCTTATCAACTGGGAAGCTGACGGCCCGTGTTCAAGTCCCAAGCACTGTGCGATGGGGTGAGCTCCCGTCACTCACCCTAGCTCCTGCTCACCTAGCATTTCAAAAGCATGCAAATGCAAGTAGATAGATAGGTACCACTTCAGTGGGAAGGTAACTGCATTCCATGCACCTCGGTGTGTAACCATGCTGGCCACATGACCAAGAAAATGTCTTCAGACAACACTGGAACTCTTGGCTAAGAAACGGAGATCAGCATTGACCCCGAGACTTGGACTGGACAGAGGAAACCTTTACTTTACTTTTAGTGATAGGTTCATTTCCTGCAGAGATTCAATAGAGCTAAATTATGTTGGGATTTCAAATGGAGGTAGGCACTGAACCCTCAAAGCCCCAGTCCCTATTAGAATCACAGAAAATTCTCACTTTCTACAGGCAAACTCCCATCCTGAATGGTTGATGCATTTTCTAGTGCACATGAAAAGTACTAGATCAAAGTATTCCCTAACCCTGATCCCAATATTTGCAAAGTGGATTCAAAGCTCTAGTTTAATGTTTTGGTTCTTTTAACTTAATCCCCTAATGCAAGCTTCCTGTGTTATTTTTGAAATGTAAGTCCTGTTATACATTTTTCTCTGTTTTATAGTTTTACTGTAGTAGTCTGGGCATCTGACTTAGAAATCGTTCCTCTCTCCAGCCCACTAATTTGTCGATCTGCGCACATAAAAGCAATATAAACTAGTGAGTTGTTTTTCCAAATTTGGCAACTTTAAGATTTGTGGACTTTATGCTGACTGGGGAATTCTGGGAGTTGAAGCTCACACATTTTAAAGTTGCCAAGTATGAAAAATACTGTTCTCTTTCTTCAGAAACTTTTCCTTGCTTCCTTCTTCTGCCACCTGCTGGAATTATGCCTATCCCGCATTTCTTTTCTTTGAATAAATAAACCCTGCACTTTCCTGAGCAGAAAAAAAAATCTATTGTTGATCCTTCTAAAAAGAAAAAAGAAAAAAACCCACAGTCACTTAGTCAACATTATGACTATTGGTTTGCTGTGTGTGTTTTCCCCCTTCTCCTCTTTTTCTGATACGTGCATTATAATGTTCAAACATAAAAAGAACACAAGCTCTAACCTTTAGTTCCATGACAAATGAATTGCTTGTTGCATTTTTCCTCAAACGATCCCTCTGGAACAGGGGTGGGAAACGATGGCCCTTTTATGACTTGTGAACTTCAACTCCCAGAATTCCTGAGCCAGTCAGGTTCACAAGTCATAAAGGGGTCATTGTTGTTCACCTCTGCTCTAGAAGACAGTGCTCTCTGGCTTTCCTTTGATCAATATAATACCACCATTAGGATACTAGAGGGGAGAAACTGATTAGGCAATACAGTATATGAAAAACCTCCCTTGCTATAATATGTCTGCTTTCTTATAATGCAAAACTAAGCAACCTAATGAGATCTCTTCATTTTTTTGAGCCATCCTCCCTGCGGACACCCACACCTCCCATAATCCTTAAAGGTTGACCATAATGTCTGGGTTTTAGGGAAATTATTGTGCAACTCCAAGGTGGGATTCAGTTGATTCTCTCAGGTTCGGGTGAACCGGTAGCGGCGGCTGCAGGAGGGTCTGCCCACCTGCCCCGACATAATGTGGCAGCACTGCGCATGCGCAGAAGGCCATGCACATGAGTAGATGAGTCATGTGCACTCACATTTGTGAAACGGTAGGGAAGGTAAGTGAATCCCACCTCTGGTTCAACTCAACTCAAGGATACCAGATCACCAGATAATGCAGTGATGGGATTCAATTTTTTTTACTACCGGTTCTCTGGGCGTGGCTTGGTGGGCATGGCATGATTAGTGGGCATGGCAGGGGAAGGATACTGTAAAATCCCCCATTTCCTCCCCACTCCAGGTGGGAATCAGGAGGCAGAGAATAGATGGGAGTGAGGTCAGTCAGAGGTGGTATTTACCAGTTCTCCAAATTACTCAAAATGTCCGCTACCGGTTCTCCAGAACTGGTCAGAACCTGTGGAATACCACCTCTGGTATAATGTCACAATAGAAATTATCACCCTCATTGACTCTTACAGTTGACAATTAGCAGAGTGACTTTTTTTGGGGGGGGGGTAAAGAGCCTGACGGGTCTTTAGTTATATATTTTAGGAATTAGAGGGGAGGATTCCATGTTCTCTGGCACATTTTAATTACAATCAGCATATACTTGTAATCATTTTATTATATAGGATACCATATCTTTGTATTACTTCAATGCTTTTTAATGATGTGTACTTATACATATCCATTTTTTTGTACTTTGCATTGTGACTCTTCCAAAATCATAGCCCATGAAGGACTGCCTATAAATGTTCTACACAAAATTAATACCAAAATTCTAGGAAGCTCCAACTTTTTCCTGTTCTTACTATGGATTAACCAGATTGTACATGTTGTTAATATAAGATTGGCTTAGGAGACAACCACAAATTCCTTGGTTACTTCTAGATGATCTTCAGAACCAGACTGGAAGCAAGATCTGTTGAGATTTCAGGTTGCACTATTTGCTCACTACATAGAGACACTTTTTTCTCCTAAAGAGAGTTGCAGAGGTTCCTCTAATGATCTTTTCTCTTTACAGCCAGGATGCATCCTTAGAGGGAACTGAACTTTGAACTCTCCATCCAGAAAGCAAAGAAAGGAGGTATAATTAAAATAATTAATTCATTCCATTTTTTCCGGTAAATAGGCACTTTAATAGTGACAAAAGGATGCAATTCCTTCTCTTCTCAACAGAAATGTGATCAGAAAAATGTCTTCACCTGTTTGAAAAAACTAGTAAGACCAAGTCTCCTTAGTCAAGCTCAACTGTTCATCATTCAGAGACATATTCATTTCTTGCTTTCTTTAGAGATGTTAGTTGGACTTGCTGGGCCTAGCCTGCTGCTGTGATATTTCCTGATGATGTTCGATTCAAATACTGAACAGGTCCAAACTTACTTTGTTTTTTAAAGTCAGCCAGTCAGCTATAATATAATATGTAGTTACTATAATAATTACTACACATTTTACCTGAAAAATAGTTCCTGCAATAATATCCCAACACATTAATTCATTCCCACTGTCTGCTTACTTCGGCAATATTCCTTGCAAGCAATTGTCCCACAAATCCAGTGGGTCTACTTCAAATTGTTGTGATTGTTTTAATATGCAGCCAACTTCTTCCGTTTTCTGCTCCGTTGCTAAAACAGAGGACTCTCACCTTCCCTATAACAGCTTTTTAACTATTTGAGAATCACTTCTAGAGCAAGTGGGGGAAGAATGAGTTAAATATGAAGTCTGACAAAATGTAAGAGTACTGGAGTTACTAAATTTGAAATTTAATTTTGCAGCTCGTTTGGTCTGTGTGAGTGTTGCAAAGAAATAGAAGGCTTTTGGATTAGAAGACAACAACCTGTGCTTTGGAAGGCAAAGATATTTGTGATATGATAAAGCTAAAAATTAATGTGGATTTTAAAAATCGTTTTATTTGATGTGCCATATTGAGAATATGGATTAGTTATAACTCAGCCTGTGGAACTTTTGATTCAGTCATCTCGTATGCCAATCATCCCTTCCAGCTTTGTCACATTTGTAATTTTGATTAAAATTCCCTGTTCACCCTTATCCAATTTATTAAAATGTTAAACACATTGGAAATTCCCTTTAAGCTATTATTAATTAGAACTCTTAAATATGGTTGCTTAAGCAGCTGTTGCACCACTAAATTGTAATTTTTAGCCCACAGTGAACTATCTCAGGGGACGATCATAGGCCATTTCAGACAATGACCTGGACCCTTGAGAACTCAGACTTGAGACAGATCCTCCTCTCTTCCGCCTACAAGTGGATCTCCGTGCAAAAGGTCCACATGGTAAGATTGTGTTGCAGGATTATTTGTAATTCTGATTAATCTCAATAATTCAAGGAAAATCCTTGGTGGATAGTTTGTTCAGATAATTAGCACCTAAATCTCCAGTCTTCCATTGTCTCTATTAGGGATTATAGTAATAATCTCTAATAGAGACAAAATATTTTGATTAGTACCCAATTCTCCCACCCACCCCAGCCCCAAAAATATCAAGAACCTTTATCACTTGCCTTGGCTTTGTATCTTTGACAGAAATCTTTGCCCCTTTTCAACAAGACAGTCAAGAAACATATAGACCAGTGGTAGTCAACCTGGTCCCTACCGCCCACTAGTGGGTGTTCCAGCTTTCATGGTGGGCGGTAGGGGTTTGCTGTAACTCTGCTTTATAAATTTTATAAAGTAAAGTAACTTCCCTACTTTATAAATCACCATTACTGTGGAACTGGTGGGCGGTTAGAAAATTTTACTACTAACAGAGATACAAAAGTGGACGGTAGGTATAAAAAGGTTGACCACCCCTGATATAGACAGTAGACCAGTGATGGCGAACCTTTTTTTGCTCGCATGCCAAAAGTGGGGGGAGCGCAGGGGGGGCATGTGTGGGTGTGCCATGCACGCACAACCAGCGCTTCCCCCCATTTTTGGCGTGCTTTTTTCGCCCTCCCCAGGCTTTATAGGAGTCTAGAGAGGACGAAAACAGCCCCCCCCGAGACCCCCCGGAGGCTTCAGGAGCTTCCCTGAAGTCTCTGGAGTACGAAAAACTGACCCTACGGGCAAATCGAAAGTTCAGGAACGGACTTCCGGTTTGCTTGTAGGGCCGGTTTTAACCCTACGGAGCCTTCAGGGGTCTTCAGGAGGCTTCCCTGAAGGCTCAGGAGGGCAAAAAATGATCCTATGAGCAAACTGAAAGTCACTTCCGCCTTGCTTGTAGGGCCGGTTTTAGCCCTCCAGAGCCTTCAGGGATGAAAAAATGACCCTAAGGACAAACCAGAATTCCTGACAAATGGCTCCGCGTGCCACCTGTGGTACACGTGCCATAGGTTCGCCATCACGGCAGTAGACATAGTCAAGAAACACCTATTACAGTGATGGCAAATATTTTTCTTACGGTGTGCCAAAATAGCATGTGTGCGCTCACTCAATTCTCCCCATCCACTTGCACATGCAGACACAATCCCTCTGTGCGCATGCGCACATGACCCCTCCCCAGACTCCAGAGGCTTGCCTGAAGCCTGGGGAAGGTGAAAACGGCTCCCTTGGCTCTCCAGAAGGGCAAAAAACAGAGATGACAGCTGGCATGCCACCAAATATAGGTTCGCCATCACAGACCTATTACAATGTGTTTTTATGAAGCTTTGGTGTTTTCTCCCCAATCCTTGCAGAACATGTTTATTGTAGAAAATAGTTCTTCTGAGTTGCGGACCACTACTTAATCTCTCCAGGCCTGCTACTGGTTGTATAAATCATTCTGGTGACATTACAAGAGCAAGACCAATCGTTGTTGAACCAGGCTTTCCTATTTTGTAGGGTTTAATATTGAAATTAGCAGGATTTTGTATCCTGAAGACATGGTGCAGGGAAGGGGCTAAGTGAGTAGATCCGTAACCTGCTTATCTTCCTAACAAAAATTGCATTGCCCCCAAATCACAACATTTTGTCAACATGATTTGCGTGCTTTGGAGGTTATATATAACCTTTAGAATGCCCAAACAGATTTCATTGGTTTTGGCTCCACATCACATGAATATCCTTGTTTTGAAAGGACAGTCTAGCAAATTGGTGAATAAATTCAATAAATAGATCCTGTAATTTCACCTCTTACACCATATTCTAGAGAACTACACTGTATGTGGGCTTTATAGAAGCTGATCCGAGAAACCTTGATGGATTGTGTAGTTTTGATTACTTGCAGCACACTTGCTATATCCTTGATCTGCCTTAGGTGACTGATGCTGTTATTACTACTTTGATGTGTAAATTTCCCAACTGCTAGGCAACCAATAGTCAAATAGTTATCTGCATAGAAGCGAATACAGCAGCTTTCTCTCAGGACATGCTTAAAATAAGTGCCTATCTGTGCAAAGTGCTTACCATTATTTAAATAAGCAATATTTAAATAATCAAGACAGTAAATCAAGAGGAAATTATTAGAAATGTTTATTAAAACTA
Source organism: Thamnophis elegans (assembly GCF_009769535.1). NCBI lineage: Eukaryota > Metazoa > Chordata > Lepidosauria > Squamata > Natricidae > Thamnophis > Thamnophis elegans. The sequence goes on from NC_045545.1 coordinate 67,304,469, forward strand.
AAGGCACAAATCATGAACAAGGCTTGTTATTAAAAATAGGCACAGACAAAAACGTGCACTTCCCTCAATGTTCAGGCACCTGGAAAATGCTGCATGTTTTGCAGCACATTTGGTCACTTAGTTGCCAGAGGATCTTGGGTGTCTGTCCTGGAAATTTACCAAAGAAGTTGCAATCCTTAAGAACTATAACAATATCTCAGCAACCTATAGCCATCTCAACAAGATCCCCCAACTTTTCCAGATAATGCTTTGAATCCACATCATTTACACCGGGCACTTTTAGTTCTCTTGCTGGGGTATAGATACAGCACCTTCTCCTCTGCTGTGCTTTCAATTTTAATAAAAGAACTTGCCCAACTGGACTTCTCATGCTCCTCACTAGAAGTCGTCTGCTGAAAGGAGAATCATGTGCACTCTAGGCTTATTTCTTTGATCCAATAGATTTTAAGGCTTTGTAGAACTATTTGCATTATGAGCTATACTAAGTGCTTCCCATTCGGATTAAGGTACCAGAGCTCTCTGGCTCCAATCCTCCCTGGTTCTTAGGTTGATAGCAGCAACATTATCTGGGGTGCATATGGTCACCATGTTCAGAATCAAGATAACTTGTTAGAAGGAAGAGGGCAGGGTGGATGGGTTTTCTTATAATAGGCTTCTGGTGCAACAGGCATTCTTGTTCATACATGTACCTGATTCTCCAAAAATCATTTTAATCACAACAGCAGCAAATGATCTCAGATCTTTATTCTTAAGTGCTTGGAAATTCTTACTAAACATCTGGAGGTCACCATTCTAACCAGTTACAGAATATTCAATTCCGCTGTGCAAGACCAACTTGCATAAATCATGCTCTTCTCATGGGTTGCCTGCAACATAGCTCTCCATTCCATCTTTAATTCAAGTTGTTTCTCTTTTTTAAAAAAAATCTAGATTGCTTTTCTCAGACTGAAGCTTTTGACCATTGGCCATTTTCTCAGCTATCAATGGTGCTGATCAGTTTATTTAGGATCTTCCAATCCACCGCTTTAAATAGAGGGGCTGGAGTTCCTTAAATAGCATGAAGATTGTCCTTTCAAACAGCATCCTGATATCTTAGCCAGGAGGGTTACCTACACTGAGGTAAGGTAAGAAGGCATGATGTAAAGATCATGACTTGAAAAATTATGGAATAGCTTTCTGTTGCAGGTGATGCTGAAGTTGAAGGATGAAAACAATAAACAGCATGTAGAAGTGAAAACTGAGATTATCAGGGAAGATAGTGGCCATTTTATCTGTTGAATTGGGGGAAACTTGAAAGGTCCATAGGAAGTTGTTATGCAATCATGCATAATTTTGCCCCCAATCCCAAGCAGGCAGAAGAGGATTCAAATTCTGACTTATTATGGAAGTACTGTTCAGCTTATTGAATCATAATGTACTGCATTTTGCTGAAGCCTCTTCAGGGACTTTTGCAGGACAACATTGTAGTAACAATTATGCGGAGTTTGTCATTCTACCACAGATAATTATGCTGTACTCCTTACATTCTAGGTAACTATCAAAAAGGAAATAATTCAAGAATTATCTAAAATGTAAAGAATACAGTATGGTTAATTGCTTTGATATATCCAAAAACTGGGCCCTGGCATCATAGTATTTTCCCCCAACCAGTAAATAGAACATCAATTCAGGAAAGTATTGGAATATTCCAGTAGACAAATATCAACACAGTCTTTAGAGAATCTTTTCCCTTATTTTCTAGCAAGACCTTTTTTCTTCTGAAGGGGGGAGGTGATGGTACCCTACACTAGGTAAGCTAAAGAGAAAAAATATCAGGCACATTACAGTGACTTTGTATGAGCTGCATCAAAAAGAGGTTGGCCAAAACAGCACCTGTCTTCCCTTGTAAAAGCAAGATGTGCTCAAAATGGATATATCTAAAGATATAAATCTATCAATGAGTCCTTTGGAACAGATTGTCACTCTGTTTGCTGCAGAGGGAGATATCCACATTACAAAAAGATAAATGTGTCAATAAAGGTAAGATGACCTATGTACAGAAATGCCATCCAGATTTGTAACCCTGGTGCTCTGTAGATAAATTGAATGAAAACTGCGATCAGCCCCAGCCAACTTGGCTAATGTTTAATATTATAGGAAATCCAGAAGGCATCCAGATAAGGCTCACTTCGAAGATCAGTAATGAATGTGAGTATGATCAAATTGCTCTCTTGTTTGTATCTGAAACCAGAAATAAGGTCTACCTTGGTTACAGAAAAACATGTTTTGCCAGCTATTATTCTGAAGTTGTGCAGTCTAAGAGAACACGGCATTAACTTTCTTGAGGACAGTCTAGTTGCAAATGTCCAACGTGGAAAATGTGATGTTTAGAGAGAGTTATCTGTTTCTCCTTATGCAGAGCCTAGCAACACAGGGATAATTTTTAACTTGATTCAGCTTAGGAACCGGCAACCTGAGAAAGAGTTGAAAGGTGAGGAGAGAGGACGGGAATCACGGTATGTTTATAAAACCACCTGTTGCCTGATGAATTTTGATTTGAGGAAGCATATTTATATGTGTTAACTTGAAAGAAGACCAGTTAAGAGATGCTTTTGTTCAGGCTTTGTCCCTCCCCCCGCCCCCCCAAAAAGCTCCAATGAAATTTAAATTATTTGGGACTAGGTGTCAGAACACTTTACGTTAGTAATTCTCTCATCTGTTAAGAACACTATGCACAACCCCCATCCAAAGCCATACACCAAGTCATGGTTACCTTTCCATCCATAAAGCAAAATACACTCCTAACATGTAGGAGCACACTTTGGTGAGTTCCAGTAAATAATACTTAAAGGACTATGAAGGCACCTCAGGGACAGCACCAATTACTGCTTTGTGATGCACTAGGAACAACTCCTAGTCAAGCTAATGGCATCCTTACCTGCTGCTAAAGCCCCATTCCTTCAACTAAAGCTACTTCTCAAAATGGATAAACCTCAAATAAAACCATTCCTTCCACAAACTCTTATCCTAGCACAGTGTGTGTTTCCCTCCCCCACCCTCCCTTTCAACATATCAAAATATTTCTCTACAGCAGTGTTTCTCAATCTCAGCAACTTTAAGATGCGTGGACTTCAATTCCCAGCATTGAATGGCTGAGGAATTCTGGGAGTTAAAAGTCTGCACACCTTAAAATGAATGAAGTGGAGAAATACTGTTCTACAAGATGAACCTGCTGTCCATCCTCTATGAATAAATAGCATTTCAGTTCACTTGTCTTGACCAGTCATACTATCTCAACATATTGATGAGACATTGAATCTCTTCACCATTCAAGGCTCTCTGACTACAACCTACTTGTTCCCTGGTCCTCTGCTGCCATTTGCTAGGTCAGCAATTCTAATCGGATACTTAAAAGGTCTCTTTCCACATACCTGGACGTGTTGAGTTCATGCACCCATATTTCTCTCTGTCACTATCCTTTATCTTCCAGGAACACTGGATGGAGCCACATAAATAATAAATAAATAATATGAATCCATGATTTCTGGACGCACCTTATGCTTAGCATGGGGATTGGGATAATAAAGAGAAAGAGTCAGTGTTTTTCCCTTCACTTTACAGGAAAGGGGCAAACAAAGGCATTGGTTGGTTGCTGTCTCACAATAATGTGTAGGGTTAACCTCCCTTACGATTATGGAGAATAGCCAGCAACTCTCCCTTTCCTCCTGCTGAAGCAAAACGTTCCAGTAACTTCATTTCCTACGACAAGCAGTATCCCCTCTGCCTTGCTGGCTGTCTGCTCTAAACCTAAAGACAGCTGAGCAGACTGAGCACCTCACTATGAAAAAAAAATCATCATAATAAAAACCCATCACATCCCCAGATAGATATAGATGTATTCTACCAGGGAACGGAATTTCCACAAAATAATATCCATAGTGGGTGGTGAGGAACACCCAAAATAAATAAATAATCTGTACAGGACCCTCCTTAAAGCTTTATGGCGAGGCTTATGAGGAAAAAGAAAAAAAAAAATGTTTGCATCGGCATCCAGAAACAATTCACCCCACCATTCTTGGTGCCTCATATTTGAAAGCCAGTTTCTCCTTTTCAACCAGGGCATTTTTTTTAAAAAAAGAGCAATTTTTTTAAAAAATGCCCACTTTTCTAACATATCCAATTACCCATTACCTTTCACTAGTTTGAGCAGCATATTTAACAAAAGGCTCCCATTGTATCACCCATGCTATCCATCCAGTTGGTTTTCTTTCTTCTACTTGACCATTGTTTAACTACTGAGTTGCAAATCTCTGGTTCATCATTTGCCAGCATACAGAATTTCCCAGTCCTAGGTAAAGGTAAAAATGCCAGCCAAACAGATAGAGATAGACTGCAAGAGGACAGATCAATGACTGTTCTGAGAAGTACCATTCTGGTCACCTTCTCCCATCGCTGCCTGGCAGAAAGGTGTCCCTCACAATAATGTGCTCAGTGCTTCTGCCATACAACCAAAACAGGAATGGAGGGGCCCCCTCTTCTAAGGATAGCTTCTGACCATCGTGTTTTTCTAAGCCAAGACTGAGAAATTGCTCACAACATAGAAAATTAAGAACCTGATAAAAATAGGGGCCCTGCCCACAGCCAAGTATTATCTAAAGTGAAATTCAGGGAAAGGAGTGGTTCAACAAGAATAACTAGGCTGCTGCAACAGCATCTCTAAAGCTATCCCTATAGATTCCAAACATGGCACCAGAGAATCAAGATGACCCTACTCCCTATTCCTAAGTATTATTACTACTCTGGGCCTGGGCACAGCAGGCTTGAGGTGATGCCTGCTGTCTCTCAATCAGCTCACAAAAACAAGCTTGCAACATTCACAGCAGCAATTAGCTTCACAGCCATCTCCCTCAATTACAGGGAGATGGCCAGCAAAAGGCAGCAACCCTTCCAGGAGTTGAGTGCTCTCACTGTCATTGATGCCAGACCCACATTCTGCCATTTTTCTTCCCTGGCATCTGATTTACAGCACACTGGCCCTGAAGATGACAACTAGCCCTGGAATTAGGTTCAGATGTCAGCTGCAAGAAGATCCCCCCCGTGGTGGGGTAGAGTTGACCAGGTGGTGCTCCTCTTTCCCCAATCCGAGGATATTCAGAAATCCAAGGAGGTGAAATCTCCAAAGTCACAGTCAAAGAGCTCACTGATGCCTTCACCCTCCTCGAGGCCAAAATGATAGTCCTGAGTCTGGGGTGGTGAAAGTGCAATGAATTCAGAGGGCAGAAAACTTGAGAAGTCATCCTTGCCCTGCAGAAGCAAGGCATCCACGGAAGCCAGTGGTGAGAGGTTTACATCATCCCCGGGACACTTCAGAGGCAGTGTAGTCTCTCCAGATAACAAAGGTTCTGCCAAGAGATAATGGGGAGACTTAGTAACCAGCATAATAGATATACCAGCACCTTTAAACCCAAGTGACTATCTCAAATAAAGCCTTGTCTGTACACAAAAACAAAAGTTGCTTAATCTTCCAATTATATAAAATTTCTTCCAAAATTGTATAAATGATTTTCATGGCTCAGCTGCAACTACAAAAATATCTGATTTGGTCTCTATCACAAATTAGGAATAAATTACATATAATTTGAAACAAAATGTAAAAACATTTTCTTAGAAAAACTCCTAAGACTTGGTACAGAAATGTACCAAGAAATGCATTGCCTTTCTTTCTTATTTGTAGTTTTCCCCCAGAAAGTCTTTCTATGTAGAGCCTTTGTAGAAGTATGTTAGCAAAAACACAACTTTTGTCACCTTTCTCAATGCTTCTCCATCCCACTAGATTGGTATTATACTTATCTTTTGGTCAAAGTAATATGTCTTATGAATTGAAAATGTCAGCCTGAATAATACTTCAAGCATTTAAGTTCCCCCCCTTATCGTATCATATGTGGTTTCTCGTATATCATCTCCCCTAATGCCATCTGTTTCCATGCCAATAGCAATAGCAATAGCAATAGCAGTTAGATTTATATACCGCTTCATAGGGCTTTCAGCCCTCTCTAAGTGGTTTACAGAGTCAGCATATCGCCCCCACAGTCTGGGTCCTCATTTCACCCACCTCGGAAGGATGGAAGGCTGAGTCAACCTTGAGCCGGTGAGATTAGAACCGGTGAACTGCAGATAATAGTCAGCTGAAGTGGCCTGCAGTACTGCACCCTAACCACTGCGCCACCTCGGCTCCTCTCTTTATTCCACATCTTTGCCAAAAAGATTCAAGTGCAGAACCAACAATGGAAGACCAACAACAACTTGCATTCATATTGCAAAAGGATGTATTTGCTTTAGAGCCAGGGTATTTGAAAATCTAGTTTGCTCTTTGCTCATAATTTAAGATCAGATGTGGAAGCCTTTCTGTATCTAGTGTATTTTGTATATTGCAAATGCTATGAAATAAAAACACAGAATAGAATGTCCTCCCTTATGGCATTTTGATACCGGAATTCCTCTTTCTTAAGATAAAAATGGGCATGATTCTTCAAACTAGGGCCATAATTTACATTTAGAACTGCTACGGAGCGAAATTATTTGTTTTGGAAGTTGGACAGATTTGAAGGCTGAATTTGTTTTGCCTAACAGAGGCTTAGCACAGTCATTTCCAGCTCAATTTTGGCAGTATAATCTCAGCCTGAACAAAACTATGCCAGCAAATTTGAAGAATGAGAGTAACAACAGATTGAAAGGGATCAGTCTAAATATCAATAACAACAAAAATGAGACTTAGCAGAGTCCACAAACTACTGGACAATATCCCTAATTTCATACCCTAGCAAAATAACACTGAAGATCATCCAATTGTATATTAGAACAAGACATGAAAAGGGAGATACCAGTCATTTAAGATGGTTTAAGGAAAACAAATAGAGAACAAGAGATATTATTTTGGATGCATATTGCATAACTAAACCCACCATCCTGGGCCCAACGTTTGGGAAGTCAGTCTCTGCCTGTCACAAGCCAGGACAAAGAGTGAGTGATGGAGGAGTAACACCTCCTTAAAAAACCTTGGTCCAGCTGGCCCGGCTGGTAGTACCTCGTAAGGGCCCCTTTCCAGGGTTGCAGCAGAAGACAGTCAATGGTTTTGAAAGCGGAAGAAGGTTTTACGCCCCAATGGCAGATGAAGCGGCAGAACCATCTTCTAGGAAAGCGGTTGTCAACCTGTGGGTCGCGACCCCTTTGGGGTCACAGAGGTTGCCTAAGACAGGGGCGTACGCTGCCCTCTTCTCTCTGACAGCTGCCTCGTTTTTCCCTGGGGGGCTCCGCAGAACATCCCAAGACCGATGCCACCACATCTGCCTTCTTCAGGACAGGTCCTCTTCAGAAGGACGAGGCCCTGCTGGTCCCCTTTGCATTCCTCACCTTCCAGCTTCAGCCCCACGCTGTGGAAAACATAGACGCGCACACGCCCCGCACAATTACAGCCCAGAGCAGGACCAAAGCCCCTCTTCTAACTGGCCCTTCCTCCCTTGGAGGGCTTCGGGGGGAAGCTTCTGCAGAAGCCCGGGTGAGTGAGAACAAATTCCCATCGTTACAAAGTCTCTGAGGCTGTAATTGTATGGGGTGTGTGCACGCTTCTATGTTTTCCACGGTGTGGAGCCGTGCCGAGGCTCTGGGTGGCCGGTGATGATTCTGGAGCCCATCTGCGGGGGCGGTATCCCCCTTGTGTTCCTCGTCTTTCCAGATGGGCTCCGGAGTGATTGCCGGCCGCACTGAGCCTCGGCACAGCTGCCAGGTACTTTTAACCATATATTTTGGTCTTATGACTGCTGCAAAAAATCATAAATGCAGGTCAGTTGTTGAGTGTTTCAAATGTGATTGGAACACTCAACAAGGTGACCACAGTATGTGTGTGCGTGTGTGTGTGTTTGAGAGAGAGAGAGACAGTGACAGAGAGGGAGGGAATCAGAGAGAGACGGACAGACACAGGAGGCCAAAAATTCGGTGTATAAAATGCACCCAGATTTTCACCCTCTTTTTTGGGGAGGGAAAGTGTGTCTTATACACCGAAAAATATGATACCTGAACTATCTTCTTATTTATTCAACACACATTCTGAATATACATATTGAGAGATGCTGGATTGGAAAAATAGCAATATAGCAATAGCAGTAGACTTATATACCGCTTCATAGGGCTTTCAGCCCTCTCTAAGCGGTTTACAGAGAGTCAACATATTGCCCCCAACAATCTGGGTCCTCATTTTACCCACCTCGGAAGGATGGAAGGCTGAGTCAACCCTGAGCAGGTGAGATTTGAACCGCTGAACTGCTGATCTAGCAGTAGCCTGCAGTGCTGCATTTAACCACTGCGCCACCTTGGCTCTCAACCAAGGTGAGCATGGTTTTAAAACTGGAAGAAGAAACATCTATCACCTACACCAGGGGTCCCCAAACTTGGCAATTTTAAGCTGGCTGGAGAATTTTGGGAGTTGAAATCCACAAGTCTTAAAGTTGCTAAGTTTGGGGACCTCTGACCTACACTGTGCTACTCTGACAGCTAAAATTCAAATGATCTAACAATGAAAGTTAAGGAGTTCAGTGGAAAAAACATGGCTAAGATCAAAATAAAAAAATTTTTCCCCCTCTTGATAGAGTGGTAATTTAGGCTTCAGAAAAAATATTCAGATATCATGATGCATTATATCTACAAAATCAAAACACTGTAGATGAAACAATTCTGAGCATGCTTCTGTGTTCTTCCCAGTTTTATGTACATGCTCTACCGGAAGGCCACACTAGGAAATGCATAGCTACAATAGTCAAAACACAAGCTTGACACAGAAGGCTTGCTGGCCTCAGTTACTTTTGGGTGCCAATTCTTAAGGCAACAATTGACATACCTTGGTCTCCACTCAGCAATGGCAAACTTGTATCCTGAGAAGGGTGTAGAAGCACAGAGGGTGTTGTTTGTGAAGGTTGTGAAGAAGGCTCCTCAGGAGCCACTTTCAATGGACTCTTGGTAGGACTACAGACACCAGAGCTTTCTTCTGGGCACAGGAACACATCAACAGGGCCCTGAGTACTTTTCACAGCAATCTGGAAAGCCTAACAGAGATGGAGAAAAGAACATCTGAGGAGACATAGAATGGGGCGTTGGTTCTTACCTGATACGCCCCTTCTCTGGGCAGGTGGAGATAGTGGTCATGCATGGGTTAACTCAGTCAGTAACCAATAGAACTGAGTCTACCAAAGTGATGTCATCACCTCTGAGGAGCAGGCTCCCGCTTTTCTTGACGAAGGAGATAAGTAGACTGCTATGCGGTGAACAATCGCTTTCTGTCCAGTGACTACACAACATGCTCCCAGATCACTCCTGCAAGGTAGGCCAGGATCTCAAGGGTAAGGATGACCGCTGTCTCCGCCTGCCCAGAGAAGGTAAGAACCAACGCCCCATTCTCCAAAGTTGGTGGAGACAGTGGTTATGCATGGGACGTACCAAAGCTGGCATGTCCCCGGGAGGGCATGAGACTGGCCTAGGAGCTGGAAGAAGGGAGAACCTGTTGGAGGATTCGCCGTCCGAAAGCTGCATCTGCCGATCCATATCAATCCACCTTGTAATGTTGTATAAATGAATTAGGAGTAGATCAGGTCGCTGCCTTGCAGATCTCTTCCACCGAGCCCAATCGAGAGACCAATTTAGAAAAGTAATTTTCTTTCTTTGTTTGAGTGAAATCCAATTAAATGCAATTAAAGTAATCAATTATTAAGTATTAGTTGAGGAGAAAGCGATTAGCACAGCCAGTTCCAATCGAACTGAGTCTAAAAAAGGAGGAGCATGCTCCTCAGAGGCGATGACATCACTTTGGTAGACTCAGTTCTATTGGTTCTGGTTCTGGCCCCCCTCTATCTGGTAATGAATGCAGACACAGGCTTAGCTGTTTGCCACTCTTTATTCACAGCAATTATAATCCTGTTGGCTGAAAGCCTAGACATGACTCACTGGCAAGAAGTTGGCAGCAACCCAGACTCCAACAGACAGGTGAACACAAGGCAGACCAGACAAGTAGTTCTCCAGATTACTACGAACAGTTGTGTCCTGCAAAAGGACTCCTTCCAAAGTCTCTTCTTATATACTCTCTTGGGAGGGGCCAAGCCACAACCACCTGGGCTTGATTATCTCTTATGAGTCTGTCTCCGTAACTGCTGCCTCTGTTTCTCCGCCCTACATTGCCTGGTGTCAGGGACAAACTCCCTTTGATCTTCCCCACTGTTCCATGCCTCAGGCGCCTCCTGGTGGCCAACCAGCCTCTCTGGTCCCTGCTCTGAGTCTGAACCCTGCCCAGGGTCCTCCACATCTTCCATAGCAGACTCATAGGTTTCCTCGCTATCCGAGTCCATCAGCAGCTCAAACGGATCCTGCTGAGCTACAATAGGTTACTGACTGAGTTAACCCATGCATAACCACTGTCTCCACCAACTTTGGAGAAGACTGCATACACTTTTGTTGTGAGGGTGGTAGTGGTAAGCCTCTGCAGATCTTTTCTATGAAGAATATTTTGGGAACATCCAATTTTATAAAATCTTCAGAATTTTATCTCTTTGTGACTAGATGACAAAAAACATCTAACTCTTTTGGCTTGTTTCACTGCCTGGGACAATTATTGCTCATAACAATAGACAGTTCCTAAATTCTGCAAGGAAATTTTGAGATGCCCGGTACATCTCAATATCTGAGTTTAAAACATTCTATTTTGTAATGATCTCTGCTCATAGTTTTAATACTTTGTAGAAATGTATTAAATCAAAAATAGTAAAATGAGAAAGAAGTTCTACTTGAAGCATTCTATTTTGTTATATATCACTTTAACAATGCTATTCATGAGCTAACAAGGCATTGCGTCTACCTAGATGTTAACTGCTTAGGTAACCAAGGGCTGCAAAAGCCTTTATTCTGTGCATCATAATTGGCTCCAAATAGACAGTAACTTATTCTATTAGACTAACCCAACACGTACAACCTCTATTTCATATGCCCCAAACTTTCCTCACCATGTCAACAAATGTCTCAGACCCTTAGCTCACCAGTTATACTTGGTTCACAAAACATTGGTTCAGGTGGCTTATCCTACAAAAGGACATTTTTTTACAGGGCAGCACAATAAGTGGATAGGATTTCATTCTTGTTGATTGTTTAACTAATCTAGGATATAACAATTTGTGCCAGTTGATTATTGTAAAATATTGTACAATGTATGTAGCTCAATGACATACAGCTAAACTGTATTCTAAGAGACTGAGCTCAATATGTCAGAGTGTCATTTGGTTGAGCTAAGCAGCTATAGCAATTAGATGGATGGATGGATGAATGGATCAGCATACAGAATCTTGCATTTAAAAACCAAGCTTCCCTGGATCTATCATACTGGTGGCTATATTTCTCAGTCACCATACTGTTTCAAGATATACTACACTTAAATGGACTTGCAGAAACCTTTCCTATCTAATGAGGAATGGAAAGGATAAACATAGTAAAGAGGATTTGGATTCTGAAAGTTTTAAGTGTGTAAGGATTCCATGAGAGGCCCCAAATGGCCTCTGTAATTCTTGGAAGCAGGAAGGTTACCTCTGCAGGATCAGAGACTTGCATCTGTGTCTCAGGGGGGGCTTTGATGACCATCACCAACTGCTCTGAGGGGTCTGCAATGTTGCGTAGATCTTGGCAAGTCACATAAGCTGAAGTATAGTCAGTCAAGTTTTGTCAGAAATATCACAAGATATGTGTCAAGATACAAAACTAGAATAGCAATATACAACTGTTAGGCTCAAATCACTACTTATTAGGAAAAAGGCATACAAGAAGTCCTTGATTAATGAACAGTCATTTAACAACCACTCAGGGTTACAATAGCTTTAGACTAGCTACTTCCTTAATTTCAGGATGCAATTAATCTGGCCATGAAGATTTAATCTTATTCAAAATAACCATGTCTGTATGCCTGTTTCTATTTCTTTCTTTTTAATATTTCGATGCCAGTCTATTTCAAATTTTAATTATTTCCCTCCCTCTACAATTTCTGTGTAATAAATAATCTGTTCAGGAGACACAGTTTTAGTTGGAAAACAGTGCTTGTTAACTCTCAGTCTTCTGACTTGCAATTTCTGAGATCTGTGAAATTCTCCACAAGTTTGTAGAGTGTCAGAAAATTAATTTCAATTATTCAAAATTATGAGCACACTCATTAGTTTAATCCTGTGAAGTGAGATGATGAAGAGATTAATCTAACCAATTTTATTCAGCACACTTAAGTCCTTACCAAATATATTTTACCTGTGACATGGAACTTACAAACCTATTTTATTGGAACGTTATTGTAAGGGGAAAAATGGGGGGCAGGGAAGAGAAGAAAGAATAGCTGAAGTTTTCTCTCATATGCATATGTTAAGACTGTTCATTTACCAGAAAGGGTGGATTGCAGATTTCATTATCAGGAACAGGTTCAACTACAGAGCTGCCAGGCAAAAATCAACAAGAAACATCTGACAGATGCACCACCATCACCACCCTTCTTTCCCTTTCTTTCTGAGATATATACACACATGTATACCTCACTGACAATTCAGAGCCTTAGCCAACAGCCAGGTAGGGATTTTCCATTAACTCACAGGGTGTGGAAGTACAAATTAAAGTACCAACACCCAATCCAGGAATGTTGGGAGTGCAGCTGCCTCTTTGGAATATGACACTTTACTGCTACTGGTTACTGCAGAAAATTTGCTCCTATGAACCTGTTTTATGCTCTATGAGTGGATAAAACCATCCAATCCCCATTCATCTTGAAAAGAAGGATATTGCTTGTTTTCAGGTTCCTCAGTAAGGATCTTGAATTGAGTAGTACACATCTGGATGAGGCTGTCCAGATGCTGTTCTGCTGCTTGAAGATCCTGTAGTTCCTTCATTAACACTTGATTCTTATTGGTGCCCGCCACAGAAGTCCGGTTCCCCCTAGAAAAAAGAATAAGGCAAGATGAAATACTCTATGACTAATAACTTGGCAAGTCTTAGCATTAAGATAGATGAGAAGTAAACTACATTGTGTGTGCTTTCACATTGTCAGAATAACACAGCAAAAGACAGACAAATGCTCAATTAAGTAAATTAGCTAATTTTTAAAGGGAAAGTTCAACAAATTACCTGGAGAAAATATTCTTGCCACATAGTATTCTAACCCTATGCCTGGTATAAGATTCCATGTTGTCTCTTTTAATATCCTTAATATCTATATAAAGCGATTGGGAAAAATCATTCTGAGATTTAACCAAGGTATCATCAATAGGCATAAGAGGCTGTGCAGGATATGTTCTAGGAGAGTAGGTGGCTGGATGGGAACCAATAAACTGTGTCTGAATCCCAACAAGACTGAAATGTTGTTGAGAGGGAGTTCCAGCCTATGAATTAGGAAGACAGGTAGTTCTAGATAATTCTGAGCTCTTTCAAAGCAGCAGATGAATTAAGGAATAACTCCAAGCAATGCGTTTTGCGTGACCCGACAAAAGCGTGCCAACAAAACCGCATCGCTAAAACCGCAATGTCATCAACGCGCTGACTACAGCACGGTGACAGAAGGGCGATTTACAACAGCGCGTCGACAGAAGGGCGATTTAAATTAAGGTAAGGGTTAGGGTTAGGGTTAGGTTTAGGATTAGGGTTAGGTTTAGGGTTAGCGTTACATTTAGGGTTACGTTTAGGGTTAGGTTTAGAGTTAGGTTTAGGTTTACAGCGTGCTTCTGTCGCCACGCTGTTGTCAGCGCGATTCAGCGCTCATTCGTTGGAGCACCTTAGAACTTGCGGTTTTGTCACCGCGGTTTAGTCGGGCGCGCTTTTGTCGGTCGCCCTTTTGTCGGTGAACCGCATTTTGTAACTGTCACAAGGATCAAGTGATCCTTGTCTTAATAATCCCATGTTTGAACTAATGTAATTCAGTTTTTATGGGGTTGCCTTTGAAACCTCTTGGGAGACTTTAGTAAGTGCAGAATTCAACCTCTTGGTTACGCTTAGAGTAACTGGTTGTCATACAAAGTCATTAGAGACAGTATAGCTATCTGTTTGCTTCCAAGATGATATCAGTGCTGATTTATGAGATATAACAGATTGATCTTTGTAGTAGATCTGCTTACGGAGCTTTCTGTGAGAAATGCCTGGAAAGTAGTGACCCAAGCAACAATCTTCTTCCCGTTGACCATGCCTAATAAATCCTGAGTGATTTTAAGGTATTTGAGGCTTTTATATTCTTAGTTTTTGTCTGTAATATGTTCTGGAACTGGTAGTGTATAATATCACCAGGAAGCTTCAGAAATTTGCCTAAAATAATTCCTTTCCCATCTTAATTATTCCATTCTCTTCTCATCCACATTTAGTGGTCACCAAGCATGCTCACTTCTCATTTATTTATTAGAACTATATTCTATCTTTCTTTCAGGGTCTCATTATGGTATGAATTGCACTCCACTCCTTCTACCAACTTTTTTTTTGTAGCAAAGCTCTAAGATATACTGGGATAAGAGATAATGTCTGACCAAAATAATTCAGTGAGCTTCCATGGCTTATAAGAGTAGTAACCCAATATTTTAACCATCACATCCTACTGTCAGTAGCCAGTTTTCTTGTTCATCTGCAAACTTAAAAATTCCCTGAGTCTCTCATCTATAAGCCATAGTACCAATTGTATAAACACTGTGGAAACAATAAAGTTGTCATTTTGCAAGAATGTTGGATTATTGCCATAACTGGGTAGTCCACCAACCCATAAAGATTCAATTTTCATATTTAACTGTATTTATTTCTATCTGATAATAAGCAGCAAAATATACTAAATTCTCAGAACATAAGTTTATAATAAGCAACAATGATATGTTCATGGAGAAACTGATGGTTTAAAATTATTTACGCAATTGATTAAATTTTTATAAACAATTATTGTCTCACTTTTAACTAAGTTGAACACAGATTAATGAACTTTTATTCATGTTATTCTCACTAGTCTAATGTTGTTAATGTGGTTTTCCTTGCAATAATTTCCCCCCCTGCAGTACTGTTTTAAAGTAAATGAAGACAAATATTCTTTTGAATATACTTCCACAAATGCATAGAGGCATCTAAGGGATTATAAGAGAATAATCTTACAGACATATTCCATTTGTAATTTGTTTTAGGATAATTCAGATTAACATGTTCTAGTTCTCTTGATTGAAAACACATATAGACATACAAAGAATCTATAAAATACTGTATTTTTCAGAGTATAAGATGCACCTGAGTATAAGACGCAGCAAGGTTTTGAAGAGGAAAATTTTAAAAAAAGATTTTTCACTCTGCAAACCTCCCCAAAACGGCCTGTTTTTGCAAAAACCGGCCCATTTTTCTTCCCCAAAAAGGCACAAATAGCCTTTAGAGAGCTTGCAGAGTGCTCCCAAGAGGGAGGGGGGTTAAAAACGAGCAAAAACATTGGTGATTTTTTGCAAAAAAGGTGCCTGCTTTTTGTAAAAAAAAAAAAAGGGCATGGATAGCTTTTAGGAAGCTTTTAGAGTGTTCCTGGGGGCTGGGGGGGGTGATAAAATTGAGCAAAAAACGGGCCATTTTGTGCTCATTTCTGCCCTCCCCAGCCCCCCCCCCAGGAGCTCTCCAAAAGCTTCCTACAAATTCTGCACAGCCATTTTGGTGAAGGGGATGGGGTTTCGGAAGGCAAAAAATGCTGTATTCAATGTATAAGACACACCCAGATTTTCAGCCTCTTTTTGAGGGAAAAAGGTGCATCTTATACTCCAAAAAATATGGTGTGTGTGTGTGTGTGTGTATACATACATACATACATACATACATACATACATACATACATACATACATATATATATATATATTAGTTAAATAAGTGTACCAACAACATAAATGGAAACTATGGCAACTTAATATATAACTATTATACAGACAGTGCTCTACTTCTGGGTTACAATATAATGGAGCCAAACAAACATCACCAGAACACCAAGTTGGAAGATTGACAGGTGACATTCTACTTACAGCCATTGGATATGGTTCTTGGATTTCTTGGTGATGAGCTGGATGCCCTCCAGGACATTTGTTATGTCATAAATACGCCTCTTCTGCACCTTTAGTACTTCAGCAGCCCAGTTGAGATCCACAACACCATCAGGAGACTGACTCAATAGCTCTAAGAAGCGCTTGGTGGTCAAGTTGAGAGACGTTTCATAGCGGGATTTCTCTCCAGGAGACTTTAAACCTGGGGATGAATCAGGGCTTAATTACAACAGCTGCAATTCTTCTTAAATAAATCTCAAACTTAAACCATCAATTTGCTCAGCTTGCACTATTTATCTGACAAGAAAGCAAACACCGTTGTTGGAGATAGGCATCCTCTGGTTCAGAGTTTCATTCTCTCGGTCTCACCTAGCTTGAAAGCTGCAATGACTACCCTAGAAATAGAAAGAGAGGAATAAACACCACTCACCCTTCCCACACTGACCAAGTATGTTGCCAAGATACATTGTGGGGATATGAAAAATGGATTTTACTACCAAAGGAATTGAATTTGGTTAGATGTTTGGGATGGATTGTACATTGAGGACCCAGATTGTTGGGGGCAATATGCTGACTCTCTGTAAACCGCTTAGAGAGGCCTGAAAGGCCTATGAAGCGGTATATAAGTCTACTGCTATTGCTATTGCTATTGTAAACTGCCGAAAGTTTCCTTGAAGTGTGAGATGGGCAGCATATAAATTGATTGACTGATTGATTCAATTGAATGAATGGCAATTGTGGATAATATAGCATCATTTGCCAAACTCAACTGTGAACTCAGATGAGACTTTCAACTTTAGCAATGAGTTAAAACAAATGCCTGTGTTTCAAGGAAATTAACCTTAAAAAAAAATGAAATCTCTGATTTTTAGGGTGCTAAATTCTGAAACCCCAAAAGCAACTTTGCACAATATACATGTCATTTCAGAAACAAAAGCCATTTCCCTCATGAATTCAAAAGCAAAGCAAGGCTGAAAAAGCATCAATACTCCAGTGTCCCAGTACTAGCAGTCATTTCCAAGATTTTACTGGACCAATGTGGCATTATTAAGCCACTAAGACAAGGATTCTTGAAGTAGCTGCAGAAATTAGGGTGCCAAAGTTCCCATCTATATACTAGTACCTTTTATAGGATTTTTTGCTTTTCCTCGAGCCACCTGAGCATGGTCTGCAATGTATTGATGGTCAGTCTCCAAATTCAATTTCCGTTTTACCTGGAAAATAAGCGAGATTTGTAAATAACCACACCACTTAAGCTCTAATAAAACAAGTAGTAATCATGTAAAACTAGGAGCATATCTACACATCTTACTGTTATTGAATAAGGGCTGCCTTTAAATGTAAGGCCATTCAGAGTTGCCTGAACCGTGAGATGGGTGGCAAATAAATTTAATGAATAAATAAATAAAATTAATGATAGATAGATAGATAGATAGATAGATAGATAGATAGATAAGGGAAAGAAAGAAAGAAAAAGAAAAAAGAAAGAAAAAAGAAAGAGAAAGAAAGAAAGAAAGAAAGAAAGAAAGAAAATAAATATGGGTTTGTGGAAAATTAATTATTACATTTAATTAGTTGAATAAACTGTTACATTTTAAACAAAAAAATTCCTCATTTTCTCAATACATTAAGGGCAAAAATTAGCAGCAGCTTTGGTTTTCCAGTTTTCACCTACAGGCAGCTCATCTTGCTTGCTGTTCTATCAGTTTCAGATTGAACCAGATGATAAAACTCTGACCAGAATCCCTACTCTGTTGCTCTAATGGTGGATTATAAACTTAGATGACTATCATAAAGATTGTCTATGAAGTTTTACTGATATTATCCAGTCACTTTAATAGCCTCTACAGGGCCAAGAGAGTGGGGGCCATTCCGGGAATGTAGCTAGCACATTTGACATCCAGAACAACTATTTCCACTCATCAAATAGTACCATGAGGTTCTGGAACTTCTGCTGATTCTATCTCTGTCATTGCTGCCACATCACTGCCTGCTAAACAGCTGACCAGCACAATGGCAGCAGTGACCAATTCTATACCAGCTGCTGACCTTCTGGATAATCTCCTATCTTACATCCTCTCATTGTCTCTATCTGGGGCAAACCATTCCCATCATTTCATTTTAGCATGTCCTAGGATCATTCTCATCTTAAGGAAAAGGATGTTCCATAGGAAGCAATCTGCCACCAAGAACATCTACCATCAAACCACCTCCCATAGCACACTCTAGTTGGGGAATACACCTGGTAGACAGTCCTAGCCATCCAAGTCAGATATGCAGAATTTATAGAGCAAAGGCAAAGTCTTATTGTCTTAGGTGAGCAGGGTGGAAGGCATATCTGCTTGAAAGCAGCGGTCCCCACTCCTGAGGCCACACAAGCAGCAAGCGAGTGGGAGAAACTCCATTTGCACAAGCGGGGGGGGGGCATGAGTGCTCACGCGCAAAAGCTTCATTTGCACATAAAGAGCCTTTGGACACACATACACATGCACACCACTTGCATGGAACCATCCCCTCTCCCCCTCACTGCCACTGCCCCCCACCAGTTCAGAAAGACTGGGGACCACTGCTTTAAAGGCAGTAATTAACATTTTGTTTTTATTTTTATTTTGAATTTTACTTGGAAACAGACTGGCAATGAACGCTGCAGGAATGTGACCAGACAGGAAGCAAGAGGGCCATTGCATGCTGGCTGATTTAAGTTTTTAGGTGATCTTAAAATGCAGCCCTATGTAGATCAAATTAATTGTAGATTAAAACTAATTTGCAAATGATATGAGCATCACTGTTAGAATATTCAGTCTAAATGAGGAGATCCATTAATATAGAATGGAGAAAAGTAATTTAATTCTGGAAGAATTCCAGGATATTTTGCAAAAATGTAGAACTTTCTTTTAAGATTGTCCATTTCTATAAAAATGGATTCAAAAGAGGAGTCAAAAGAGAAATGACTCAGAATCAGGCTGCTTTGGATAGGGATTTAAAATTGACAGCATACAAGAATGACATTGCGAAGGATGTTATATAAAGGATTAAAAATGAAAGTAGTGATATTTTAGTAGCAAAAGGGACACACAAATAATAAATCAGAAGAGCGGCTTCTGTGTGGATTTCAATTCAGAAGAATGACTTGAATATTTTTTATTTTGAACTTACAAAAGAGATGTATTAAACCTATGGAGTTCTTGAGAAAAGATAAAGAGAGAATGAAAAGAAACCTTTTTCTGGGACACTATTTAAAAGGAATAAACTTTTTAAAATAACAAGATTTAAAAAGTAAGCTCATTCAACTAAGATTAAAATTATATGATTTTTTTTCTAGCAGCTTTTAGTGGGATCAGGACTGAATGAGGAAGCTTGAAAGATGTGATAAAGACAAGATAAAAATATGGGAAAAGATTTTTTTTCTTGTATTGTTAGAGAAGGTTATCAGCTATAGTATTAAAATTGTAAGAAAATGTTAAACCGGCAAAGGAGTTTCTAACAGGAGATGAAGAGAAGAGATTTAAATTGTGGGGCAATATTTAATGGGATTACATTTCAGTATGTTGATGTTTCTGGTAGTTCTTAATGAAATCTTTTCTGATTAACTTTGAATGATGAAGCTTTAAATATTTTATAGTTCCAAAACATGGGCAGAAAATATTTGTATTTCTAGAAAAAAGAGTAAGTTATTGTACAAAATAAATGAAAGGAATATGAACATTGTTTAAGGTTAATATATATTAAAATTGCCAATATATACTTTACATATAAATTTAAATATATACATTTGCTAAGAGATAAAGGTAAGATATAGGATGAAGACATTCTAGGTCAGTGATGGTGAACCTTTCAGGCACCAAGTGCCCAAACTGCAAGGCACATGAATTCAAAAACACATGTGCAGCAGAGACCCGAAGACCAACTGGCCAGCAGGAGGCGGGACATCCCAACGCTGGCAGCTCTGTCAGAGGTGAGATCTTTTTCTTTCATGAGCTTCTGTTTCATTTTTGCAGGGAAACAGAAGCTCACGAAACAAACGCCACAGAGATCTAACCTGGGGCAACGGCACTCATGCCCACAGAGAGGTCTCTGCGTGCCACCTGTGGCACACGTGCCATAGGTTCACCATCATGGTTCTAGGCTGAAATGAGACGGATGTGATAGCTTACTGAAATCGTTCGCACTTACATTGATTAAGTGAAAAGTCTTGTTTTGTTTTATTTATTTATTGTAATTTGTCAAACAAAAACGAAAACAGGAGTAATATAAAAATACAGTGACGGGTATGATAGGCATGTGAGTGCACTCATGCACACCCCTTTAAGGATCTCGGATGTCAATTTGCGATTAAAACTGTGAAAATTTGTAGCTGAGACAACTGAATCAGGTGGAGCATTCCAGGTTTTCACAACTCTATTACAAAAATTGTATTTTAAGTCAAGTTTAGAACAATTTACATTGTTTAAAGTGGTTGTTCGTGTGCGTATTATTGTGATTAAAGCAGAAAAAGTCATTTACAGGTAAAACATTACTACGCACAATTTTGTATGCAATACCTAAGGCAGGTCAGTGTCTCGGGGTGGAGTCATTCCCAGCTGTACCAATAAAGGCGAATCCCCCAAATAAATGCAAGCGTCCCCTGTGCATGCACCCCACCCCCGGAGCATGTGTTGCAGAGACCCGAAGACCAGCTGGCCAGCAGGAGGCACACGCACATGCACGTTGGAGCTGGGCTGGGGCGATGGCTGGCGTGACTGCAGAGAGGGCTCTGTGTGCCACCTGTGGCACACGTGCCATAGCTTTGCCATCATGGGCTTAGGATATAATCACGTTATTCTTTCCTTTTAAATTTTCAGATATTTAGTTTCCATAATTACAATATTGTTGCAAGATACTTTTATGTTTTGCTATGACAATTACAACAAATTACTAGCTAACATAATTAGAAATTGATAACTTTTAGTAGGTATGTACCAAGATTGGAGAAAAAAACTTGATCCAGGTAATAGAAGCAAATAGAGGCTAGGACAATTCAGGAAATTGGCAAATTGTTGATAAACTGATACATTGGAAATGAAATGGAGTTTGATGCCATTAGACACAAATTATATGTCTACATTTCCAAACTATCTTATTTTTGCTTGCTTATATAATTTCACACAAAATTGAAATAGGCTTTCTTCTGAATCATTCAACTATGTAAGTACATTATAAGCCAGTATCTGCAATAACCACAACACATGGCTAACAAAGCAATCACCAGCAGGAGATACTGTTTTTTAAAGACATCATTTCTATATGAAAGCAAATCTCTTTCCCACATTCTCACTGTATAGAATGGGTAGGTATATTTAATAAATCCGGCCAGATAATAAGATTTTTAAAATATAACCTGATCATCATAGTTAGTCCAGATAGTGTTTGATATGAAAAATTTGTATTTTTATTTCTGTTACATTTTGTTATACTATGTGTTAATCTTACTTCTGTAACAAGAAACGTCTCTTTTCATTTTTCCCTTGCTTTACTCATAACCACCCATGCTTTTAGAAAAGTACAACCTAATTCCTTTATGTCCTTTTGCCACTTAAGACACACGGAGATCAGGTCTCTCAGATGGAGCTCAGCTAAGGTTGACCTCCATTTGATCTAAGAATGCCTTGTTTGAATTTCTTCCTATTCACTGTTCTCAAAGCTTGCCTATGAACTTAACAGTGAGTAAGCACTGGGAATATGCATCATTCTTTTTTTACTGCTGACAGTCTCTTGACCAATGAAACCCATCAAAATGTTCAATCTAGGAACATTGCTATTGTTTCTACACTTTCTTCTCTTTTGTTTGCATTGTCCTGCTCTCTTAAAGACATTATCTGGGCACAAGAAATGTATTTAAAGCTTATATCAAGATGAAGTGAGATGGTGAAGATAAAGCAAAAAGAAAAGTGCCTACTCCCAATTTTTAAAGTAGTGCCATTGCCTTTTACCCTTCTCTTTGGATGTGAGACCTTTAAAATTAACAAGTTGTAAATCAAGTAATTCAAGAATTTATCTTCCTTGGATCAAAATTATTCAAGATGACAGTCTTACAACTGAAATCAAACGCAGGATAACTTTAGACCATACAGCAATGCAGTGGTGGGTTCCGGATCCCGTTGCAACCAGTACGGTTACAATGGGGCCTGGCGTCCTCCACATGAATGTGTACGGCGCGCACATGTGTCGTACCTGCCAGCGATGCCTCTGCAAGCCTCCGCGATGCTCCGGCTGCTTAAAATTGATGCCTCTGAACTGTGGTGATGGCGTAAATAATTGCATTTACCATGGGCAACCAAAGCTACCAACAGAGAAGTGCTGAATCGCGTAAAACCAGATACCTCATTAGAAGCCAAAATCACAAGACTATGTCTGATTTACTTTGGCCATGTCACACACAAAACTTCATTGGAGAACTCAATAATGTTAGGAATGGTTAGTGGATCAAGAAGGGGCAAGCAAAGCTGGCTTGATACCATCAAAGCTGATACAAAGATGGACATCCAACAACCAAAAGAAGCTGTGTTTGGCAGGTAACATGGAGAGCCTACAATGTTGCCAAGAGTCAGACACAACTGAATGGTTAATACCGACCGTTCTTAAAATAATTGCTAAGAAAGATGTAATTGTTTCCCTGGATTGGCATTAGTATTGGAATTCTCATTGGTATTGCTGGGATTGAAATTTAAGATTGCAAAATTGGTTTCATTTTACAATATAGAGTACTAGCTGGATACCCGTGCTTCGTGACGAAACTGTGTGATCAGACAATGCAGAAGAAATCCGGTTCACTTTGGTTCAATCCGTTGGCTCAGTGGTGGTTGGTGACTGAAATAATAAGGGAATATTGCTCCCGCCATCTTGAGTCCGGAAGCAGTTCCATAGGTGGAAGAGGTAGACATTTTGTTGAGATACCGACGTTTAGTACTGTAAGGAACCTCAGACTGTTCCTGAGTGAAGGAGTGGAACGTCTGCCAGTTTGAACTGAGGTAATGGAATGTGAGGCAACTGGCAGTTAGAACAGAGTTCTTTTCAGGTGGGGAGGGGGAGTAGAACTCCTTAGCATCAGAGCAAGTTAATTACTGTATAAGAAATATTAATAATCTGATGGTCATTTTAAAAAATCCTTTCTTAGTGAACACCTAGAAGCCAAGACGTGCCAAATTTAAAGTTTGTAGGCTTTATGGCTCTGGAGATTTCATGAGTGAGTGAGTGGTAATTGGCTTTTATATATATAGATTACAGAAGTATCTTAATGAAAAGGTAAGTAATGAAACTAAATCTCACCCTTCCCACCTGCGAGGAGAGCCTTCAGCCCTTTGAATATCTATACCCACTTGCTTTCGGGTATAACATACCTGGAATCCTAACAAGTCAGGCAGCTAAAATAAGAGACAATAACTGAAAAACTGGGCACATTGGTTTGGTTTAACATTAATAAAATGTATTCTCATACATCTGACTGGTAGATAATTTTCACAATATATTAGAATTATTTCAGAGGATCTCAAAGCATGACAAAAATACTTCAGGGAGTAATTATACACATGTCTGACTGAAACCTTAGAAAACAGGCAGTTCCCACAATAAAAGGAATCATGAACCCAGCATAAATTAAAAACACTTCACATCATCATAAAACCAGAATTTCTAGAGGCCCTGGGTGAAAAGCTGCAGTAATTAAACCAGTTTGGATCTGCAGAATAGATATGGATACTGGAAAACTGATGCCAAGAATGCCTCTGAATGGGAGTGAGGTTTGAAACTAGTGAATATGGTTAATGAACTATACAATGAATAAGACAATAATTTTTAATTTAGTCATGAGAAGTATTACTGTTTAATATGAACAATCTGTTTATGAGCTTGTCTTTTCCTGTCACATTTATGTTATAAAATGTTGCAACCAGCTTCTCCCTTCCTAGCTTGCAGGAGACATGGCATTTCTATCAGCACAAAACAGTAGTACAAGCATCATCATTGCAAAGAAATGAGAAAATATCTTCATTTTAAAGAAATTAACAGTGGCTAAAAATGCACCGGCTAGGAGAATAATCTTATGTCCTATTGCACTGTGACCAGTCTTCCTAAAGAGGATATTTTTCACCCAATGAACATCATTCAACAAATCAGGAGACATATATCCTTAATCCCAGGTGAGCCTTCAGTGTAGAACTATGGCTCTGTTTTTCCCTTCATAAGGAAAGGGTTATTGAATGGTGTTTTATTGGGTGCTTCCAGTAGAATATCTCCTTGTTCTATCAAAAGAAGTACAAAAGTGTACTTTTTATACATAAAAAACAGTGTTCAACCCACCCACCCCAAATTATGTTAATGAATGATTTACACATTACTAAATTGATTGAAAACATCAAGGGTAATCTGAATAAAATAGATTCAGTTAAAATCTGGATTTGAGAGGGTTCAGTATATATTTGGCTATGCTGTTACATAACCTGGCATCTCCAGTTTTTGAGCACATGGGGAAAAAGGTAACAGAAAACTATGTCAAACCATCAGTAAAGCCAGTAGAACAATAGTTGCCAAACCTTTTCAGTCCACTGCCCCCTTGGTGCTACAAACTGATCCTCAGTGCCCCCCACCCAGTGGTGGAATTCAATTTTTTTTACTACCGGTTCTGTGGGCGTGGCTTGGTGGGCGTGGCTGGGGGGGTCATGTGACTGGGCCGTTTGCACGATGGAAGGAAGATAGCAACAGTAAAATTCAAAACTGCAACAATGAATTGCACATTTATTCAAAATCCAATTTAAAAACCTTTTTAGTTAATGTTAATTCAACAAAATTGTTGAACATAATCCAGTGATACTAGGTTTTCAAAGTCTGATAGTCATTTATCAAGAACCTTAGTAACTAGTAACTTAGTAAATTCAGTAAAATTTAGTAACTACTTCACTGTTCAGTAAATTCTTAATGTGATGGATGGGCTTGATGAAGTGATATCAGTTTCCCAATGTCTGGTTTTAAGTCACTTAGCAGGAGTCTTAAATCACCATGTTCAGTAATCTGGAGTCGATTTCTTTGCTTGGAGAGAAGTTGGATGACCACACTGAAGCCACGTTCCACCAAATATGATGTTGGAAATGCAACAAGGAGCTTCTTAACCACTGTCCATAGTGCAGGATAGTGATCAGAAATTTCTTTCTGTAACCAAAACTCTTGGTACAATTTCTTAAACTTTGGCTTCAGCTCAATGTCATTTTGCAGCTCTATGAGTTGTTCCTTCACTACTTCATCTTCCTCATTATCTGAAAATGGATTTATCACCCAATCTGGAATTTTCATCAAAAAAAGATCCTGATATCACTCAGACATAGTCTTAAAATGTCAGAGAAACAACTTTAGCTGGATAGTCACATCCCTGCAATAACATTATTGCAATTTTCAGTTTCATTAATTTCCACAATATCAACACTAGCTTTGCTACTAACCCCTTCCAAACCATCTGCATAGTCTTTAAGATTTGGTGGTCTAAATATCAAAAACGGTTGACTCACATCACACATCTAAGCAAAACTGAAGTACAATCTATTTTCCTTTTTTAAAAAAAAAAAATCTCAATTTTAAGATTTGTATTACTGTTTTCATCCAGTCCTCATCCAGAAATGGCAAGAAACTCTGGTGTCATTTTTTAAAGCAACCATGGACAGATAATTGCTCATACTTGCCTTAATATTATTGGCCAAGTTTCTTATTGGCTATGCTAACCAAGAGGTGCTCTGGTCATTGTTAACCCTGCTGCAAAATTTATGTGTGCACATATCCACACATACAAAGGCACACAATATAATCTTATCTCCTTCAGATTGCCAATTATTTTGCACGACACAGACATTCTGCCTTTAAATGCTTACATGGTTTCAATGGCTAAATTTCTGCTTGCCGAACCAACTATTCAAAACCAGTAATTCCGCAAGGAGAGAGGATGGGAATGGGGATATTTCAAAAACTAAACACATATCCTAAAAGAAAATCCACCCATGACCAGCATTGAGTGGAGCTTTTATAAACTTTAGAATAAATGAGCTGGAAGGGACCTTGAAGGTCTTCTGGTCCAGCTCCCTGCTCAAGCAGGAGAACCTATACCACAGGTCTTCAAACTTGGCAACTTTAAGACTTGTGGACTTCAACTCCCAGAATTCTCCAGACAGCTATGGACTTCAACTCCCAGCTATGCTAGCTGGAGAATTGTGGGAGTTGAAGTGCACAAGTCTTAAAGTTGCCAAGTTTGGGGACTCCCGACCTATACTATAATAGTATATACATATAGTATACCTATATCAAAGACAGCTCCGTGAGTTTAACAACACCCGTATTTCCAAGGCTAGAAACGGGCGAGCTCCCTTCCTGCTAGTAATCCAAACTTCCCTAACCAAAATCCACATCACCAAAAGAGAGCAACTGCACTTCCGCTCATCACCCCCTTCCCCCAGTTACTTTTACCCAGCAGCGTCTCTATACAAAAGAAAAGGATGGCACGAAATATGTGACTGTTTTTTAAACCAGTGGCAAAGAGCTTTCTTGCAAGCTCAACTAGAATTCAATTGGTGGGGTTCCCCCCCCCCAAACAACACGATCTCCCCTCCCACTGACGATCTCCCCGCCCACCGACCGTTAAAAAAAACCCCTTTTCACAAGCCAAGCTGGTTGGTTAAGATGCCGGCGTTTAAGAGGCCGGCGGTGTTGGGGGACAGGCGATTGAAGTGATGCGTGCCCCTCTCCTGGGAGGAAGGCGGAGAATGGAGGGGAGGGTGGTGACATTGCTTAAAGGAAAACCCCAGTTATTTCCATGTTTGTTTGGGTAATTTTGTCCTTCTGCCTGCGCTGATGGGCTTTAAACAGTCCATCTTCTGCTCAGCAAGTTTCTCCTTTCCATCTGAGAATTAGCTAAGGGGAAGCTACCAACCTAGGGGTGACACCTTCTGCAGCCAACACAATACACGAACTTTTCCCCCCGCCCTCTTAGCGCCTCCCCTACTGCTCCCCCTGCTGTCCCCTTGCCTCTTAGCGCCCCCCCCTGCCATCCCCCTTGCCTCTTAGCACACCTCTAAGTCATCCCACTGCCCCCCAGGGGGCGGTACCTCCCACTTTGGGAACCACTGCAGTAGAGTTCAGTAAAGCTGAACTTCAGGTCCATTGTAAAAGAGAAACATCAATGAGATTTTACATATCCCTATTAATGTAAAGAAAGCATTTAATAATGTAAAGAACAGGAACATGCCAAAACTTTAAACTGAATACTTTAGAATAAGAAATATTTTTTCCAGATTTAATCCAGATGGGTTTTTTAAGAGAACTTCCTTCCTTATTCGCCATATGACTACTTGTCAACCACAGAGTCATGTAAATAATGTTCTAGGACTCTGGCATCCTCCATTCCTTATAGGTCAAGCCCTCAAGCCCACTACTCAATGGCTTACATGATGGATAAATCAGATATTTTAAATCCTTCTCTGAATAACAGGCACCCCATGAGACAACAGAGTGAAAGTTCATTACAGATTCTTGACCCAAACAGCAGACCCCCACAGTTAAAACAAAGAATCAACTGTAAAGCTTCCATGTACTGTAGGCTCCTTGACAGAAAGGGCCTCTGTGGGAGGAGGATGTCAAGCCAGCAAAAAAGCATTGTGGGCATCACCTCCCTTGTTCCGCCTGCTGAGAAAGAGCAACAATGTTTGCTACATTGGTCCATCAAACTCTTCCACAAGGAAACTACAGGAGCTCGAGTTCACCAGCAGTGGACCACTAAGGAAGAGAATCCTAAGCAATGCAGCAAATGATAGATTTAACAGACTAAGGACTGCAAGTTTGCATCATGCTAAATAAAATAATTTGACTGAGAAAGCAGGGGAAGAAACTACAGGAGAACTTCCATTTTCTTCTATGGAAAGATAATGTCATTTTTACCTTCTAAACAATGGGCCAAAGTTCAACAGGAACAGTATTTCTTAATACAGACACATGGAAACAGAAGCAATATTACTAAAATCGAATGTCTACAATGTGGCATTTGGAAGTTGTAACATTCTTTTATGAAAGGCAGAAAAAAACACATTTACATAAGTTAATAGAGGAAAGTTAAATTACACTTTTTGTAGGAGGCGGACTGATCTGCTGAAATGATTGTGTTGTATAAAATAACTTAAGAAAATTCATTTGAAATCTTTACAGTCATTCTCCATTTTTCTACCAATCCATAGAAGAGAGAGATAGCATTCTCCAGTTTTAGCTTGAACACTTATTTATAAATTCAATATATACAGCCCATATTTCTAATCAAGAAAAACTCAAAGCAGCTAACAAAATAAAACAAAAAATTACAAAATTAAAAGTTTATAACTAGTCCTAAAAATAAAATTGAAATGCTGGTAAAAACATACAGATAGGGACAGGGGATGGGGGTTTGTCAAACATAATTATGAAGGGTTTGCTTCCACATTCAGAATAAGTTGTATTATATGAAAGATGCATACATACGTACACTTATTATTCTGCTACAGTATGCTATCAGAAGCCCTAATCTCATACCTGACATTTCATATTTAGTGCCATGTTTGCACATGTACACCGCTGACTCCATTGCAAACATAACAAGCACGTGGGTGCTAAAGATAGAATTAATGCACACAGTCCCTTTCTCCATCACCATAATATGTGGAAGAATATGACTGAAATAGTTTGCCTGATAACATTTTTAAAACAAGTGTAGGCAACTTCAAGGCCAAGCACATTATTTTTTTCACATCATTCCTTCATTTCAATTACAAACAAGAGCTCTCACTCTTCACCAGCATCTTTGGCTAGGCTTACAATATATTTCTCATCATTTCAACAAAGGGGTCACAGATATACCACCAGTAGCATAGGTGGTAAAAAGCATGAAGGAACAAAGAAGTTCCCTTATACCAAGTCCGATTACTGTCTCTTTCAGGAAGATTCCAAGCAGTGGGTTTTTTTTCCCACCTTCCTTTCCTAAACTTTGACCCTTTCTCCACACAAACAAGGCACTTTACCATTGGGCCACAACCAAAACATGTTGCAGACATGAAGGGTATGCTTAGCTTTAAACAGAGCAAGTACTGGTCCAGTAAAACAGGAATGTTTAGTCTAACTTCTAAAAAGTTGTACCCAAAGGATCCACACATTTAAATTTAGACAGTCTGTGGTACAGAAATCTAAAATCCAGATGGTACTTACTCCTATGTTATGATTACTATTATAAAACCCTTCTCACTCTAGCACCCTTGAAAGACCTGGTTATTTCTTTATTTACACATTATGTGCACAATAGTATGCACAAATATTTTTAAATCTTATATTTTTCAGGTTTGTTTTTTTCTTCCAAATATTTTAAAGAAAAAAATGAACAGCACCATTAGCCATCGATAAAGGTACTAGACAAAAGTTAATGTAGACATTGTTTCTATATGTATATGCTTATATAAAGATGTGTATATAGCTTTGTATGTGAATAACACTGAAACATCCTTAGGCTCCCCCCCCCCATCTTAAACACTTTAATTCCGGGGCAGAATAGCAATAAGACTTGCATTGCTGAAGCCACTTATTTCCTCTGCGTGCCATGGCAGGCTCATTGCTTTTGGAATTCCCTTCTCTTTTGTATAACATCAAGCAGTATGCTACTCCACAGAAAGCAACATATAGCACAACCAAAGCCAAACATTTGCTTTTGTTACTGCAAGAACAAATTGCACAGAACTCAGCCCTTAACATCCTGTAACAGGAAGTGAAGCTGCCTCATTAACAACATTTGCAGGCTATTGCTCTATAAGGAAAGAAGAGGCCAACTATAATTCAGTTAACTTGCAAACAATTATAAATAAGAAATTTCACTATCAGACTAAAAAACATATTAACTATGTAGGTTAGAGAGGAACATCTTGCAGGATTAAGTTCTACAATTTCACATTTTGAGGCCTAGGCCTTTTAGTTAATCATTTCTTTGCATGTTTTCATGAGCACTCTGCCCTTCCTGCAAGTATGCTGCATATGCCACGTTTAAGCAGCAGTATTTCAGTCACAAGTTTGAAAACTCTCCTATAATTATAGTCATCCAGAAAGTCTTGACAAAGGCTGTGTTTGTTTTTAAAACCAATTATATCAACTCATAGATACAACTACTAGCATATCCTGCTATTCTATAAAACTCAGAAAGAGGTCTATCTAATATAATGGTCCTTCTTCCCTCATTGCTCAGATTCACACAAAAGTAACAAACTGAATATTACACATGGCAAGAGACAAGAGGGCTTAGGACCACTAGATTCTCAACATAGGATTTAAAAATAATCATAATCCTCATTTTATCACGATTGAACCTCCATTATGTGTAACCCAACGCAGTTCTTACTGTCTGATAGAATAATCTATGTATTTCTGCACCCAGCCACCACCAAGGCCCTCCTGCAGCTTGCTCGAGAAATGCTCCAGAATCAGATCCCACCCAGCGCTAAACAAATGCCCTACATATTATTTGGGCTAGCATGAAAAGAACACCCCCCCCCATATATCCACAGCACACATTCACGAACACGCTAATGCATTCATGCTCCACGCGTGACACACACTTCGCACATTTAGCAGCACGTTTGGCCGCTGGCAAAACGCCTGGTTTCCTGGAAGGCAGCTGCAGGAAAAAGCGGTGGCATTACCGGTGGCCGTTCCAGAGCAGGCCTCTGCGTTACAGTCTCCAATCTGGCGGGCTGTGGAGTGGCAAAGAGCAGCAGCTCGGTGTCGTGGTCTCCTTCGGACGCGGGGAGCTGGTCTGGAGTGGAAATGATCACAATCTGCTGTTCCATCACATGGATGGCCTCCGCTCCCCTCAGCAAGGCTTCCAGATCTGCCACATTCTGAGTTACTTCCAGCCCCTCCAGAGACATGGCACAAAGCGCTGGGACTCACATGCCCGAGGACTTGGAGGAAGGCAGGGCGGGGGTGGAGTGGGGGTGGGGGGTTGGGAGCCCGGGTTGCCCCCCCTCTTCTCCACACACCGCAGGAAATCGAAACTGTCCCCCCCGTCTTGAGTCCCCCCACCCCGGAATCAGAGTCGCCTCAGCGGACTAATGTCATCGTCCCGGCCGCTGCGGTGGAGGGAGACACCGGATGGCAGAGGCTGGTAGGATGGAACACGCCCCATCCTCTTTTAAGAGCAGAGGCCCGGGAAATGGTGTCCGGAGGAGCCGCATCCAGCCAAGGCCGTAAGTTGGAAGGCGAGAGCGAGAAGGGAGAGCAGCAGAGCGGCTGTGCAGGACATCGGCGAGTCCTTGTCTGGCGCCGCTCGGGGGGGAAGGGGAAGGGGAAGGGGAAGAGGAAGGGAGGGTGGGGGGGTTACAGGCAGCAGCACATCGCGGGGCGCTCTTCCATCCACTCTCTCCGGGCCAGCGCTGACTTCCCAGCTGCCCAGCTTTCTTCCACTCGGGTCTCTCCGAGATTCTCCCCGCCCCGGCCAAAATCCAATGGAAGCTTTTTTTTTTTCCCCGCCCGTCTTTTCCACCAGCGAGCTCAGCCGATCCGCTCGCGCTCAACTCAGCCACTGTTATTGTTCCCAGCTGGTCCCGGCCTCGCACACGTTTGCGCGCCAAATCCTTTTTGCCGCGAAAGCAGCACGAGCAGGCTACTGACGCTCCCATTGGCCGAGTCAGCCACATCAACATTCGGCTTCAGGGGAGAGCCGCGCCTCTATTGGTCGCCGCTCCGAGATTGATACCTTTACGCCGCCCTGCCGTTGGTTACGATCGGGCGGCCGCCGGAGCGCGGCGGTGACGGCTCGAAACGTTCTGACAGCCTTCCAATGACAGCGGGCCCTGGTTGCGGAAGAGGGGGAAGGAGGCTGGCCAATCGGAGGACAGACGCGGAGAGCATGTGAGGGAGGAGGCGTTATTGTGAGAGGAGTCTCTCAGGGGCGCCTTGTTGTATTTCTTGCCCTGCGAAAGTGGCAGATTACTTATTAGCTCCTTGATCGCTTAACCGCCTGCAACGTAACTCAAACCTAGGGTGACGTTTAAACAAAGGTAATCCTCCAATCCCGGTTTAGTAAGTAATGGTGAGATTTACTATGAAGCAGAAACATTGTAGTTTAAATCCTTACCGTGCCGTGTGAAATTAAAACGGCGTCCATGCCATTTTATACTTGTTTTTTTTTTTAAGGCGGGATCGTGAATGGGTGCATTTGGGCTGGTAACATTTCTGCATTCTGGTTCCACTCAGCTCAGCTCAGCTCAGCTCTGTTCCTCCTCTCCCATTCATTTTGTGTTGTCCAGATAGGTGGCAGCACCTAGCCAACAGTGGAAGCTAAAAAAGTGACGAATAACAAAGTTGGTGGAAGGGATCCTGGAGACCTTCTACTCCAATACCTTATGTTACCAGGCTCGAAATTTTGGGCTTGGATAACCTAGAACTATGCAGCCCACGGTCTGTCCTAAGTGTAGTACACAAAATTATCGGCTACAACGTCCTACCTGTCAATGACTACTTCAGCTTCAACCACAACAATATAGGAGAACACAATAGATGCAAACTAAAGGTAAACTGCACCAAACTTGACTGCAGAAAATATGACTTCAGCAACAGAGTGGTCAATGCCCGGAATGCGCTACCTGACTCTTGTTACATCCTCAAACCCCCATAACTTTAACCTTAAACTGTCTACTGTTGACTTCACCCCATTCCTAATAGGTCTGTAAGAGGGCATGCATAAGTGCACCAGCGTGCCTAATGTCCCTGTCCTTATGTCCCCATTTATTTGTACCCATTTCCTGTGTTCTTATTCATGTTTATTCTTATTCCTGTTATCTTGTACATGAGTGACAAACTAACTAACTAAATAAATATCCTCTGCTCAAGCAGGAGACCCTTCCAGACAAGTGGCTTTCCGGGCTCTTTAAAAGGCTCCAGTGGTAAAACACAACTTTGAAATTTCGACCAGGTTATTGCACTGTGCACAAAGGATATATCCAAGATCTATAGATTAGAGTGGGAAATAAATAATAAAAATGAAGCAATTCTTTATTGCTATCAGGAAAGCCGTACAAACATCCTGAAATAAACTTTAATCAGCATACTAAATGTGAGCATGCATACAGGTGTCTTTTATGTACAAACATGCTATTTGCCAGGGACAGTAAGTTGGTGATTAGTTTTATTTGGAAAGGGGATTTTTATTTCCTGTTAAAGGTAAGTTTCTTGATACTTCATTGAAACCTTGTAGAGTAAGTACAGAAAGCCTTGTACAGTTTAAGAAGTGCAGGTTGCCCGATGCAGATCAGTCTTTCTGCAGTAAGTTTGGATGTAATATTTTCCAATAGATTTAACTTACACATTCAAGAAATTATTGCAAACTATAGTGTATGTAAAATATCAAGTAATGTATATGAGTAGGACTGTATATAGGCAGCAATGTGTTACTGGCCAGACCATTTAATCATAATTTATACTTTACACTGACAAGCAACAGGGTTCAGACATTTTCACTAACCTTATATTGAGAGGACAGATTGAGGACCTTTGCACTTTTTACTAATCAAATATATACAAATATATACAGAGAAATATCCTCTCTCAAATTGAGGCACATATGACGCACGCGTGTTGGAATTACATATTATTATTTTCTTTCTCACTGCATTGCAGTATTACTCGGTTGCAGTAATGCAATAATGTTTGCTATTGGTGCATCGAATTACTATTAATGTCCTTTTTACATCTCATTCCTATGATCAAAACTCTACTGAATGCTCAGTAAGATGATGGGAAAAATAGATTCTCATAGTTTTATTTCATGAAAGTAATTCTGACCATATTTTCTGTGTGTATTTTTGAAGCCAAATGTTTATTTCCTGATAGGAGTGTGTTGTTACTTTTTCTGTCTCTTAAACTGTAGGTTTTTGTTATTGTGTGCATTAGGAACTTAGTTTTTACTAACAGTCACTGTGTCCAGTGGAGTTTCCTCTCAAATTTCTTAAGCTAAAATTTCAGAGACAGAAAAAGAAAAGATAACAGCATATTACTATCAGGAAAGAAACATTTGGCTTCAAAAATACACCCAGAAAATATGGTCATGATTGTGAAGTTACTTTATGTGTCTTCTAATGTGCGTTAGGTTGATAATCTATATTATAAAACAATTTTTAACAATCCAAGATTCTAAATGGTGAAATGGCATTCTGACAGTGCCCTGAAGCAATTTCCTGTTGAGATAGTTTAGTAGATATATTTTGCTTTTATGCAGGAAATCTATTGGGAAATACTTCCTCCAGGTTACATTGGCTAATGCCTCTGAAGAGGAAAATAAGGTCATTGCACCTGCACTGTACTACATTTTGTTCCATGGTTTTTTTCTTCTAGTACTACACTAATCTGATTAATAAAATGTAAGTCTCTCAGGGTTAACATCCTGCTTTGCTAAAGGGAATTTGCATGGTTCACTTGTATTTGTTGCTATATGAGATGCTTTCAAGATACTGCATGAAATACACTATAAACCATGCCTAAAATGCTGTGCATTTTGAACATAGTAAATGAGAGCAAAAAGATATATGAATTACTTGTGTATTTAATAATTTATGTGGTGGATTGAAATGTCAACTTTCCTTGGAATGAAGTCAGATCAAACGGCAATGCTTTATCTGTTGGATTTCTTATTTGTTTCAGATACAAACAACTTGCTGAAAAGTTAGAATTCAAGTAACTACTAACAATTCCCTTTATTAGTATTACTCAAAAGAATCAACTGAAAAAATAATACTCCAACCTCTTTGTTTCTGAGACTTTAGTCTTCAGAAGGTGGATCACATTACATAATACTTTTAATTGTTGTCCATCAACTTCAAAAGCATTTGTAAGTATTTATTTTATGTTCATACTTGAAATGTAGATACTTATCCATAAAATTATTCCTAATCATGTTTTAATACTGCAGTGGGGTTAGTGTGCTGCTGATAAACTTGCAAACCACATTGAAAATTATTTTTTTTTAAATTTCCTATTATTCAATTTTATAAATATTCCCTGACAATATAATGTGGCAAGGTTCTGTTGTTTGAAGAAGTCGAATAGTTAACTGACAGCTTTAAAAACAACATAAACAGGTTTTACTCTGATTAGATTTAACAAACTAGTATTTCTGGTTTGCTTGTAGAGTTCCATGTGTGTCATATAAAAATTGAAAGTCTAAATCTGTATTGGTATTCTATACATAGAAGTCCATTTAGAACTTGTCATTTTCTGCTATAGATAAAAATAAAGATGAATTAAAATTATGTTGCAATTCAGAACTGGAGGGCAGTCATCCCTCCAAACTGGAGCTGGGGTTGTAAAAATGCAGATTAGTAGTAGAAGGCATCTAAGAGATACAGAAAACTTAACACTTTTTGCTAATATCATGTGATTGCCTAGCATCTTGTAGCATAGATCTGGTAACCCAACTGCTTCAGCATATGAAACAAACCAGGATATATAGACTCAATGAAGGATACACTGACAGCTTTAAAACCATGTAGCACTTAATGGGTAATATATTTCCTATTCAGAATGTGCCCTCAATATCTCTCTTGTTTTTTGTAACCTAAAAGAAGCCTCAACAAAAGGACATCACTGCATGGATAACATCAATATTAAATAGACAATATACTTTGCAAAGACAGATGAAGAAGTTCTGTTCATTCAGCAATGAAAACCTGACTGTGGCTTAACTCGTGAACCCTTTTTCCTAAACTAATGCAAGCAAAATCAGACCAACAAGTTATGCCTCAGCAATATTCCATACAATTATACAACAAAGTTGAAAAACAGACAATAGTTTAGTTTTGTTTAGAGTGCTTGAGGTACCCTACATTGAAATTTGTGATACCTTCAAAGATGAAGCCAATAAAAATATTCCTAAATGCAAAAAGTAAACGAAGTGAAAATGGCTGTCTCTTGATACATTCAAAATAGCTGAAGAAAGACAGAAAACAAAAGGCAAGGGAAACAAAAAACTAGTGTCCAATTATTTGCTGAATTGCAGAGAAAAGCAAAAGGAAATAAAGAGAAATGTTTAAATAATCAGCGGAATCAAACTGAATAGTTAAGAGCTTAATTTGAGAAATTTGCAGAAATCAAAGGAAACTTCCTCCTTTAGATGGGCACAATAAATGATAAAACAAGCAAAGATCTACTGGAGAAAAGATGGAAAGGGATGACGCATGAAAGATAATGTCTCTTGGTATAGCAAGTAAAGGAGTGGCCAAGGTCCGACAAATATCAATTTATATATTTCAGTATCAAAAAAGGTAATGATAAAGAATGCTCAGGCTATTAACCTTACCTAAGAGGCAGGTGAAATAATGCTGAAGATTTTGCAATGCATATTTCAATAGTATATGGGGACAAAATTGACATACAAATGAATTTGGAAGAGATGGGTGAATTGACTGTACTATTAACATACAAAAGACAATGAAAAAGGCAAGGGAGTTCAAAAGGATGTCTATTTCTGCTTTATTGATTATACTGAGGTTTTTGCATATGGAAAGGGATGGGTTTTTGTCCTCTCACACCTAAATCCTAATAGGTAAGTAAGGAAAACAATAGGGAGAAACACTGGTGAAAGGAAAGAGAAATATAAGGTGAATATTTCAGAAGTTCGGGTTTATTATGTTGCTTGCTTGCTTGTTTGATTTATTTATTTCCTTTATTTTTATAAATAGCTCAAGGTGGCAAACATACATAGTACACCTTCCTCCTCCTCCAATTTTTCCAATAACAATAACCCTGTGAGGTGAGTTGGGCTGAGAGAGAGACCAAAGTCACCTCAGCCAGCTTTCATGTATAAGACCCAACTAGAACTCATTATCTCCTGGTTTGTAGCCAGGCACCTTAACTACGAGACCAAACTGGCTCTCAAATGTTACGAGCTTGACATCACCAGCCAGGAGTTATGGAAGTTGAAGTCCACATGCATCTGTTTAGGATTGATGACCTCATAGAGTCTTCATGCAGTGATGGGGAGAAAATCGTGCGGGGGTTGGACTTGGCCTCTTAACTCTTGTTATCTACAAATTGTGGGTGGCCTTCAAAGATATGGGTATATAAAGTCATCTCATCTTCCAATTTCTTTGATGGTAAAAAAGCAACAGTTAAGCTAGAAGATGAACTAAGTAGTTCAAAATTGGGAAAGGAATATGTAAAGATTATATACTTCTACCTTATTTAATTTACATCTAGACTATATAAAAATAGTGGATTAGAATAGAAATTGGAAGTAAAATTGCAAGGAGAATTACCACTGACCCTAGATAGGCTGATGAAAGCAAGGGAGACATAAGGAATCTCTTCCAAGATTTAAATTGAAGAATGCAAAAGCTAGTTTGCTGTTCATTGTTAAAAACTAAACAGGCAGTGTAATGCAAAGAGGTAGAGAAGAATTTGAAGTAATTACAGATTTTTATTTTCTTTGGCTCAAAAATTCACTGGGATTGGGAGAAAGATAACAATAAATCTAAATAAAATATTAATATACAGAAACATCACTCTTCCAATTGTGAAGGCTATAGTTCTCCCAGTTGTAACTTATGACTGTGAAAACTGGATCATTAGAAATTCTGAATGAAACACATTGATGCTTTTGAATTCTGTTGTTTTAAAAAAATGTTGTGAGAAAAATAATTATCAAACGAACTGTACTGCTGACTATTAAGCGCTAATAATGAAGCTAAAATTTATTTTCAAAATCATTAGAGAAAATATTAATATTTGAAAGACAATTGAAAGATAAATTATCAGGGAATGAGATGACTAAACATAAGCTGTAACAACTCAGATATTGGCAGACAATCCTTGCAAAATGATTTCCGCCAGTTCATGGGAGCAGTGAAACTGAACAACAGCCTAAGCCTATTTCTCCTTTTTCTTGGAGCCTCCTCTCATCTCTACTGCTGAAAATTTGTGAAAAGTCATGCATGCCCTAAAATAAAATCAATTGTAGTTTAAAGTAAAATAAAAATCACAAACTCTCTGCAAAAATCCAGGAAAAATGCAAGATCTCAATTCTCCTTTTAAGTTAGCATGGCTCTAGTCACTTTGTGTCATTATTCCATACAGGTCTTTTGACCTTCACATAGCTTTAGGCAAAATCATTCCTTGGATACCAAACAGTCTCCCACAGCTATCCTAGGTATTCGAGGCCCTTTGTTATAGAAAGAGGCTCAAGCAAAGCATGATGGGCATTTTCAAACTAGTTGAACAACTATTATAAGGATATGCCAAATAATAAATAAGTTGTTAAATAGCCTTTTGTTCTACAATAAATAGGCTTTAAAATGTTATAATCAGGTAGTAGAGGAAGGATAACAATGATCTTTGAAGTAATATTAAGAGAGATACTTTGGTTTGGTGGCTGAGATCAAAATCCTACTCCTATATGAAGACAATTATGGACTTTTGTTGAAATATCTCTGTTAGTTGCTGGTGTTCCAGACTTAGGTGCCAATTAAAACTGTTAATGCCCTAAAAGGATAGCCCACAGTTGTTTATGGGATAGCTTTACTCCTATGAGAGCCAGTTTGGAGTAGTGTTTGGGGCACCAGAGTAGAAACAGGGAGACCATGAGTTTTAGTCCCACTTTAGGCACAAAGGCATCTGGGGAATGTTGGAACAATCACTAACACTTCAATCTCAGGAAGCAGTCATTTCAGTTCTAGGAACCAGCCACTTCCAAAGTCTTGCTAAGAAAACTTCAGGGATTTGTCCAGACAGTTGGCAAGAATCAAAACTGACTAAAAGACATAAAAAAATTCTACTATC
This sequence comes from Thamnophis elegans, assembly GCF_009769535.1. Taxonomy (NCBI): domain Eukaryota; kingdom Metazoa; phylum Chordata; class Lepidosauria; order Squamata; family Natricidae; genus Thamnophis; species Thamnophis elegans. Next base: position 67,343,370 of record NC_045545.1, read on the forward strand.
AGAAAAACCTATCAGGTTATTAAGGTCAGCAGGCAACACCCTTTTCATGATGCACTCACTGTCTGCGGCCCTTTTGTTGGATACAAAGCAAGTCTATTCCAGTGTTGCTCCCAAACTCTGAAATGTTCTCTCTTTGAAGTTGCTCCAACCCTCCACCCAAAATGATCCTGAAAAATTACTCTTCAGCCAAGACTTTTCTGTTTAATTTGGTTTAAGAATGACTCTAACTCTTTTGTAAGATGTTTAATTGTTACTTTAAAAAAGACAGGATATAATTTGTCAAAATAAATGTAATTTAACTCTTTTCTGTCTCTGGCCTCGGAAAAGGAACCCGTAATTACAAGTTACTTACTATTTTATGACAAATGTTTCATGCCCTTCAGCCCTCAGTTTATTGTAGCTCTTAACCTCTCATCATTGGATAAAAGGGCTAGTTTTAAAAGGATGTTAAAAATGTAAGTAGAAGAGTGGGACTTTCTAGGACTTTCTTAGATTTGCTTTGTTGGCAAATTTCTCTAAAGGACGGGTGACTTTGGGACCACTCCCTGGTGTTTATAAAAATGGGATAGCTGCTCTATATGTGGACTTTTATTGTTTATGAATAAACAATATCCCTTTTACCAAGAAGCAAATGATGTACAATAGTTAGTTGAAAATAGGAAAGGTACTTGCCTATATATGCTTTACCAGATAACCCAACAAGCTATAGCCACTGCTCAGCTTCGGTGTTGGATGAATCATCTCTGTGATAGTTTTCAAACTGAATTTATTCTTTTTTAAAAATACGAAATACTCAATGTGGGGAAGAGCTCCCATGGTTAGAATGGGGAATAGTTGAGCCTCCCACTCAATCTATTTGTATTCCCATTTCAGCTCTGTATAATATGCGGGTGGTAAACATAATTATGGAACAGGGTGGCTCAGTGGCTAAGATGCTGAGCTTGTCGATCAGAAAGGTTGGCAGTTCGAATTCCTAGTGCCATGTAATAGAGTGAGCTCCCATTACTTGTCCCAGCTTCTGCCAACCTAGCAGTTCAAAAGCACGTAAAAATGCAAGTAAAAAAAATAGGAACCATCTTTGGTGGCAAGGTAACAGCATTCCATGCACCTTTGGCGTTTAGTCATGCCAGCCACATGACCACGGAGACATGTTCGAACAGTGCTGGCTCTTCAGCTTTGAAACAGAGATGAGCACCACCCCCTAGAGTTGGGAACAACTAGAACCTTTACCTAAACATAATGATGAGAACAATAAGAAAACTACAAGCAGAGTGGTTCACGTCTTGAATCTCTAGACTCACTTCAAGTAGTTGGAAGAAGGATCTCACTATAAATTATTCCCTCTGGAGTCTAATGTTGCCCAGAGCCATGGCTGAGATAGGAAACGCTACAATGCAAATGTAAAGGTCACATTAGGTGCAACCATGTTATGGTTCAGTGTAGCCTGAAGCCTGCTCTTAGTTTAATACTGAGGGATTATTTACTATTTTGACATTTACTTTTTTTTTCAATCACTCATTTTTCCTTTATATTTAATATGAGAGATAGTTAGGTTCTCATATTGGTGAAGGCATCAGACTCGAAACCATGTGCTTGAGTTGTTCTAATCCCACCTCAGGCATGAAGCCAGCTGAATGATCTTGTGTAGTCATTCTGTCTCAACTCTAAGAAGCAGGCACTGGCCAACCACTTCCAAAATTTTGTCAGGAAAACTGCAAGGATTTGTCCAGGCAGTCATCAGGAGTCAAGCCTGATTCAAAGACAAACAAACTTTTACAGGCTTTTTTCAGGCTGAGCTGCATCCTTGTAGTATGATACCATAGCCTCCCTCTGCCTCTTAAAACTTTTTTACTGTTTAATTTTGTTTTAATTCTGCTTTAACTGTTTTTTGATTTTGTATTTTTCTCTTGTCTTTTTAATATGATTGTATAGTTTTATTTGGAAGTTGCCCAGTGTCACACAGATGAAATGGGCAGTATAGAAATTAGATAGATAGGTAGACAGACAGACAGAATGAACAAAATACTGCCTTCTCTCCCCACCTCGATTAAACTATTCACACACAAAGTATAGTTCAATTAAAAATCATGCTATTAGGAGGCAGCCTTCATACTAGTTACACTTAAGAAGGCCACAGTCTTCATAACTCTGGGCCAAGAGATCACGTGACTACAGAATTCTTTGTTTAAATAACAAAGAAAGCTTGGCTGGTTTTATGTTTATAGCAAATTATATTTTGAGATCAGCATTCAGTTTCATTTTAGCAGACGGTCACATCGGCAATGTATACAAATGCTGTCTCAGAGGCTACCCATTGCTGGTACAGTTTTGCAAAATGAAGAGCAGTTTGACCAGATGGATGCTGTCTATACCTTGAGGTTTTTTTTGCTCCCCATCTGTGAGAAATTACAGCAGAGTTTTGTGATAGTTCTTCATTTCCCCATCTCTGCAAGTCTCTTATTATGCAGGTTTTAGACACAGCTGCTGCACCAGCTGTTCCTCCTACTGTCACAAAAGATGTCATTTTTGTGGTGGTGGGGATGAGGCAGCCCCCATGGCAAGTTGCTGAGAAGCCCCCAGTGGAATTAAAAAGTTTAAATTACGAATTCACAGTGTACATTTATTCAGGGTTAATGAGTCTGCTTAACTATGTCCAGAATAAGCAGACAAGCAGGCCAGTGCTATTCCCTCCAGGACCGCAGGGATTGAATCTTTTCTTCAGCATCATCCTGTCAATTTCAAAGGTGATGGTAAAAGATAACCCAGAGCTGTACTTGGAAGTCTTGGAAAGATTCATCCAAAGCAGAATGGGATCTTTTAAATTCCACTAAGTTTTTCCAAAACTGCATAAATGATATTGAATCAAAAGAAAGGCAAATAGTGTGCTCCCAATGACTATATTTCTTTTCAGAAATCAATAAAAGGAAAATGGCAGGGAGAATGGAGTTTAACAAGACTAGCTGTCAATCCCATAATATTTTCAATTAGTGTATGGGATGGAAGGCAGGCAGGACATAGAAGTTTATCAATTTGCTTCCAATCTACGGTATTTTATGCTCTCCTAAGCAGGAAGATTAAAAAGATTTGAGTGGAAAATTTTACATGTATTTCTTCTTTGTTTGCCAGTACACAAACCAATTTCTTTCCTTCCTTAATACCCTCTATGTTTATTCACCATCTTATGTTACTGTGTGTATTAGATGTTTTTATCTGGCCAATTTTTGCTATATGATATTGAAACTTATTTTTACATCACATTCAATCTCCTGTTCAAAATTTGACCTAATTGTATAGATGGAATACATTTAAAAATTGGTATTAGTTGTTATACTCTGTGTTTTACTAGGTTCTGCACCATAATACAGAGAACCCCGATCTGTGTTTTGAAAACATTATTTGAGTTTCCTTCATTTATAGAAAACTAAGAATTTTATGATTGTGCAGTATATTGCATACATGAGCAAGGTTTAGAGTCCACAAACAACATATTAATAAAGCCATAAAATGACTTTGATGACACAGGGCCAAAAGCAACAATTTAAAAGCCTGTAGTTGTTTTTCATTTATTGTAGTTCCTAAATCCTTTTCTCCCCAAGCTCTTTATCAATTCATTGCTCTTGAAATAACTAAAAGAAGAGTCAATGCCTTTCATCTCAAATGTGCAGAATTTTAATTGTAATCTTCATTTTGAAGCGTTGTATATTTAAAGAATATAAAAAGAATGTGTACATTATGTGCATAATACAAAAATATTTTATAAAGGAGAGAAACTTTGACAAATAGCCTTGGGGAGTTACAGTGTTAAGCAAGGAGTGGCAGAACTGTTTAAGTTTTTTTTTTTCTGGTAGCTGTTCTATTTAGTATCACACAAATTATCCACAGGTCTAGTTCCTATGAAGATCCGGCACTAGGGGGTGGTGTTGGCAGGGAGAGTATTGCAGAGTCTCTGTGGTTGTTCATAAGGGCGAACAACTGCATGGTGCTGCAACATTTGTAATTCTGGGACTTGTTTGTAAACCCTAGGGAACGCGTTTCGTGTAATTTTGAACGTTCGCTAAGGAAACACTCGTAACCCAGGGATTACCTGTACTAGCATTTGTAACTGTTCTCTTTTGTGCTACTAGATAATTATTATTTCATACGACTTATCTTTTCTCTCCTGTTAGGAATGTATATAAAAATAAGTTTAATACAATATTGTATTTTTTTTAAGATGGCTTCTAAGGATATGTGCCATTGCAATGAGGGCAGGGGGCTTTCAGGATTTTATTTGGAGTAAGAAAGTGTTAGATTAGAAAGGGATTTTTTTTTAATAATGTGGGGGAGAGTAAGGAGTATTGGAAAACTTAATGAAGAAGAGAGATGGAAAAAGAAGGTAGAAAAGAACATCATAATTGCAATAGCTGGCCTTGCAACAAATCAAAATGGCAGGGAGCCAGTGAGTGGTAAAAGCAGCAAATAAAGAATGGCTGTCAAATGTTAGTGTACTTGGAAGCCATGGAGATGGCTGTGCGGCTATCATTAGAGAACTGCTCAGAAGAAAATTGGCTAAACAGGGTAGCCTCATCAGAGACACAAGCTGATCCAGACAAAGTGGTGAGCTAGTAGTTTGGCAGCTTCTGTGGACTATTTGCCTTGTTATCAGGATGCACTTGGAAGCTTCAATAGCTATGAAGGGCAGATCTCCACATTTTGGATTCTGGGAGGATTATTGAACAGGTGTAGTGTTGGGTCTGTCACCTAGAGAATCTACCATTCCCCCAACTTCTGTATTGGAGAAAGCCTGTTGGGTGTTACAAAGCTCAAAATGGAGGTATGTGAGAGTGATATATACTGTAGGTGTGATAAGGTGTAAACAGCAGGAGGGAACAATCAGATGGCTGGTTTAGAATAGGAGGTGGAGTGTTGCTTTGGAATTATTCCAAATGGAATAATGTGGAGCAGTGTGAGAGCTTCAAGGGCCCACATTGTATAGTGCTGTACTTTGTGAAGACCAAGGTTATGAATAAGGTCCTCTATGGCTTAGACCAGTGATGGCCAACCTTTTCGGCGCTGAGTGCCAAAAGTGCACGTGTGCACACCCATAATGCAATGCATGTGCACCCTCGTGCGCCGCACATGCATGCACAACCCCTCACATGCACCTCCCAACATATGCATGCATGATCCCCCCACGTGCGCCCTCCCTCCTACAAATGTGCACATGTCTCCCATATGCATCCCGCATGTGCTGCAGACACCTGAAAATCAGCTGGGAGGCGCAACGGCTCACGTTCCTGCAGAGAGGGGTTGGCCATCACGGGCGTAGGCTGTAAGCTCAATTCATGTCAAGCAGATAGACTGTGACTGGCTTTGAAGTAGAGTTGGTGCCAATCTCCATTAACAAATGTTACTATGTTTTCTTTGTAATGTTATATTTCATATTTTCATTCTGGATGTTATTTTGGTAGGAGATAAAGCATATACAATTATATATTAAAGCAAATTTAATTGACAGCTTCAGTCGTTTTGAATAGAAGTAGATAACATGGTTAGTGTGTGTGGCTGTATTGCAAGCAGAGTTGTAGGCAGGACAGCTGCTTCTAATGTGGACATTCAACTGCTCTTTATACTATTTTAATGAAGGCAGCAGATGCTAAATTATAACTGATATTCACATTACAAAATTATACAATAAGGATCTTGTTCAAGTGTCTTTAATTTTAAAAGTTTAAGGTACTGTGGAATTTTTATATGCCATCCCAAAAACTTCATTTTAAAAAATGAATCTAATCTTTTTGAAATATCCTTTTCCACTCAACTTTTCTTAGTTTTCCACATTTGTAAATTCCTATAATGTGGGACAGAGTTATTGTTTTCATGTTTCTTACATTAATCTGTAAACTGCAGGTTATTCATCCTATAAAAGTACAATTAAAATAAAAAAATAAACATGAATTTCACAATTTATATTTACTACACACCACTCTTGATATCAAAGGTACCTATTTAACTTATTGTTTTATTACACTGATCTATTACACTACATGAAGTCTTTCTTCTTAAGCATACTGAACAAGTCATTAGCCGGTTTACATATTGCATTAGACCAGTATTTCTTAACTTAAAGATATAAATAGTCCTTGACATACAATAATTCAATTAGCAACCATTTGAAGTTAAAACAGCTTATGACCAGTCTTTACACTTATGATCGTTGCAGCATCCCCACATGATCAAAATTCAGGCGCTTGGCAACTGTCATGCATTTATAACAGTTGCATTGTCTTGGGGTCCCATGATCACATTTACGATCTTCCCAGTTGGCTTTTGACAAATAAAGTAATGGGAGAAGCTGGATTTGCTTAATAGCAGTGTGATTCCCTTAGCAACTGCAGTGATTCACTTACAATAGCAGAGTTGGAAGGGACCTTGGAGATCTTCTAGTCCAACCCCCTGCCTAGGCCGAAACCCTATACTATTTCAGACAAATGGCAATCCAACATCTTCTTAAAGACTTCCAGTGTTGGGGCATTCACAACTTCTGGAGGCAAGCTGTTCCACTGATTAATTATTCTAACTGTCAGGAAATTTCTCCTCAGTTCTAAGTTGCTCTTCTCTTTGATTAGTTGCCACCCATTGCTTCTTGTTCTGCCCTCAGGTGCCTTGGAGAATAGTTTGACTCCCTCTTCTTTGTGGCAACCCCTGAGGTATTGGAACACTGCTTTCATGTCTCCCCTAGTCCTTCTTTTCATTAAACTAGACATACCCAGCTCCTGCAACCGTTCTTCATATGTTTTAGCCTCCAGTCCCCTAATCATCTTTGTTGCTCTTCTCTTTACTCTTTCTAGAGTCTCAGCATCTTTTCTACATCGTGGTGACCAAAACTGAATGCAGTGTTCCAAGTATGGTCTTATCAAGGCATTATAAAGTGGTATTAACACTTCACATGATCTTGATTCTATCTCTCTGTTTATGCAGCCTAGAACTGTGTTGGCTTTTTTGGCAGCTGCTGCACACTTAATTGTGGCAAAAAAAGATTATAAAATTGGGTGACTCATTTAACAACTGCCTTGCTTGCTTGCTTGCTTGCTTGACTTATTTATTAAATGTCTGTGTTGTCCATCTTGCTTAGGGGCAACGCTAGGTGGCTTACAATCAACATGTGAAAATTATCTTCCCAATTATGGTCTTAAGTCAAGGACCATCTGCACAGAACGCCAGCCATACATTAAAAATCTACCCATCTTAAAGTTGCCAAGCATTAGACCATGTGCCATGCTTATAAACCAGTGGCCATATTCACATATTGCACTAAACCAAAACCAAACAAGATTTTATATAACTTAATATATAACATAAAATGTTTTTTAAAATATACATTTCAATAAAATTAATTCAGTTAATTAGCAAAATGAACTTGACTGCATGAACTCAGCAAGCCTAATGAATGATGTTACATTTCTATATTGGTATGTAGTGCCCATGGCATTATTATTTCAGGATGAATCATTTAGATAACCCGCACAGCTTTAAAAACATTTGGTTTGAGAGAAAAAGAATTCAGTCTGGACTCATAATCAGTATTTCTTAACAGCCAAGATCATTATTTTTTAAATACACTTGCTGCACAAAATCTTGTTTTATTGCAAGAGAGGAAGAGAATAACTAGGTAACACCCTGGATATCCCATACACTTCAAGAAGATAATCTGTTCTGTGAACTATTTAAGGATAGATAATTTACAGGTAGTCCTTGATTTATAACAGTTCACTTAGTGACCATTCGAGGTTGCAACAGCACTGAAAAAAGTGACATGACCATTTTTCACACTTAGGACAATTGCAGCATTCTCATGGTCACATGATTCACATTCAGATACTTGACAACTAATTCACATTTATGACGGTTGCAGTGTCCTGGGGTCATGTGATCCCCTTTTGCAACTTTCTGACAAGCAAAGTCAATGGGGAAACCAGATTCATTTAACAACCATGTTACTAATTTAAGAATTGCAGTGATTCACTTAACAAATGTGGCAAGAAAAGTTGTAAAATGGGGCAAAACTCACTTACCGTAAGCAAATTAGCAACTTTTGGGCTCAATTGTGGTCGTAGGTTGAGGACTACCTCTACTGTATAGCCATTTAACATTTCTAACATACAAAAATATGATTAGCTTACAACAGCCTGAAAAAGCCTATATTGGAAATTATATTTTAAAAATAACTTTGTATCTATCCATATGAAAACAGGAAACAAAAAAAAAGAATAGAGACTTTTTCAGTGAATGGAGGAAATCTATTATTATAAAAAAACACATGGCTATTTTCCAAAATTTCTAAATTCAGCAATTCATGTAAATGTAATGTTGCCAATATGTAGCATTTAAAAAAAAATCTAAGAAACTTTCATGATTCCCACAGGAAAGTTAACAAAAAAGTACTTACACATTCTTTATACTGTTAAATGATTTGTTCCATTAGTTTATACTATTTGAGACTCTGCACGTACAATATCAATTAACATCCACAAACATGTCAGGGAGCTTATATTAAGTAGTGTTCTTTGAATTATGTAGGACATTGTACTTTTCCAATTCAAATTAGGATAATGACTTATTCTAATCTTCCTCATTTTCTATTTTATTTTTTTAAAAGCTGCCTCTAAAGCATTTCTAGATCTATTTCATTCAGTTTAAATAATATAAATAATTCACTCAATTTATATAGTATCAATACAGCATAGATGCTTTTTATATTATTTTTGGGGGAAACATTTTTCAGGCTTAATAAAATTATGGCATGTTAAGTAAGGATGGATATTTTCTCAGATCAGGAATCCAGATCTCCTATTAAAATGTTCTCAGTGTAAAACCTGTACTGAACTGCTTTTAACACAATTCACATATGCATCTGTTTTGATCTTCAGGGCTCAGATAGTTGGTACTTGGTTAATTTTGATGGGACAGGCTGCCTGGGAGCTGGATTTCCAAACGGTCGCCTTATTCTTTTTGTGTTTCTTTCTTATTAGCATGAAAACCAAACAGAATACTTAGCTTGCTAAACAATACAATTTGAAAGAGTGAGGAATGGAACTTATGTATCCAAGAGTCTTTGGACCGACCCATTACTTCTAGTTCACTTCCCTAGCACACACTAGCATTGTTCAGTCACATTAGTGGCAGAAGGGATTCAACCTCATCTGTAAGCTATAGGAACAGTAGTGGAGTGATCACATATAATTTGCTTTACAGTCCTGTGCTTTGTGTGAGTTCAGACAGGGTCTTAAACAATATGCTTAAAAAAAAAAGCTCAGTATTACTGTTTGATGACTGCAGCCCAAAAGAAACACAGAAAAATCTAAAATCTATTTGAAGTACTAGTTAAAAATATACTGATCCTTCAACTTTAAGAAGAAATACTGCCCATTGTTTAAGAAGAAGGCAGCAGAAGGTGTCACTGAATGAAAGCAACGATGTGAGAAGAGAAATAATAAAAGCTTAGGGCAGACGTTGCCCAAAATATCAATAATATTCTGAAGCAGATTGGTATTTATTCTTTTGAACATAAAACGTGATATGATTTTGGCATAGTGACTTTCAAACATTTGTATGAGAGGAATTCAAAAAGGAGGCAATAGATTTCCATAGATTATCTGATGAGAACAGACACTTAATGGTGGAAGATAACAAATATACCAAACAAGCGAAGTAAAGACATGTGATAAAAAAAATTAACAAGCCACAGCAATATCATAGTCCTATAAACTAAATACAAAACTTCCTTGGTTCCCAAATATATATATATATATTTGGTATCGTAAGCAACTTTTCAATGATAAATAAAAACTCAGTACAACAGCATAAACCAGTAATTTTTAAGGCCTTATATTCAGTCTTGTTTTGTCTTTTTAACCAAAGTCCTATTAAGCATCCTATTTCAAATAAAACTCCAGCACATACAAAAGTACATTTGTTTTCTTCAATTAAAAAAAGCTGCTTCACTTTGTATAATGGTGTTTAAAAACAGAGTCTTCACTATGCTCGCTGTATTGAAAGTGATTACTCTAAAATGAGATTAGGATAGACATTTTAATTTATAAACCTAGCTTTTTAGCAGCAGCAATAGTGTGTGTATGTGTGCGTGCAGTGCATGAGGCCAAGTGTAGTATTCATGACACAAAGCAGGTGTGTCAAACTTGTGGCAACACATCTTCATGTGAGGTATTGCAACTTTTTTCCCCTTTGCTAAACCAGGGGTGGGCATGGCCAGTGTGTGATGCATCTGGCCTGTGGGCTGTGAGTTTGATAACTTTACAAAGGGATGAAATTACGAAAATAAATTAACATTTTAGGAAGATCTATGCTTGCTATGCAAATAAATTTTGCAAGATCATCCATTTCATCTAGAAGTCCAATTTTTTGTTCTTTTAAAATAAGAAATTTTCTGTGCATCTGTACAAGACTGGAAAAGATACAGAAAGACTAGCTTTAGCCAGTTAACATGATTGGATGATAAATATTTGGAACATCATTCCTCCAAAGATAAGACTGGCCTCTACCCTGATGCTTTTCTACAAGGTCTTAAAGACATGGGTTTGTCAGAAAGCTTGAGGATCCCATTCTGAACCAGTCAAATGGCTTGTCTGATTCTGTTGTGGCTGCACTAGGTGGTTTTAAATTAAAAAAAAAATGTGGATTTTTAAAATTATACACTGCTTGGAGTCACTCTGAGAATCAGGTGATCATATAAATTTGTTTAATAATAAATAAATTTCAAAAAATGCAATACATAGTTATCTGTATTCATTAATAAAAGAATGAGATAAAATCTAATAATCCATTTGGCACTTTTGGTGTATTACTAAACATAATTATACCTGTTGGCTGTATGATCAGAGAATGACAACTGCAATAATAGTTCTAGCTATGTATGATTGCATCATTTTCCATCTGGTAGAGCTTCAATCAAGGAAAATATTTTTTAGTATTCACACTAAATAACACAGGATTTCATAACAAGAATAACCTATTTGACACGCTTCCTATATTCACCATACTATCTACTCTCTTCTTTCATTTTAGAAACCCAAGAAATAAAACCTATTTCTTCTCTATTTGCTAACATTACTAAATCTTAAGCATTTTGTAAGATGGTGTACTTAAAAGCATCCCAATTTTTGTGTCATTATTTATGCAACTGAATTTAAAAAGTGCATAATTTTTTAAAAGCCAGCTTTAAAATTTGTTTGATCTGTTATCTGTCCTTATAACCTAGAAAAGAGGTATGGATAAACAAAACATAAGCAATAACACTTCGAAATACCATAACTACAGATCAAGATCATTATCAAATGATATCCATCATGCAGAAAATTTGTTTGCTGAACAAATGTGTTTGTTGCCGAAGAAATTGTAGATGACACCAGTTGCAAAAGTTACTTGTGTCATCTGATCCTTTTAACATTTAATTAATATTTCTTGATTTTAAAACAATTAAGAGATATTTTCCTCAGCTGGTAGTATAGAAGGGAAAACTGGATATCTTGAAGAAAAAAGGAAGAAAATATTTTGCTTGTAAAATACTCAAGCGCCAATTAGCAGAAATCAGCAATCTATACTAAACATTGTGGACAGACTTCAAGTAGAAATTAATATCCAATGTTAATATAAATAAATGCAGTATTACAAAGGATGCTCAGATATACATCTTTTTAATCACCATTGGAATGTGTTATTATCCAAATAGTTGTTAGGATTATTTGGTAGTAGATCTTTTATTATGTACAAGGAAGTCAGAAACATCATGCCAAACATTACTGTCCTCATATAAGTAGGTCATGGATGATTGTAGTGATGGTTGTAGAGTGTGCCGGTGATACTCAAAGAGCCAAAGAACAATCCCCCAAACCACAGCAGCAAAAAGTGGAAAGGGATCTTGTTTGGGCTGTGGGATATAACCCTTCTCTACTGCCAATCGAGACAAGCCAAACAGGATACGAGATAATAGATACATATTTATCTGTTCAGGAAAAAATACTGAATTAAAATTAGGCAATTAGCACAACAGGAAAATGAGATTACTTGAAACAACTTTCAATTTAGGAGATCATCAAATGCTTTCATACCAAAATCAGTCTCTAATTTTAACCAGCCTGCTTGCATTTTCATAAGGTTCAGCAACAATTTACATCTATTTCTAAATCTAATGCTTGAAATATCAGCTGTAAATCCTTTCCCAGTTGCATGAAAACTGGTTTCAAAAGAAATGAAACTGTGTGCTAAGTACATTTCCTAAAAAGCATCCAAATTATACCAGGATTTTTTACAATGATAAATCAACATAGATAGGCATTCTTCTGCCACAATTATATACCTTGTGAAGTATTGGTTGTATTTTTTTTATCCCAGAAGAAATAATGCTTCTCTAAATGAGTTTACCATTTGAATAACAATACTGATATTTTGTTAAAATGTTCATTGAGTGTGGTTAGCAAATAGATAGCAGATGTTCTTTATAGCAGGGCATGCCCTGTGGAATAAGATTGTCCCCAAACACCCAAAGAGACCCCAGTCTACTATTGTTTATATCATCTGTGAAGACTTGGTTCTTCACCCAAGCTTTTGGTACATGAAAGTGAGACCACTCGCTTCATTCCACTTTCCACTTTTTATCTTGTATTAATGTTCTTTAATGTGATTGTTGTGATCCATCCAGAGTAGTTGAGAATTGGGTAGCATACAAACTTAACAAATTATAATGATTACTAATTCCTTTCTTAAAATTTGCTAGAATGAAAGAAAGAAGCAAAAGAATTGTATTCAGATAAATTCACTACTACATCTGTGGCAGATATGCAAAAATTAATAATGGAAGAATGTAATGGTAGAATTTACTAAATTTCCCCAATTTCTCTTTCATTCTTCATTAGATCAGTATAACCATAAATCTAACACAAAACCACACAGTTGCTTACCTGGCTGTTAATATTATTATTTTCCCCAAACACTAACCAGCCCACAATGAAGGCTGCGAGGAAAGAATGAAATGGAATCTTCTTTCCTTGCATTCGTGACTGCATGGCCATCAAACCCTTATAAGTGAATACAAAGTAGGCCAGGTTTTTGGAATGAGTATAGGTAGCTTGAAGAATTGCTTTCAATTTTTCCTTTAGGCTGAAGGGAAGAAACAAGGAACAATTATTACACATAATGCTATTTCCCTGGAAATATTATTAATCAATTATAATATTTATTGGTCATTGCATCTGATGTACATTAAAAAGTAATAATGATCTTCATTTCACTTTCAGAAAATATTTGAAAACTAAAGCCACATTAAAAATCTGTTTCTAATAAAAGAGCATGAATATGTTTTCTCATCAATGTAGAGATGTACTCAAATGTTCATAACTTTTAAAATGGCACTTTTAAAAACATTTATAGTTGTATAAACTATAACATTGGAATTAAAATTGAATTAACATGCAAAGAGTGGCTGTTAAGTTAAATCTGACATGACTAAGATTGTTAAAATTTTACAATATGGACTAATAATTATGTTCTATATTTTCAATGGATTGGATCTGAATGGAATAGAATATTACCAAATCCCAGGGGTTCAAATTAGATTGGAAATTTAAAACACACAGAGAGAAATACATACACACTAATGCCCCAAGAAGGTAGTGATAAACCATTTTAAAACAGTGCCAAGAAAACTACATGAAACTGTCTTATGACTTTTAATAAAAAATATGTTTGTTGGAAAAGATTCTACCAGACTCCTGATCCCCCCCCCCCACAACCGCCCCCTTCAATGAAGTTAACCAGATACTTCCTTTCTATGTTTTCATATTTTCACTTGTGGCAGAGTTTTGTTTTTTAAAGCTTGAAAGTATTATTTTAATAGAGATAATAACATGAATGAAAAGCAACACAATTTTCTCTCTTTGCTTTATAATTTATTTTATAGATGGAGCCAGATCACATGACACTGAATTTAAAAAATTTCTCATTATTTATGAGTATGTTTCATTTCCCCCCTTTAAACAATATTGTGTTAAAAGTAAACAGGTAGTTTATATGAAAATAGGATATCAGTTTTACTGCCTTGTCAATCAGGTACTTGGTGTCTCTGGTGAGGAAGTGGAATTTTTTTAAATGTTGGCTTGAGAAAGATTTCAAAGCAAAATGTTTTGACAGAGAATAGAGTGAGCCCCTAAATCCCTCCCAATGCCCCCCCCACGTGGATTAAGCACCAATAGTTTATAAATTTGTCAATCTGATAAAAATAGTTTTTAAGTGCAATTAGTCAAAAGGCATTATAGAAAAAGGCTGGAAGAAAAAATGGAGTATAGATTGGACAAAATGCAGATCCTACACTAATTCACTGAATTTTATAGGGTCTCTTGGTTATAAGGCTGAATTACTTTATGGATTTAAGTCAAGAGATATGGTCATGTCACCCTGCCCTCTGATAGATCACAAAGATGTTAACAGTTCCTGCTGGCTCAATATGTCTTTATTAATAAATCATGCCAGATGCTATATCAAAATGTAGCCTTTGCTTTGATAGGGTGCATTTCCATTTTCTGGGAGGGATTTAAACTTTCTGATTCTCATCAGTGTTATTCACAAAGATAATTTCCCCACTGCTCTTTAACACTTGGATTTCTTTTCAGGGCTGGCTCCCTTCCCATAGAGGCCATTGCTGAGACTACACATAGTGTAACATGAATATTGTCTTACAGCAGTTCTGAAATATCATAGCAGAAAGCTAGGGTGGTGAGCATCATTTAGAGTTGTTGAGCATATCTGAAATTTTGAGAACATGTTCTGGGTGTTTCAGAAAATTACTCCCATAGTGAAAATCTCATCAGGTTTGGTTGTGGCTAAATATCTGGCAGAAAGTGACAACATATTGTAACTCTATTATCCTACACCTGCCTTTGGTGGCTGAGTCTAAACATTACACTAAATATATAAGTATTTTCATTTTTCATTTTTTTCATTTTCCCTTTATTTGTATGCCACCCTTTTCCCTGGGGGGACTCAGGGCGGCTCACAGTTCAAAAAAAGGGGGGGAGGACAAACTATTTTCTGACATGAAGACAATACAACATATTAAAAAGAAAACACAACAGTCACACAATTCGAGTGGGGTTAGAATCTTAACCCCAGGCCAGCCGGGACAGCCAGATCTTTAGAGCGGCGCGGAAGGACTGGAGGGTGGTGAGGGTCCGGATCTCCACGGGGAGTTCGTTCCAGAGGGTCGGAGCAGCCACCGAGAAGGCTCTCCTCCGGGTAGTTGCCAGTCTACACTGGCTGGATGATGGAATTCGGAGGAGGCCTAATCTATGCGATCGTATCGGTCTCGTGGAGGTAATTGGCAGTAGGCGGTCTCTCAAGTACCCAGGTCCAGTACCATGAAGGGCTTTGTAGGTGATAAGTAGCACCTTGAAGCGCACCCGGAGACCAACAGGCAGCCAGTGCAGCTCGCGGAGGATAGGTGTTACGTGGGTGAAGCCTCCCGGTTCAGATAGGGACGCAACTGGTGCACCAGGCGAACCTGGGCAAATGCCCCCCTGGTCACAGCTGACAAATGATGTTCGAAGGTCAGCTGTGGATCCAGGAGGACTCCCAAGTTGCGAACCCTGTTTGAGGGGCATACAGTTTGACCCCCCCAGCCTGAGAGATGGAACACTTGGCCAATTCGTGGGAGGGAAACACAACAGCCACTCGGTCTTTTCTGGATTGAGCACAAGCTTGTTGACCCCCATCCAGTCTTTAACAGCCTCAAAACCCTGGCTCATCACATCCATCGCTTCGTTGAGTTGGCACGGGGCGGACAGATACAACTGAGTATCGTCCGCATACTGGTGGTATTTTATCCCGTGCCGTCGAATGATCTCACCCAGCGGTTTCATGTAGATGTTGAAAAGAAGGGGGGACAGGACCGAACCCTGCGGCACCCCACACGTTAGGGGCCTAGGGATCGATCTCTGCCCCCCAACTAACACCGACTGCGACCTGTCCAAGAGGTAAGAGGAGAACCACTGTAAAACAGCGCCTCCCACCCCCACCTCCCGCAGTCGTCGCAGAAGGATACCATGGTCGATGGTATCGAAAGCCGCCGAGAGGTCAAGGAGCACCAGGATGGAGGCATGGCCTCTATCCCTGGCTCTCCAGAGATCATCGGTCAACACGACCAAAGCGGTTTCTGTGCTGCAGCCAGGTCTGAAGCCTGACTGTAAAGGATCGAGATAACTGGCTTCCTCCAAGGATCGCTGGAGCTGAAAGGCACCACCTTCTCAACAACCTTCCCCACAAAGGGGAGGTTGGAGACCGGACGATAGTTATTTAAAACAGCTGGATCCAAGGATGGTTTCTTCAGGAGGGGTCTCACCACCGCCGCCTTTAAAGCGGAGGGAAAGACCCCCTCCCGTAGAGAGGCGGTAACAACCGCCTGGATCCAGCCTCGTGTCACCTCTCTGTTGTTTACAACCAGCCAGGAGGGGCACGGGTCCAGTCCAGCACACATGTGGAGGCTCCTACAGCTCTCATCGCCTTGTCCACATCCTCAGGGGTAACAGCTTGAAACTCAACCCAGCAATGGCTTACCAGATCATCCCTTAGTGCCTCGGCTGGTTCTGCAGAATTGGAGTCCAGGTCCGCCCGGAACCGAGCAACCTTGTCTGCGAGGAATTGGACGTAATCCTCAGCCCTGCCCTGCAGCGGATCGCCCGTGTCCCTCCTATTTAGGAGGGAACGGGTTATCCTAAACAGGGCGGCTGGGCGCGACTCAGCAGACGCAACCAGAGAGGCAATATGTGTTCTCTTAGCCGTCCTAATTGCTCGAATGTACTCTCTGGTGCAGGTTTTAAACGTGCTCGGTTCGATTCGGATTTACTGGACCTCCATAAGTGCTCTAGGCGTCTCCTTTGGCGTTTCCTCTCCCGGAGTTCCTCAGTGAACCAAGGAGCCCTCCGGGATCCACTGCCTCGGAGCGGCCGTAGTGGCGCAATCCGGTTGAGAGACTTCGTCGCTGCCAGGTTCCAGGCAGCAACCAAAGTCTCCGCCGGACTGTGGGCGAGAGTATCAGGAATAACCCCAAGTTCCGTCTGGAACCCCAAAGGGTCCATAAGTCGCCTGGGGCGGAACCACCTGGTCGGCTCCTCCTTATAAGAGCCAAGGTGGCGCAGTGGTTAAATGCAACACTGCAGGCTACTGCTAGATCAGCAGTTCAGCGGTTCAAATCTCACCGGCTCAGGGTTGACTCAGCCTTCCATCCTTCCGAGGTGGGGTAAAATGAGGACCCAGATTGTTGGGGGCAATAAGCTGACTCTCTGTAAACTGCTTAGAGAGGGCTGAAAGCCCTATGAAGCGGTATATAAGTCTACTGCTAGTCTACTGCTATTCCTACAGTGGGGGTTTGGTCTCCGAAAGTCAAGCCTCAATAGGTAGTGGTCTGACCATGACAGGGGCAAGATCTCACTACCCCTCAGACCAAGATCACAATTCCACTGCTCCGAGAGGAATACGAGGTCAAGCGTGTGACCCTCCCCCCCACCCCAATCTCATCGCCTTGCGCTCCCCCTAGCGGCGGAGCTACCCTTCCTCGTCTTCCCATAATGCCCGTTTAGGTTGTTCTGCTGTGGCTGCCTCGGCTTCAAGATGGCACAGGCAATATTCGAGGCGCTGGGAGGTATATCTCGGGGAGCCGGGCGGGTTGAGGCCTCGCGTGTGGGAAAGTCCATTTTAAAAAAAAAGCGCGGCTATTCCACGCCGGGCGACTCCCTCCCGTCGTTGTGGATGGGACGAGGGCTGAGAAGGCGCTGGTGCCGCCCGAAGCCATCTCTGGCGTTGAGGGAGGGTTCCGGGAACAGCCAGTGTGCAGTGTCTGTGTTGGAGGAGTAACAGCACCATCCATGCGCGGATAAATTTGTTTCGCCCGATGAATCCCGGAGGAGCCAAAATTGGCAAGGGGCGGGAATTCAAGCAGGCGGCTCGGGTCCTCCTGGAAATTGCTTAATGGTGGAGGATAACAAATATATCAAACAAGCGAAGTAAACACATGTGATAAAAAAAAAATTAACAAGCCACAGCAATATCATAGTCCTATAAACTAAATACAAAACTTTATTGGTTCCCAAATATATATATATTTGGTATCGTAAGCAACTTTTCAATGATAAATAAAAACTTAGTACAACAGCATAAACCAAAAAATTTTAAGGCCTTATAATCAGTCTTGTTTTGTCTTTTTAACCAAAGTCCTATTAAGCATCCTATTTCAAATAAAACTCCAGCACATACAAAAGTACATTTGTTTTCTTCAATTAAAAAAAGCTGCTTCACTTTGTATAATGGTGTTTAAAAACAGAGTCTTCACTATGCTCGCTGTATTGAAAGTGATTACTCTAAAATGAGATTAGGATAGCAGACATTTTAATTTATAAACCTAGCTTTTTAGCAGCAGCAATAGTGTGTGTATGTGTGCGTGCAGTGCATGAGGCCAAGTGTAGTATTCATGACACAGCAGGTGTGTCAAACTTGTGGGAACACATCTTCATGTGAGGTATTGCAACTTTTTTCCCCTTTGCTAAACCAGGGGTGGGCATGGCCAGTGTGTGACGCATCTGGCCTGTGGACTGTGAGTTTGATTATCTTACAAAAGGATGAAATTACGAAAAGAAATTAACATTTTAGGAAGATCTATGCTTGCTATGCAAATAAATTTTGCAAGATCTTCCATTTCATCTAGAAGTCCAATTTTTTGTTCTTTTAAAATAAGAAATTTTCTGTGCATCTGTACAAGACTGGAAATGATACAGAAAGTCTAGCTTTAGCCAGTTAACATGATTGGATGATAAATATTTGGAACATCATTCCTCCAAAGATAAGATTGGCCTCTACCCTGATGCTTTTCTACAAGGTCTTGAAGACATGGTTTTGTCAGAAAGCTTGAGGATCCCATTCTGAACCAGTCAAATGGCTTGTCTGATTCTGTTGTGGCTGCACTAGGTGGTTTTAAATAAAAAAAATGTGGATTTTTAAAATTATACACTGCTTGGAGTCACACTGAGAATCAGGTGATCATATAAATTTGTTTAATAATAAATAAATTTCAAAAAAATGCAATACATAGTTATCTGTATTCATTAATAAAAGAATGAGATAAAATCTAATAATCCATTTGGCACTTTTGGTGTATTACTAAACATAATTATACCTGTTGGCTGTATGATCAGAGAATGACAACTGCAATAATAGTTCTAGCTATGTATGATTGCATCATTTTCCATCTGGTAGAGCTTCAATCAAGGAAAATATTTTTTAGTATTCACACTTTTGCCCCCCCCCCCTCATAACACAGGATTTCATAACAAGAATAACTTATTTGACACGCTTCCTATATTCACCATACTATCTACTCTCTTCTTTCATTTTAGAAACCCAAGAAATAAAACCTATTTCTTCTCTATTTGCTAACATTACTAAATCTTAAGCATTTTGTAAGATGGTGTACTTAAAAGCATCCCAATTTTTGTGTCATTATTTATGCAACTGAATTTAAAAAGTGCATAATTTTTTAAAAGCCAGCTTTAAAATTTGTTTGATCTGTTATCTGTCCTTATAACCTAGAAAAGAGGTATGGATAAACAAAACATAAGCAATAACACTTCGAAATACCATAACTACAGATCAAGATCATTATCAAATGATATCCATCATGCAGAAAATTTGTTTGCTGAACAAATGTGTTTGTTGCCGAAGAAATTGTAGATGACACCAGTTGCAAAAGTTACTTGTGTCATCTGATCCTTTTAACATTTAATTAATATTTCTTGATTTTAAAACAATTAAGAGATATTTTCCTCAGCTGGTAGTATAGAAGGGAAAACTGGATATCTTGAAGAAAAAAGGAAGAAAATATTTTGCTTGTAAAATACTCAAGCGCCAATTAGCAGAAATCAGCAATCTATACTAAACATTGTGGACAGACTTCAAGTAGAAATTAATATCCAATGTTAATA
Organism: Thamnophis elegans; assembly: GCF_009769535.1. NCBI lineage: Eukaryota > Metazoa > Chordata > Lepidosauria > Squamata > Natricidae > Thamnophis > Thamnophis elegans. The sequence continues at coordinate 67,363,388 of NC_045545.1, forward strand.
TAAATAAATGCAGTATTACAAAGGATGCTCAGATATACATCTTTTTAATCACCATTGGAATGTGTTATTATCCAAATAGTTGTTAGGATTATTTGGTAGTAGATCTTTTATTATGTACAAGGAAGTCAGAAACATCATGCCAAACATTACTGTCCTCATATAAGTAGGTCATGGATGATTGTAGTGATGGTTGTAGAGTGTGCCGGTGATACTCAAAGAGCCAAAGAACAATCCCCCAAACCACAGCAGCAAAAAGTGGAAAGGGATCTTGTTTGGGCTGTGGGATATAACCCTTCTCTACTGCCAATCGAGACAAGCCAAACAGGATACGAGATAATAGATACATATTTATCTGTTCAGGAAAAAATACTGAATTAAAATTAGGCAATTAGCACAACAGGAAAATGAGATTACTTGAAACAACTTTCAATTTAGGAGATCATCAAATGCTTTCATACCAAAATCAGTCTCTAATTTTAACCAGCCTGCTTGCATTTTCATAAGGTTCAGCAACAATTTACATCTATTTCTAAATCTAATGCTTGAAATATCAGCTGTAAATCCTTTCCCAGTTGCATGAAAACTGGTTTCAAAAGAAATGAAACTGTGTGCTAAGTACATTTCCTAAAAAGCATCCAAATTATACCAGGATTTTTTACAATGATAAATCAACATAGATAGGCATTCTTCTGCCACAATTATATACCTTGTGAAGTATTGGTTGTATTTTTTTTATCCCAGAAGAAATAATGCTTCTCTAAATGAGTTTACCATTTGAATAACAATACTGATATTTTGTTAAAATGTTCATTGAGTGTGGTTAGCAAATAGATAGCAGATGTTCTTTATAGCAGGGCATGCCCTGTGGAATAAGATTGTCCCCAAACACCCAAAGAGACCCCAGTCTACTATTGTTTATATCATCTGTGAAGACTTGGTTCTTCACCCAAGCTTTTGGTACATGAAAGTGAGACCACTCGCTTCATTCCACTTTCCACTTTTTATCTTGTATTAATGTTCTTTAATGTGATTGTTGTGATCCATCCAGAGTAGTTGAGAATTGGGTAGCATACAAACTTAACAAATTATAATGATTACTAATTCCTTTCTTAAAATTTGCTAGAATGAAAGAAAGAAGCAAAAGAATTGTATTCAGATAAATTCACTACTACATCTGTGGCAGATATGCAAAAATTAATAATGGAAGAATGTAATGGTAGAATTTACTAAATTTCCCCAATTTCTCTTTCATTCTTCATTAGATCAGTATAACCATAAATCTAACACAAAACCACACAGTTGCTTACCTGGCTGTTAATATTATTATTTTCCCCAAACACTAACCAGCCCACAATGAAGGCTGCGAGGAAAGAATGAAATGGAATCTTCTTTCCTTGCATTCGTGACTGCATGGCCATCAAACCCTTATAAGTGAATACAAAGTAGGCCAGGTTTTTGGAATGAGTATAGGTAGCTTGAAGAATTGCTTTCAATTTTTCCTTTAGGCTGAAGGGAAGAAACAAGGAACAATTATTACACATAATGCTATTTCCCTGGAAATATTATTAATCAATTATAATATTTATTGGTCATTGCATCTGATGTACATTAAAAAGTAATAATGATCTTCATTTCACTTTCAGAAAATATTTGAAAACTAAAGCCACATTAAAAATCTGTTTCTAATAAAAGAGCATGAATATGTTTTCTCATCAATGTAGAGATGTACTCAAATGTTCATAACTTTTAAAATGGCACTTTTAAAAACATTTATAGTTGTATAAACTATAACATTGGAATTAAAATTGAATTAACATGCAAAGAGTGGCTGTTAAGTTAAATCTGACATGACTAAGATTGTTAAAATTATTGAAAGTTCAAAGAAGGAAATTCTACTGATATCTACTAGGTCACCTCTATTATATTTAGGCAGGAGAACATCTGTACATCAAAGAATCTTCAACTACAGAGTTACATTAACAATGGATAAGATTGCAATGTTATTTCTACATAAGGGCTGATATGATTACAGCATAATTGCATTGGATCTAGTGAAACTCGCTTGAGAATATATATGCAAAATTGTATTGTTGGATTGCCATCATAACACCACCACCCCTGATTTCCTAGAAAATTTTATTTCTATGGATAAATATCCATAGTATTAAATATATTTATAGTCTGATTTAAGTACAAAAAGGATGACAAACTCTTCTTTTTCTGTCCTAATATATTTAATTTAGTAAAAAAACATGCAAACAGAAACATTAAGAATGCAGTGAAGAAATCACAATTTGTACTAAAAGATTACAGATAGCCCTCGGCTTACAACCACAATTGAGACCAGAATTTCCATTGCTAAACAGGGTGTTTGTTGAGTCATGCCCAATTTAATGCCCTTGTTGCCACAGTTGTTAAGCAAATCACGGCCCTTATTAAGTAACTCAAAGGATCGTTAAGTAAGTCTTTGCTTTTTGGAAGGTGGCTTCTGCTTTAAGAAGACTGCAAATGACGATCAAGTAACATAAATATATGTTGGTTGCCAAGCACCCAAATTTCGATCATGTGAGTGTGGGGATGGTTGTAAGTCGCTATGATGATTGTAAGTATGAGTACCAGTTGTAAGTCACTTTTTTTCAGTAATGTCGCTAATGGTTGTAAGTGGAGAACTACCTATATTTTAAAAAATATGCATACAAACATGCACACAAACAAGGTAGGCTTCTTCAACTTCTATGGGTTTATTATGTAAGATGATGTGAGAAATGTACCTTCCACTTTTGAAGAGAAATGTCATTACCAAAGCATGAGGGGCACGGACTTTGGCTCCATAACTGTCAAAAATAAAGAAAATGCATAAAATTGTCAGTAAAATAAGGTTTAATGGGTATTTGAATGCAATTATTGCAAGTAAGCAATACCCTCAATTAAGAAACTGCCAAAAAGCCATCAGTAAACAGTCCAACCGAAGACTCTCTAAGACTGCCCCCACCCACATAGGCAGGCAAGACACCAGAATATAAACTGACAGCAAACAGTACTCCTTGCCTGCACTGATGAAATTGCCTAGTTAGGGTAATGAAATACCTACAAGAAAAGCAAGCTCAGAGAGCCCCAAGGATCCCTAATTTATGTAACTTGAAAACAGCATCAGCATCTTTCACAACTCCTTTGCCAGGTATATTGGGATATAAATTGCACAAACAGGTTAAGTTTTTTCTACCCTAAAGGCAACATGCTTGCCTCATATGGCACATAAAACTGAATACTCAGATTTACTGTCTTACTAAAACAATGTTCTTAAATCTCCTCACGTTTAACTTCTTAGAATACTCATTATCATGGGGGAAATGATAACTAATGCTTTGAAAATATAGAAACAGCTAAGGACAGGAAGATAGTCTTGTTCATTAAGAGAACCAGAGTTTATTTCGAAGAAAAGAAACTTTACCCTTAACACCCGAGATGATTTTAAAATATCAAGCCACAAAGTTGCAGGAGCTGAGATAGGTAACTACTGAATAATGTATAAAATAACAATTGCTTTATTATGATAGTTGAATGAATGGATTTTGGAGATATCTACAAGAAGAAAACAAAAAGGATTTATTGGTAAGCATTAAATATGAATGATTAAAAATGAAATCCAGGTGTATCCAGATCTTAGAAGGCATTAGCCAAGCTCACTGCTGTTTTGTAAATTTATGTATACAGCAATGTTTTACCATAATACAGTATATACTGAACCAATATTGTCCTCTAAAAGGAAATGAAAACTTAATCTAATTGCAGACATATTATCACTTGGTCAGTAATACTTCTTTGAAGTCAACCATAATAATTTTGAAATGAGATGCAGATAAAGCATAAGAAGCAAACGTACTGATATATAAATAGCCAGGACCACTTTAAATTACCGGTATTTAAATTACCCCAGGTCTGATCGGTCACTCAATTTAGCTTGTGTCTATAATTTGAAACTTTATTTACAGAAGATTGGGAGAATCTGTCATTAGATTAAACTCCTATAGCTGCCCACACAAAACATCACTTACACCTATAAACAAAACATATCAGTAAAAAGGGTCCAGTTATTATTTTCTCACCAAGCAGCAGACACTAAGAGGCGATCGGTATTGCAGCATCCCACAAAGTGCGGGGCTGTAAAGAAGAGCGAAAGCAAAGTTGGAGACAGCTCAGCCAAGAGCAGTCAAGTGCAAATCTGCTTCCTCCCATTCAATTCTTAGCGAAATCAGAGTAAATACTCGTCCATGATCGCCCTTTCGGCGATAGTTTCGATTAGGAATGCGAAAGAAAGACGGTTTCCCAGCTCGAACTTACACCGCTCCGTTGCGGAAGCCCTTGAGCACCGCCAGCGTGGTCTGATATCTCCGCTGCTGCAGGAGAGAATTGACGGTGTAGAGCAAAGTCTTGAGAATCGTCTGATCGGCCATCGCCTCAGCTTTGACACCTGCGATCTAGCAGCCGGTCAATCCGGGGAAACAACTCGACTGAAACACAAAATGCATAGGAGTAGAGCTCCAGGAAATAATGTCCAAGCGGAAAACCAACCCCTGGATTTTAGTTCCGCTCTAATTTTATAAATTCGCGAGAAGATTTAAGTTAATAGACAAAGAAAAATGTACCGTCCCGTAATTATAACTTTTCCTTTAATGGTTACTCAAGTGGAAACTCTTTCTCCCTATGTCTGCATCTTTAAAAGAAGGCGTGAAGTCGGTCGTTTAAGAACCAGACCGAATTGCAACAATAGTATTACTAAAGTACAGTATTTTTAGATTTAGAAGCCATGTCATCACAACTATCATTACGAATATTATGGGAAATTAATCTATTTTGCAGAAATGTAACATCGCTTTGTCTTAAAGCCCCAATTTTACAATATGGACTAATAATTATGTTCTATATTGTCAATGGATTGGATCTGATTGGAATAGAAGATTACCAAATCCCAGGGGTTCAAATTAGATTGGAAATTTAAAACACACAGAGAGAAATACATACACACTAATGCCCCAAGAAGGTACTGATAAACCATTTTAAAACAGTGCCAAGAAAATTATATGGAACTGTCTTATGACTTTTAATAAAAAAATATGTTTGTTGGAAAAGATTCTACCAGACTCCTGATTCCCCCCCCCCCAACCGCCCCCTTCAATGAAGTTAACCAGATACTTCCTTTTCTATGTTTTCATATTTTCACTTGTGGCAGAGTTTTGTTTTCTAAAGCTTGAAAGTATTATTTTACTAGAGATAACAACATGAATGAAAAGCAACACAATTTGAGAAAGATTTCAAAGCAAAATGTTTTGACAGAGAATAGAGTGAGCCCCTAAATCCCTCCCAATGCCCGCCCATGTGGATTAAGCACCAATAGTTTATAAATTTGTCAATCTGATAAAAATAGTTTTTAAGTGCAATTAGTCAAAAGGCATTATAGAAAAAGGCTGGAAGAAAAAATGGAGTATAGATTGGACAAAATGCAGATCCTACACTAATTCACTGAATTTTATAGGGTCTCTTGGTTATAAGGCTGAATTACTTTATGGATTTAAGTCAAGAGATATGGTCATGTCACCCTGCCCTCTGATAGATCACAAAGATGTTAACAGTTCCTGCTGGCTCAATATGTCTTTATTAATAAATCATGCCAGATGCTATATCAAAATGTAGCCTTTGCTTTGATAGGGTGCATTTCCATTTTCTGGGAGGGATTTAAACTTTCTGATTCTCATCAGTGTTATTCACAAAGATAATTTCCCCACTGCTCTTTAACACTTGGATTTCTTTTCAGGGCTGGCTCCCTTCCCATAGAGGCCATTGCTGAGACTACACATAGTGTAACATGAATATTGTCTTATAGCAGTTCTGAAATATCATAGCAGAAAGCTAGGGTGGTGAGCATCATTTAGAGTTGTTGAGCATATCTGAAATTTTGAGAACATGTTCTGGGTGTTTCAGAAAATTACTCCCATAGTGAAAATCTCATCAGGTTTGGTTGTGGCTAAATATCTGGCAGAAAGTGACAACATACTGTAACTCTATTATCCTACACCTGCCTTTGGTGGCTGAGTCTAAACATTACACTAAATATATAAGTACCCTACATTACATTCTGCTACAATAACTTTTAGGCTGCACATATTGAATGCATGTCCAAATCCTTAGTTGAATAATACCTTTATTGGGACCAATAAAAAGGTACAAAGTATCATAGAAACTTCCAGGTTCTCCAATGAATGAGTCATGCAAGATGATTCAAAAAAGGAGGAATGGATGAAGAGGCATGGAAGACCCAAAATCTGGACAAACGTTCCAGCCATGGGACCTCCTGTTCAAATTCAATCTGAAATGGAATTTGATGTTGGTAGCAATATCACGGATACAACTTTTTCCTCTTGCCAACCGGGACAAAGAACAAGATTGGCCCTAAGCTCAGATCGCAAAATACCATTTTTTTCCCCTTTGCTTTCCCTTTTTGCGCTAGACACAAAATTTCCTGAAGAAACTCTGACATTTCTTCTACATAAATTAAAACATTTTATGTACACTGAGAGCATATGCAGCACCAAAGATAAATTCCTTGTGTGTCCAATCACACTTGGCCAATAAGAATTCTATTCTATTCTATTCGGTCCCCTCCCTGAACAAGCCGAGGGACAGACCGGGACAACGCGGCAATAACCCCGCTCTCTAACACTACGGCCAGGAGGCCCCGCCCCTTCCAGCTAGGCTGTTCCCTGAGCCAGCCTCCCCCCCACCCCAACCTCATCGCCTCGCGCTCCCCCTAGCGGCGGAGCTACCCTCCCTCGTCTTCCCATAATGCCCGTTTAGGTTGTTCTGCTGTGGCTGCCTCGGCTTCAAGATGGCGCAGGCGATATTCGAGGCGCTGGAAGGTATATCTCGGGGAGCCGGGCGGGTTGAGGCCTCGCGTGTGCGAAAGTCCATTTAAAAAAAAAAAAGCGCGGCTATTCCACGCCGGGCGACTCCCTCCCGCCGTTGTGGATGGGACGTGGGCTGAGAAGGCGCTGGTGCCGCCCGAAGCCATCTCTGGCGCTGAGGGAGGGTTCCTGGAACAGCCAGTGTGCAGTGTCTGTGTTGGAGGAGTAACCGCACCATCCGTGCGCGGATAAATTTGTTTCGCCCGATGAATCCCGGAGGAGCCAAAATTGGCAAGGGGCGGGAATTCAAGCAGGCGGCTCGGGTCCTCTTGGAAATCGTTCCCAAAGCAAGAAGGGACGGTGGCTTGCTACCTCATTGCTACCTCCTCTTCTGCAAGTTCCGTTCAAAGGGCATTTGTTGCTTTAATTTCCTCTCTGTAAGAACTCCTTTTTACCTCTAAAGGTGCCTTTGCTGGGTTCTTGAATAATGCAGCTTGTGTAACATCGCCACCATTCCCTGGAAAAAAATGCATCGTAGTGATTAGTGTGACATTAAAGTCTGGGCACGTACATTGGTGAAAAACGCTGCCGCTAAAGGTTATTTATTTTTTACAAATGCAAATGCAGTTGCTACCTGCGGTTCAAAATTGAGAATGTTCCCTGGTTGCAAATTAGGTTCCTTCCTCCTAACTGTCTTAAACTTCAAGATACTGCATGCTCTGTAAAAACTGTTTTAAGAAGAAGGGTCCCTTAGTTGGATCAGCAATCTATTTCATGCAGCACCCTGTCTATTTTGGCCGATAGGATTTTTCTCCACAATATTATAATATAAAAGAACATCCATTGGTTGTTACTTGATTTACATATCTCAGGACCTACTAATGTGGTTAGTTTAGGTTCAGTTTCCACTGATGTGTGGATGCAGCCACTGAAGTTTGTGCTATAGTGAACTTGATCATGGTGGCATCTACATATTAGCATAATTTATGAAATTATGTCTTATGAAAGTGCTCTAAAACATCAATTGTATCATGTTTATCTGGAAAAAAACCAAGGCATTTTGTATGTTGTACTGAACAGTAATTTCCTTTAATTATTGTTTATTTACTAGGCCCTATTGCCCACACCATTAAAACATAAGCCAGATAAATATTTAGCCTAATCTGACAAATTCAACTATTGACATGTTTTTTTTTAGTTGATGTGACATGTGATATCACAGCAGTGAAACAGTTTTAGTGGGCTGTCATATCACAAGTCTTTCAGAAAAGTATGCTAAAATGAATTTCCTTTCAGTACTGTTTAAAAAGAAACAATTACTAGATCCGATACTCCAATCTATAAGAACTCCTTGAAAGCTGGTTGTTCTATGTTCTGTATAGCGAAATCTGACCAAACCATTGATTAAATTAATACCAAAGAATAAATCACTATCCAAACAATAATTAGGTCTGTGCAGAGCATTCTTGTTTTGGAACAGTTTGATTTCGAGCCCTGTCTCAACTTGAAAAAACATGATGTATTACCTCAATATCGACAATTTAAGAACTGAATGTGCTGCTTTATTGGAAATCTTGTCTATTTACTAAATGCATCTTTAAGGCTTAGCATAGCTCTAGTAATAATATTGGGCACAAGATATTCTCAAGCTATTTCAAAATCTACCTTATGATGTTCTTAAAATTATCTTCCTTTTAAAAGAAATTTCTGAAGTTTTTCTATCTAATTCTCATGATATAAAGGCTCATTTTGATTTTCTCCCCTCTGAATTTATTTTGTCAAACAACAATATACAATTTGGCAATTTCCTTTTGATCAAATTGACAGCCAGTTAGTAGAAAAATGAAAGAACTTTTCTACATGGCACTAAAATATAGCACATATGTGTGATGTTTGCCCAAAGCTCTTTATTTGGTACAATGAAAAATAACTCAGGTTTCTGGAGTCTTTACCTTTTGTCACAGATAACTGACACCGGTATGTTGATGTAGTATATTCTTTATGAAATCTTATTAAAACACATATACTTCAAGTGATTTGTAAAGTATGATGACAAATTTTGTTATTATCTGAACATTTGCATATACATCACATAAGACCTATGTATGAATTTACAGCTCCTTTCCAACTATAGTTAACCCAAATTTTGGAAAGCATTTAGTGTATTTAAAACACATAATATTTATACCAATATTATAATCAATATATTTTTATTGGAAGTGATGAGAAAGAGCTTACATGACAAGAGGGATACTTTTTTTGCCTTATTTATAGATAATTAGTATGGATTATGGATGGAGGAGGAAGAGTGAAGAAGTGAAATTATTATTACTAGTCTATGTTATCTTGAAGCATGATCTTATTAAGATATTGGCTTGCAGTTTCAAACTATATTACAGTGGTGTTTTAAATGAATGTAAATTTTTAATTGACCCATGCAAAAGCTAAACTAATAATGATTCTTAGCTTGCTTTTTTATCAGTGAATTTGATCTTAATAAAAAATAAAAATCCCTTCTTATCCCTTACAGAACAGGAAGAAATTCTGTCAAGGTCCAAATTCTGTTTTTAATTAAAGCTGCCAGTAGTGTCCATGGCAAACCATAGTGTTGAAATAAATTATAGCTTTAGTGTAGCAGCATGGACACATGTTGTCATTTGTCCCATGTATGGATACTCACAATCATTGCCTGTTGGTTCATAAGCAGACAATGAAACAATAGCCATCTCTACCTCATTTGTAAAAAGAAGTATATGTTTAAGCATGACTTTCTAGTTCAACATTTCCTAAACTCCTAGTGTCATCTTGATATACTGGAACTTATTTTATCCTCAGTAATATAATAAAGATTGACTAGAGATAATCAAGAGGATATACAGAGTTGGATAAGATTGGTTTAATTCATTTTAAAAGCATTAACAATTGGAATTCCACTCGTTGACGACGTATTAAGTTTTCACGTTACGTTAAGTGATATTGTTTGTTTAGTGTTGGTTCAGTATAATACATAAATTCAACAACTGTAATTTGTTTCATAAATAATGTCTTAGTTTAATATGTGAAACTGTCCATTGTATGAAGAAAGACCTGGATTTAAGGTTCTATCATTTAAATGTTGCAGAAGAGGAGAAAATCTACTTTGTATTTTTTTAAAAAGATTTTATGTTTAAGATGCACAAGCCATTTAATAATTTGAGGTTATAATCCTATAAATATTTACTTAGAAGAAATGGTTGGCAATTTAATTTGTGCCTTTGTGTTGGTGTTTGTCCTTTTCTAGCTTCCTAATCTTTTTGACAAGGAAGCTAGAATGGTCGTACCAGCTGTTCCACAAATTACAGAATGGTGTTTCACTCTTCATAGCAAGGACAGACAGAAAGTAATTTATATTTATTTAAATTAGTACTTTCTCTTTCTGTAAGTAGATCCATATGTGGAGAATGTTGGAAAATGATCTGATGAAAGGATTCTAATACCCTTGATTGAATATGGTATCAAAACCAAATGCCTAAAGAGACTTGTCCTCTGTGTAATAATTTAGGAATGCTCCCATTGTGGTCAACTATCTTTAACATGATGGTGCTGTAGGCATCGGAAAACATGCTGTGTAATGATACTGAGTCATACACAGAATGTTCCTAAATGCTATGGTGAGAAGGAGTATCTGCCATAAGGATGTTATTTTCAACAGCAGTCCTGTGGATAGTATAACATTTACTCTGTTCTTTTGTATTATACTCTCCTCCAGTGACATATGCTTAATGTAATCAATCTGTAGAATTAATACCTAACAATTTTGTGCTAATAAAAGAATATGAAGTTTGTTTATTTTATAGTATTTAAACAAAGCCTTCTGCATGTAGATAACTAGGCTTCCTACATTGGAATACTATGAAATCTACTGTAAGCAGTTTCGTCTCCCCTATGACTTTTACCCTCCATAGTAATCTGTCAGGCTAGCATTTTTAAAAAGAGATGGAAGATGTAGGGGGGAGGACCGTCTTATTGCAATAATTATTTGCTTGTTTATGAATATCAAGCTATTTTAATGCAAAATTATATTCATATTTGTATATTGTTGTGCTCATTACCCTTGAAGTGATATTTGGATTAATTCCTACATCAGCTGGTATGATCCATTATTTTTGGAGTTGCTGAAGGTAATATTGGTCTTTTCACCTAGAAAAATCATGGTATAGGATACTAATAAATGGATTCTTCTAACAGCTGCTTCTTCAACCATAAACAAAAAGCAAGCTCCTCTAACTGCTCTTTCTTTTTCTCCCAAATGGATTTTCTCTAGTAATAAATATTATGAAAGTTGAATTGGAGAAACTTGTGTGGGTTTCCAGTCAAAAAAATTAATTGGCAGACCAGTCAAAGAGCCAAAATATTTGCAAAACTGGTTTCATAATATTTATACCAGGAAAACTAAAGTTCAGAAGATAGTTGTTTGGGAAAAGTGAAGGTTGCCTTTTTGAATGTTTATTGAGGAACCTAGTGTTTTGTAATTAAAGGTGTACAGGAACAGGAAATAAAGATTACTCTAGTCGCTAAATCCAGATAGTGAGATTCTGATATTGAAATTAATCACAGCATAGAGTACCATGTCTTGCAGTCATACACAAACACACACCCTGGTTCCCTAACAATAATCTTCCCATTCTTATTGATGGACTCTCCTTGAGAATGTTTTACTCTGGTGGATGTCAGGTTCCGAAGGGTTAATGAAAACAGACAAACACAGAAACGGTTTGTAAATGCAGTTTGTATTTTTCCTCCGGCACGAACTGACCAACAGAGCACTAAGGCAATGAATAAATTGTCAGAGCTGCCACCCAGTGCTCTCCACCACCTTTTATAGTTACTTAGTAATTAGGATAACCTGCACCCCATGCATGCGCACACCCATCTCCCTCATAACCTAGAATGAAAACCACCTGGCAATTAATCATGGATTATTGTCAGTCAGTTGTCAATAGCTTTGTAGATTACTCAGCTGCTTGTGTAGGAGGGAAGCCTGGTGAGTCTCAGCAGCTGGCCTGGTCTTCTCCCCTGAATGGTAGCTCCAGGCCTCTGGGCTGGCCAGAGCTGACATGCGGCCCCCTACCATGGAGATAGCATTGGGGAGCTAAAAATTACAGACAGTTAGGAGTCGAAGGACTCCTTCCCCCCAGTTTTGTGGGATGTCTGCGGTGGAATCTCGCTATCAGGTGGGGCGCCCTACAGTCCTTGCTATGAACCCACGATGCCTCTGACAGGGGATAACCTTTCCATAAAAAAGGTGTTGTAACCATCCCCTCTGCCACCTGGTATCTAGTATATTTTGCATTACATAGTGCTTTCCCCATCTACAGTAACCGGGGCTGGCAGCCGTAGCAGGTCTCCTCTGATATCAGATGCCTGAACTGATTGGAGCAGGCTGCAGTGGAAGACTGGATGTGTTTTCCCCAGTAGAGGGGAGAGTCAATAACTTGCACGATTGGGAAAGGCCCCATGAATTTGGGCCCGAGTTTCTTACATGGCAATGGAAGCCTCAGATATATAGTGGAGAGGTATTCCCTCTGGCCTATGTGGAAATCCACTCCTGCGAGGTCATGTCATCTGGGTGCACCTGAGGATACTCTGGAATTGGGACAAACTCCTGCCTTGTAGCCACATGAAATTGGGTAAACCCTGTACTTTTGTGCACTGCATTGTTATATGCAACCTCTGCAAAGGGAAGGAGTTCAGCCCAATCGGTCTGTTGGTACTGGACGTAACATTTTAAGTAGAACTCCACCATTGCATTTGCCCTCTTCGCAGCACCATTGGTTGCGGGTGGAAGGCTGTACTAAGTCCCTGTGAAGACCCCACCATTGCCACGAATCTGCGCCAGAACCAGGCAGTGAATTGCACTCCCCTGTCTGAAATTATCTTTTTGGGGATGCCATGGAGTCTATAGACATGGGTAATAAACAGTCTGGGCAGTTTCCTAGCAGATGGAAGGCCGGTACATGCTACAAAATGTGTCTGCTTGGAGAAAAGGTCTATTATCGTCCAAATGACCTTGTTCCCTTGGCTGCCCAGTAAATCCACAATGAAGTCCATGGCTATCTGTTCCCATGGCTGAATTGGATCTGCCACCTGCTGTAAAAGTCCAGGAGGCTGGCCAGGCCGGGCCTTCATGATAGTGCAAACAACACAACTCCTTACGTATTCCTCTATGTCCCTCTTCATGTGGGGCCACCAGAACTGGCAATTTACTAAATGCAGAACCCAAAATGCCCAGCTGAGCGAACATTGTGGCAGCGCTGCAGTGCCCAGCCGCTAGTCTGACCGGAGCTGACAGTGGATATAATAACCCATTATATAATAGAGGCTTGATATTTGAAAATTGTAAATATATGTGGTTGTGATAATAGTATTCATTTAGTAAGCACTTTTAACATGATATGGTATAGTTGAAAGGGGAAAAAATACAATTGCATTTAATAAAACTAATTCATAGGTTAACATGCATAGGTTAACATATATATATATATATATATATATATATATATATATATATATATATATATATATATATATATATATATATATATATATATATATATATACTTAAAGTCACAACCCCTGGTATGCCCAAGTATGGGAGGAAGGTCACACTTCCACTCTCTGTCATTAGGCTCGTCACAAGAGTCCATCCAGACAGAAACCCAATATTTTTTACTGTTGCCTTTTTTGTTACATTTGTTATATTTATGCTGATACTAGTCTCCCTTTATTGAGTTACAACCCCAGTATGCCCAAATATGGGAGGAAGATCACTACTTCCATTCTCTGGACTTCGGCTCGTCACAAGAGACCATCCAGACAGAAACCCAATATTTTTTACTGTTGCCTTTTTGTTACATTTGTTATATTTGTGCTGATAAATAAATAAAGGGAGACTAGTATAGATCTATTTCAAGCTATTTAGCTCTCATCAGCTAGCCATACCCTTACTGGGAATCGAACCAGTGTATGTATGTATGTATGTATGTATGTATGTATGTATGTGTGTGTGTGTATATATATATATATATATATATATATATATATATATATATATATATATATATATATATATATATATATATATATATATATATATAAAATTTTATATATATATAAAATTTTATATATATATAAAATTTTATATATATATAAAATTTTATATATATATAAAATTAATGTTAAACAATACGGGATAAAATGACAGTATGGTAAACTGCATTGACTTATGACCACCAGGACAAATTTTATAACCTTTTCTCCTCATGATCCTTAAGCAAATCTGACTCCCCAAATTCACTTTGCTTGTCAAAACCCAGCTGGGAAAATTGCAAATCATGATCACATGACTGCAAAATGCTGCAATCATTGTAAATGTAAGCCAGTTGCCAAGTATCAAAATTGCGATCACCTGATTGTGAGAATGGTTGTAATGTTGAAGGCAGGTCATATTGGGCCTTAAACTAACCCACTAATTCAAAAAATCTTTTTAAAAAAGCCCAGAGTCTGGGGATTGCCACACTGGAACCAGAAAAAGAAAGAAGAACCTATCTAGTGGAAGGAAAGAAGTGGCAGTTTTGAGGGAGAAAAAAAGTGTTTGTGTGACCATAGTTGTAAACAAACCCGATCACAGCTCAATAGTTTGAACTGTGATCAGGTCTGATTAAGTACAGTTAACAAAGATCCCTACATTGTAAGAAACCTAGAAATAACATGCAAGTTAATGTGCTGAAATAGGATTTATTGCAGTTGTTTTTTTCATATATTTTTTCCTGGAAGTAATACAGGTTTTCTGACTGCTATTTCTATTCCCTCCAGGAATGGATAATCAGACAGTGCTAGCTGTTCAGTCCTTGTTAGATGGCCAAGGAGGTGTTACAGATCCATCATCACAGACAGTCAACACATCTTCCTCCATCCAGTCCATGGGTGAGTCTTCAATTGGGATTTCTTTGTTGCTTCTCCATGTGATGGGCAGTAACATAGTAATTGGTTCCAGCGTGGGTGAGTGTATGCATGCATTACTGCTTTGTTCTTTTACCCCAGGTATTCGAAGAGCTATATGATCCCGAAACAATATTAATGAAATGATTTTATGTTTACTAGCCGTAGGGCATTTGCTATGTATTGTCACCTTGCTGCCATTAACATACATTCATTTAGCATAAGATAGCACTTTATTTGGTTTTGTTTACCTTTCTTTTTTTAACAGACACATGCTGATTCAGGATAGTTTTTCCCAGGACAGTTAGAAATTAAGGTGATATTTTAAAAACAAACACAGAAAGACATTGTATAAAAACACAATAAAAACACAATAACAAATACATTACTAAATAATTTCTATGTAGTGCATCCAATTCTAATTTATTTATTTCTGCAATTTATATGCTACTCAATTCCAAAAAGGCTCTGAGTAGTTTCCTGTATTGTAATATGTTATCATGAATATATTAAAAGACCTGTGACAATTAAGAACGTTTACTGCCTAGTGTTGATAATAAAATAGGTTCCAAGCATTTCAGGTTTGGAGGATTACCATTGAGAAGGCCCACATCTGAGAAATTATCTGCCACACTCAGGCATTCTGTGTGGCTAAAATCATAATAGTTGAAATTTTGTTTAAATGCCATGGTGTTATACCATGCAGGACCTTAGAGGTTAAATATCTCATCAACTGCAATCAGAAAAAAAATTATGACCAGATAAAGATGGCATAAAACTGGCATAATATGGTTATAACCTCCAATTCCAGTCAGTACTCTTACTGCCAAATTTGGTAAGAACTGAAGTTTCTGGATGGTTTTCAGAGATAATCCAAATGGATTATGGCAATCTAGACAACAGATTAACCAAGCAGGATTTACTGATACGAGACTATTTTTAGTAGCATCATGGCTGTTGTTGCAATGTTGGTCAATGAAAGGCATTATGTGTGCCTGAGCCTATAGAGATGAATCTAAAAGCATGTCCAGCGTACAAATTGGACCACTTAGGGGAGTGTAGCCTTTTCTGAAACAGGTTGAGTCTTATGACCCACTTACTATCTCCAGCCTTTTCATGCTATGGTCGAATCACCGTGGTAGTTAAGTAAGACATCACATCAGAGATGGGTCTTACCAGTTCCTACCGGTTTGGTGGAACCGGTAGTGGAAATGGCGACTGGGTCTCTGAACCAGTAGGAACTGCATGCTCGCCACGCCCCCAAACTGGTTCCCCGGTTGCCGCGACATCTTTTAAAAACCTTTTTAAATGTTCTGCGCATGTGCAGACCTATTTATAGGCAACTGTGCACGCATTCAGAGCAAAATGACACGTGCACCGAGCGGGTAGTATTGCCGGCAGAAACCCACCCCTGAACAACATGATTGCCATTTGCAACTTTTCCTGCTGACTTCTCTGGATGCTGCAACTGTCACTAATACATGTTTGTTGCCAAGTGTCCGAATTGCAGTCACGTGACTGTGGGACACTGCAGCAGTTGTAAATGCAAGGAATGTAGGGTAAGCCATTTTTTTCCAGCACCGTCATAACTTTGAACAGTTTTTAAATGAATAGAATATGTGTTGGGGACTTCATATGTGGCTTGCTGTGAGAAAGCTAAGCATTCTCCTAACTGGAACTTGACAATTTTAGTTAATTATTTCTTATCACTTTGTTTGGCTGAAACTCTGTCTTTTTGGGATTAATTTTTTTTTCTTTTCCTAATTTCAGATGATGAAGATGTATTTCTCTGTGGGAAATGTAAGAAGCAATTCAACTCATTGCCAGCATTCATGACTCATAAGCGGGAACAGTGTCAAGGCAATGCCCCCTCACTGGCTACAGTCTCCCTAGCTACTAACAGTGTGTATACCCCGTCCATTACCTCAGTGCAGCAGGCTCAGACCACCAATCGTCAGGTAGAGATGCTGAATGTTGAAACTTTTCATCAATTGTACTTTAGCATACCTGTGTACTAAACATATCAGTGTTTCCTCTTATATTCCAAAGTCAGTCTCAACATGTGTAAAACCTGCTAGTGGTTGTCATCCATTACCTTAGAGCAGCAATTCCCAATATTTCTGGTTTGACAGATTGGGGGGGGGGGGGGGGGAGGAGACTGTTCTCTATGAGTGGCAGGCATGCGTGTACATGCTCACTCTCCCACTGCTTGTGCATCTGGGTTCCGAACACGTTGTGGCCAGGTAATGGGCTGCAGCCCGGGGTTGGGGACCTCTGCCTTACAGAGAAGTTGGTGACTGTTGTGTTGTGAAACAGAGGCAGTGGACTCAGTATGAGAATTGGCAGTGGAGATAGCTGATTTTAAGCTGCTGCAACTTCTAGAATGGGTGGGCTTAGGGCAGTGTTGCCTAACCTTTTCGGCACTGAGTGCCAAAAGGGGACCCGGGTGTGTGCACACGTGCCAGAAACCAGCTGCCTGGTCGTCTGGTTTCTGGCATGCATGCGTGCGTGAAAGCAGCCAGCTGGTGCGCATGCATGTGCCAGGAAGATGATGTTCCAATTTCTGGCACGTGTATGCATACCAGATGCCTGGTCTTCCAGTTTGTGGCGCTCCCGCATGCGTGAAAACCAGGTGACCGGCACACTGGAACCCGGAAGAGCAACAGGTGACAGCTTGTGTGCCCGGAAAAATGGGTCTGTGTGCTACTTCTTGCACATATGCCATGGCCTTAGGGTTTAAGTTTGGGAAGGCTGCAATACAATATCTGAAATAAAAACCTGATTTCCTCCTGTTTAATCACTAATTGCCAGCTGAACAATATTTTACCCTTTGTACTATGCTACATAATTTAATTGGAGAGGTTTATTTACAAAATTTTCATTTTTACTTCATCATTTCTTATAGCGAGTAGTTGCACTGAATGAGTTGTTTTACTTCGTTTCTATGTGTTACTGAAGAATTTTCTGAAAAGTGTCTTAGCTAATATCCATTGCAAGTTTTTGTTTTATCCATTTTGCTCAATAGATCTCTACATATATTACTGTTCCACCCTCTCCTTTGATCCAAACACTGGTCCAAGGGAACATCTTAGTGAGTGATGAGGTTTTGATGTCAGCCATGTCTGCTTTCACAACCCTGGACCAGCCAATGTCCACAGTGCAACCCACTGTGCAGGTAAATATTCTTTTTCCTGCCATTTAAAACACACGTAAGCACTGACAATTGGAATGTGCTATAAAAACAAAAATTAATACATGTATGTTGGAAAAGAATGTTTAATGTCTGATGAACACATACGGTATGCATAATGTTGTGTAGAAGGGCTGGGCAGCAATCTGAAGGACAAAATGCAATTTGAAGCGCAGGGTGCTTCACATGCATAAAATATATTGGAAATACCTTAAACCATCCATTCCAAACCATTCATCATTCATAGAATTGTATTAATGTTGCTACCTAAAAAATCTACAAATATATGTGTATGAACCAGGGATTGACCTTGACTTGAGGCATTTTTTATCTTTTGTGGTCCGTAATTAAGTTTCTTTGATGTAATAATATTGTTATGTTGAAAATGTAAGCTGACACGTTTATTCCTTTAAAAAGATCCCTTCATTATTAAATAAATATAAATAGATTTAGATTTTTTTTTGCTAGTGTGCAGAAAAATATGGGTATTGATACTGACCTTGGTTAAAGAAGGAAGGTTAAAATCTTCTTGCAAATATTGTTCCTATTCATGGACCAAAAAGGGGAGGAAGGGAGGAAGGAAGAAAGACTAATTTCTCATTCTTTGTTTTTAGAGCAGCTTGAATATGCATCCTGGAGCAGGATACCTTTCTCAGCCTCCCCCACCTCCTCCACCCCCCCAGCCACCCCCTCCACCCCCTCGAGCCCTTGGAGTGCCAGGCCCAGCCAATCCAGGTAGCAGGGGAGTGGCAGAAGTCTACAGCACATCTACCTCCATGCCTGGGAATGGAACGGTAGAAATACAGAATCTGGGAATGCAGCCGTATCCACCTTTGGAGGTAAAAATGCCTGGCAGTGATTATTAGTGATTATATTCTCAGTTGTGATTATTACATAGTCTAATTGGCCTTTGTAAAATGACCCTGGCTCTGATTTTACTCAGCTTCAAAATGCCACTTCTGTTGGTTTACAGAGAGTGGCATAACTAAATCCACAAAGTTATAATAAGTGATGATTTTCTTCCTAAGAAAAAAAGTTGTGAAATAGTTCCCAGTCTCCAAAAGAAGGAAATTAATTATGTTTTATACAGATTGTCAAAATTGAGAGATAAGTATTACTTATGTGGGCCGCACATGACCAGAAAAAGGAATATCATATATTAACTTACAGGTATAGTAGATGGACATTTGAATGATTTTTGAATAGAAAAGTAAGATAAATAATACTTAACACAAATACATTTAACAATGTGTCATGAAATGCTAAAGCTAAGTCAGGTGTTAAAAGAATCTGACTTTCAAGACACAGAGCTTACAGATTTACTGTATAGACTCAGTATTGAGATTGAATAAGATATTTCAGAAGGCTGTTATTCAGAAATTGCATTTAAATGGTCATTAGGTTGTAGATTAGAACTACCATATTTTTGGAGTATAAGACGCACCTTCCCCCCCAAAAAAAGACGGTGAAAATCTGGGTGTGTCTTATACACTGAATACATTTTTGGCCTCCTGAAACCCCGCCCCTTCACAAAAATGGATGTGCAGAAGGTTTGGGAGGCCTGCAAAGTACTCTTGGGGGCTGGGGAGGGCAAAAATGAGTGAAAACGGGCCATTTTTTGCTTGTTTTTGCCTCCCCAGCCCCCAGGAGCACTTTGCAGGCCTCTCAAACTCTCTGCATGCCCATTTTTCACAAAAAAATGAGGTGTGCAGAGGATTTGGGAGGCCTGCACAGTGCAAAAACTTTTTTTTAAAATTTATCTCTTCAAAATCTTGGTGTGTCTTATACTTTGAAAAATACAGTAGATTATTAGAAAATCTACCCTGTTTCCCAGTACCTATTTTCTTTTGACCCCCAAAATAAGCGTTTGACCTTATTTTCAGGGAGGTTTTATTATTTTTGAGGTGCAGGAGGCGGCAAGCGTGGTCACCTCATGGCTGCTGCTGTGTTGCAATATTTTCAGGGAGGGCTTATTTTCAGGGGACGGTTTATTTTAGAGCATGCGCTCAAAAGCCCGATTGGGCTTATTATCTGGGGAGGTCTTATTTTCAGGGAAACAGGGTAGATTGTGGACGATTAGAAAAAACAATACATTATGGAAGAAATGAAAGTAATGTAACCACAGAGAAAAATATCCACATTTGGCAACATTGGTTTAGGTTTTCTGAAACCTAACTGCGGTTAAATTGAATAAGCAACTGGTACTAATTTATGTTAACTGGTGTAACTATATTTCAGGCTAACTATATTTAGGTTTTGTCAATGTTTATCCAACATAGCAGTTAAAAACAGGATTAGCACCAGATTCTCCATGGACTTACTAGAAGATAATGCAAATGTGTAACAATGCAGGAGTTTGTATTTTTCATCTGTAAGCAACACAACTTTGCTATGCTTCTTATTTCCAAACTTCGAGCTGACAATAGAAGTCAAGATAGCCTATTTCTCTTCTATGTGATGGTTGAGAAGTCATGGTTGTCAGAAATGATGTAGCTTTGAATTATTTATATTTTTTCTGTCAGATGTGTTATCATGTTACCACTGATTTCTGTTTTAGGTACCAAGCCAATGTGTGGAAAACCCAGTGTATCCTTCCCCTCCAGTATATAGTCCAAGCAAACAAAGCTTTAAGTCTAAAAATGCTAATGCTGCTGCTTCCTTGAATAATACATGTGGAGGAAATCTGACCAATTTTGATTCTGCTTCCAAGAACCGTCGTTCCAAACCAGACAATAACTTGCTTGAAGGTATGTCTTCTTGCTACTCATTAGATTAATTAGATTTAAGTAAGACAGATTGTGGAGTCCATGATACTGGACGACTTGGGTGACATATTGTAAAGGAAAATCTATGATCCTCCATATAGTCCTGGATTGTGATTCTTGTACCCCAAAGCCAACATGGCCAATAATAATCATCTGGAAGAACAGATAGCCCAAATACTGGTTATTAGAATCCCTATAACCCATTGCTTTATATCTATATAAAATCGTTGTTAGTTGCGAAGTCGTGTCCGACCCATTGCGACCCTATGGACAACATTCCTCTAGGCCTTATATGAAATTGCTAATGTACTATTTCCTATTCAATGCTGAAACATGTGAAATAGAAGAATCACATCATTAGCTTCTAATAGATGCACAAGATGTCTTTATTTGGAAGATGTAATAAAATACGTAAAATAATATTTTGGATGATATAGGAATGTGAAACTTTGGTTTGTTACATATTTCATAAAATTCAGAAACACTATGTAGCTACTGTGTTCTCATTTTAAAGAAGGAACTAACAGCCATATAGTTGAATGGGCTC
The DNA here is from genome assembly GCF_009769535.1 of Thamnophis elegans. Taxonomy (NCBI): domain Eukaryota; kingdom Metazoa; phylum Chordata; class Lepidosauria; order Squamata; family Natricidae; genus Thamnophis; species Thamnophis elegans. Next base: position 67,384,769 of record NC_045545.1, read on the forward strand.
ATTTTGTTTTTACATTCAGGTTATTTTTAAGACTTGGTTTTTGTTTTTGCTTAACAAATCAGGTTGAATACATGTTGCCATATATTTACAAAGTAGAAGTCTGTGTCCTGTACATAGGAAATCACATTTAAACCTCATGAAATTTATATGTTTTATGTTGTCATTTTGTATAGACATTATTGGAATATTAGTTCAGCATTAATCTTTTCAGGAAACCAAATATGTTCATTGTAATCCACAAATATGGATCACACTACAACATTTCAACCCATGAGAGCCGGGTTATTGTTCTGATGTTGTAGGAAATGTTGCAAAGCCATTCTTTCCCATGACATCAGAAAATATGAAAAATCCAGTGTAGGTAGGAGAAGCTTTTTCCCTTGCCAAGATTAATGCAATCTGAATTAATGTGATATAAGCACGAGATGTAAAGCAGAAAGTTCCATGATAACAGAAAATGCAAATAGTGGTTTTACATTCCTCCCACATAAAGACATTTCATTGGATTTTCCACTATTTTCATTCTATTCTTCCCATAAGGCAATGTACTCAAAATCCCTGCTGCGTTTCCATTCCTCAAACTTCATTCTAGTTTGGTGGGTAGTAGACAAGCAAGAATCCATATAGTAGGAATGGCCTTTCCAACATAAATTCTTGCTTGTTTTTTGCTGTTTGCATTTCAGGAAAATCCAAGTCACCAAAACTGAAATGTACATACTGTGACAAAGCCTTCACCAAGAATTTTGATCTGCAGCAACATATCAGGAGGTAGTGTTGAGCTTCCAAAATCGGACAGAAGCAGTGTCTATTTGGACAGGCCAAGGACTTGATTGGATATTCTGAGCAACAATTGGAGCCCTTCTTACTTGCTGGCAAGAGCTGCCATCTCTCTGCTTGGTCAGTGTGATCCCCCAAATGTTGAACACTGGTCTCTGTATGGTGTATGTGTGACACTTAATCTTGGTCCTGATCTTCCAGAGCCTCATGGGATAACAAATTTTTGTGCATATTATTAAGTCAGGATTTGTTTTATTATTAGTGAATAAATCATCATGGCCTGATTCACTCATAACTTTAAACTACAATAGGAGAGAGAGAAAGACAGAGTTGTACCACGTTAGGCTACAGAGAAGCGTTTGTATGATTTCATGTCTCCCCAGGCAGATTCTTGTCACATAGAAAAATACTTCTCAAAACAATGTATTTTGTCTGTTCTCCCTGAAGGGGTACGGTTTTTACGTGTAAGAAAAGTTGCTTGTGAAGGAGCTTTCCAATCATGTAAATTCCTATCTACATGCAATTTGGAATGCAACTTAATTATAGTTATGAGCCAGCTGGAAAAAGTGTTCAGTATTAAAAGGATAGAGGAAGTTAAAGTAGATGAAATACATAAATGGTGGATTAACTTTCTCGCTTAGAAGATTGTGTCTCCTCCTTGAATGCTGACAGAGGAAACATCCTAAAAAAAGACGAACCCACAACAGGGAAGATTGTAGTCGAGTTCCCTAGTAATATGTTTCCCCCTCTATTGAGATATTATGATTCCTGTTCTCTGATGTAGTGTCTATTTTTCCTTCAGTCATACCGGAGAGAAGCCATTCCAGTGCATTGTGTGTGGTCGAGCTTTTGCGCAAAAATCCAATGTGAAGAAGCACATGCAGACGCATAAGGTGTGGCCACCAGGAATTGGGTGTACCATCTCTCGGAGCTCTGTCACTGTGCAAGTCATGCAACTCAACCCCAACCAGCAGGAGGATGAGGAAAATGCAGGTGCATTATTAACTGCCTGAATGGCCAATCACATGGACCTGCTTCACCAAACTTCTGAACAATAGTGCTTCTACTATTCTGTTTTATAGATTCATAGATGAAAGGGCTAGAAAAATAACTATGGTGTACTGGTGGTTTAAGTATGTATTATTAGCATACGAATCTAAAAATCAAATACACAGATGTTACGATCTTGCTCAGTCATAGTCCTTCGTTTAATATTGTTTCATACTCTTGTAATTCTTAATCCTTTTCAAATGTTTTCTTCGCTTGCGGAACCTGTAATACTGATTTTTCCCCTTCTATGGACTAAACTTAAAATTAGATGCATACTGAAAATCTATCATCTATCCTCAGGAAGAGAATATCTGAATAAACCTTTAGATACAATTGCTTTGCATTAGACAGGCCTTCTCCAATTGAAGATGTTGCTGGCTAGTAATTATGAGAATTGGAGTCTGGAGAGGAACAGATTGGAAAGCCTGCATGAGATGTATACCTGAAACAGAAGCTGTGCATCTAGTGTTTGGGTGTGTGGTATCACTAACTTCCTAAATATATCTACTATTGGCTCTGGATGGTCATAAAAAAATACAGTCAATGATCCATGCATATCAAGCCTTTTTGCATATTGTGTGAATGTAACTGCTTGGGCTGAGATTGTTTCCTGGGTTGTACATACCAACTGGTTGATAGGCAATAAGAAGATTGGTAGGGGCCAAACTGTTTTAAGTTATAATTGGGCTCATCAAGGCAAAAGTTGGAACTCATATAACAAAATAAGCCTGACAGTGATGAATGAATCTTATGTGTTAGGGAATATTTGTTTTACTTTAGTCTCCTCTGCCCAAATAACAAGGACTTCACCAAGAACTAAGCTGTTCATTGCTTGAGAATATGAGAGGAGCACTTTAAAATCCTATCATTCGGTTCCTAATTTATTCCCACAGCAATGAAATACAGGGCGGGGCATAACCTTTTCCTAGGGGGTCACAGCAACACTTGTAATAACAACACAAATAATTCATACACCATTCGAAAGCCCATCAAAAACTGAGTTTATTGACACGATTTAATAGTCAGTATGACCACCATTAGCCCTTCGAACAGCATTCAAACGAGGTGGATAAGAACACAACAAATCTTCAAACAGTTCCGTTCGATTTTCCAGATTTTTCAACACAGTTTCCAAATTCATTCTCAAAGTTTCAACCGAATATCGATTTTGACCTTGCTCCTGAATCATCAGAGCTTCCACTTCATCCTTAATTATGGCCCCAATGTTCTCTGCCGGATTGAGATCTGGCGAATTTCCCGGCCAGACGTCATTGCCCCAAAATTCGACATTGTTTTCCTTTAACAATTGCTGAGTCGCATTTGCACGCATGCAAGGAGCTTTGTCATGAAGAAAGACAGCCTCACCAACCACCAAGACATTGTCTGGATCACTGAGAAATGGAATGACATTCTCCAATAAAATTTTCTCATGGAAATAACTGCCATCCCAGGATTCCCCTTTATCCTTCAAAACCCAATGCAGTTTCTTGGCTGTGAAAATGACGAAAATCCCGATGCAAGTCGGATTGCGAACGATTTGTCGATATCGTTCATGTTTGGCGATGTCGTCGACGTCTTTAGCCCAAATTCGATCGTTCTGGAAATTCGGTTTTCGAATGGCATAAACGAAGAATTCGTCAGATGGCGCCAAATGAAGAAAATCTTCCTCGGTCCATTCAGACAACCAATCGCACAACCAAAGCCGATCTTGAACGTGGGTTTGAGTTTTCAATGGTTTGCAAATGACGTGGAATGGCTTCAAACCTTCTCGTTCTCGATATCGGCCGATTGTCCTTTGATCAACTCGTTTTCCACGAATTTGAAGGATTTCTTGGGCCACTTTTCGGTTTCCTTTTCGTTGTTTGCGACTGCCAGTTGCAATGATGGCTTTGCTTTCTTGGGACAGTTGCAGAGGACGCCCTTCTCCAAATTTTGTGAAACATTCTTGGGCTGTTTTGTTCCAATTATCAGTAACCCAATCCGGATGACGTTTCAATTTGTTTGCAATCCATTTTCGATTGATAAACGTCGCTCCAGCATCGCGAGCCTCTCGAAAGGCAATGCATTTTATTCTGTCAATGATCCTTTGTTCTTCCGAATCGAATTTTCCAGCCATTCTTAAAGCAAATTTAACATTTAATAGCTCATTCAATTCAGTTTTTTATGGGCTTTAAAATGAGGTGTCGCGGAAGTTGTAAACTGCTGTCGATCTTGCTGTGACCCCCTAGGAAAAGGTTATGCCCCGCCCTGTAGATATCAGTGGGCCACCTGAAAGCACTTCACAGGTACAATAAAGTCCTTATCTAGTGTTCTTTAGTAACTGCTGTTGTCAAGCATATCCTTCCAATACTGGAGAGAATATGTAACATTGGTGACAGGATTTCTTCTGACTTTAAAGTGAAATTGAGCATAGGCTTTATCCTCCGTCATAATAAAGAATGAAAAACAAAGACACACAAAGACGGAAATCTAATTTCCACAGTTTTGCATCTTGGAAAAATGAATTATATTCATTCTATTTTGCTGATCTTGTTTGTAATTGTTACGGAAGGCTTATTTCCATTGAAATGTTTGAAACTAAAACTAGTATTTCTGTGTTCTATGTTTTTTCCCCTCTTTAGGCTTAAGCCATGCTCCAAGAAGCAGCCCTCCACAGCCCCAAGCCCTGCCTCCTGGGGAAGAACATGACACGGCAAAGTTGGAAGCCAAGCAAGTGGTCTTGATAGACAGTTCTTATCAGTGCCAGTTCTGTCCCAAGAAATTCAATACGTATTTCCAGCTGAAATCACACATGACTCAGCATAAACATGAACAGGTAGATAGTTTATCATGAGATGGCTTCGTTCCATCATACCTAGCTTTTTATCACTTTTCCATGAGCTGCAGAGCAATGCATGCGTACTTCCAAATTTGCACTATGTATATAGGTTACAAAACTCACATGCGAAATGTTGGCTGTTTTGCCAACTATTTTATCTTTAGCCTATACAGTTTAAAACATAAAATTATGCTCTATGATAGAGTAATGTTCTGTTTAATTTATTTGGCTAGTCACTGATTGACAAAGGCTTTTTGATGTTAGGTACAGGAATTGTAATTTGTACACATGCAAACTGTTCTTGACATATTGTTCTTTGGATCCAGCATAGGAATTTCCTCCTATGCATATTTTAATTTAGCTTTAGAAGTATGTGTTTGAGTAGATAACACAATGTAGATAATAACACAAGTGATTCCACGGAATCTAAATCACAGATGTCTTAATAGTTGAAATACATTTTGCAGTTATACTACCTTCATTTTTTTTCACCGTGTAAAAACCATATAATTTTTGCGTGCATGAATTATTCTGGGCATATTCATAAGTCATTGCTCAGAGCCTATGCTTTGATTGCAGGACATCCCTGTTTTCATTCTTGTAATTTCTAAGAAGATAGAGAACAAAAATTCTGCTCAAAATTCTAGAGAGCCATTGCTAGTGTAGAAACTATTCTAAGCTAGATGGTATCAGCCCATATCGGGCACTGTCCTAGGTTTCTTACTGGCAGGGAGCAAATCTAGAGGCAAATCTCATGCACTGATATAATGTGTAACCTCCCACAGGGAAATAGCTTTATATTTTTCTCCATAAGGCAGAATTTGAATGGTTCATTGCTAACTTTCAAGAGAGGCTGACTGGAAAAAGAAAGGTTAAGAGTAATTCATTGTCTAGGGACATAATACATAGCTTTCACTGTGAGTGGGCACATCAGTCTCCTTCAATTACATGTATACATTTAATGCTGAGAGTACAGTACAGTTTGTTTGCTTCTGGTGGCACAGAATAATGTGGATTCAAATTCTCTTTTCTTATCATTACTGTGCAGGTGTACAAATGCGTTGTGAAAAGTTGTGCCCAGACATTTCAAAAGCTGGACTCTTTCTTAGAGCATATCAAGAACCACCAGGAAGAGCTGAGCTATCGCTGCCACCTCTGCAGCAAGGACTATCCTTCTCTGTATGAATTGGGTGTCCATCAATATTCCCACAACTTGCTCCCTCAACACAGCCCCAAGAAGGACATGGCAGTTTACAAGTAGGGTAGCACTGCAAATAGCAATATTTCTAATCTGTTTGGGAGGGAAAAATTAATGAAAAATGATTTGATTCAAACTTGATGTTATTAATATATCGCAAATATTTAAACTGCAGCTAGGAGAGCAGTCAGTGTTGTGGATTAGCTGTTGAATGATTTGGTATTTTCCTTTAAAAAGTAACAAAATAAAACCCCACTGTGAGAGCATAATAACCTGCTAGAGTTAAGAAAATATATTTCATAGATATTGATGTAGGGATTATTTTTTTTCTATTTAAGTCATACCAGAGGTGTATAAAATGAATTAAGTTTTTAATCCATTCCATAACTTTTCATTCTTTTGCTGGCAAATCTGGCAACTTTGAACCCAGACTTTAGGCAATTACTTATTTATTGTGAGCCTTTATTTCCTTCAAGGCTCTCTGTTCCCCCCCCCCCCCTTGACAATGTTTTTTGCAAATGCATATGGACAAGGAAACTACAGCCAGCCTGCAGACTTCAGCCATACTAACGTGTTCTTTCTTTCTTTCTTTAGGTGTGCCAAATGTGTAAATAAATATTCCACACCAGAAGCCCTGGAGCATCACTTACAGACAGCAACACACAACTTCCCCTGTCCTCATTGTCAAAAGGTAGGCAGATATCTTAACAGTAAATGATGAGATGAAGTGGAACGGTTGCTTTCATGATATGGAGACAATAACTTGGTCCTTAACTGACCAAGGAGCTTATAGTGGATTACAGAAGGAATAGAGCAGACATCCAGCCCTGGCTTATCAATGGAGACTGAGTGGAGCAAGTGACCAGTTTTAAGTTTCTGGGTGCTATCATAAAAGAGGACCTGACCTGGGGCACTCACATTGCACCACTGGTCAAAAGGGCCCAGCAAAGATGATACTACCCGAAACTTCTCAGGAAACAACAACTGAATAGAAAACTGCTGGTGACCTTCTATCACTGCCCCGCAGAGGGTATCTTAACTTACTGCTTCTGTGTATTGTTTGCCAATTGCACAGTGGCAGATAGTACAACACTCCAGAGGGTTAATGTAATTGCCCAGAGGATCATTGGTTGCCCTCTTCCCTCTTTGGAAGAGCTTTATAGCTCCCGCTACCTTAAGAAAGTTCAAAACATTCTTAAAGATCCATCTCATCCTGGGCACCCTTTTTTTGGACTATTACCATCTGGCAGACGGATAATAAAAACAGGGACAAATAGGCTGAAAAATAGTTTCTATCTCAGGGCAGTAACCATATTGAATTCTATGATATAGTGCGATATCGGTTTTCAATTTCAATTATATAGAAAGTAAAGGATGTGTGTTTGTGTTTTTATTTTTATAGTTATAATGTACACTGAAGACAGCATTTCGTTGTACCATGTGCAATGATAATAAACTAAATTAAACTAAACTAAATTGACTTTCTGGAGAAATAAGTTATTCTATGATTTAATCATTTAGTATAGCAATTTTTCCCCTTTTTTTCTTTCATGTTTGTTTCATAGTTTGTTTCTCGGGCTTTAGAATGAGAAAAGGGAGTCTTGCCCAAGGTTGCTTTTGTAGTCACACTTTTGTATAGTGGATGCACACTTACATCCAGTTGTATTGTGCCATCTGTATTGCAAAGGATGACACTGGAGTGGCAGCCCCTGAGTTCTCACGATTATCTTCTTCCATGCACAATATGCTTTCTGTCCTGTGGCTCATTCCCTAAGACAGGAACTATCCATGTGGGGTTGGTTTTTTTTAAAAAACTTACTTAATTTATGTTAGAAAAGTCTTTGTCTCATCTGCTTTAGAATTTTACTGTATAGATTTGTTGTACATACCCATTTTCTTGGGGAAAGAGTAGGTAATCTGTAGGCCCTGGATCAAAAAGAGCTCTTGAGGGCCTCAGAGTGCCCATCTAATCATAACTGATGAAAAGTGATGAAGGTATTCAGCTGCCAGTTAGTGTCTATTCCTTGAGTCAAGAAATAAATGAAAACTGTAAAATAAGCCCCTAAGATAAAGCTTTCCCTGTTGAAAAGTGAAGGCAATCATAAAACTTTCTAAAATGCAACCGTGTCCACATTTGAGATATGACCTTCACATTCACTTTTTAGAGCCAGTTTCTTAAAAAATATTAGGAGCAAACTGTAGCCACAAAATAGTGCCCCCTCCTGGTCTGACTGGTATCACTACTCTTTTAAATGTCCTTGATCTTAACCAGAGTTTTAACGACATTGCCTTCTTTTTACAGGTGTTTCCCTGTGAGAGGTACCTGCGAAGGCATCTCCCTACGCATGGAGGAGGAGGCAAATTTAAGTGCCAGATCTGCAAAAAGTTCTTCCGCCGAGAACACTACCTCAAATTACACGCACACATTCATTCGGGTAAGAAATGGCAGAAACTGGTTTCCAATCTGTTGAACCTATTCATGTTCTAAGATTCTCCTGTCATCAACTTCCGAGGTGGCTGATACCTTAACATGTGTTGGGTTTTGCCTCCCTATTTGAAAAATTGTGTTCACTTAGCAAGCTTCTTAATTTCTGTCTGATGGATCACTACTTTGATTGGAACCATTTGAATGTATGTTAAGTATACAAGCATCTATTGGAAGCAATATATTACATCAGAAACAAGAAAGGTCTTGCGGAACTAATGCCAGTTCTGTTTAATCATGTTTCTGCTACCCAGGACTGGAAAATGACTTATTAGAATGCTTTTTAACCAAACCCATGTATGTCTTTGTTGCTGAATTCATACATCTTTCCTGTACAGGTGAAAAACCTTTTAAGTGTTCAGTCTGTGACTCAGCTTTCAACAGGAAGGATAAACTCAAACGGCATATGCTGATCCATGAGCCTTTCAAGAAATACAAATGCCCATTCTCGTAAGTATCAGAGGGTCCAGAGCAACACTAGCTTCATAGTCTATGGAGATTCTCAGTTATTCAGGTCATGGTTGTCCCAAAGGTACTTTTCCAAGAGGCAACTGGACTTTCTGATTTTTCTTTGAAGATGTTTCGCTTCTCAGCTAAAGAAGCTTCTTGGTTGAGAAGTGAAATTTGGGACTAGTTTCATAGACAACAGTGGATTGCTTAGGTATTAGAAAATAGAATGATGCAGAATTAGCAGTTTTTTGAAGAAATGCACATAAAGGAGATGGAATTGTCGTATTTTTATTGACTCTGAGGTTGGCTAAATCAGAAGTTTCCAAACTTTCTCAGTTCATAACAGCCCCAGAGGTATCCAACGTGGGCTGTGACATTCTCACTAACAGCTCCATTTTTAAATAGTGAAGTATCCCATGATACATCTCTGCATAGTTTGGGTGCAACAGGGTTAAGTGTTTTGTACCAAGGTTGCTTATTTTAAAAAGCTCTGGCTACACATTGAGTTATTATACTGAAAATCAGTTTTGAGATGAAAGAAAGACAAAGTTGAGAAAAATTGTGGTTTATGCAGATGATCCATCCTTTTGTAAGGCGCTTCCAGATGGCACTATCGCACATCATCTCATAGTTGCTGTAAACCTGAGAGTTTGTCAGTAGTCTCATGTAGACCCTACCATCCCAAAGCTCTCATTATATTGAAAATATTGTTTCCATTAAATATTGCTTTATCTGACTTGTTTACCTCTTCCCATTCTTGGCTTGATAGAATGACTTTGACTTTCTTAAATGGTGCAATAAAGTAGCATAGTAGAAACAATCTTGCTTGGAAGTACCATATTTTTTGCTCCATAAGACGCACCGGATCGTAAGATGCACTTAGGTTTCGAGCAGGAGAACAAGCAAAAAAATTTGGAGCAGCAGTATAGTGAGGGCAGGAGCAGAGCCTGAGAGGACTACAGATAGGTGTCCTCTCATGTGCCAGCTCTGCCTATTGACTCCTGCACTGTGGAAAAGAGATAGAAGAGGCGGGCAATGGCAAAGACAGAAGAGGTAGGATTCAGCACTGTAAAAGGACCCCACCACCGCGGCTCGGCTGCTATTCACCAAAGGACCACAAAGGTCTTTTTTGGGGCAGGGAGTGTGTCTTATCAAGCGAAAAATACGGTAGATTGTTCACTGTGATAGTCTTTTATTCTTTCTGCCTCTTTAATTAAAGATCAATATGCAGTTATTTTTTTGTTTTGATGTTTGTTTCATAGGATAATGAAGGAGAAACAGAACAAAATTCTTACCATCACTGTGTAGGGACTTCATTCTTGCAGCAGAAGAGAATATAAGTAACTCAGGGTAGAACTGCAGGGTGTTTGGTGCTCTCTTTCTGTACCAGACTAGGTAACATTTGTGAGGGAAAGTAGCAAGCTACTATATAAAGTCCTTGTTTAACAGTCATTTGCAGTTATGATGGTGATGAAAAAATAACTTTACAACCAGTCCTCATATTTACGACCTTTGGAGGTCTGTAAAGCAAAATAAAGCTAAAGCAAGATCATAAGCAGAGTCATGATTTCACTTAGCGATCACTCAATGACTTGAGTTGCCAGTCCTAATTGTGGTTGCTAAACAAGGACTATCTGTATATATAAAACAACCAGTAAATCATACTGTCTTTTGTGCTGATGATGTTACATAGCATGAAAATAAAATGTGTGCAAGGAAACAACCAAGCTCAGAAAGCACCAAGAACTCAATACTTCTTGCTATCAAAGGGTTTGATAATTTAAACTTATAACTTGCTTCTGGAAGATGACTATCGTTGTATTGGTGAAATGGAATTATCTATTCAAAGGATGACCATACAGATATTTTAATAAATACATAATCTTAGAAGTTTATCTTTGCATTGCTTATTTTTATTTTGTTATTCAGAAATCACACAGGCTGTGGTAAAGAGTTCAATAGACCGGACAAACTGAAAGCTCATATTTTATCCCATTCAGGTATGTGGAATGATTGCTTTGATTTGGATCAGAACTGGAAATAATTATAATTAATGTATTGAATGTTAATAAAGCATTTAGATTTTGTTTCTTAACTTCAGTGAAGAGTAGAAGCAATGCAACTTCACCCTAATTATTCATTGAGCTTTGAATCAAAATATCTAATTTTAGCTACCATTGGGATTGAATTAACCATTCCACATTGAATTGTTATGCTGGACTCTATTTCCAAAAGCCAACTATATGCTAGCAAAACCCTCAATAAATATCTATTCAATGTAGCTGAGTTTCCATGGCTCTCTATACAAAATATGGTTTATATCACCAGTATATTTATATAGAATTGATGTAGAGTCGCTAAGAAAGTGTTGCATAAAGTTTTAGGTTCAAATCTTGCTTCATCCACAAAAGTGTTAATTGGATCTAGATGAGGCCTACATAAATTTTTTTATATCTAAGCTGTTTATTGCATTCTCTTTTTTAAGGTATGAAGATCCATAAGTGCCAGTATTGTAACAAAGCCTTCAGCCGGCGAGCTCATATGATGGAACATCAACGTTCTCACACTGGCAACTATAAGTACCGTTGCCCTTCGTGTAGCAAAGGCTTTACTCGCCAGAAGTACATGAAGGACCACAAATGTAGGCTGAACTCATCAAAGGATAAAGAATTACCAGTCAGAAAATCCCAGAAGAAGTGGGGGGCACGTGGGCGGAAAGTGGGACTTCCTCTTTCTGCCCAGTTGGCTTTCACGGAACTCAAAGACACTACAGGTGGAGAAAGCCTTCAAAAAAGTGGTCCCAATAAAGAACAATTTTCTGAACCTGACACTGTTCTCTCCATTGTGGTTGGCAGATCAGCAGCAAATTCAGACACTGGCAACTCTGGCCAGCATTCTGGCATCTCCCCCAACCTTGCTCTGACAGAATTGCAACCTGGCTCAGAGAGTCCATGTGCCATGCTGGCAGTCCCTGTTTACATCCACACTACTGACTAATTGACGAATGCTATGCCGCGTCCATTTAGTAGGAAGGAGAATCCCTGTGTTTACTGATACAAAAGAACTGCAGAGAGTGAGAAATGAATGGTGATGTATGTGTATAAATGTTTAGCTTCACCCATGCAGAGAACTGCATTCTTTCAAACAAACGTGTTACAAAGTGAAGTCATTCCTCTCCTTATCTGGATGAATTCATTTGAAGAAGCTGTTAAAAGCAGATGGGGATAGTTTATATTCTTCTTATTTAAAGATACCCGGTGTTTTAATATTCTTTCAAGTTCTTGAACTCCGAATCTAGATCACCGCAACATTTTTTTCCCACATTTCTTGATTTAATTTTATTGTTTCATTATGGAGCACTTACAGCAAACGGTAATGACCCCAAAATGACAAAACGTGCAAGAAAATGTTATTGTGCAAATATTACGTACTTGCACCAAGTTTGCAGGTTGTGAAATTTCTGTGATGATGCCGTCACTCATATGGTACTTGCTCCCCTGTGCACTCCGAGGATCACATTTATGGTTCTGTCCTAAACTATACGTTGCACTTTCAAGATGAAGGTTTTTTCATAACAGGATCCTTTGAAAACTTCAGAGACTTATTCATTAAAGTATTTTTTAACTATTTCCTTTTCTCAGGGTATATCAGAATGGGAAAATTGTATACAAACACAGTAGACAAGTTGAAGCTCGATTCCCACCCCCCCCACCCCCGGCTCCTCCTTGAAAAAAACCTTTCTCAGATTTGCTGATACTGAACAGCAGCTTTGGAAGGAAATACATCTGAACATATGATTTTGAAACCGGAATATCACGGGAATCTCAATTTCAAAGGAAAATGTGACACTTTCAAGAGTTGAGGGTTGGTAAATTTGTACCTGCTAAGAAAGAACTGGGAAAGGGGACAAAAGGGAGGAAAGACCAGCATGGACTATAGTGGTGCTCATTCTCTCTTCCATCCATTTGTAACACCACAGTTATTCATTACATTTAAGAAGAAAGCTTTTTAAGGCAGTTTTTCTCAACCTCATGCTGGCTGGGGAATTCTGGGAGTTGAAATCCATACGTCTTAAAAATTGTTGAGGTTGAGAAACGGTACTCTAAGGTACTTCAACATTAGGCTCAGTGACAATGCACTTGTGGAGCATTGTAGCTTGATCTTGTGCCTCACAACCACTTATTTGATAGAGGGAAACAACTGGTAGTGAAAGATAGCCTCCTAGAATGGGGACCATCTTCTTGGACCTGAGCAAATAGTTGCTTTGGGTTTATTAAAGACCAGATTGAGATAAGTATGGATGATATTAATTTAATCAATGAATTATATTAGTACCAATGAATTACTTGTGCTGATGTTATGTTATTTTTTCCCAAGATGTCCTGCAATTATACTATCCAATGGCAATTGTTCTTGAGTGTATGCTGTCCACAAGCCTCTGGAAAACATGCATTCTGTGACACTACAGATTGTTAAATCTTTGAGTCAGAATTTTTGGCCTTTTGTGTACTACTTTTATCTGAAATTTTAGAATTGCTGTTATATCCACAGGAAATGAGAGAACTTGGTTTGACTTCAAGAGAGGTAACTCAAAAACCATGGGCATGTATGGTCTCTTATTTAAGCAGCTGCAGTTTTTTCAATCTGCATAATGGCATTAGTGTGATCCCTAGATGTTTTTATGTATGTGTACTTATATTCCACGTGTGGGAACAGTTGGGAACAATTTCCAGAGAAACCTATATTTAGCAAAACACATTTACTTTAATTATTCAAAAATAGGTGCTTCATGCACACTTGTGTGCATTCTGAAACACAGTTTTGCACTTTTAGTTTTTAACTAAAGTACTAAACTGGTTTGTCTCATTAATGTGTCAGACTACAGTCCTTGATTAGTGACTGCCTCAGTCAATGACTGTTCGCAGTTACAGTGGTACTGAAAAGGTAACTTTGGGACCATTACCCATATTTACAAACTGATGTCTCTCTCGTATTTGCCATTATAGTTGGTTTGCATTGTCCTGTATAAAATTAAAAGTACAATTTCAGTCACATGGTTTTTCACTTAGTGACTACATAAAGACCAAGTTGGGGGTCCCAACTAGCTTGGTAACACAACACACTAAGCCAAAACAAAACAATCTATGATATGGTACACAATTTAGTGTGATGTGGGTCCAGCTTACATGTATATACTCAGATGTAAGCCCCTCTAAATTTAGTAGAATGCTATAGTTTTTTTTAAAGATACATAGAATTGCAACCTCTGAGTTTCATGCACATGCAGACCTAATACCCAACCCTTGCTTCACATTGTCTACAAGTCACATTTCAAGAGGGTACCATATCCGTCTGTTGAAAGTGAATCCTTATTTTCAATTATTGCCCATTAGAATACCAAGAACATAAGGGGCTGGCATCTTTATTAGGCATCTCCATTGATCTGGTTTCTATATGCCCATTGCTGTTTGCACAAGGACTGTGAAGAAAATACAGAGAAGTGATACAAGTTGCCTATAAGTTGAAACCACTTATAAGTGGTTTCAAAGTTTTAGCTGCAGTAATTTGCCTCTAGATTTCTCCAAAAACCAAGGTTGTACTTCCAGCACAGGTGATAAGCCTATGTCAAAGTTTTTCTCAACAAAATTCATTATGTCAGAATAAAAACTAGATTAAATTATCTCTATTCCAGTATTACAGATTGTCAATGTCTAAAGCGTTTCCATGACTACTATCAACTTGAGGAGGGGGGGAATGCCATGCATACTGTTGGCCAGAGTAAAAGTCTCTTATTTCTGTACTGGGATGTAATGTGCATGTCCAGAACCCTGCCATAACGTCCTGTTGGAGAATGTGATTAATGACCTCAACCAGAGGGAAGGGGACACGGAGGTAAAGTTCAGATGCCATTAAGTGGTATTTAGTTTCGGCTCCACAGAAGTCCGTGCCAAGATGTTAGCCCTAATAAATGAATGGTTTTTTTTTTAAAAAAAACCTTGTCTCAAGGTTCGTAAATTAATTAGGCCAACTCTTGGAAACTTCACACAGATTTTCATATATTGTATAATTCTTGTCAGGAGCTTCCTTTAAGGAAAATATTTTTCTAAGGTTTACCTCCGTCCCTGATACATTTGAGTGACATGAGGGGGCAGGATTCCTAAATATATTTTTCTCAATTACCTTGCTCCCAAAAGTAACACTATAATTTTGTTCTTACCACATCCTGTTGTCTGCAGTTGCCTTTTGATGAAGGGATGTGTATAAATCAAGGCTAGTCTGCCTAGCCATGGAGTGTTCTTTTTTTACATTGGGTCTTTTTGAAATAGCATTTTCAATCCTTTGTCATGGTAGGATATCCGCTCATCACCATTAACAGCAAATCTCCTGTTATTGGTGCATGCAACACCTGCCCCCCCCCCCCCAAATACAATCTCTTGGAATTAAAAATACACAATCTCTTGGAATTAAAATTGTGTAAGCTAGCAATGATCAGTATGTCCTGAGACAATTTTATTTTGGCAGAAGCATTACATCTGTTTCTCTGAAATTGGTTGCAAATCCATTTGAAAATGCTATTGGAATATTCTCAGTTTTCTCCATATTGTAGACCTTCCATTATTTGATCTATTAATCTCCTGCCCCCAAGTCTCAGCTACTTCTTGTTATTGGAAAGATGCTCCAATCCTGACTGTTTTAATATCCACAGTTGGCAATAGTGTTATTAGGACTGACCAAAATGATCCAAAAGAGTGTGTATCCTTTTAATTCTCCAGATTCAGTATTACAGAAATGAGATTGGGGAGAACAAGCGATCCAAAATCAAGTTAAATATTTAAGGCATGAGCACAAGATCTATAGGTCAACATCAGCCCCAACATGGGGAGGTTGAAGAACAAACTCATTCAACTTAAATAATTATTGGTATCAGATTATGCCCAATCTGAATCTGTTATTAATGAGTTAACTCATTCTTTGCACCACTCCACACACAAAAATAAACTAGAGCCCAACATACCAAAAACATAACCATAACAGATAGACTAGAAATAAAAAATAAAATAAACAAGAAAATGGTAAGATAACACCTGTCTGATCTAGATGAATGTAATTTACCGGGACCTGACGGATTACATCCCAGAGTTCTGATGGAGTTGGCAGACGTTATCTCAGAACCATTGTATCATATCTTTCAAAAATCCTGGAGCATTAGGGAAATACCTGAGGATTGGAAAAGGGCTGATTTGATTCCTATTTTCAAAAAAGGAGAGGGGAAAAAAACCGGAAACTACAGATGAATCAACCGAGCATCAATATGTGAAAAGATACTGTGAAAGTTAATCAAAAAACAGATCTAGGAACATCTTGAAATAAATAATTATAACTAGAAACCAGCACAGGTTTGTTAAAAACAGATCATGCCAAACCAATCTTATTTCATTCTTTGACAAAGTGACTAAATTAGTAGACCAGTGAAATGCTGTGGACATAGTATAATTAGACTTTAGTAAGGCATTCAACAAAGTACACCACAACCTACTTCTTGGTAAGTGAGAAAAATGTGGCATAGACAACATCACCACCAGATGGATTTGTAACTGGCTGATGAACTGTAATCAATAAGTAGTTCTTAATAGTACTACATTACATGGAAGGAAGCAATGGGATACCACAAGGTTCTGTATTAGGCCCAGTACTCTTCAATATCTTCATAAATGACTTAGTTGAATGGAATGGGAACTCATCAAATTTACGGATGATACTAAACTGGCAGGAATAGCCAGCACCCCGGAAGACAAGCTCAGAATCCAAAAAGATTTTGATAGACTTGAACAATGGGCTCTAGCCAACCAAATGAAATTTAATGTGGAGAAAAGCAAGCTTCACACTTTAGCCAGGAAAAACCAAAGGTACAAGTAAAGATTAGGCAAAATCTGGCTCAAAAACAGTAACTTGGATAGTGGTCAATCACTTAAACAGGAGCCGACTGTGGCTGTAGCCAAAAAAGCTAATATGTTATTGGTAGTATAAACATGGAATCAAAATCACCTGAAGTATTAGTACCACTTTATAAAATCTTAGTAAGACCACACTTGGAATACTGCATCCAGTTTTAGTCACATCATTACAAAAAAGATGTTGAGATTTTGGAAAAAGTGCAGAGAAAAGCAACTAAGATGATTAAAGGCCTGGAGACTAAAACAAATAAACAACAGTTTTGAGATTGGGTATGACTAGAGGGTATTGGGTATGACTAATCTAAAGCAAAGAAGTACTGGGGTGACATGATAGCACTATTCCAGTATTTGAGGGACTGCCGCAAAGAAGAGGGTCAACTTATTTTCAAAAGCACCAGATGGATGGAAACTAATCAAGGAGAGAAGCAACCTGGAATAGAGGAGAAACTTCCTAACAGTGAGGACAATTAACCAGTGGAACAGATTGCCATCAGATGTTGTGGGTGCTTCATCACTGGACATTTTTAAGAAGAGGTTGGACTGCCCCTTGTCTGAAATGGTATCGGGTCTCCTGCTTGAGCAGGGCATTGGACCAGAAAACCTCCAAGATCTCTTCCAGTTCTATTCCGAATTGAAGAAATGCAAATCTTTTATAAAATGTGTTTACATTTTATTACTTTATAGTTTAAAACATTTTAAAATACAATGAGTATTTCAGTAGTTGATCCTTTGTATCACTCCCCTTAATCAATCTGAGAAGCAAAGAACCAATTCCACTTTGCATCAATTTTTCTTTTTCCTCACACCAAAAAGAACAGGCTTGTGAGCCATTTCAAACTTGCTGTGTATGAGGTGAATCTGTTTGGCCTTGTGGAAAATATTTAGGCTGGTGCTTTCTATGTATTTTAGACTTTAACACTAATCGGCATACTAGTGATTGTGTGAGTTGCTTAAAACATCTGGAAAATAGTGGGTTACATATTGCTAACTTAGTCTATGGACATGGCACCTCTGCCTATCGGATTTGTAGGAAAGCAGCTTCTTTGTCAGTTGGACAATAGGAAGTCAGCAGAGAACATTTGGGGTCATAGTTCTCTTTCACAACTACTTCTGTCTGCAAGTCTTGCAGTTATTAACAAGGATGTTACAATAACTATTTTTCAGTGACAGTTTTGATACCAAATTCAAAGTTACAGACAACTGAATGTCTGTAGTAATGATGAATTTCTCATGATTTGATTGATATTCACCTTCTCATGGCCTAAAGTCAGCACAACGACAGATATAGAGACCACAGCCAAAATATCAGCAGGCTATTTTGCAAACATTGATAAATACAGCACACAAAGTACCATAACTAGTAATTTGTTTAATTACAGTACTTGTTGATGAGTGGTAGAAGGAATAGTTGAAAACCTAGCTAATTTTCCACTGGTGTATGGTTTAACAGAACAAAAAACATACATGCATGAAAAATATACATAATATTCATCAGATCTTCCTGATAGATTTACACAGCATAGATATTAATGGATATATCAATGGATAAAGTGTGTACCGCAATAGTCAGTGATTATCATTTTACATTTCAATTGAACTATACAGTAATATAGTACAGTAAACTCAATAAAGATAATCTTGATCTCTGAAGCAGAGTGAATGAAATGGGCAAGGCATCATGTTTGGAAACCCTTGCATTAAAACCAATGAAATAGTCCAGAAAACATGCATAGGAAGCAAGGGCACCAAGACATAAGCATCAAGACTAGAGCATCAGTTTTCTTTTCTTTCTTTTAAAAATAGTATTCAAGGCTCAGAAAAAAACCCCACAGAAGTCTTTTAAACAAACGCCGTTTAAAAAAACCTCTTTGAAGCATGTTACTTATGTTGTGATACCCGGCTGCGGCATGCATTTATTTTTATTTTTATTTATTTAGTTAGTTAATCAAACAAACATGTACAAGATAACACGTACAAGTATAAACATGGACATGAACACAGGAAATGGGTACGAATAAATGGGGAAAATAGGACAGAGACCGTAACCACGCTGGTGCGCTTATGCACACTCCCTTACAGCCTCTTAGGAAAGGGGTGAGATCCACGCTAGATAGTTTAAGGTTGAAGCTGTGGGGGTTTAAGGGTGTAACAACAAAGTCAGGTAGTGCATTTCAGGCATTGACCACTCTGTTGCTGAAGTCTATTTTCTGCAATCGAGTTTGGAGTTTACCTTGAGTTTGTATCTATTGCTTGCCCGTGTACTATTGCGCTGGAAGCTGAAGTAGTCGTTGACAGTTAGGATGTCATAGCAGACAATTTTGTGTAGCTCGCTTAGGTCAGACCTTAATCGGCGTAGTTCTAGGTTGTCCAGGCCCAAAATTTTAAGCTGGATTTTGAATTGAGAGTTTCAAAATGTATACATAAAAAAGGAGGCTACTAATCAACGATCTTTATGGATGAAACTATTACCACGACCCAGGAACTGACCAAACTGTATGTCTAAGCCACAGGTCCTCAAACGTGGCCACTTTAAGACTTGTGGACTTCAACTCCCAGAATTCTCCAGCCGAGGCTACTAATCAACGATCTTTATGGATGAAACTATTACCACGACCCAAACTGTGTGGAGCTGGCTAGAGAATTCTGGGAGTTGACGTCCGCAAGTCTTAAAGTGGCCAAGTTTGGGGACCTCTGGTCTAAGCACATTTATGCAACAGCGTATTTTTTTTCGAGCAACACTACAACTCCCGGCAGCCTTTGCTGCTTACTTACACCCACTTAGCCGAGAAAGGGGGGGAGAGACGGAGATGGGCGGAGTTACCTCTGTTGCCATAGCTCTACGAGTGACGTTTGGGATCGTGGGCGGTTCTACTCCAGTCCGTGAGTCAGTCGTGGGGGTGGGGGAGGGGGGGCGCTCTGGGCTGGTGCGCTGCCGAGGACTGGTGTAAGAGACGGGTCAGTGTGGGGCCTTCGGCCTGTGCGGCCAACTAACCCGGTTGACGGTTTGAGGAGACCGCAGGGATCGCCTTTCGCCGCCACGTCCATCTCTGCACCTCGGGAGCGACTAGCATCAATCGGGAGAGCCTCCTTCATCCTCCTCCTCTCCCTCTTTTCCTTCCTCCGGGCTGGGGCTTTTCGGTCGGTGCCTCTCCTCGCGCGAGGTCCAGCCATGTCCGGGCTGCTGGGGAAGTTGTTCGGGATCGGCCCGGAGAAAGGCGGCGGGAAGGGCCCTTCCCCTCAGGAGGCCATCCAGAGGCTTAAAGAGACCGAGGACATGCTGAGTAAGAAGCAGGAGTTCCTGGAAGAGAAGATCGAACAGGAGCTCTTGGCGGCCCGCAAACACGGCACCAAGAACAAGCGCGGTGAGTCCGGCTGATCGGAGCCACGGAGGAAATCCCCATCTCGCTTTGGTGGGTGGACTCGGATGAGGTGAATTTGAACGCCCTCCTTGGATGGTCAATCGGGTGGTGGTGGTAGAAGGTGGATCGTGTTCTGTGTGTTTACTCGGGAGTAAACATGGGCATCTTGTAGGTAGGAGAGTAAACCTGGGCATTTATAGATAGGAGAGTAAACCTGTACATCTTATAGGTAGGAGAGTAAACCTGTGCTTCTATAGGTGGGTGAGTAAGCCTGTGCTTCTATAGGTAGGAGAGTAAAACCTGGGCATCTTATAGGTAGATGAGTAAGCCTGTGCTTCTATAGGTGGATGAGTAAGCCTGTGCTATAGGTAGGTGAGTAAACCTATGCTATAGGTGAGTAAGTAAACCTGTGCTATAGGTGAGTGAGTAAACCTGTGCTTCAATAGGTAGGTTCATAATTCTGGATACTGTGGACTTTCTCCAGCTTCCCCTTTGGTCTCAAAAGTTATGTGATGGAATGGGTGCGATCGAGAATGATTGCAGAAGCAAAACGTACCAATATCAGTTAGCACAGAAGAGCAAACTTTTTGAGAGAAGTTTCTACTGTTTCTGAAATCCGTGATTTTGAGGGAGCAACCTTTGATTGTAAGGGGCAAATCTCTTAATGAAAAGCACGCTACTGGGAATAGTTCCTTTATTTACATCTCAATAGTATCATGAGTTTTAGATGTTAAAATAATTTTGAAGCAACCTTTCTCCCACTCTAGTAGCATCCAGGGCACAACAGTGTCTGGGGAACATTGTGTGGAGTTGTAATTCATTCTTTCTCTCTTCTCTCTTCTCTCTCTCTCTCTCTCTCTCTCTCTCCCTCCCTCCCCCTCCCTCCCTCCCTCTCTCTCACACACTCACTCACTCACACTCTCTTTGAATTTTTAGAATCTTTTGGATGTACAATACAGTATGTAATCAACCATTTTATAATGATTTTAGTTGATTGGTCTCTTATATTGGCATTAGTGGCATCTCATTTTGGACCATATTAATTCCCAAGTAGTAAGCTGGTTAAGCTGGTTGGGTACTGTGAGTTGTAGTTTTGCTTTAGGCATGAAAGCCAGCTGGGTGCCTTTGGGTCAGTCACTTTCTCTCAACCCAATCTACCTCACAAGGTTGCTGCTGTGGGAAAACAGGAGGAGGAAGGAGTGTTAGGTATATTCATCATTTTGAGTTAATTATAAAAAATAAATGCATGATATAAAATAAATAATAGGTGCACATGCAAATTGAAATTACTAATTTGTCTATTCCAATTCTTTCCAATAATATACCTCTCGCACCCAAATTAAATTCTGCTATGATATGGAGATCAGGTATTGAAATAGCCTGAGTGGGAAATTAAGGCAGTGGTCCCCAACCTGTCGGGCTTTGTGGACCGGCAGTGGTGGTGGGGGAGAGGAGATGGTATTGCAGTGAGCGTGCTTGTGAGCGCAACTCCCTTTGTGCAAGCAGCAGGCTTACGCAGCCTGGGGTTTGGGGACCCCTGTACTAAAGGAATACTTTGGATTCATGTAAAATTATATTATATTTTGTATGTCTCTGCTCAACTTAGATTCCTTCCTTGTTCCTATTTAAGGCCTATATGGATTCTGTGGCTTTGACCTGCAATTTAATTTCATGTTGATAAGTTAAAGTTGAATCCTGTAATAGGTAAAGGTAAAAGTTTCCCCTATCCACTCTAGAGTGTGTGTGTGTGTGTGTGTGTGTGCGTGCTCATCTCCGTTTCTTAGCTGAGGGAGCCAGTGTTGGCCAGCATGACTCTATGCTGAGAACACTGTTACCTTCCCACCAAAGTGATACTTATATATCTATTTGCATTTGCATGTTATCAGACTGCTTAGGTTGGCAGTGCTCGGATCTTGAACCCGGAAAGGGCAGTTGTGTTGTAGGGGGTTCAGGCTTATTCTCATAAACTCCACAAGGTAAGACTAGAACTAATAGGATGAAACCTCAAGGATGTGGACATTAGGAAGAACATTTTGATGGGAAGAACTCCAGTCAATAGAATAAGTCACTACATAGACTTCTTCCCTTTCACTGGAGATTTTCAAATAGAGGTTTGATAGTCATTTACAAGATTGATATAGTGCATCTTGCAATGTAGAGTAGTGTGGATATGATAATGATAATGTCCCTTCCACTCTATGATTCTATGAAAGTACACATCTAGGGAACAAATTATATATCTGGATTTCTTGCTGGTTCCGGTTCCCATGCTTAACATTGTTGTTTTATTGGTTGGTTTTTTTTTGAGAATCTATTTCACTTTAGGGGTTGTTTATATGCAAGCATTGAATGTCATTCAGTGGCTGAAAAAGTGCAGTATCATTTGGATTGTAGCATGGGTTGCTTATTAATAATGTGCTTGAATGGCTTTAACTGTGAGTTGTGACAACTAATGATCTATTCTAGGTTTTTTTTTACTCTCATTTAATATGCCTTTCCTGGGAATTGATGTGATTTAAACTGATTTGATTGGGTAACTCAGTCTCCCAAAAGCCTGGCTTAATTTTATCAGTTGAGCATCTCAGAGCAGATGCATAGATTCTACTGGTCAATAATACTTGCTTGTTTTCTCAATGGAAACTACAATCATGTGGCTGTGCATTATGAGCTATAGGTTTCCTGTATAACATGGTGTTTATTGTCTATTGTGTAATTTTGTGTGATGTCAAGAAAGTGAAGTTCTATAAATAGGTCAGAACTAAGGTTGATGGTGCAATGTAAGTTAAGATTATGATGGAATTTAATGAGAGATTCAAGTAAATCATAGCCTACTCCCAGCCATCTGTAAGTCCAATAGATAGAATTCTAATCCCTGTTTTCTTCTAGTCACATTGCCTCTTGTCTAGAAGAGGTCCAAGGCCATTTGTGCTTTCTATAAACACCAGTAAATCTTTTGATCTGATGGATTTTTATTCTGGAGTTAGATGTAGAGATAATAAGTAAATTTTGTTTGTCAAGGAAACAGTATCCATTGGTAATAATGTTAATTTTGAAGTTTGGAGCAAAATAAAGAGAAGTAATTGTAGGCACACATTTGAAGTGGTTTTATATTCTGGGTAGCATTCTAGCAGAGACAGTTGTATAGATACATTATATATCAATCATGCTTTGTGTTATTTTTATCCAGCTGCACTCCAAGCTCTAAAACGAAAGAAGAGATACGAAAAGCAACTTGCTCAAATAGATGGCACACTCTCCACAATTGAATTCCAGAGGGAAGCCTTGGAAAATGCTAACACCAACACTGAAGTGCTCAAGAATATGGGGTTTGCCGCAAAAGCAATGAAAGCTGCTCATGATAATATGTAAGATATCATTCTCATTGGTTTCTTTCTGGAGGGATGAGTACAAAGCAATGATTAGGATCTGTAGTGTTTGGGTTTTAATTAGTGCAAAAATCAGCTTTTTAAAAATTCCACAATTGATCCAGGGCACGTCTTACAATTCAGATCTCCCCCCCCCCCCCCCAAAGCGTCTGAGTACTATAAAGCATTGTGAAATTATTAACATGCAGCATTTGTATTTTTGTATTTATTAATATTTGTATGCCGCCCTTTTCCCCAAGGGGACTCAGGGCGGCTCACAATTCAAGGGGAGGGGGAGACAAACCGAGTTACATATAGGACAATACATCATTAAAAGCACAACATTCATACAATTCGGGTACGGTGAAGGTCTTTAGCCCCAGGCCTGTCGGGACAGCCAGGTTTTAAGTGCTATGCGGAAGGTCTGGAGGGTGGTGAGGGTACGAATCTCCACGGGGAGTTCGTTCCATAGGGTCGGAGCTGCCACAGAGAAGGCTCTCCTCCGCGTAGTTGCCAGTCGACATTGACTGGCTGATGGAACTCGGAGGAGGCCTAACCTGTGGGATCTAATTGGTCGAGTGGAGGTAATTGGCAGTAGGCGGTCTCTCAAGTACCCAGATCCAATACCATGAAGGGCTTTATAGGTGACAACTAGCACCTTGAAGCGTATCCGGAAATCAACAGGTAGCCAGTGCAGCTCGCGGAGGATAGGTGTTATGTGGGTGAAACGAGGTGCACCCAAAATCGCTCGCGCGGCCGCATTCTGGACTAGCTGAAGTCGCCGAATACTCTTCAAGGGCAGCCCCATGTAGAGCACATTGCAGTATTCCAGCCTAGAGGTCACAAGGGCACGAGTGACTGTTGTGAGAGCCTCCCGGTTCAGGTAGGGACGCAACTGGTGCACCAGGCGAACCTGGGCAAATGCCCCCCTGGTCACAGCTGACAAATGGTGTTCAAAAGTCAGCTGCGGGTCCAGGAGGACTCCCAAGTTGCGGACCCTGTCTGAGGGGCGTAGTATTTGACCCCCCAGCCTGAGAGATGGAGCACTTGGCCAATTAGTGGGAGGGAAGCACAGCAGCCACTCGGTCTTATCCGGATTGAGCACAAGCTTGTTAATCCCCATCCAGTCTCTAACAGCCTCAAGGCCCTGATTCATCACGTCCATTGCTTCATTGAGTTGGCACGGGGCGGACAAATACAACTGAGTATCGTCTGCATACTGGTGGTATTTTATCCCGTGCCGTCGAATGATCTCGCCCAGCGGTTTCATGTAGATATTAAAGAGTAGGGGGGACAGGACCGAGCCCTGCGGCACCCCATATGTTAGGGGCCTAGGGGTCGATCTCTGCCCTCCGACTAACACCGACTGTGACCTGTCTGAGAGGTAAGAGGAGAACCACCGTAGAACAGTGCCTCCCACCCCCACCTCCCACAGTCGCCACAGAAGGATACCATGGTCGATGGTATCGAAAGCCGCCGAGAGGTCCAGGAGTACCAGGATGGAGGCATGGCCTCCATCCCTGGCTCTCCAGAGATCATTGGTCAATGCGACCAAAGCGGTTTCTGTGCTGTAGCCGGGCCTGAAGCCAGACTGGAATGGATCAAGATAACTAGCTTCCTCCAAGGACCGCTGGAGCTGAAAGGCCACCACCTTCTCAACAACCTTCCCCACAAAGGGGAGGTTGGAGACTGGACGATAGTTGTTTAAAACGGCTGGATCCAAGGATGGTTTCTTCAGGAGAGGTCTCACCACCGCCGCCTTTAGAGCGGGGGGAAAGACCCCCTCCCAAAGGGAGGCGGTAACAACCGCCTGGATCCACCCCCGTGTCACCTCCCTGCTGTTGACAGCCAGCCAGGAGGGGCACGGGTCCAGCACGCATGTGGAGGCACCTACAGCTCTCATGGCCTTGTCCACGTCCTCAGGGGCAACAGCCTGAAACATTATTGAATAAGGTAAAGAAATGCCAATTTTGCTTAATAATTAGCAATCCGTTTGTTTTGGAAATATTGAAACACTTATTATAGCTCATTTCTGTGATTATTTATTCATAAATGCATTCTACTTCATATACGGAAATCATTTTTCATGTAGCATAAAAGGCATTTCACTTCTTTGTTTCAGTTTAAATTCTATAAATCCTTATTGTGTTGCAAATAATTATGGTAACTTATCTTCATAAATTGTTAAGTCTAATATTAAAAGTTTAAATTAAATAAAAAAACTTAATTTAAATCAGTGATGAAATGATTTCAATATAGGTTTCCAGAAATGCCTGGTAGTTTTAATTGATCTCCAAGATATTTTACTTGAAGGGATGAATCTTATCAAATTGTTCTCTTACAGGGATATTGACAAAGTAGATGAACTCATGCAAGATATTGCAGAACAGCAAGAGTTAGCTGATGAAATTTCAACTGCTATCTCCAAGCCTGTAGGAATTGGTGAAGAATTTGATGACGTAAGAATAAATAATTAAAAATAATGTCATTCTGTGTCAGACATACAGTGGTTAGGAAGCTCAGTGATTTAAGATACTGTGATGGCTAATTATTCAGGAGCAATGCATTATGATGGTTTAGAAAACATTGGACAACTACAGCTGTTAAACCATCCTTAACCTTTTAGTAGCCTTCAATACCATCCAACATGGTATCATTTTGGGTTGGTTACAGGGCCTGGGGCTGGGCAGCACAGTTTTGTGCTGATTTGTCTCCTTTCTCCATGGCTGGTGTCACTTGGAGTTAATAGGGAGTGAGAAGTCTAGCCCTCAACAGTTATGCCACAGGACTTGGTACTTTATCCACTCCTTTTTAACATCTTCATGAAGCTGCTGGGTGAGATAATCCACTGGTTGAGATATCAGCAGTATGCTGACAATACCCAACTTCCACACTTGGTGACAAATGTGATGCTGCCCTCTCGCTGTGCCTGGAGCCTGTGAGGGCCTGGATGGGGGACAAGAAAAACTGTAGCAAGACTAAGTGGCTTTGGGTCACGGGTCCCGAGATCCAGTGCTTTGTCACCCCACTCTGGATGGGGTGACACTACCCTAAATAGGTCTGGTCTGCAACTTGAAGGTTGTCCTGGACTTGCAACTCCTCTTCAAAGAGCAGGTGGCAGTCACAGCTAGGACTTCAGGTTGTGCACCAGCTGTAGCCTTTGCTGGATCAGGAGTCCCTGAACTCAATCATTTAGGACCTAATTATCTCACAATGTACAACTATTATAATGTACTGTGTATGGGACTATTCTTGAAGAGCATTTGGAAGCTACAGCTGGCACAGAGTGCGGCAGAACTATGTGTTTACAGATACTTACAGAGCCGAGGTGGTGCAGTGGTTAGAGTGCAGTACTGTAGTACTGCAGCCACTTCAGCTGACTGTTAGCTGCAGTTCAACAGTTCAAAGCTCACCGGCTCAGGGTTGACTCAGCCTTCCATCCTTCCCAGGTGGATAAAATGAGGACCCAGACTGTGGGGGCAATATGCTGACTTGTAAACCGCTTAGAGAGCGCTGAAAGCCCTATGAAGCGCTATATAAGTCTAACTGCTTTTGCTATTGCTAATACAAGCAATGATTTTTTTCCTCACTTGTTCCATTACAGGATGAGCTGATGGCTGAATTAGAAGAACTGGAGCAGGAAGAACTGGATAAAAATCTGTTGGAAATCAGTGGTCCAGAGAATGTCCCACTACCCAATGTGCCCTCTATAGCTATACCTTCAAAGCCTGGTAAATGTTGGAAAGTGATGTCTTATGACAAATGTAGTTGCTTTACAAACATACTCATATATACCCTATTTCCACAATTTATTTAAAAAACATCTTGCCACGCCCACATTTAAAATGTTTGTTTTATAGGAGTATCTGATCTTTTTTCCAGTAACAGTTTTATAGAACTATAAAAGTACATATTAATGACACTAAGCTGGCAGGAATAGCCAACACCCCAGAAGATAAGCTCAGGACCCCAAATATATTGATGGACATGAACAATGGGCCCTACCCAACAAGATGAAATTTAATGTGGAAAAAAGCAAGTTTTTATACCTGGGCATGAAAAATCAAAGGTACAAAAATAGATTAAGCAAAACCTGGTTCAAAAACAGTAACTGTGAGAGGGACCTTGAAGTCCTAGTGGACGATCACTTAAGCATGAGCCAGCAGTGTGCGGCAGCAGCCCCAAAAGCCAATACAATCCTTGGTTGTATAAACAGAGGCATAGAATCTAAATCACCTGAAGTATTTGTACCGCTTTATAAAGTCTCAGTAAGACCACACTTGGAATACTGCATCCAGTTTTAGTCACCCCATTACAAAAAATATGTTGAGACTTTGGAAAAAGTGCAAAGAGCAACTAAGATGATTAAAGGTTTGGAGACTAAAGCATATGAAGAACAGTTGCAGTTGGGTTTGACTTGTCTAGAGAAAATAACTAGTGGGGACATGATAGCAATATTCCAGTATTTGAGGTAGCTGCCACAAAGAAGAGGGGATCAACTTATTTTCCAAAGCACCAGAGTGCAGGACAAGAAACAATGGATGGGAACTAGTCAAGGAGAGAAGCAACCTGAAATTAAGGAGAAAGGGTGCATCACTAGAGATTTTAAGAACAGACTTGTCAGTCACTTGTCTAAAATGGTATAGGATCTCCTGCTTGAGCATTGGGTTGGTCTAGAAGATCTCCAAGATTCCTTGCACCTCTATTCTGATTGATTGATCTAGTGCTATAAACTACATGGTGGAAATCTGAAATTAGGACAATATTACAAATTGTGACTGAACATGACAAAAAGGTTGATATGCCATTAATTGGTTCTTGGAAATATAAATTCATAACATAAAACATTTGCTATAGTAAAGGTAAGTGGAACCTTATTTCATCTGTCAATTTTTTTTCTGTTTGATGTATGTAATTTCATATTATATTTCAGCTTCATTTAACAACAGGTTTTACATAAATTTCTAGTTTCATTCATTTAGCATAGCAGTCTAATGATTTTCTAACTTATAGGGGTTTTATGCCTTGCACATTATGTGGTAATTAAATCAGTATTGAAAAGAAAAGGCTTAATTCTGTACTATTGTGCTTTGCTTCTAGCTAAGAAAAAAGAAGAGGAAGAGGATGATGACATGAAAGAGCTTGAAGCCTGGGCTGAAAACATGTAACTGTACCAGCAGTGAGCTGGATAAATAATTGGGACTGGTCACCTATTGCTAAAGGTGCACATATACTTGGGAGACTTCATTAAGCGCAAAGTCTTTTATTTGTTTAAGCCCCAAACTAGGAATTACATTCTACAGAGCATGATTTGAACAAAGTAAGCAAAAGTTTCCAAGGAGGGCACCTGTATTATAGAATGTTAAATTACTTTAAATAATAAATGTTATTGGCCAAAACCTATAATATTCAGCTTCTGGACAGCTAATGCTATTGCTGGATCCTCACTTTCAGAATTCTGACTATGTTGAGACTTGGGATGTGAAAGTGGTAACTAAGTTGAATGAAATTTTTAGTAGTCTTGTAAAGCATTACAAAATGAAAACTCGTAAGCCATTATTGGCTTACTGTGTTTAGATGTACAATTGCATTAGGCTTTAGTACTTTAAAGTCTGTATATTATATACAGTGCATACTGTGTATAATATATACTTATATAATGTATATTTATATTGGCAACATTGAAATGCCTCTCATCATGACTTGGTCACTTTCCCCATTTTAATTGGTGAAGTGGGTTTGAAATGATAAATTATTTTGTTATGGAAATAAATTAAATTTACACTTCTGTTCTCGCTGTACATTTTTCTATATAGCATTTGGATGTTTGCTATTTGTGACAACCGATAGCCCATGCAGAAACAAACATACATTTATTTTAAATATGAATGCACTGTATTAAACTAATTTTCATACTGTCTGAATGATGTGTTCATTTGTGTATAACAAAAGTTTAGAAAACATTGGATTTTCTTCCAGTTTATTTCTTAGTTTTTCCTTCTCATTCTCTCAAAATCTGCCTTTGAGATAGAAATATTGTACAGATATTCCAAATATCTCCCCACAAACTTTTTTCCTTTTGTTTTTTTTATTTTTCAGAGGAAATAATCTAGAAACAAATATATTTCAGAATTAAGCAGTATTGCTGGAAAAGTTTTGAAATTCACCTATTCTGGATGGTTTACTGTGTTGATTATCTAACTTTTTTTCCATGTGAGGTTTCGTAATAAGGTCTAAGAGAAACTTGGTGTCAGATCACAAACAATTCCTTCATAATAATATAATGAAAAATTAATTTTCATTTTGCATATGCATATATTTTACAGTTATGTCATTTTTTATATGAAACTGAGTGAATGTTCACACACATTTCATAAATGCATTTAGTCTTTACCAAAGTGCTATCAAATCCCAAAGCGTCATGCTTGATCCTAATGCTGGCGAATTGTGCCAGTTTCTTTGTTCTCGACTACACCAGAACCTTAATTGGAAACCTTTACTAAGCTATAAAGCTATAATTGAACTGATACTATTCTCATAGGTGGAAACAAAGGCAACATTCCTTTGTTTTTATTGGGAACAGCATACAGTTTTTAAAAACCCTAAAACAGATAATTGCATTCTTGGTATCGCTAAGGAAGTATTTGCATACCATCCATGTCACAATTGCATTTGAGTATGGTTCCCCATATTCATCTCTATGGTTTCTTTTAATAATTCTTCAGTGTTCTCAGGATTGTGACCCCATTTTCTCGAGAAAGAAGATTATGTACTATTATATTGAAGTACTGCTTTCCTCCATATATTTGCACCCCATGGTGAAGGCGAAATAGAAGTTACTGTGATACTCTTGGGTTTCAAAGTAACTGCAATTTTATATAGTTGTCTTGAATAGAGACATAATGGCCTTGAGGGTAGCCGTAATACAGTGCTGATTTACCCATTCTCAACAGCTGATTCTTTGGTTCATTTTCTCTAATGTAGTTATTGTAATTCACTTTGTCATTTAAGATTATCACCTCATTGCTGACCCTAAATGAACAGTCCTAACAGAGCTTGTGTGAGATTTTTTTTAATGATCTTCAAATCTATATGAATTCTAATTTATAAAATGGTTTATACATCTTGCTTCTATGGAATAAAGCAGAGAATGACACACAGATCTAGCTTTTACAGCTCTTCCTGCCACCATGTTTTTTCCCCCTTCTGATAAAGATTCAGATGGATTTTTTTAAATTAGAAAAGTAATTAGAAAATTCACCAAAACTAAGATTTAAACAAATGTAAAGGCTGGATCACAAGCTCATTTTTGTTCGGTAAACGGGGTGGGTTGGATTTTACTAACACAAGATATTTTATTGCTGAGCAGTTACAAAAGTACTGTAAGATTTGGTTCTCAACGAAAATAAAGCCTTTAAGTCTATCACACCCTTGTGCCTATCTTATTCTTGCTTCCTACATCTCAGGCCTTTTTCTATTCTGTAAATATTAGTGCTTAAGTATTTGGAGTCTTTTCTTCACAGCCTCTTCCATTAGAGTTCTGGATCTGATATAAATGTATATATACTTGTAGATGTGTGGTTATTGCTTATCTGCTAAAGGATTCATTTAGTGGCAAATTTCAGTTCCGCTGGACCATTGTTTTTCAAACATAATTTCTAATGTTGGATTTTCCCCCTTACCAGAGGGAGCCCCTTATGAAGTACTGTGGAGTACTGTGAAGTTGTTACCATGGCAACCCCACTGTGCTGTACAATAGAAGCCATTTTACAACAGTATAGTAGAAGTCATTTTAAGGCACAACAGGCTGCATCTTAACAATACATACACCAAGGGGTGTTAGGAGTGTATTACCCCCACAGTATTTGTCTCCAGAGTGTAAGTCATCTGTTTACCAAGTTTGGTTGAAATTTCTCAAGGCATTCCAGAGTTATGCTGGGACATACACACAGAATCGTGTGTGTGTGTGTGTGTATAAAATATGATGAGGAAAATAATCTTTTATCTTTTAAAACTGCTATTCAATAGATATAGGTGTATATCTAAGCTCCCACTTTGGAGCTACACATGATAGCAATAGCAATAGCAGTTAGACTTATATACCGCTTTATAGGGCTTTCAGCCCACTCTAAGCGGTTTACAGAGTCAGCATATCGCCCCCACAGTCTGGGTCCTCATTTTACCCACCTCGGAAGGATGGAAGGCTGAGTCAACCCTGAGTCGGTGAGATTTGAACAGCTGAACTGCAGATAACAGTCAGCTGAAGTGGCCTGCAGTACAGCACTCTAACCACTGCGCCACCTCGGATTTCACTACGATTGACACTTTTGCAATTAGTTTTATAATACAACCATTTCTTCCATCTTTCTAATTGCCACAATAAATAAATATTGAAATTCACCATGAATTTTCCTGTTTCTTTGATAGACTCACTTAGTTTCTTACAAATTGTACAGCAGAAGTGCATAGAGATTCCTTCCTTCCCTCATGTTTAGCTATTATCAACCCAAAGTGAAGTTTAGCTTCTATCAATCAAAAGCAATTTCCAAACATTTTTCATGAGTGTTAACAAAATAATTGGATAATACAATATGTAATTTCA
The DNA here is from genome assembly GCF_009769535.1 of Thamnophis elegans. Taxonomy (NCBI): domain Eukaryota; kingdom Metazoa; phylum Chordata; class Lepidosauria; order Squamata; family Natricidae; genus Thamnophis; species Thamnophis elegans. Next base: position 67,416,828 of record NC_045545.1, read on the forward strand.
TGACTTTAATATGAGTAGATAAGAAAACAAAATTGTAAATGTCACCGTTCTCAAGTATACTATATATCTGAGAGATTTCTATAAATTATATGAAGAGAAGAAAAGATCAAGTTGTTCATTCTTTGTATCCTAATACTTCCAAATTGAACAATCAGTTCTATTATGTTAATACCACTTTATAATGCCTTGGTAAGGCCACACTTGGAATTCTGCATCCAATTTTGGTCGCCAGGATGTAAAAAAGATGTGGAGACAAGAAAGAGTGCAGAGAAGAGCAACAAAGATGATTAGGGGACTCGAGGATAAAACATAACGGTTGCTGGAACTGGATATGTCTAGTTTAAGGAAAAGAAGGACATGGGGAGACAAGATAGTGATGTCCCAAGATCTCAGGGGCTGCCACAAAGAAGAGGGAGCCAAGCTATTCTTCAAACCACCTGAGGGTAGGACTAGAAGCAATGGGTGGAAATCAATCAAGGAGAGAAGCAACTTAGAACTAAGGAGAAATTTCCTGACAGTTAGAAAAATTAATCAGTGGAACAATTTGCCTCCAGAATGTAAATGCTCCAGCAGCGGAAGTTTAAAAGAAGAGATTAGATAACCATTTGTCTGAAGTGGTTTAGGTGCCTAGGCAGGGGGTTGGACTAGAAGAGCTCCAAGATCCCTTCCAACTCTGTTATTCTATTATATTGTCTTTAAAGACCAAATGCCACTCTAGATTTTGCTTACTGCTTAGAAATGCTCCTAGAGCTGATGTATCATTAAGCATTTTATTTTGTGCCTTTCAGTTTGAGCAGTGTTTTATGAAAAACACTGGCGAACAAAAAATAGTATTTTAGAAAATGTATCTGGAATTGTATTTCAGGATCCATTGAAAACCAATCTTCATTATTGCACAGATTAAAAAAGAGAGAGAATATGGCTTAAAATGCATTTTAAGATATGACAATATTTTAAAGGGATTATCTCCATGCCTGCTGCTCTGTGTTCTTTGAGAGCAAATAGATTATTACTTCAAGAAAATAAATTAATTCCTTGATTCAGACAGTAGATGTGAAGTACTGTTTTTTGAACACTAGGTGGCAAACTTGCACCATTCCAAATACAAATTCAGCTTGGTGTAAACTGAAATGAGATGAAATAATGTTTTTTTAAAAGGTTGATGAAATTTCTTAACATGAGTTAATTTCAAGAAAGACACATTTTCCAATTCCATTTTTTTTACTGTAGCATATTCTAATTTAAATAGAGCACACTACTGTTTATCAAGCAATATACGTCATTTGCACTAAATGGGTTACCACATAGCATAACTTTATTTTACATTATATCACATTTATGAGAGGTGTAAAGCAAGTTATCATGGTCTTTAAGCAAACCATGTGACCATTCTCCCAAATGGGCGTTTTTTGTCAGAAAAGGTCACAACCAATCATAAATGTGAGCCAATTGACAAGCACTCAAATGTGATCATGTGATCACAAATGTGATCAATTTATGTGATGCAGTCATTATTTTGAGGACAGGTTGTAAGTAATTTTCTTTTAATCCATTGTAATTGAATAGTCCTTAATTGAGGATTACCTGTATCTCTTGATGTATACAATTTTCTACTCTGGCCTTTTGTACTTCCAGGCTCATATTGTTTGATGTACTGTAAAATCACAGTGTGAGGTTTTAGATTTATACCATTCTTAGGGCCAAATATAAAAAAGTCTGATTTTCAATGGAGAAAAGGTAATTTTCTAGTGATAGGTGCAGCTGGCAAAATAAAATGTGATAATTATCATTCCCCATTTAGTGCAATTGCCCTGATCCATATTATATTACCACTTCTAACAGCAAAGTAATTCCTGTGACCCCGAAGGCATTGATATTTCCTCTTAAGGCTTAAGTCTTGTCCATTTTGCTACCATATTCCCCAAATCCCCAAAACTTTAACCTTAAACTGCCTACCGTTGACCTCACCCTATTCCTAAGAGGTCTGTAAGGGGCATGCATAAGCGCACCAACGTGGCTACCATCCCTGTCCTAAAGTCCCCATTTATTAGCATCCATTTCATGTATTCATAATCATGTTTATACTTATATCTGTTATACATGCTTGACAAATTAATAAATAAAAATAAATAAATATCTTCCATATCATGGCCTCTTTCCCACTCATGGAGATGCTATTATTGAAGCTTCCTGCCTTCCTGACTACTGTTTTATTCTCTTCCTTTTGCCCAATCCCATGCATTTGTTCACTCTCTTCATTTTCCCTGCCTCTTTCTTCTCCAGTCACTTTCCTTGCCTCATCTGAGCTGGACTTCAGGGCATCTTTTATCTTTGTAATGTCAAATATACCTGCACCAATAGATGTCCTTCTTGTCCCAGCCAAATTTTAGAGCTCCCCTCACTTTAGACCTGGGATTATGCCTGTGTATACTGCATATTTCCAGCTCAGAAGACTATGTTATTATAGGCATCAGTTAATTATCTGAACATAGATTTGAACATAAGGCTTCTCTCAGAAGAAAGTTCATCCCCATGATAAAATAGTCTTTGAGATATATTGAAAGGCAATTAAGAGTTTTGGCAGTGTCGATTTCTGAGCAACTGCTGTGGAATTTGGTCCTGTAAATCTTTTGATAAGCAGAATTACAGATGAGATTTTTGGTTAATCCAGACAGTCTGTAAGTAATTTCCTCCCTAGCTTGGATTATAGAGCACATGGGATGGTAACACAGGCTTTTAGACATGTTTTTCTTGTGCAGAAATAAGGATTTTTGATGCCTTGCCTGACAAGGCTTGCATTCCTTGGACATTGTGTTTGATGTAAAATTTTGAAAATTCCAATTCTTTTTCTTAGAATAGACTAATAGAGTTGGAAGGGACCTTGAAGTTCTTCTAGCCCAACTCCCCGCCTAGGCAGGAAATCCTGTACCAGGGGACCTCAAACTTTTTAAACGGGGCCAATTCATGGAGCCCGGACTGGCTGGATGGGTGTGGCTAAGTAATCATGTGATGAGTGGGCATGGCTAGGAGGTCTTGTGACGAGGTGGGCATGGCCAATTTAGCAATCCATTAAACAAGGCATACAAATTATACTTTAATTTGTTTTGTTCCTGGAGTTGTTTTATTTGCTTTTGTTTGCATGCTGCTCTTTTAGTTGACTTTTCTTTTTACTAGATTTTTTTTCAGTTGTTTAGGAATCTAGTGGTCCACTTCAGGAAACTTGGTTTTGCAGCAATTCTTCTCAGCCCCAAGGAGCTTACAATCAACAAGTCTTTCTCTCTCTTCCCCCACCCTCTCTTTCTGTCTCTCTTATTCTCTCTGTCTCTCTCTCTCTCCTTTTCCCTCTCTGTCTCTTTCTCTGTCTCTCTCTGTCTCTCTCTGTCTCTCTGTCTCTCTCTGTGTGTCTTGCCTCTCACCCTTTCCCTCCCCCCTCTCGCCTATTCTCTCTCTCTCTGTGTCTGTCTGTCTGTCTGTCTCTCTGTCTATATCTCTTTCTCTCTCTGTGTGTGTCTTGTCTCTTTCTCTCCCCACTCTCCATCTCTGTCTTTCTATCTGACTCGCTCTCTCTTTCTATCTGTCTCTGTGTGTGTGTGTTGCCCCTCTCTCTTTCCCTCCCTCCCTCTCTCTCTCTGTCCATTTCTGTTTATCTATCTGACTCTCTATCTATCTTTCTGTGGGTGTGGGTGTCTTGTGTCTCTCTCTTTCCCTCCCCATCTTTCTCCCCCCCTCTCTTCTGGAGGCAGGGGAGGTCAAAAACAGGGCTCTGAGCATTCACGCACTACATTTTTCATCTCCCCCCCCCCAGAAGCATTCTGCAGGCGAAAAATGGGCTAAAATGGGCCTGTTTTTGGCCTTCTGGGGCATTCATGTGCCCCATTTTCCTCCTCCCCTGCCTCCAGAAGCATTCTGCAGGTCAAAAATGTTGGCCTTACCTTCCTGTTCCAGCCTGCGGGGTTTGCAAAGGTAAGTCCTGCATTTGGCCGGTGGATGGGGGCTGGTGGGTGGATGGGGTGTTATAGGCGGGGCAGCCTCATGGTCCTGCATGGGCTGGATTAATGGCTTTGGTGAGCCAAATGTGGCCTGTGGGCCATAGTTTGAGGACCCCTGCCCTATACCATTTCAGACAAATGGTTATCCAGTCTCCTCTTAAGGACCTCCTGTGTTGGAGTATGCATAATTTCTGGAGACAAGTTGTTCCACTGATTAATTGTTCTATCAGGAAATTTCTTTGTAGTTCTAGGTTGCTTATCTCTGATTAGTTTCCACCCATTGCTTCTTGTCCTGCCCTCAGCTGCTTTGGAGAATAGTTTGACTCCCTCTTCTTTGTGGCAACCCTTGAGATATTGGAACACTGCTATCATGTCTCCCCTAGTCCTCCTTTTCATTAAACTAGACATACCCAATTCCAGCAACTATTCTTTATATGTTTTATCCTCGAGTCCCCTAATCGTCTTTGTTGTTCTTCTCTGCATTCTCTCTAGACTCTCAACATTTCCAATTGTTGTTACTTTATTTTGCACTCTATAGCAATAGAGTGAAAATAAAAATATAGCAATACACTTCGCATGGGAATTCTGAGAGTGTTTATGAGGTTTTGGTGGGCAGAGAAAACATCACACTATCCTCTTTCTCAATGAAGCAAGAAAGGGGAAACTGTTCAAACCAAGTCACTTTGATTCAATACTTTAAACCTGTTTATGACCCTGGTAAGAATGAAAAAACCTCTGTTGAATGCCCACAAAAAGGAGAACTTTGATCTGTGAGAAAGTGAACACTTTTCCTAGTATATCTCAGTGACTCCCCATACAGTATTACATGTACATTTAAGATAAAACTTGTCCTCTATCTTGGATGACCTGTTTTAAATAAGTGCAGCTCACTGGACAAGACTGTCCTGTTTTGAGTCTCACACAGTGATGCCAGAAATATAATCATACAATCCTAGTTTAAAAATCAGTACAGATAGTCCTTGGCTTACAATGGCAATTGGGACTGGAATTCCCACTGAATGCAGACACAGTGTGGGCACTGCAAGCAAGTGCCATAAGTGGGTAGGTATCACTGGTGGTGCTAAAAAGCATAGGTGGGTGGGTCGGGGCTGCAAGTAGGAAGACAGACAAAAAACCAGAAGCGGGAGCAACTTGCAACCTTCTGCTGGCTTCCCCATTGACTTTGCTCATGAGAAGTCAGCAGGGAAGTTTGCAAATGGCATTCACGATCACATGGCGGGACTCTGTGATGGCTGCAACTTTGCGGATTAATTGTAAGTCCCCCTCATTCAGTGTCTTTATAACTTTGATCACTGAGCAAAAGGTGATAACCCGAGGACTACCTGTACAAATATTTATAGAAAAATAGGAACAAGAGCATCATAAATTTCCAGTTCAAGGTTGAAGGCAAAAACCTATTCACAAATCACAGCTGAACCATGAAATCAGGTTTACAGACTACAATAGCTTGGTTCACGTATCAAAGCAAATCAAAATCAAATAAACCATGAGGCATGAGGCCAGATACTTTGGCTTTTTCACAAACCAATTAGTTCCAATGGGCCAACAGAAGCAGGGGGAAATGGCACTTTCAGTGTAATAACTTTTTCACAAAGGAAGGAGAAGATACTTCCACTTTTTTCTCTCCACATTTCTCTTAAAGAAATATTAGCAAGGAACCACACAGCAGGTTCCTGCAATCTTGACCCTTAATTTGCTAATTCTGCACTCAGCATCATTTCTTAATTTATTGCATGTAGGAAAAAACAGTCCTTTATTTGTGGATATTTTTAGACTCCCTTCAAATCTGGATGTCTTTCACTGCTGCCTGATATTACGTGTTTCCTATAAGCTGTAGGTGGCACTGTAATTACCATAATGCAGAAGGGTACATTGTTGTTACTATAATTGATCTTTCATTGTTCCTAACTACATTTATGAATATGATATAGCTTTGTATCTATGGGAATAACAAACTGAACTATTTTAGCAGGATGTTTTAAAATCCATATTTAGTACTGAAATGCTTCCACCAGAATGCTATTCATTTAATTTCTCATCTACCCCAAAATGTGATACTCTTTGGATGGATTAGAAAGCTAGTTAAACATTACTTTGTAAAAAAAAAAAAACTTTTAAAAAAGAGGGGTAATTTTTTTAAAAAAGCAATAAAATATAAACATGTATAATAATGTAACATAATGTTATCTGTCTGTCTGTCTATCCCACTATTCCAATGAATAGTTGGCACTCAGTCAAAATATGTTCCGAATTATTGAAATGTCTCTAAGTAGCGGAATGTCAGATAGACTATTAATGAGGTTGCACCAAATCAAGAAGATTTCTCTTTTGGACCACTTGCCCCCACATCACTTGATGGGAAAACTCATAGTAGAGCCTCTAATAATGATCAAGGTATATAAGCAGAGTATAAACTAAGACGATCTGTGCTATTTTCCCTCCTGTCAGATGTTTTGTGAGATTTCAAAAGATACAGAAGCAGCATGGAGGCATACTGCAAAAGAATCCTTTGAAGATAATGCCATGTTGATGTCTTTAAAACAAGTGAACAAACAGTAGTAATTCCAGAGAATATATGTGTGAATTTGCTGTTTGTCTGGTGTCATCCAGGTGGAATCCTGTTAGCAATACAGGTAGTCTTTCACTTACAACAGTTCACTTAGTGACCGTTTGAAGTTACAATGGCCCGGAAAGAAGTGACTTATGACTGTTTTTCACAGTTACAACTTCCCAGCATTCCTCAGCACGGTCAGGAGGTCAAAATTCTGATTCTTGCCAACTGGTTCATACTTATGACCATTGCAGCATCCCGGGGTCATGTGATCACCTTTTGTGACCCTCTGACAAGCAAAGTCAATGGGGAAATGAGATTCACAGATTAATAACAACCAAGTCATTAACTTATCAACTGCAGTGATTTACTTAATAACTTGGGTAAGAAATGTTGTAAAATGGGGAAAAACTCACTTAAACTGCCAAATTTACTGCTAACCTGCCTTCCATTGAGGACCTGTACACTGCATGAGTCAAAAAGAGGGCCGTGAAAATATTTACAGGCCCCTCACATCCTGGACATAAATTGTTTCAACTTCTACCTTCAAAACGATGCTATAGAGCACTACACACCAAGACAACTAGACACAAGAACAGTTTTCTCCCCAAACGCCATCACTGCTAAAGAAATCATTCCCTCACCACTGTCAAACTATTCTCTAAGGCTGCATTACTATTACTGTTAGTCTTCTCATTGTTCCTATCACCCATCTCCTCCCACTTATGACTGCAGGACTGTAACTTTGTTGCTTGTATCCTCACAATTTATATTTATATTGATTGTTTCCTGATTGCTTATTTGTACTCTATGATTATCTTAGTGCTGTACCTTATGATTCTTGACGAATGTATCTTGTCTTTTTATGTACTCTGAGAGCATATGCACCAAAGACAAATTCCTTGTATGTCCAATCACACTTGGCCAATAAAGAATTCTATTCTATTCTATTCTATTCTATTCTATTCTATTCTATTCTATTCTATTCTATTCTATTCTATTCTATTCTATTCTAGCCTAGCCTAGCCTAGCCTAGCCTAGCCTAGCCTAGCCTAGCCTAGCCTAGCCTAGCCTAGCCTAGCCTAGCCTAAAACAAATGTCTCACTTAAGAAAAGAAATTTTGGGCTCAATTGTAGTTTGAGTCGAGGACTACCTGTACCTGCTTAGAAAGTTGCTACATCATTTGAGCTTCACCCTGCCTAAAGTGTTTTAGGTATCTCCTTGCAATATCTGAAACTCTAAAGCATTTTCAGTGCCTCTTTAAAGGATATTAAATTTTCATGAATTAGAGGCTAATGTTTTAAACATGTCTCATTATAGGAGACAAATTCACCAGTCATCTCTGTTAATTAAAATCATTTTCCTTTCTTTGGAATGCAAGAGACAGAGAGAGAGAGAAAGGGAGAAGAACAAATTTGATTCAACAATGGGAAAGGCAAAAGGGAATTTTAACTTGTCTCACCAGGATACTTTTTCAGCTAATATTTCTACAGCTATAGTTTTTAGCATTCTGTTCATCCATTTGGTCTTTCCCCCCAATTTGGGGCAGATGGTATGTGTGTCTGATGCCCCAGGTTAATTTAAGAATTGTTTTGTCCCTGGACTACTGTTTCATTGAAATTCAACTTCAGTGGGAAACTTCTAAAATGGCAACGAAGGAAGTTTTCAGTGGCTCCTTGCCTTTGGCTAGTTGGCATTCAGATCTTTCCAATCCAGATATGGCAGTTCTATGATTATAAGCCAGAATCAACTGAAGTAGCAGTAAAAGCAACACGATTAACATGTAAAACATTAACATGTGTATACATTTAAAAACTGAGTAAATAAATTCTACATCTGCCTCACTTTTTGGCTTCTACCTGCAAGTGAATGTCATTCTTTTCTAAGCATAATTCTCCCAAGCCTAGCAGCATTTATTGAAAAGAAAGATATGGCATTACAAAAACTCAAACTAATGGAACTTTTTCTCATCTAAAACTGATATATCTCCAAAGTGCAGTAGGGTGGTGATTTCTTTATTTTAGCTTTAGCTGCTTTCCTATGAACTGGTGAATGAATAGATCTTTTCACTAGTAACAAAAGAGCTTGCAACTGGCTCTTTATATAATTATCTCCTGAATTTTTAACTGTTTGGGAACCAATCATTACAGGCTGCACACTAGAGATGGTATTCAGCAGGTTCTGACCAGTTCTGGAGAACTGGTAGTGTAAATTTTGAGTAGTTCGGAAAACTGGTAAATGCCACCTCTGACTGGCCCCGTCCCCATCTATTATCTGCCTCCCGAGTCCCAGCTGATCGGGAAAGAATGGGGATTTTGCAGTATCCTTCCCCTGGAGTGGGGAGGGAATGGAGATTTTACAGTATCCTTCCCCTGCCATGCCCACCACTACTGCACACCTTTCAAAACTTGTAAGCCTGATTCTCCTTTTTCCCACGCCATATACCCCTGCCTTCTTGGAGAGGTTGAGACTACCTATTTTAATTTGGATATCTGCCCACCCTGGGGGAAAAGGTAATCTCTTTCCTTCTTCCTTTCTATTTTGTCTCTCTGCTGGTAAGTTCTGAATGGCTATTATATGGACCAGTCCTATATAAGCATTGTTGGTCAGTACAAGTAGATGTCAACTACCATAACAACCATTTGTTTAGTGACCATTCAAAGTTATGACATCACTGAAAAAACAGACTTATGACTGTTTTTCAAGCTTATGACCATTGCAGCATATCCATAGTCATGTAATCAATATTTGGGAGCTTGGCAACTGGTATATATTTATGGAAGTTGCACTATCCTGGGGTGATGTGGTCATTATTTGTGTAATCTTCCCAGCCAGCTTCTGACAAGCAAAGTCACTGGGCAAAGTCAGATTCACTTAATATCTGTATGATTCACTTAACAATTGCAGTGATTCTCTTAACAACTATGGCAAAAGTTGTCAAATGGAGCAAAACTCACTTAACAACTGCCTTGCTTAGCAATGGAAATTTTGGGCTCAATTGTGCTCATAAGTTGAGGGATACCTGTGTACCAAGAAATATTCTTCTTATCCCAAAAGATAATAGAAACTGATATATATCTGGAGAACAAGATCGTCTCTGTTATGGAGAATATGTCATCATTCTTTCCCTCATTAGGTAAAGGTAAAGGTTTCCATCACACATATGTGCTAGTCGTTCCTGATTCTAGGGAGCGGTGCTCATCTCCGTTTTCAAGCTAAAGAGCCAACACTGTCTGAAGATGTCTCCATGGTCATGTGGCCGGCATAACTAAGTGCTGAAGGCACATGGAACGCTGTTACCTTCCCACCAAAGGTGATTTCTATTTTTCAACTTGCATTTGTACATGCTTTTGAACTGCTAGGTTGGCAGAAGCTGGGACAAGTAACGGAGGCTCACTCTGTTATGCAGCGCTAAGGATTTGAACTGCCGAACTGCTGACTTTTCTGATCGACAAGCTCAGAGTCTTAGCTACTGAGTCACTGTGTCCCTTTTCCATCATTGGCAAATATTAAAACATTACCTGAGTTGCTCCTGTTCCTTTCTTTCTTCCATCCAACCATCACAAACTTTTCTTACAATGTCACTATCCTATTCCTTTCTTGATAAGGTAGGAGGAGAAATTAACCCTTTACTCATGATCAGCCATGATAGTCATTCATTATTTTAGTACCCTTGGCTGAAAAACAGAAAAATCGTAGAGATACAGAAGAGATATGAACATCTCTTTATATCCATTTAGTAGGTCATAGAGATGTTAGCAAGACAGATGGGATACATCTCAGAAATATTGCAGTTCAGAGAAATGCCGATATCAATACACTCTATGTCTCTCATTTCTCTCAATAATTTTATGTATGTTGAAATAATATTGAAAGATACGATAGATTTCTGTGCAACTGCAAGAGCATAAAGGTGGTTCTCTCCTTGCCAATTATTTTTCTGTTTCCTCTTATATCTAACCCTGGAAAGAGCATCTCTGGTTGTCAAGTATTTACCTGGCTACGTGGTAATTCTGAACAATAATTGTTTATCATGCTAGATTGGATCCAAAGAATTTCTTTCTGTAAATAGGAGTGCAAATTCTGATTGTGGAAGAAGTGATAGGGAATCCATAGGTGTGAAATATGTATGGTACACGTGGCAGCTTATCTATTCCTTATACTCCACAGCTCAGTTCTGAGGAATGTGAGGTGCTGAAGGAAGGGAGAAGCACGACGTCAGACCTATTTATTCCAAGTCACTTCATGATGGCATATATATTCTCCTTATACTTTGTTTCCAAGTATGGGAAACTGTTGCTATGCTCTGAGAATGTCTTTTCTTTCATGCTTTTATTGTCTGTTAGCAGGCCTTTTTGCTAGGCCGTAACTGGCAGCAAAATCTTCTATAGGAAATGGTTTACACAGGACGGATATAGCCGACCACAAACTGTTCTTGACACCTGTAGAATTCGCTTGTTTTGTACTTGCTTGAACACGCTAAGAAGGGTTCACGTGAAACTTAGGAAGCGCGCAGTTATCAATTTTATTATTGGTCCAGATGCATAATTTGTAACCAATGACATTTGCAATGTTTGAAAACCTCATTTGCGTATGAAAGTTTATATATTCAGCTTTGCTACATAATAAAGTTGTCATTCACCCAGAGAGATCGTGCCCTCAAGTTCTTTCTAGGATTAGCTTCGTGGGTGACCCCACGTGATATTGTTGTGCCCAGGTGCCGCCCTGGAGAAGCCGTTTCCTCCAGGGACGGACTGAGGCACTAACAAGTGGTGACCTCCGACGTGATTTTTTCCGCCGGACCGACGCAGCCTCGCCGCTGCGTGCCTGAGACCCCATCGCTTACCCGCGCGCTCGTCGTCGTTCGTGGAAACGACTGATCTTTCGTAAGTATGGGGGCGGATCTGTCCAAGGACCAGGTGGGTCATGTTAAAGAACTTGGCCAGATTCTCAGAGCTTCTAAAGTCAATTAAAAAAGAAATTTGTCTTTCCTACCAAATCTGAATTACGCCAACTGTTAATACACATTTGGCAAAACTGCCCCTCCTATCCTCACCATGGTTCCCTTAAACCTGGACCATGGGTGAAAATAGGCACCTATCTCCATCAGGAACCTCGTGCTCCTACTCCGATGCTCCTGACTTGGAAGGTTATACTTGCTGCTGTTAGACTCCATCATTCTGACCCTTCTCCTGATTTTCCCATAGAACCCCCTGATCTTACTCCCCCACCTCCTTATTTAGATCGCCCTTCAAATTTTGTCCCGTCTGTCTCCTCTCCCTCTGTTTCCCCCCCTCCCTCTCCTTCTGTTTCTGACATTTCGCTCACATCACCTCCCCCTCCTTCTTCTGATCCTGCCAGCGTTTATTTTGCTTCCTCTCTCTCTCTCCCCACCATAGCTGGCAGTGCTGTGGCTCGTGGTTTGGCTTCTGCCCGAGCCGATCCTTCTCTTACCCCAGATGATCTGGAACTTCTTTCTGCTTTTCCTGTTGACGTAACGGGCGCTGCTCCCGTCTATGAAGCCCTCCCTTTTAGAGTGCTGAAAAATCTCAGACACTTGTCCACTATTTCTCAGATACCCACCCTTTTTGCAGCCCTAATTACAAAAGCCCTTCCATTCCAGTGGAAGCCTCCTTCAACAGCTTTTTTCTATCAAAGACGCTATAACTGTCTTTGCTGATGGGAGCATGTGCCTGGCAGGAGGATGGTACATGGCACACCCAGCTCACAGAGCCACAAAAATCTGCTCAAAGAGATGAATTGGCCACTTCCATCTTGGCCTTTCAGTTATTTGACAAACAACCGTTTAACTTAATTCTTGCTAGTCTTTATGTGACTCAGATTATAATTTCTTTGTGTGAGTCTTATCTCTCTTCTTCTGTTGATTCACAACTTTTGTCTCTGTTTCTCACTTTACAAGGTCTTGTCTCCTCTCGCTGTTATTTTTTCCATGTCTCCCATATCTGAAGTCAGCCCTTCCCTGGGCCTCTCCAGGAGGGCAATGATGTTGCTGACGCTGCGGCATCAGCCCCCCCCCCCCATGTCAATGTTTGTTCTGCTATCACACCTTGGGATAGCCGCTCTTACTTTCACCAGAATAAAAAAGCGCTCATAAAACCATTTGGCATTACTGCAAATGAGGCATCAGCAATTATTCAACTATGCCCCACCTGTAGCCAGCAGGCAAACCCTCTCCCTATGGGAGTTAATCCCTGAGGGACAGAGTGTTGCCAAATTTGGCAAATGCATGTTATACATGTTCAGGCTACATTATGGCATCCCCCCAAAGGGGTGAAGCCACCAAACATGTTATTAATCATTCGATTCGGACCTTTGCATTGCTGGGACGCCCAAAAGAGAAATTTGGCATTCCTTATAACAGCCAGGGTCAGGCGTTGGCTGAGCGCGCCAACCAGATATTAAAACATGCCCTGGACAGATATATTGGCAATAGGGAAAATGCCCCCTGGCCTCCCAGCAGTGCAACACACCGGCAGCCCACCATCCTCGGCAGCGACTCGTCATTTTGCAGCTCCACCTACTGCAGACACCTCCCGTCCACCTGTCTACTATCGCTGCTTGCCTGACTTGACGTGGTGAGGACCTGCTGACCTGCTGACCTGGGAAAGGAACTACGCTGCAATCCAATTAAAAGACAAAGTTCTTTGGATCCCAGGACGGCACGTAAGACCATATTTGCCAAAACCACCTATACAACCACCTACACAAACACAGAAGCAGCCTGACCATGACCAACCAACAGGAACCACAGCTTGAGGCTGTCTCTGTCTCTGACCTGGAACACAGAGCAGAGCACCCTCCACTCCCCCGACCGGCTGTCCTGTCTTTCGCCGCAGATCCCCCTGCTATGTGTTTGGTTGAATGCTACCTGTTGTCATTATTTGAACCAGTCCGGACAAATTGAAACCAGTGTAGAAAAATTACATGATACCGTTCAAACAGTTGGACAAACATACAAAGCCTTGGACTCCTGGTGGGATTGGATGACCTCTTGGTTACCAAATTTTAACTGGTTGGGAAATGTTTCCAAGACTGTTATAACCCTTGTTGCTTTGCTGATACTGTTGTGTTGCTGTATTCAATGTGCACCCTCTTTATTCACTATGTGTAAGAATACTCTCTAGCTTGGCTCCACAGAAGAACATTCACACTGTCAACCACATGGAGTTACATGAACAGTCAACCCCTTCATGGGGAAAGATCCCTTCCGCATGCCCAGCAATGAAGAGGGAGACGCTGCCTTTTAACAAAAACAGTGTTGGAATTCATTCCGGGTGTGTGTGTGCAGGGCAGTTTCTGCTGTCTGAAACACACATACACAGGGATGCAAAAACATCGCACCAGAAGCATCCTTCCGGCCTAAACGGCCAGGACTCATTATGCAGCCTCATGTAACATGAAGTATGTGAGCCAGCAACTCCCACACATGCCCTTTCTCCCCCCTAAGCTGTGCTGTAACTGTTTATTCCCCCTTTGCCATGATGTGATTTTTTATTGGTTTATGTGTAGAATGCTGTGATTAGCCCTGGTAGATGAAGAGGAAGAGTCTTTTTGACAAAAAGATAATAAAAAGAAAAGGAGGAGATGTTGCTATGCTCTGAGAATGTCTTTTCTTTCATGCTTTTATTGTCTGTTAGCAGGCCTTTTTGCTAGGCCGTAACTGGCAGCAAAATCTTCTATAGGAAATGGTTTACACAGGACGGATATAGCCGACCACAAACTGTTCTTGACACCTGTAGAATTCGCTTGTTTTGTACTTGCTTGAACACGCTAAGAAGGGTTCACGTGAAACTTAGGAAGCGCGCAGTTATCAATTTTATTATTGGTCCAGATGCATAATTTGTAACCAATGACATTTGCAATGTTTGAAAACCTCATTTGCGTATGAAAGTTTATATATTCAGCTTTGCTACATAATAAAGTTGTCATTCACCCAGAGAGATCGTGCCCTCAAGTTCTTTCTAGGATTAGCTTCGTGGGTGACCCCACGTGATATTGTTGTGCCCAGGTGCCGCCCTGGAGAAGCCGTTTCCTCCAGGGACGGACTGAGGCACTAACAGGAAACCATTTCTGAGAGTATTTCTAATAATACCGTAGAACATTAGCACCCACCCCTTTCCTAGAAGAGTGAAATATCCTGGGAAATATTAAAAAGGCAGAATATTATATTTCCCTGGATGAAAAATGGAGAAACATGTTTTTTATTTAATTTTTTATTAACAAACATGTAAAATACACACACACACAACTTAGACGTACATCACATTTACACAATACAATACAAACAGGAGCTTCCTGTTCTTTCTAATAGCAATTATCAATTGATACCGCTCACCTTATACATGCTTTTAGGCAGGAGACGGACTCACTCTTAATAGCCTCCCACCTTTTCAATGGGCCATTAAGGTCTGAGCCAATCTATTCTATATAACAAAGATCTACCCTCTTCAGACAGAGCCATTTCATTACCCTTCATTGTACCACCTACCAAGTTTCAACCAAACCTAGCACACAGACAACCTACAAAGCTAGCTACGACCTCTGACAGCAACCAATCAGGATACTCTTCCTGTGCTCTGGGAAGTTCAAAGCCCCGAGAGGGCATAAAGCCCAGAGATTCTCAGCATCTCTTCTAGGACCCAGTTCAATAGCTGTGACAGTGTGGGGTCAGACCGAGAGTAGGCGGCCACATTGGTAGAAGTCAATGGCAATTCTAACTGAGCAATTGCCAGAACAGAACGGCAAGGAACCGCTTGATCTTCCGTGTCCGGAAGAGGGCAGCGACTAAGGGCATCTGCATGCCCTATTTGCTTGCCCGGACGGTAGCACAGGGCGTAAGAATACGCTGCTAAGAACTCCGTCCAGCGGGTCATCCTTGGGGACAGGATAGGAGGGGTCGGTCTATCACCAGCCAGTAGCCCAAGGAGGTCTGTGAATAGGGTGAAGTGCCGCCCGTATAGGTAGTCGTGAAACTTTTTGATTCCAGACACTGCAGCCAGAGCCTCCTTGTCAATCTGGCTGTAGTTCCTCTCAGCCGAGGACAGTGTTCTGGAATAAAAAGCTATGGGGGCTTCTGAGCCGTTGGGCAGGACGTGACTCAGAACAGCCCCCAAACTGACGGGGGAGGCATCACATGCTAGAGTCAGGGGCATCTTGTCGCTATATTGCACTAAGACTGCCTCTGACGTCAGCAGGGATTTGACAGCCACGAACGCATGCGCTTCGCGGCTGCCCCATTGCCAAGGCGCAGATCGGTCGAGCAACCGATGTAGCGGCTCGGCTAGTGATGCCTTGTGAGGGATGAAAGGCGTGTAGAAATTTAGAAGCCCCAGGAACGATTGGAGCTGCGCCTTTGTGGTAGGAGTGGGAGCGTTCCTGATAGCTGCCAATTTAGAAGGGGTAGGATGAATTCCCTGGGCATCAATTGTGAAGCCCAGGAAATCCACTTGGGGCACAGCAAAGAAACATTTGCTGCGTTTAAATTTAAGACCCGCGCCCCTGAAACGGTCAAGGACTTTCCTCAGTACTTTGATGAGGTCTGAGCGGCTGTCAGCAGCGATCAGGACGTCATCAAAATAAGGTACCACTCCAGGGAGCCCATGGAGCAGACGTTCCATGAGGCTCTGGAAAATCCCCGGGGCAACGGAAACGCCGAATTGAAGGCGGCGACAACGGAAAGCCCCCCGGTGGGTGACGATGGTTTGGGCAGCCGCCGCATCGTCATCCACAGGGAGTTGCTGGTAGGCCTGCGCCATATCCAGTTTAGCGAAAATACGGCCCTGCCCCAAGGAGTGGAGCAGGTGCTGTACAACAGGGACTGGATAGGGGTTTGCCTGAAGCCCAAGGTTGATGGTCGACTTATAGTTGGCGCAGATCCTAATGGAGCCGTCGGCCTTCACCGCAATGACAATGGGGGTCTCCCAAGGTGAGTGGTTGACGGGCTCCAGTATGCCCTGCGCCACGAGCTTATCGAGCTCAGCTTCAACCTTTGGCCTTAATGCAAAGGGCACCCTGCGGGCCTTCAGTCTGATTGGTGCAACCTGGGGGTCCAGGCTAAGGGATATGGGGCTTCCTTTGTAATGGCCTAGCTGGCCATCAAAAATATCAGCATAGTCTGACAAGACTGCTGCTATGTCTGGGGGCATGTCCGCAGTAGAATGAATCCCCTGAAGGGAGATACCCAAGGGAGAAAACCACTCTAACCCCAGAATTGCTGGTAAGGGTTTCTGAACAATTAAAGCAGGTAAAACAGCGCAAAACTTGCCATAAGAAACCCTCAAGGCATATGAACCAAGGATAGAGATATGGGAGCCTTGATAGTCTGTTACAATTGCGTTAAGGGGTGACAAGTGACAACGCTTTACGTGGGGGCACAGCATAGAAAAAGTGTCCCATGACAGAAGGGATTTTGATGAGCCGGAGTCCACTTCCATCTGACACGGCTTCCCTTCAATCAGTATTTTAATATTGACTTTGTCCGTACCCTGTGAGGATGAGTTGATGGAGGTGTCATGCAGGGACGAAGAAGCTTGATTGATGTTAAAGCATTCGTCTTGACGCTGAGCAGGTTTCCGCTGCTGCGAGCTCTTTGGCTGGGGTGGAGGAGGACCATATGGAGGAGGTGGCTCAATTGCTGCAGAAGGAGTAGGAAGTGAAGCCTTGCAGACATGGGCTAAATGTCCTTTCTTCCCGCAGCGGTGGCAAACCGCTGCCTTGAAGGGGCAATTAGCCCGGGCGTGCGCTCCGCCACAGCCAATGCAAGCAGAGGTGTTTGAAGGAAAACGGCTGATGGCTTGACTCTGTCAAGGCTGCTGACGGCGGGGTTGTGCTCCGAGTCTATCTACCTGAAGTTGTTGTAGATAGTCAGGCAGGGGGGCTAGCTCATCAATTAGATTTGTAATGTACGTTGGCTGCTGGAGCGGAGGAGGCGTTGGAACGGTTGAGGCTTGAGTGGCAGGTAACCCTCCAGCAACCGTCATCTGCGCGAGGTAGCGTTCTATTTTGTTGGAGGATGAATCTGCCAACTCCGCAGCGCGAGCCTCGTCTATGGCATAAGCTAATGTGACCTTAGGCGTGCCCAAAAGTCTACGCCTGAGAAAAATATCCTTTAGGCCACAGACGAATTGCTCTGCGAGATTTGCCTCCAGATCTGGGAACTCACACTGCGCTGCAGCAACTCTCAAGGCTTGCAAAAATTGATTTACCGTTTCTGCAGGCTTTTGGACTCGCCTGCGGTAAGCGAAGCGTCTGGCTATTTGAGATGGAGTAGGTGCGTAGTATGCCTGCAGTCCGTCTGTTAGTTCTTGCCAGGTGAGGTCGTACACCGCTCTAGGGGCGGCAAAGGACCTTGCGGTGGCAAACATTTCTGGGCCACAAGCCGTAAGGAAGAACCCACATTTCCTCGCTTGAGACTGACCTTGATGGTTGTTAGCGATTAAAAAGCATTCAAACCGTTCAAGAAATGCCTCCCAGGTTTCACCTCCAACCCCAAAAGGGGCAAACATTGGCATTCCGGCCATAGCAGTTGGTTGGAGTGTAGACGATGTGACTAGAAGTGGCAGTTGGTTCCTTTTTCTTCTGGTTACAGGTCCCCAGTCCTCGTCGCCAGTATCATATCTTCAGGAATGAGACAGAGGCTCGTGTCCGGTAACTCTGTAACCAATTTATTTTAACACAACTTGTAACAGTAACAGAAACAACCAGGCAGGGTGCTGGTTTAACAATGTAGCAACATAAGGATGATCTGTGTAGAGAGAGAGGCAGAGAAGCAGCTCCAGCTGGACTGGAGTGTTCGTCTGCTCTGGTGCTGAACAACTGACAGTTTGAACTAGTCTGCCTTTTATAGTTCCGCAGACTCGCGCGCCTGACAGCCCGGCAACTGACAGGCGCGTCTGATTGGCTAAGACGCGCCTGGCTGCTGCCGAGCTGTCATTCGTAACAGCGAGGACTAACTTTTACTATACAACACTGTCTTACCCTCACAATATTTTTTTTCAGAGAGTAAGTCATCTGTGTACCAAGTTTGGTTGAAATTGTTTGTGGCGTTCCAGAGTTATGCTGGAACACACAAGAGAAAGAGAGGGGGCGGGGGGGGAGAGAGAGAGAGGTCAAAAAATCCAACACAGTTCTAGGCTGCATAAACAGAGGGATAGAATCAAGATCACGTGAAATGTTAATACCACTTTAAAAGGCCTTGGTAAGGCCACATTTGGAATACTGCATTCAGTTTTGGTTGCCACGATATAGAAAAGATGTGGAGACTCTAGAAAGAGTGCAGAGAAGAGCAACAAAGATAATTAGGGGACTGGAGACTAAAACATATGAAGAACAGTTGCAGGAAGTGGGTATGTCTAGTTTAATAGAAAGAAGGACTAGGGGAGATAGGATAGCAGTGTTCCAATAGCTCAGGGGTTGCCACAAAGAAGAGGGAGGCAAACTATTTTTCAAGGCACCTGAGGGTAGAACAAGAAGCAATGGGTGGAAACTAATCAAGGAGAGAAGCAACTTAGAACTGAGGAGAAATTTCCTGACAGTTAGAACAATTAATCAGTGGAACAGCTTGCCTCCAGAAGTTGTGAATGATCAAACACTGGAAGTCTTTAAGAAGATGTTGGATAGCCATTTGTCTGAAACGGTATAGGGTTTCCGGCCTAGCAAGGGGGTTGGACTAGAAGACCTCTAAGGTCCCTTCCAACTCTGCTATTGTATTGTATTATCATCAACCAACCAAATATATAGCAAGCATTTAAATTGATCCCATTTGTTCTTTTTAGGATTGTTTGAATAGGAATACAACCAAAATTAGGGACTTTCAGAGTGCAAGGCTGAAAGAAAGCAGAGAGAACTAGGTTGTAAAAAGAATGGATATTCATGGTAAAGTCTAAACCATTGGTTTTCTCCTAGAAAAATATACGATTCACCATTAAAAATGTGTAAATGCAAATGTAATTTGCTCTGAGCCCTGGTATAAGGCACCCTATAAATCTAAGCTCCCTCTGGTTTTACATATAATATATTCTATATTTCCTGTCATGTTTAATGGGCTTTAATTTGCTCCTAATCTTAGCATGAAGTTTATTATGTGTGCTAACCTGTTTGTACTTTATCGCTTCCCATATCATTTATTTCCCTGCCTGCTTACAAAAGAAATAAAAATGGCATTTCAATGGAAGTGGTTTAGATTCAAATGTGCATGCCTGACCCTCTGTGTAGCACTGAATTTAATACAAATTAAACCAGAGGTGACATTTTTACTGAAAAAGCAAATGGGGGTGTTGCTGTATCCCTTTTTAATGGTTCTAACAATATTAGTCCTTAAGTCCTGCCTCTCTATTACCTGAACATCTTTTTTCTTCCTACGTGTTGCTCAAGTAAATGAAAATATTTGCTTGTGGAGGGTTTTGTTCCCATTTGTTAATGTCTCCAAAGGTGATGTTATTCTCTTGAGCCAGAATCTAGGGACACACATCCAATTAGCATTTTTATGGACACACACACCCAATGTCTTTGAATCAAAGTTTATTTGCTTTAAAGAGGAATCTAATTTTTTTCCCTTTGTTACTTATTGGCCCCGCACCCTAAAATTGCAGCATGATTTACATCCTTAAAATGGGCAAGAAAGTAATGGTCAATGATCATGGGGATGAGTGGAATTCACTTACTTTCCCTACCAGTTTGCAAATGTTCGTGTTCACTCTCATTTTTAATAAGATGTTGAATAATCTTCAAAGTGCATGCGCAGAAGGTGGAGCGTATGGACCACGGCTGCTTATGCTTTCTGCATTTGCTCATGCACTTTGCCTAAAAAAGGGGCCTAAATGGGATGCTGCAAAGCTGGGGTGGGCAGGCGGGGGGCCCTGCGATTTCCACTACTGGTTCGGGAGAACCAGTCAGAACCAGCAGAATACCACTCTGATCATGGGTCATGTTTGATCCTACTTATCCTCCAAGGGTGTCACTGCCACTGCTCCTAACTTCCTAGGAGCAAGTCATATGAATCTGGCACATGGTCTGGGAAGTATGTTATATACCCATGATAGTGAACCACAGGTGGCATGCAGAGCCATTTGTCTGGGCACACGAAGCGATGTGTCATCAGCTGGCCAGTGCGCATGCGCGTGCTGGCCAGCTGACCTCAGCCTTATTTTGAGGCTGTTTTTCGCCATCCGGATGTTTCCCTGAAGCCTCCAAAGTGCAAAAAACCAGCCCTATGGGCAAACCGGAAGTTCCTGAAGGCCCCGGAAGGCTCCAGAGGTCAAAAATCGGTCCTATGGGGAACCCAGAAGTTTGGGAATGGTGACTTCTGGTTTGTCCGTAGGTTCATTTTTCACCCTCCGGTGCCTTCAGGAAAGCCTCCGGAGGTCGAAAATCAGCCTTACGGAGAAACAAAAAGTCACCATTCCTGAACTTCCATGTTCCCTGTAGATCCATTTTTGCCCTCCAGAGGCTTCAGGGAACTTCTGAGGCCTCCGGAAGGCATCCGGGGTGGGGTGGGGTGTGGGGAGGCTGTTTTCATCCTCCCCAGCCTTTGGAGCCTGTGGAAGGTGAAAAAACTATGCCAAAAACAGGGGGAGGAGTTGTGGTTCATTGCTCGCATGCATGTGCACTGGGGGGGGGGGCATACGTGCATAACATCATGGGTGTGGCACACTGGCGCACTACCCCCCTGTGCTCCCCCGGCTTTTGGCACAACAGCTAAAAAAGGTTTGCCATCACTGTTATATATCCTGCAGGAATGATGGCCCTCTTAGGTTCTAAACCTGGTCCACATATCCACTGATTGCCCCCTTAGCTGCTGCATAAAATTGGCAATCCCATCCCCCAATTTCTCGTTTGAGCAGCTTTGCCTAATATCTCATTCTGCAGAATCTTCAGAAATTAATATTTCAAGGCAACCAGCCATTTTGGAAGCCAGGGCCCAAATCAGAGTCATCTGCACTATGGGTATATAACCCTCTCTCTGCTTAACATAGAACAATCCCTGCTTTTATCAGAGAGTTAATTCCACTGATTTGAGAGGAACTCACTTCTGAATAAAATATGCATATATAACTAGTGTTTTAAGAGAGACACAATCCTTAATCTGAAAAGCTGGCTTCCATAAGTTCTTGCAGCAGAATCTCCTCAGCTCCTTTGTCTACCGCTATAAACTAGCTTGGTGTTTTGTTGAGGCTGAGTACCCGAAAATATTATTCTGATGTATTGCAACTGTCTTTGACAGATAATTGTGCTCCATGATGTTTTGAGAGTTTATTTTGTAATGCAAGTTGGTGCAATTCTAGGATGAGTGGAAGACAAGTGATCTCCAGGGAAAAAATTATTGAACTATTTTCCCCAATGGGCTTCCACTCAACCTAACACATTCTCTGCAGGCTTTTTTTTAAGATTAAAAGAATTCACAGACATTCCTGCTGGCATAGTCTCATCTTTTTTTAAAAAAAACATCTGTTGAAAATCTAAGGAATGGATTGAGGACACCCTCCAAAACTGGATGGGGAAATAGAAAGAGGAAGAGCAGGGAAATCTTCCCCTATATCTCACTGGGGTTCTTAGTTGGATGCACTTCCTTAAACAGAAGAGATCATGTGGGAAGAAGAAATGACTAATATCCCAAACTTTGGGAAATAATATCTCATGCTTGGAAACAAATTTACTTTGTTCATTGTCTAACATCCCTTGTTTGTTTAGCAGAACATACATTATTTTCTTCTGCCAAATGTCAGAGCATATTTTAAATTACTTTATGAAGTTACTTTGCTTTACTAAATTACTTTATGAAGTTATAGTAATAATGCTAGACCTTTCTGGCTTTTCAAAAAGCTTTAAAAGCCTTGATGCATAGAGCCTTTAAAAGGCAAAGAGGTTTGGGAGGCTAGTGGGAACCTGTGAGATATCGCTATTTTAATATTGATAGTGTTTTGCCTCCAGCTGCTATTATAGGCTTCATAAATGTATGTTGTTTCTTTTTATACTATTAACATGAATCTGATATGAGCCACTATGGCCATATAATTTGTTTTTTTTTTTAAAAAAAAAAAGGTCTCCCATTCTATGAAATTCTTCTAGAAAACTGATTAGGGGGAAATGATTACATGCAGAATTGATAGTGAGCAGGAAGAGCATGTGTGAATGCAACTGGACGGTATTTACTGGGTCAAATTTTAAGCAGAAGAGTGAGCTTTCATCAGCCAGGCACGGATAGAAGGAGAAAATTGTCCTGGATAAGATTTTATGAATGGAATATTCATTCTGCTGAATATTCATTCCATAGAAGAGGAAAAACTGAACAGAAAGCAAATGAAACCTTTTAAAACAGATAAATTGGGTAGATTGGAAGAAAAGAATGTGTGCGGTGTCATCACTTTACAAGAGTCATTCTGTAGGTGCCTGTCTTATTTCATTATTTATTTAATGCATTTGAGATTGCTTCCTGTGTAAGCATGTACAAACTCCCCAATGAATAATTATGTAAAATAGGATTATAGTATAGTATCAAAACAGCTACTTTAAAAACTGCAAGCCAGATATTAATTTGCACATCCTTTGGCTGAGACCTTGGCATTTAGCCTGCACCAATACTTCAAGATGAGCTGCTTAATTGGAACATTTCTCCTGATGAAGGGACA
This sequence comes from Thamnophis elegans, assembly GCF_009769535.1. NCBI lineage: Eukaryota > Metazoa > Chordata > Lepidosauria > Squamata > Natricidae > Thamnophis > Thamnophis elegans. The sequence continues at coordinate 67,440,035 of NC_045545.1, forward strand.
ATGGTTGCATTCCACATTTCTTGTTTATCTGTGCACCATTATTTCTTTAACAAGCGGAATTCAACACCTCTTTTGTCTCTATTAACTGAGGAAGAATGGGAATAAATCTGTAGCTCATACTGACAAAGGGCTTCACAGAGAAAGTGGTGATATACGTTTCTAATTAAAGTACTGCTCTGAGTTGCTCTTTGGAAGAAAAGAGGATTGGTGCTGTGGAGTCTCAGAATTGTCACAGAGGACTTGCGTTCTAGACTGGAAATGGGGAAGTAAGGAAAGTGTGCAATGGAGTGATTTTCTGCAAAGGGTAGAAAAATAATTGTGTGTGTCTGGATGTCTGAGCCTTCTTTTATTCAGTAACTCCTGTACATTATACAGGTAGTCCTCGACATATGAGCACACTTGAGCCCAACATTTATGTTGCTAAGTGAGACATTTGTTAAGCAAGTTCTGATCCATTTTAGAATAGAAGTGTAGGGACAAGATGGCTCAGTGGCTAAGACGCTGAGCTTGTCAATCAGAAAGATCTGCAGTTCAGCGGTTTGAATCCCTAGCGCTGTGTAACTCAGTGAGCTCCTGTTACTTGTCCCAGCTTCTGCCAATCTAGCAGTTCGAAACCTTGTAAAAATGCAAGTAGAAAAATAGGAACTACCTTTGGTGGGAAGATAACAGTGTTCTGTGCATCTCGGCGTTTAGTCACGTCGGCATGACCACAGAGAGGCTTTCACACAGTGCTGGCTCTTCGGCTTTGAAATGGAGATGAGCACCGCTCCATAGAGTCGGGAACAACTAGCACATATGTGTGAGGGGAACCTTTACCTCAGTGGTGGGTTGCAGGCAGTATGCCCCAGTACGGGCATACCGGAGCCTGCCCAGAGCACCGGATACTGTTCCAGTAGGGTGCTCCAGAGGGCCCACCCACCTGCCTGAGCTCCTTACCGGTCTTTTAAGTCTTCGGCGCTTCCGTGCACATGCACAGCGCGTACAGTGCCTGCGCGGCGCTCTGCTGAGCAGCTGGAGCATCTTGGAGGCTAAGATGCATGCATGCGTACTGCCCGCGTCCATGTGGATGCCATCATACAACCCGTACCAGTTGGAACGGGATCCAGAATCCACCACTGCTTTACCTTTACCTTTAGAATAGTACAGAACAGAATATAATTCTTTATTGGCCAAGTGTGATTGGACTCTCAAGGAATTTGTCTTTGGTGCATAATTTTATGACTTTCTTGCCACAGAATTAATGCAGTTATTAAATCAGTAACATAGTTGTTAAGTGAATTTGACTTTCCCACTGACTTTGCTTGTTAGAAGGTTGCAAGATGCCAGGACAATGCAACCATCATAAATATGAATCAGTTGTCAAGCATCTGAATTTTGATCATGTGACCATAGAGATGCTGCAACAGTCTTAAGTGTGAAAAATGGCTACAAGTTACTTTTTTCAGTGCTGTAGTAACTTTGAACAGTCACTAAATGAATAGTTGTAAGTCAAGGATTACCTCTAATTTATTTGTCATCTGGACAATTATTTTTTCCATATAAATGGAGAGGTCTGGTTGTTATCCCCCCCTCCTTTCTTGCCAAAAGAGAGAATAAATGGAAGAGATCAAATCCTTATTTTATCCCTTCTTATTCTACTGCTGTTTTATTAATTTTTATGCTTGGGTGGGTTTGATATGGTATAGTGCTAGATTGTAGTTTTTTAAATATGTACTAAAAATTGAATTCCAATGAAAAACAGTGTTGACATTTTATTTTATTCCAGGCAACAAAACAAAAATGATTTATCTATTCTATCTTAGCACCTTCTGATGAAAAACACATTTTAATGTTTTCCTTAAATAACCTAGCCCAGATGATCACGTAAATCTTGCTACAGCAAAAATTTAACATCTTTAAATCCCACTGAATGCTTTTTCCACTGGGTATCCTCAATTTGAGTCATGAGATTTGAAAATATTTGACTTTGTCTAAGGTATATTACTGCCAAAAGAGTATTCCTTCTTCTAATTTCAGACACTATCAATACATCTTTGTAAAAAAAAAAAGTATGCGGTATACTCAAATTTGTCCAATTCACAATAAGAGTTAAAGAGCTCCATATTTTGAAACAATTACTTTTAACTTGTGGCTTAAAAAAAAAAGTGAAGATGGGATACTGGGGGCAGATTTATGAATTTTGAGGTCATATCTACAATTGCCCAAACATTCTGATTCAAGATTGCTTCATTCTATATTATCATATTTATCCAGTTATGGAATCCTTGGTGCTCTCTAAGTTTGGTTGTTTGTCTGCAGACATTTCATCACCTGACTAGGTAATATATTGCTGCTAGTGAGCATGGTGGTTGCTTCTTGTTTATATACAGCATCATCTTGCGCTGTCAGAGTTGGTGGAGGGGTATGGTTTTCTCCTTGGTAGTTCCTTGATTAGAATATTGTTTTTTTATTTGATTGTGTCTGGTGTTAATTCCTGCTTATCTGGGTGTTGGCTGCTAGAGAGGATGTGTTTCAGTTGTTTTGATTCTATTTTTTTATTGTCTCTTTTGGATTACCTCTATGTGTCTATTTTTTTTGCAGTTTGTTTTATTTTTAAACATAAAAAACAACATTAAAAATTCTCATCCATTACATACAGCATGTCATTTGGTTACATGTGTTTTTGCATCCATATTCTCAATTACATATACAATCACAGATTTTCCGTCTAATATAACTAGATACCTCAGTTTCATTGTACAACATATATTCAATTACGATTAATATTTCTTTCTTTTCAATAAACCCAATTCCCTTACATTCTTGATTGTCTGTTTAATAACAATATACCTTTATATAATCACTTATCCCATTCTGAATATTTTTACAGTATAAAAGAATTTACCAACTGTTTATATTTATATATCACTATTTTCAATTATATATAATCCCACCAATCATCCATCGACTATGCTTCTGTTCATTATTGTCCTTGTACATCATATATTCAAACCAAAATGCTATTCCTTCATTTTTCAACAAAGTATTATAAATACTCACTTCATATCTATATCTATCTATATCTATCTATCTATCTATCTATCTATCTATCTATCTATCTATCTATCTATCTATCTATCTATCTATCTCTCTCTCTCTCTCTCTCTCTCTCTCTCTCTCTCTCTCTATCTATCTATCTATCTATCTATCTATCTATCTATCTATCTATCTATTTAAAGTCACAACCTCTGGTATGCCCCAATTATGGGAGGAAGCTAACTGCTTCCATTCTCTGTCCATCGGCTCGTCACAAGAGACCATCCAGACAGAAAGCCCAATATTTTACTGTTGCCTTTGTTACATTTGTGTAGTATTTGTGCTGATAAATAAATAAAAGGAGTCTCCAAGGGAGACAAATACCACACACACACACACACACACACACACACACACACACACATATGTAGGTCTCTAGTTATTCGGGTTTTCTCCCCCGTAGAATTGGAGATGTCTTGGCGACGTTTCGACGAAGTCTCATTCGTCATCTTCAGGCTTGGTGCTTCCAGGAGCAATGTGAGATCTCGGCTGTTTCTTCCTTTTAACTGCCAGTCGGGGTTTGAATTGATTGGGTGGGAGCTTGGCTGTGTCCTGATTGGGTGGAGGTGTGTCCTGATTGGGTGGAGGTGTGTTCTGATTGGTTGGGGGGTTGTGTTGCATGTAAGGATAGGAGGGGTTTAAGGAGGCTAATTGTGCTTTTGCAGTCTGGCTTCTGGTCCTTGGTCGTGCCTCCTCATCAGTGTGGGTTTTTGTCTGCTTTCTTTGTGGATGTTTGGTGGTGATATCCTGTGTGGCTCTTGTGAGTGTGGGCCTGGTGTCATTCATCATGTTAGGGACTCGTTTATCAATAAGGGCAGGCTTCCAAATGGCTGGCAGGCGGGAGGTATCATCCCGCCTGTTCATGCTGTGTGGGCGTTTTTCTATCTCAATGGCTTCTCTGATTATCCTGTTGTTAAAATGTTCAGCCTTGGCAATAGTTCTAGTCTTATTAAAATCAATTTTATGTCCTGTGGCTTTAAGGTGTTGGACCAGGGAAGAAGTTGGTTCCTCTTTTCTGATTGCGTTTTTGTGTTCTTCAGTGCATGCACTTATTCTTCTGTTGGTTTGTCCGATGTATGTGGTGGGGCAGGTGGTGCATGGGATTTCACATACTCCTTGATTTTCTAACTCAATTTTGTCTTTGGGGTTTCTTAGGATGGTGGATATTTTTTGGTTTGTGCAGAATGCTGTCTTGATGTTGTATTTGCGGAAGATTTTGCTGATTCTGTCTGTGGTGCCTTTTATGTATGGGAGGAGGGCTTTTCCATTTTCTTGTTCTCTGTCCTGCATTTTAGTGGGGGTTTCTTTTTGGATTAGGTTGGTGATTTTATTTCTTTGGAATCCATTGGATGTCAGTACGTTAGTGAGAGTGTGTAGTTTGGTTTTTAGGTGTTGTTCATCAGCTAAGAGTTTTGTTCTGGAGATGAGTGTCTTGGCTACGGAGTTGATCTGGGCTGGGTGGTGGTGTGAGAGTGCGTGCAGATAGCGGTTAGTGTGTGTTTTCTTCTAGTAGACAGTGTGTCCTAGGGAGCCATTAGATTTCCTGTAGACTAAGACATCCAGGAAGGGAAGTTGGTTGTTTATTTCTGTTTCCAGTCATTTGGAAGCCTGCCCTTATTGATAAACGAATCCCTAACATGATGAATGACACCAGGCCCACACTCACAAGAGCCACACAGGATATCACCACCGAACATCCACAAAGAAAGCAGACAAAAACCCACACCGATGAGGAGGCATGACCAAGGACCAGAAGCCAGACTGCAAAAGCACAATTAGCCTCTTTAAACCCCTCCTATCCTTACATGAAACACAAACCCCCACCCAATCAGGACACACCTCCACCCAATCAGGACACACCTCCACCCAATCAGGACACAGTCAAGCTCCCACCCAATCAGTTCAAACCCCGACTGGCAGTTAAAAGGAAGAAACAGCCGAGATCTCACATTGCTCCTGGAAGCACCGAACCTGAAGATGACGAATGAGACTTCATTGAAACGTCGCCAAGACATCTCCAATTCTACATGGGAGAAAACCCGAATAACTAGAGACCTACATACTAACACCCGTGAAAACCTCAGAAAACACACACACACACACACACACACACACACACACACACACACACACACACATATATATGATGGAACTGTTGCCTGAATGCCAAGCTTCCAGAAATCCCTTAGCATTTTTGGATTTCAACTTTCCCTGCTCACAATTTCCCAGTTAATAGACAAAAAAATATAAAAGCTAGGAGACAGTAAAAATGCTAAGAAGGATATAACAGAACCTATAACTATATAACTTGTTTTGAATATAAGAATAACCAATTGAAGAACTGGAAAAAATATGTTTGCTGGAAAGCACTTTTTCCCTCAAGGTACTGTTTTATTTCATTTTAAAATGTGAATACTTCATTACAGAATAGATATTAGCTGGGCACAGGGGTATTTATTCAGCATAAACTAGAAATTATTGGCACTATGATAGTTTAGCTAAAACAAACATTTGAAGATAAGAAGAAAAAAGAGTTTATATTAAGGTTGCATATAATTTCTAAAATGGTAATAAATATTAGGTTTCTTAAATTGTATAATTAAAGCTGTATTGCATTGAAAGACAATTTCAAAATGCTTTCAATTATTTTATAACATAAAAATGCTTTCCATCCAAATGTATGCATGCCTTGAGGAAACTTCATTTTATTTAATCAATATGTTTGCTTACAAATAAAAAAAAAAATGAAATTTGGCCCTTACCCCCCACCCCACCCCAAAGGAGTATGTTAATGTGTCAAGTTCTTTGTCAGGGGAAAGGGAAAGATCTAGGTTTTTATTTGTTTTAGTTGTCATTCACATTTTCTTAATTAAAATGAACTTTGATATATTAACCAGATGTGATTTTCATTTTAAATGTACTAATTATAGTGGGAAAAGGTTTACAATGATTTTCATAATCTTGCACCAAAGAAATATAAACCATCTGCCAGGTGCAAATCCATTGTGTGATAAAGTGCTAATCAGGCTGTTAGCCTACAGGAAAACTTTGGCAGGGAGGAAATTGTCTAGAAGTTAATTATTCTCTTAGGAATTTTGATGGCTTGTAGCTGAGATTGATGATATAAAATATTTTGACATCACATTCCACGCTACAACCATTTGCAAGACTGACTACAAGATTTTCAATATATTGACTTCCCATTTAATTGCTGGAATTTACTTTTCATTTTTTGTTTCAATCTGTTTTATGATGGGAAGGTTAAGAAGAAGATATTAAATAAGCCTGCCATATTGTTAACAGCATTATTTACCATTTTTCTATCGTACAGACAGTCCTGCACTTAAGACCACAAATGAGCCCAACATTTCTGTTGCTAAGTGACACAGATGTTAACTGAATTTCCCCCCATTTTAGAACATTTCTTGGCATAGTTATTAAGTGAATCACTACTGTTGTTAAGTTAGCAACATGGTTGTTAAGTGAATCTGGCTTCCCCCATTGACTTTGCTTGTCAGAAGGTCGCAAAAGGTGATCACATGACCCTGGAATTAGGCAACCGTCATAAATATGAATCAGTTGCCAAACGTCTGAATTTAGATCATGTGACATTGGGATGCTGCAATGATCATAAGTGTGGGAAATGGTCATAAGTCACTTTTCTCAGTGCCGTTGTAACCACCACTTATGAGAGGTCACAAAACAAATGGCTGTAAGTTGAGGACTCCCTGTAATTGCCAAAACTTGCTAGGCAAAACTTTAATAGCAATAGCAATAGCAGTTAGACTTATATACCGCTTCATAGGGCTTTCAGCCCTCTCTAAGCGGTTTACAGAGTCAGCATATCGCCTCCACAGTCTGGGTTCTCATTTCACCCACCTCGGAAGGATGGAAGGCTGAGTCAATCTTGAGCCGGTGAGATTTGAACAACCGAACTGCAGAACTGCAGTCAGCTGAAGTAGCCTGCAGTGCTGCACTCTAACCACTGCGCCACCTCGGCTTTAAAACATGCCCAGCTCTGCAATTCCCAGTAGATTCCAGAAGATTGGCTAAGTTACTATTGTAGAAAAATTAGGATACCTTATATACAAAGAAACTGGAATGCAGAGAAGAGCAGCAAAGATGGTAAGAGACTTGGAGACTAAATGTTATGAAGGAAGTTAGTATGTTCAGCTTAAAGAAGAGAAGGCTAGGAGAGACATGATGGCAGGCTTCCAATACAAAGGGAAGGAAGAGTAAATTTATTCTCTCACCCAATTAGTGGGAGAAAGCTTTATAATGAGAAATTTGCACTTGAACTAAGGAGGAATTTAAATTTAAAACAGTTAAGCAACTGAACAGCCTGTCTCCCGAAATTGTTGGCATTCCATCACTGGAGGTTTTGAAGAAAAGACTGGACAAAATGGTGTGAGGATTCCTACAGGGTGTTGGCTAGAAGATCTTCCAAACCTCTGATGCGATGATTCTGAGTTAAGCATCCACAGCACCACACAGGCAACTTCTCTATCTCTCTCCCTTTCAGACCCATAATTTAAATTCTTTTCCTTTTCCTTCTGTCTTTGCACATCAACCAGTTTTTGGCAACTCTTTTCCTAATATTGTAGTTCTTTACCAAATGTCCTTTGTTTAGCAAACTTTTTCCCCTGGTATCAGAATCAGGGCTGTTTACCTCAACAGTCTCAGTCTTTATGATAACCATAATCATATCAACCTAGCATGGAAAATATTACAACAAATATTCAGAAGAAATAATTCACATGTACATATATAAGGAAATGAACAGGGACCTGAGGAAAAATGAACTGAGAGGCAGTTTTAACTTTCTGGATGTATGTATACCTATCATACTACAGGCCGTCTTCATTTAACAACCACTTATCCAATAACCATTACAACTAACTAAAATACAGAATGAGAGGTCGTTTTGACTGGACCTTGTACTTATGGCTGTTGCAACTTCCTTCTGTCATATAATCATGATTTGCAACCTTTCCTGCTGACTTCCCATAAACAAAATTAATGTGGAAGCCAGCAGGAAGTCAGCAGTTGGAATCATAGGAAATCTTCCCTTAATGGATCTTTGTACTATCATTTAATGATGGCAACTGTGGCTTTTTGACTTATGTCTGAATTGTATAATGACAGACTTACAATTAGAGCTGTTAAATGAGGACTATCTTTTATTGCTTTTGGAGTCAAGCATTATGCAGAACACAGGAGTGAGAAATAATAAGTCAAATAAGCCAAATAAATAATTTAAAGTATAGTAAATGTAGTTAAAACTAGGTGATACCAATGTTTTTACTTTACTACTTCATTCCTCCTCCTCCTCCCTCAATTTCACATGACAAAAGGGGCAGAAGTATGCTTTTTCATGTTCACATCCACGCTTTTTATATCTTACATTCCTATGTCTAACATTCAGTGCAAATCATTTGGATTCTCAGCCAGCAACACTGCATCATATATGTAAAAAAGTACATATACATTTAAATCCACAACTAATTCATCTCTAACATCAGCACCAGCATTCCTGGAATATTTATTCATTAGTCTATTAAACAACTAAAAAACTAACACTATATATCCTTGTTTTACTTTCTGAACCATTTGCTAAATCAACAAATGTACACTAAACTTTATTTCTCAGATTTATATCTTTCCCAATGACATGCTAAAGCACAATTTTCTGATGTTAACACCTTTTGCCTGACATAAAGCTGTACTGCACTTCCCAAAGTTTGTTCTTTATCCCTTTGATCAGAACTCTGCCAAATATTTTCCAAGGGTCATCTAACAAGCTAATACCTTTGTAGTTTTTCTCTTGCTATCTGTCTCTTCTATACAAGGAAAATAATAGAATTCTTCCAACCAGAAGGCAAAAATGCAGTTGTCATGCATGTTAATGAGCTTCACAGCCATTACATAAAGAAGCCATATCCATATTTTAACATATTCGTGCATTCATGCATTAATTAATTCATTCATTTTTTATTCTGCTTTTATTTTTGATAAAGTCAAGACGCCATATGTGTCAAATGCTTCCACTTCCTGTTTTCCCCACAAAAAACAATCCTGTGAGGTGAGTTGGGCTGAGAGAGACTGATTGGCTGAAAGTAACCAAGCTGGCTTTTGCACTTAAGGGAGGACTAGAACTCAGTCACCTAGTTTCTAACCAGCACCTTAGCCACTACTCCAAACTGGTTCTATACACTTTACTACTTACAGCACCTCTATCTGTATCTTTGCCATTTTTTAACATTCTATTATATGTATGATTACAGCTCTGTTGATACCTTGTTGGTTTCTGACATTTATGGATTTCCCTCCAATTTCTCTCCTTCAACATATCCCATGCAAATCTCCCACACATCAATTTCATCTTAAATGACCCCTATGTACTTCATTGGGATTCTGTAATATAATTCTTTTCAAACAGCTTCTGCATTCTCTTTCTTTATGTTCATTTACCATTCATTCTGCTGAGAGATTAAACTATATATTTTTTCCTATAGAGAAAAAAAAATTACACTCACTCTCATTTCTTTCACTTCACTCCTTTTCTTTCATATACGTTTTCTCCCAAGTCCATGCTTGACACGACAAAAAGCTGTCGAAATTCTGTTCCACATTCGGGTTCTTTCATCAGTCTTATATTTTTCATAGATTCTCTCAATATTTCATCAAACATCTATGCCATGTGTAAGTATGAATTGACAAGCTTAATTCACATGTTCTAAACAGATAGATATTTTTCAAACCAGGTATTCACCTGTCATCATTCTAATGTATTCTTGGGTCATCAAATGGTCCAAACATCTTTTCATCATCCATGCATCCATTCATTTTCATTCATTCACCACCAACCAGAATAATATTTTTTACACTGAAATGCACTCATTTAGAACATTTTCTAGGAATCCATCTCTTTCCCCCCCACCCCATAAATATAATTCTCTGGGAGACATATATAGAGATCCCTCTGTGAAAAACTGAATGTTTGTTTCATGGACAGCAGAGAAACGGAGGCACAGAAAATATGCAACATTTGTTCATTGAAGGGAATAGCAAGTATGAGAAACTTGGAATTATGGAAGACATTCCCTAACCACAGAGATATGAGAATAATAAATACTGCCTTAAGACATCCACTGAAGCAGCTGTGACAGATACCCCTGAAATGTCACCAATAAACAAGATATCTGACATTTGCAAGGCATGACATTTGAGTAAAATGTAAGAAGTATTTTTTCCCCAAAAGGATAGTTTTAACTGATAACAACAGAAGCCTCCAAGCAGCTGAGTTTTTAAATAGTAACTTGAGATAAGGAGCTCAGGTTGAGGTGTCTTTTGCAAGATTCTTTTGGAAAAATAACATTTAGAACATTCAGAGCATAACATCCAGATATGATACCACTTTTTAAAGCTTTCTTGTGAGATAATAAATGAATGTTCATCCAGGACTGGCTCAAAATCTTAGACCAGCTACTTGGGGTAAATTTAGAATTATGTAAATATGGAATTCATTTGTTTGTTATTATTAGACTATCACCTGGAATTGGCAGAACAATATCATGGCCAGCCAACTTTGTCATTGAAGTAAAGATAAGGGAAACCTATCCCTTTGAGGATGAGTTTGAAGCCAAGAGTGAAATGTTTATCCTCAATAAAAATATACATACATATGCTGGTCTTAGCAATACCTATAGAAATATCTATATCACTATAATTACTATAATTAGGACACTTTTCAAAAGTGTCGCCTTAAGCAAAAGATAGTAATATATAATGTCTTTTTCCTTTGTTTAAGACATATTGCTTAGGACAGAGTTTTGTGATAAATTACCCAAACCAAATTAAATAGGGACACTTGTTTCACTCCATCTTTCTGCTTCGCTAATTTCCCAAATAGTAAAAATTAAAATGAAATAATAATGAAGCTTTCTTAATTTCTTCACATGGCTTTCAAATTATCTGACTAAATAATGGAAACCAGTTCAGATATGATTCCTGGAAAGTTTGGTTTCAGCTTAATAAAAAATATTTTCCAGTATATAAGCTGTAAAAATAAATATGTGAAGATAACTTTTTAAACTGAGATAGCACAATATCACCCTTTCTGATAAAGAGTGGTTCTCCAAATTTGAGACAAGTTCTCTCCCCCCCCCCCCCCAATCATCTCCATGCAAACCCTTAATTCAAGAATGGGCAACTTTCTGCAACTCAGAGTACCTCATTTGTATCCTCTTATCCACCCCTCCCCTCCAAAGCAGTTTTCAGGGCTTCGGGTAGAAATAATGCCCATTCATGTCCATTCTCTTTATTAATTTCTCACAAAATGTTTTACATGAAATCAGTCAACAATCTTTCCAATGATACTACCATTTCTATAGCTCAAACTACCAAAAAAAGAAAGAAGGGGCTTCTTCAGGTAAGATATTTATTGCGCCATATTGCTGGGATAGTTTAAAATTAGATTTATTGTTGTCTTTTTTCATGAGTTCCAGGCGGCTCATAAGGAGCCCTGTTTTCATTTTATCACAACAACAACAACACCATCACCACCAACAACAATGGTATAAGCAATTCTTGCTAAAAAATATGAGCAAGGAAGAATGAAAGTTTGAATTTCTTTGATTGAAGATGAACTTGAACTTCAACCTGAGTCTTAGTTCCCCCTTTATACTATACTGACTCTGGGTTTGTTTTGTTTTTTTGCTTTCATTCCTTTGAAAACATAACACTAAATCTTTTCCTGTATATCTCATAAGGGTCATTTCTATGAGTATAATATTCCATACTCTTGTTATCATAGAATCATTGATTTGAGAGGCTTGTTAGATAAAATGGAAAATTGCTGGGGAACTATAAGTCCCAAATCTACAATCTCATCTAAGTAAACAGTGGATAAAATTATCGTAAATATGATATATAAATCCTGTTCTTATAATAGCTTTATACACATAGCTTCCATATTTATTGGTAGGAATTGGTGCTAGAAATCTCCCCCACCCCTCAAAAAAGACAAGGCGTTTTCTTTCTCTTTCAATAACACCTTGAAGATGAAAGTAGCAGTCTTCTTAAGTTGAAGGTTTTAAACTTTTTATATGATTTGGCAAGTATTTTATTTCTAAGACCACAATTGCATTATGTGTCAAACCCATAAGTTTGAACAGGCTGCATTGATTTTACTGACTTAGAAGCAGGCCTCTTAGAAGCAAATAAAATAACAACCAGTTATCCTGTTCCTTGAGACATTAACCATTATTGTTTCTTCTCTTCTTTTTAAACATCCCCATTGGGGTTTATTGCCTATACAATGCTAAAATTGATTGCAGCTGAGCATATTTTCTCTAGTTTAACAATTGATAGATAATTATTGAGAATTGGTAGAGCTCTGAATATTCTGATCCACTTATATGTTTAGCAATGTTCCCTCTAATTTTTTTTCAGTGTGTGTAGAAAAGTATAGTGTTTGAGCAGCACATTTTCATGCCTGACACCTGAATTTTTTTCACAGATGTTTCACAGAGCAATTGATTTATAGGATCTGAATTGGAATGGAGAAAAATGGTTTTGTGCATGTGTGTGTGTGTGTGTGTTTTTGAGTGAGCAAGGGATCCAGTAAGGGAACTGCGTCTATTTAGAAAAGGTAAATTATTGCAAACATGATCAGTCGAAGATAAGTATGGGGACAGGTTGGACGGTAGAGAGAAAGTGATAAAAGAGTGGGAGAGAGGAAGAGAGGAAGAAAAAGAGGGAAGAGAGACAGAAAGAGACAGAGGAGAGAGAAAGTGACAGAAAGTGGGAATGAAGGAGAGAGAAATAGAGACAAAGAGAAAGAGGGTGAGAGAGACAGAAAGAGACAAAGAGGAGAGAGAAGGGAGAAGGAGAGAGAAAGTGACAGAAGAATGGAAAAGAAGGAGAGAGAAAGAGAAGAGAGACAAAGAGAAAGAGGATGAGAGAGACAGAAAGGGACAAAGAGGAGAGAGAAGGGAGGAGAGAGAAAGTGAAAGAAGAATGGAAAAGAAGGAGAAAGAGAAGAGAGACAAAGAGAAAGGATGAGAGAGACAGAGAGAGAAGAGAGGAAGAGGAAAGAGTAAGAGAGAACATCTCATTTCGACCCTGAGGTGCAAATATTCTTTTTGATTGGTAATTTTATTTGTCCATTTACTATCCAATACTCTCATTCCTCCTTAAGTTCATTAAGAATTCCCTTCTTTTTATTGAATTTATCACAATACCTTGAGAACAACTTTTTCAGCATAGCTTTACAGCTATTTAAAATATATAGTAAGTTAGGTCAGGTTTTCAGAATGTTAGTGTATTTATAAGTCACTAAGTGCAAAGAAACAGAATTCAGAAAGTTAGCGTCCCTTTTTGTAATTGTCTATTGTCTGCTTAATTTTCTACCTACATTTTTGATAACTGATATTCACTGTTGACCCAAGAAGCCCATCGTAGAAAGAAACCCTCCTTATGAACTTTGTTGGGTTTCCATGGAATGAAGTTTGATCTTTTTTTCAACCATACAGTAGCATATTCTTTCTAAGGAGGATATAATCAAGATAGTCCATAATTGCCTATCAATCTAACAGTATGGCGATTGACAATCTCTTTATATTTCAACTCTAACTCTTTCAGTGTTAAAGGTTTGGTGAGGAGAAATCCAAAAATTCTTTTAAAGAGGAAAAAAAATGCTTGCACAATTGTATCCATGGAGACATATATATATATACACAACACACAACACACAGAGAAACAAACTTAAGAAAGTGCTAGGTCTGCCCCCCCCTCTCCCTCTCTCTCTTGAGTGTGTATCCCTCCTTCCTTCAGCCCAACACTCTTGCTGGCATCCTGGCCAGTCGAGAGGGACTGCAGAGAGTCTCCCACTTTCAATCTGCCGCCCAATGACTGAACAGAGAAGTGAAGAGGGAGGAGAGATGAGGCAGGAGAGATGAAGCAGGAGCCAAGCTGGATAATTCCTTCCAAGAGGCAACTTTCCCATAGAATGACTCGCTGCCCGAGAATCGAGGAGACCCTCTGCAGTCCCTCTTCTCTGGCCAGGATGCCAGCGAGAGTGTTGGGCTGAAGGAAGGAGGGATACACATGCTCACGCTCTCCCTCTCCACCCCTCTCTCTCGCAAATGGCAAATCTGAGCAGCCGTTGCTGGGAGCCTGTCCCATGCCTTCTCCCAACTCCTACACCCCTTCTCTCAGCTACTTTTTCCTTGTGGACCTAGAACTGATTGCTGTCTCCAGGCTGCCTCTCCTCTCCTATTATCGTGGAAGGCGTCTCACAAAAATCACTGTGCGGCAGTTGGAAACTGCTGCGTGGTGTTTTGTTGCCACGTGCGTGGCTGCGCACCTGCGCAGCTTAGAGGAAACATTGATGTTTAGAACAAGAGGATCAGAGAGGAGGCTTGGACAATTTTTTGTTGAATTCTGTAGGAATTTTGTAGGAAGGACTGCATTGTTTTCATGCTATTTAAAACAACATTAAAAATGGACTACATTGCTCCTCATTATTGTCATAGTGTTCCAGGAAAGATGGAAGATTTCTCTTCATTAAGAGAAAATAGTTTATTTTAGAATATAAGATATGAAGCCATTTTTAGAAAATCCACGAAGAGAAGAAACCATTCTGTCATCCTCAATGTTATTGAAAGCATTGTCAAATATTCAGCTTGCCACATTATAAAATACAAGGCTATAAAACCAACTTGCTGAATCTGGCCAAAAGTTTATTTAAGTACAAAATGCTATTTCCTACAAAGTTATAAGTTAGTGATAAACTATAGGGATCAGAGACTGTATTCATCAGGTTCTGACCACTTCTGGAGAGCCAGTGGCAGAAATTTTAAGTAGTTCGGAGAACCGATAAATACTACCTCCGACTCGCCCCACCCCCATCTATTCTCTGCCTCCTGAGTCCCAGCTGATTGGGAGGGAATGGGGATTTTGCAGTAATCTTCCCTTGGAGTGAGGTGAAAATGGAGATTTTAAAGTATCCTTTCCCTGCCATGCCCACCAAGCCACACCCACAGAACTGGTAGGAAAAAAAATTGAATCCCACCACTGGTAGGGATCCCCAAGATAGACAGCAAAAAATGGTCGCTCCTATATTGCTGTAACTGAAGTACAGGTAATCCTCAATTTATGATCACAATTTAGCCCCACATTTTTGTTTCCAAGCAAAACATTTGCCTTGGTAAGGCCACACTTGGAATACTGCATTCAGTTTTGGTCACCATGATGTAGAAAACATGTAGAGACTCTAGAAAGAGTGCAGAGAAGAGCAACAAAGATGATTAGGGGACTGGAGACTAAAACATATGAAGAATGGTTGCAGGAACTGGGAATGTCTAGTTCAATGAAAAGAAGGACTAGGGGAGACATGATAGCAGTATTCCAATATCTCAGGGGTTGCCACAAAGAAGAGTTAGTTAAACTATTTTCCAAGGCACTTGAGGGTAGAACAAGAAGCAATGGGTGGGAACTAATCAAGGAGAGAAGCAACTTAGAACTGAGGAGAAATTTCCTGACAGTTAGAACAATTAATCAGTGTAACAGCTTGCCTCCAGAAGTTGTGATTGCCCCAACACTGGAAGTCTTTAAGAAGATGTTGGATAGCCATTTGTCTGAAATGGTATAGGGTTTCCTGTCTAGGCAGGGGGTTGGACTAGAAGACCTCCAAGGTCCCTTCCAACTCTGCTATTGTATTGTATTGTATTAAGTAAAATTTTGCCCCATTTGATGACTTTTCTTGTCACAAGAGAATCATTGCTTGTTAAGTTAGTAACATGGTTGTTAAGTCAATCTGGCTTCCTAATTAGTTTTGCTTGTCAGAAAGCTGCAAAAGATGATCACATGACCCTGGGTACTGCAACCCCATCATAAATATAAGTCAGTTGCCAAGTATCTGAATTTTGATCACATGGCCATGGAGATGCTGCTACAGTTATAAGTGTGAAAAACTTCGTGTCACTTTTTCAACTTTCAACTTCAATAAGATTTGTATGCCGCCCACTCCCCTGGGACTCTGGGCAGCTCACAACAAAAGTAAAAACATATAAAAATTTTAAAAATACAATTATTAAAATTAATATATCATCCATTCAATCAAGTGGGGCTGGATATTAATCAACAGACGTAACAGCCAGGTCTTGGTCGCTTTACGGAAGGCCGGGAGAGTTGTAAGGGTCCGGATCTCTGCGGGTAGCTCGTTTCACAAGGCCGGTGCAGCTACAGAGAAGGCCCTCCCTTGGGGAGCCACCAGCCGGCATTGTCCGGTCGACAGCACCCGGAGGAGGCCCAACCTATGTGATCTTATTGGTCGTTGGAAGGTGAATGGCAGGAGGCGGTCTCTCAGGTAGCCAGGTCTAATACCATGTAGGACTTTAAAAGTAACGACTAGCACCTTGAAGCGGGCCCAGAGACCAATGGGAAGCCAGTGCAGCTCGCGGAGGATAGGTGTAACATGGGTGTATCTAGGTACACCTATTATCACTGCATTCTGGACCAGCTGTAGTCTTTGGACACACTTCAGGGGCAGCCCCATGTAGAGTGCGTTACAGTAATCCAGTCTTGACGTGACGAGCGTGTGGGTGACCATTTGAAGTGCCTTCCGGTCCAGATAGGGCCGCAACTGGTGCACCAGGCGAACCTGGGCAAAGGCCCCCCTGGTCACAGCCGACAAATGGTGTTCTAACATCAGCTGTGGATCCAGGAGGACACCCAAATTGTGGGCCCTCTCCGAGGGGTGTATAACTTCACCCCCCAGCCTAAGAGGTGGAATGTCTGGACCATCCTTGGGAGGCAACATCAATAGCCACTCGGTCTTGTCTGGATTGAGTGCAAGCTTGTTCGCTCCCATCCAGACCCTGACAGGGGTGGATGGCAATCCAAAAAGGTCCCCAGGGGCTCAACAAGCCAGGTGGGCACAGTCAAAAGATATTGCAGGCACCGAGAGTTAGTAGAAAACGCCACCATCATCTGCACGCCGCCGCCATCAAGCGGCAAAGATCGTTTCAAAACCGCTGAGAGTTGCGAGACCTGAGATCGTCCGTGAGTGATGACCTCCCCAGCAAACTGGCCTCTTCGAGTCCCCCGGATCTCAATCATCCCCGGGGACCTCTCCAAAGGATTATACTGCCTGTTTGTAAGGTTTCCCAGCATTTTCTCCGTCAGCTTGAAACGGAGCGGAAAGCGGCCATTCCAAGCTCACACATGCGCAGAATCTCAATGCTCAGTGCTGTTGTAACTTTGAACAGTCACTAAATGAACTTTTGCAAGTCAAGGACTGCCTGTGATTGTCAGTGAGAAGCATATGGTTCTACTTCTGAAGGCTAATATCCTTGTTTGTCATCTTTGTAAGTTTTTACACTTGGTTCCCTTTGGGTAGAAGTTATTTTAACATTTTATTTAAATATAAAAAAGGTCTATACATTGATTATACACTGGATGAAGAAGTTTTTATTTTTATTTGTCCAGTGTTCAGTTTCCTACATATCTACCCAAATACTGAAAATTCTACATTTATTTAATTTTTTAAAAATATGGGTCAAAATTTGATCATCTGTTTCTAGAATATGGCCTTTGAAACATTTTAAATATGATTTTTCTACCATGTTAGATGTGGCTTTTCAGTTCCTGAGAGAATAGGGCAGGGATAGGTGCATGTGCTCCATTTAATTTTGTAGCTTCCAGAGCCCCCCTGAACTATTTTGTCAATATTCAATTATGTAAAATTGTGATATTTAGTGGCACATTGTTTCCCCTCACATTTTGTTCCAGAATTAAATTATACGTATGCTAATTGGGATGCAGTGACTCATGGGATGTGGTGGCTCAGTGTCTAAGATGCTGAGCTTGTCGATCAGAAAGATTGGCGGTTTGGTGGTTCAAATCCCTAGCTCCAAGTAAAGGAGTGAGCTCCCATGACTGGTCCCAGCTTCTGCCAACTGAAGCATCAGTTTGAAAGCATGTAAAAATGCAAGTAGAAAAATAGGAACCACCTTTGGTGGGAAGGTAACAGCGTTCCTTCAGACAGTGCTGGCTCTTCGGCTTTGAAACAGAGATAAGCCCCTATAGTTGAGAATGACTAGCACATATGTGCGAGGGGAACCTTTACTATGCTAATTAAGCAGGAAATCTAATAACCTATCTCAATCATACTAAAGAAAAAAAAATGTGCTGAAATATGCTCTGCTCGCTCTGGTATTACACCACCAAACTATTTTGAAGGCTAAAACAAAGTTGTGTTGGCTTTTATTTTGTGCAAATTAAATTTTTCAATAGGCCATTAGATAATCTTTATAGTGTTGCTTTAGGTATGCATTTGAAACATGTGCAGTTGAGTTAGGAAAAAATCTAATTGCAGTGTTATGCTCATTTACTTGTGACTATGCCCAATTAACTCAGAAGGTTTTATCTCCAAGCACAAATACATAAGACTGTGCTGCAGGCTTGATGGAACAAGAACTCAAATTAATATGTACGCTAACATTTTTTGGATGTTGTGCTTTTCCTAGAGTCGAGGCAACTCAGGCAATAAATAAATTCCATAAATAAATAGCAATAAATAAATACATGACTTTTTCTTCAGAGAACGTTCAAAGCTAAATATTCTCAATATGGGTAGAATTTATTTTATATATGCTTTCACACTCTGATAATCAAAGAAAATTTAATAGTATTTTTTATTATTTAAAAGTTGACTTTTAACGGCATGTAGCATTTGTTGCTATGACAGCCAGTTTCAAGTGACAAAATCAAAGTATATTTTGTTTTTTTTTTGTTTCTGTTTGTTTTCTTTTGGAACACTTTCCATGGTAATGAAAACCAGAAGCTCACTAAAGGGACCCAGATGGGCAAACTCCAATTCCTTCCACTGTCCTTCATGGGCAAATCCAGTGTCATACAGATACCCTACAATTGGGTAAAAATCTCAATTTGGGACAATAAATGTGGGACAATAAAAGACATCTCTGTGAAGAACTAATACTAATGCTAATAATGCTGAAGTCAGATACATAAGTAGTCCATTGTCAAGTGTCTTTTAATTCTTCCTTTTCATTATTATCCCTAGCTAGCATAGCTTTCTGGACATACGGCACATTCCATAAATTCCTTCAAAAGTGTGATAAACCAACATCTCCACCTCCTCATAGTTAAACCAGTACTCACAAAAGCACTTCAACCTGACCTTTCCAACAACTCAAACTTGGAGTAAAGCCAGATGCTGCCAGATTTGTATTAACTGCTTTGAGAGGCTAAGGTGTAAAGAGATGTGGCTTTACTGACTTTTGAGCAGGTGCTGCCTTGCTGGGATATACCTATCCTGAAAATTGTTATGACTGGTCTTTCCTTCCAGTGGTGGGATTCATTTTTTTTTTACTACTGGTTCTGTGGTGTGGCTTGGTGGGTGTGGCAGGGAAAGGATACTGTAAAATCTCCATTCCTTCCCCACTCCAGGGAAAGGATACTGTAAAATCCACATTTCCTCCCCATCAGCTGGGACTCAGGAGGCAGAGAATAGATGTGGGTAGGGCCAGTCAGAGGTGGTATTTACTGGTTTTCTGAACTACTCAAAATTTCCACTACCGGTTCTCCAGAACTGGTCAGAATCTGCTGAATACCACCTCTGCTTCCTTCTTATAAGTCCCTGCTGCTCTAATTAATTCTGAATAGAGCAATGAGCAATGCTTGATATAGTATTTATACATACATACATACATACATACATACATACATACATACACACACACACACACACACACACACACAGACACACACAAACACACACACATATATATATACTTATATATTCTAAAATAGAATGTTCTCTTTTTTATATTTTTTTAAACAAACAAGCACAGACAAACATAAAACATAAAACCATCTTCCAATTTTGTACAGTGTGTCAATTGATTACAAAACCTTTGTGCATCCTCACCATAGTCTTCTTTTACAATTTATATAGAATCTCGTATTATCAATCTAATATATATTTATACAATTATTATCATTGTTAAATATTTATTTGACTATAACTATTATCACTTCATTTTATGTAAGATATTCTAAATTTTGAATAAATTTATATTATGGCATTTCTTTACATCATCCTAAATCCATCCAGTAGTAATACATCTTTATAAAATTGTCTAACATATTTCACTTCCATATTTTTTTGTCTAGCCATTGATAAAGTAAATTCCATATTTTATAAGATTGTTTATCTTTGGTTACATAACTTTTGTGCGTCCTCTCCATAGTTCACTTACAAATTATATAAAATCTCATATTATCAATCTAGTACATATGAATACATTATCATTGTTAATAATTTATTTGACTATAACTATTATTATTTCATTTTATGCAAAATATTCTAAATTTAAACAAATTCAAATTAATTTTTATTGTAACATTTCATTATATCATCCTGTATACATCAAATAGTACAATCTTTTATCTCTTGCTATTAGTGGTATTTGTGTTCTAATTGCTTTTTTAGTAAGTCTTGCATGGACATCTCTTGGCAACTTGTATTCCACTGCATATCTTGTAAGGGCTAGAAACCCCTCATCTGTTCCTTCCATCATCTTCCCTTTGCTTATCACCAATGCTTCTGCCAGAATTTCTATTATTACTTCTGCCAAATTTTCTCCCTTTTCTTCTTCTATAATCTGGAATCTAGGGTAAAATTCTAGTCTGTCGGTCTCCCATTCCAATATTCCACTCTTGTCTTTTTCAACCACACTCAATCCACTGTCAATATCTCCAATTTTCTTATCTCTTTGTTCATCTTTTTCTTCAATTTTTCAAAATCTGTCCTCATATTTTATCCTCATAATATTTTCTAATCTCTTTTCAATGTTGTCTGTTCTTACTTGTATTTTTTGATTTTTTTGCATAATCATCTGCAATGTCACTTCCTTTTCTTTTTCCTGTTGCAACATCATCTGTATTGATCTTTTCCTTCAGATAGTAAACACTGCCACTGTAAAGAACCCAAGGCTCTTTCCCAAACAAAGTTAACAGTTCTTTTTCCAAGTTCACTGCAATCTTCCAACTCCAAGCTTTTTACTCCAGTCCAATTACTGATAGTACCCAGAGGAGCACCTGTATAAACAATCTATGCTCATCCCACCATCATTTTCAATAAACAAGTTCAGAGTCCTTGAAATGACTTTCTTTGCGCAAAATTATCAAATGCTCAAACAAAGAAAAGAAAAAACAATATTTCCAAGCCTCCAAGCCTCTAAGTGGCAGTGTTACTTCTTTTAATCTACTTTCACTTCCCTCTTTATATTCCAGGAAAGAAAGAAAATAAATTTTAAGAAGAAAATACTATAGGGCATTGAAAAAAGAAGGAAAGTCTTTAAAAAATAGAATCAATTCAGGTTAAAAAAAATAAAAAGCATTTGTAGAAATTCCAGCAGTGAAAGGATTAAAGAAAAATAACACACTAAGTTTGACTCAGGTTTAATCTCGCCGCTTGGCCTCTTCTGTCTTCAATTTTAACTTTACTTTTAATCTTTTGGGGTGTTTTCTCATCTAATAATAAAAATGATCTCACCAATTCGACACACTTTCTCTCCAGCTTGTCTTCCATTTCTGGAACTGTCCCAACTTTGAGCAGCTTCAATGGCTGCTTCTCTGTTGCCGGAAAAAGGGCTTCTCCTGGATCTAGCAGGGACTTTGTGATGTCCCTGGGATCAACAGAATGTTCCCTTCTAAATCACCAGCTCTACGGGACAGTTTAGATCCAAAAGGACCGCCAGCGGCAGAGATATCGATGGTGATCTTGGAGCTTCAAGATCGCACGTTGTACCATCACGACATCAGCTCCGCCCCCAGGCTAAATAGAATGTTCTTATTAAAGAGATGTATCTATCTATTTGAAAACCACTTCTGAACTTTGTACTCAAAACTGAAAAAAAAAATTGATTTTATGTTTTAACAATTAGAATGACTTCATTGTTATAGAAATAGGTTGAAAAAAAAGTGACTCATACCCGATAACCTAGAAATGCTTTAAAATATTTGTTATAAAAAAAGTTCAGTCTTTTAAAAATAATGTTTGATAAAATGACCCTCAAATAATCTGAAATAGCACTTATGTCTGGCTATTATATGATTAGCCTTGAAAAGCTGCATCTTTCCACAGGCATTGGATCGGGTTCAGGACGATAGCATGGGGCTCTAGCACAGGTCAAGTGATTACCATAGCAGTCTTGTGGTTTTATTGAGCCTCAGTACCATTTTATTTGGGGTTTTGTTAGATTGGTTGGTTTTTGGCTTAATGAAATTCTTCATTTTTATCTTGTTCAGTCTTCAGAGTTAATTAGCTAGATGGTAATCATATAAATTGAACAAATATAGATACAGAAATAAACAGAGAGACATTGCATACATAATGGAACTTTTCTTCCAAGAAACTTGGCAATGTTCTTATGAGTTATAAAAAGTTTGCCAAGCATTATGTTGGTAATTATTTTTTTAAATAACATGTAATGCCAGTTTTTTAAAGTTGATGTACAGGGGGAAAAAGAACAATAAAAGGCTTCTCTAAAAATTCACACTTTATTAACTTCAAAATTCACACTTGAATTAAATGAGATAAATACTTCTCCAATATTCAAATAGCATTGCCCAAGATTTTCATATAAAATAACACAACATAGTTATTTAATATCTTGTTAGAGGTTGTTTTCTGTTTTGGAAAAATAGGATTGTAAAACACCATGACATAATTATTTTAAAAAGCTTAATACTTAATTCACTCAGCCATCACTTGTGTTTTGCAAAAACAGAGTGCTTTAATAACTTGCAAAATAAGTCATGTTGCTATGCAATCATACATTTATACAGTATTTCAAATGGAGCTTAATATAATTTACTGAAAGATTGACCTAGAAAGTAGTCTATTTCACAGTTAAGATGTTGTAAGTTGACCAGACCTCTGCAGACATGTGTGTGTGTGTGTGTGTGTGTGTGTGTGTGTAGGAGGGAGGGAGGGAGAGAATCGCAGAAAGAGATAAGGAGATAGAGACAGAGATAGAATTTATTTTTATAGCTGTTGGAAGTTTATTCACATAATTTCATGTATCACAGATAGGCCTTTGATATCAAGTTTTACTATATTATACTGGACACTTTCAAAAGGCAAAAACAAAGTTACAATCTCAATTTTTTGTTTTACATTTCTAAATTATTTCAAATATTACAGTTGCTAATATTACAACATGGATAGAAGCAAATAAAGGCCAATCTACTGAAGATTTGATATTAAATTAGGACCCTTAGGCCCTGCTGCCACACTCCCTTGATATTCCCACTCTAAATTGATCATGGGGCTTAATTTCATTCTCAGCTCCATTATAAATGATGCTACATTTTTATGATCATTTATTGATGCAAGTTTGCAATCATTCCCCCACACGAATGAGTTTAATGTGATTTCTGAAAAGTCCTGAGCTGATGGGTTGCAACATTTATTTCAATAGTCTGTTTTTATAGTGAGGCATTATCGGGGGGGGGGGGTTCCTGCCAGTTCTAACATCTTCTATAGAAGAGGTTCCACAAATCTACCCTGCCGTTTAGAACCGGTTCCAGCTCCCTCGCCCCGCCTGTCTGCACATCATCAAGATGAAGAGCGAAAGGAGGAATTCTGGGAGTTAAAGTCCACAAGTCTTAAAGCTGTCAAGTTTGAACACCCCTGGGTTTTTTTTTTTCTAAAGGGTTAGGAGTGCAAGGGTCTTGTAACTTGATAGCTTTAAGACTTGCATGCTTCAAATGTCAGAGTTTCTGAGCCAACATTTTGGTTGCTAAGCAAGAGCATTGTTAAGTGAGTTTCATCACATTTTACAAGTTGGCCACGCCCACCCAGTCACATGGCTGGTAAGCCACTCCTACCTGGTCACATGGCTGGCAAGCAACTCCCACCCGGTCACATGGCTGGCAAGCCATTCCCACAAAGCAGGCCACACCTACAGAAGAGGTTCTAAAAAAATTTGAAACCCACCACTGGGCATTATGTATGAGGCAAACATACCACAGCAGAATAAAAACTGTCTCTGGCAACAGAGTGGTGCACAGCAGCACATACTAATTAAGAGAAATTTAATATCCAGACTGCAGCTTCTGTTTTGCAAATTAGAAGTAGAAACACTACAGTACAAAAGACAACAATGGAAAAACAGTCTCATAGAAGGCAGAGAAAGGGGCTGTTAACCTGTATCATTTTTCTTTACACATGCATGTGACCGGCATGTCTATAAGTATACTCACCTTACCCAGAAACACTGAGCACTTTTTCAAAAGAGGCAAAGGTATTGTATCTATCCCTGTCATCTGTACCCCCCTCACACATACAATAAATTATGAATTGTACACTGACAAAGTGGGAGCATTAGCTTGCCAAGAAAGATTTAGATTAAAATATATAATTTTTATTGTGCCATAGATATTAGATGATGAGTATATTGTCTTTTCATACTAGATTAGCATAGCTACTTCTTCAAAATTCCCAGCTCAGTGACAAAGTAAGAAAAGATGGCATTATAATAGGGTATGATTCAGAAAATTAGAATTAGAGATGACACTGTAGAATGCCTGATATAATATTTGGAAATGCTCTACCCAACTCCCTCCCCAGTAGATCCTCTAGCCAACCCTCTGTCCAGGGCAGATATTTTTGTATAATCCCAGGCAAAATCTTTTTTGTGAAAACTTCCTGTGTTGGAACACCTACAACTTCAGGAGGTGGGCTGCTTATTATGTAATAACTCTCCAGTTCCTCAATCCAAACTGCATACAGTGTTTCAGATATGATCTGACCAGTGGTACCAGTGATAGAGGTACTATCAACTTCCTGTTATCTTGACACTATTCCTCTTTTGATGCAGGTCAAAATTGCATTGGCTCTTTTGGCAGCTAACACTCATGTTTAATTGTGATTTACTAAAACACCCAGATTTTTCTTGCAAATACTATTACTAACTCCTTACATTATAATATATCTATGCATCTGGCTTTTCCTATCTAAGTACAGAACCTTACATTTTCCAAATTGAACAACTTTTTGTCGGGTAGTACTCAATGGTCAAGTCTGTCAAAACTATGTAAATTATTGAGCCTTTATTAACAACCCCCCTCCAATTTTAGGAGCATTCCTCCTATTCCTTCAACTAGGACATTTACAAAGCTATTGAAGAGAATTAGGCCTAAGACTGAACACTGAGATACCCAACTCCATGTGGACATAAATGCAATAAAGAGCATTGACTTATTGCATGGATTGGTGGTGGGTCCTCTTCCATCCAACATTGTTCCAATTTATGAAGAAGGAGACAGTGGATGATTTTATGAAATGCCTAAGTCTAAGCCTAAGCCTATTACAAGGGATGCAGTGGCTGAGTGGCTCAGACACTGAGCTTATCAATCAGAAATGTCAGTAGTTTGGCTGTTCGAATCCCTATCATCGTGTAATGGAGTGAGCTCCCATTATGTGTCCCAGCTTCTGCCAACCTAGCAGTTCGAAAGCATGTAAAAATGCAAGTAGAAAAATAGGAACCACCTTTGGTGGGAAGGTAACAGTGTTCTGTGGGGCTTCAGCATTTAGTCATGCCGGCCACATGACCACGGAAACATCTTCAGACAGTGCTAGCTCTTCGGCTTTGAAATGGAGATGAGCACCGCCCCCAAGAGTCAGGAACAATTAGCATATATGGTCGAGGGGAACCTTTACCGTTACCTTTTAAGCATATTACATCCAGGTGATTTCCTTGCTCCACTAATTAGTCACATTTTCAAAGAAAGCAATAAAATTTGTCTGGCAGAAACATCTTTTAACAAATTAATGCTGGCTTCTAGTAATCATCCTGTTCATTTCTAAGTATTTGCATACCTACTGTTTGATTGATTTTTTCCCCCTAGGATTTCCACAGGTATTGATTTCACACTTATTGGTTTAACTTTCCTAGGTCCACATTTCTCTCCTTTTAAAAATACTGGAATAATTTTGATTTCTCTCTACTCTTCTAGCACTTCCCCTGTGCTCCGAGATTTTTTAAAGATTTCAGTTCAGTTCCTTTAACATTGTGCGATTATAGCTCACCTGTTCCAGGAGGTTTGAATTTAATCACAGCAATTAGGTCTCTCTCTCCACTCCTTTCACCAATTCCTTACCTACTTTGATCTTCTTTTTCCTTTTGTAAAAAACATATCCACAGTAGGAATGAAGCAGTTAAAACATCTCTTATTTTCACCATCTTCCAAACATTTCTCTGGGCTTTACAGAAGTCAATCTTTCCATTGCAAAATTGGTGAGCATTATTTCATAATCAACTTTCTTCATTTGCTTTGTGTGTGAGATGCTGGACATGCTAACCAAACTAGTTTTCTCTTATGTAACTTAAGCAACTATTTCCCCTCCATTAGCTTTTGAAACAAAGCTTGTTCAACTTGTTCAATTCTTCATTGCACTTCCTTCTGTTTACTGAAAAGTAAGTTAAGGAATTGAGCTATACATCTTTCCATCTGTAAGTTAAAATGTCCTGTTTTCTAATAATTCATAATATACTTTGTGCAGCTCTTATCTCTGTGAAACCTTGGTGCTTGACTATATACATGTAGAGTTTGCACCAATAGTATGACTAGACCAGGACTAAACCTGGCTCCTAAATAAAGTGGGGGAAAAGGATTGAAATTTTTCCTTGCTAAGGATTTGATGCAAACTGACACTGTTTGTCCTCAATTTGCCTTGAAAGAAAAACTTTCATTGGGGAAATAATAATAGCAGTAGACTTATATACCGCTTCATAGGCCTTTCAGGCCTCTCTAAGCGGTTTACAGAGAGTCAGCATATTGCCCCCAACAATCTGGGTCCCCATTTTACCCACCTCGGAAGGATGGAAGGCTGAGTCAACCCTGAGCCGGTGAGATTTGAACCGCTGATCTGCTGATCTAGCAGTAGCCTGCAGTGCTGCATTTAACCACTGTGCCACCTTGGCTCTTAAATAAAATGTTCTTCAATAGTAAATTTAGCATCGTATTTTGGATCAAGACAGCAATGCTAGGAACAGAGGTTTAAGCATGCTACCTGCAAGGTCAAGAATGCAGAAAGCACAATTCAGTGCTCTAAGTATCTCACCAGATACAATCCTTTTTTGTGGCCCTGGAGCCTCCTGTAATGAAGGGGATCAAAATATTGGGATTCTTTTTGCATTTTGGGGAATGGGGCTTAAAGGGTCAAAAGCAGATGTGGCATTCAGCAGATTCTGATAGTTCTGGACAACTGGTAGCGGAAATTTTGAGTAGTTTGGAGAACCAATAAATACCACCTCTGACTGGCTCCACCCACATCTAGACTCTGCCTCCTGAGTCCCAGCTGATCAGGAGCAGTGATGTGTGGTGAGGTTTATGGCTGGTGAGGTACTGACGTCATCACAATCTTTTTATTAAAATGCCTTTGTAATACAAGGGGTTTTAATAAAAGGATCCACGCCATTTTGTCCCATCCTTGTGCGTTTCGAAGGGGTGGTGGTCAAGAGTGTATCGCTGAGGACCATATGCGATGACCACCAGTGGCCAACAACAAAAAAAGAGATTTGGGGGGGAGCAAGGAGCCGAGGAGTTCCTTGTTGTGTTGTCCACAAGGGACGACATTCCCTCTGGGGCGGGGGGGAGGAGAGAGAGAGAGAGATGATGATGATGACAATTAAGTATCAAAAGCCTTTTGAGTTTGAAAATATAATACATTATCCAAAATTATAAAGAATCTTATTTTCAGATGCATTTTTTTGCCATCTGTTATTTTCTTTTTAAAAAATCAGACTTGCTTCCAATTTGTGCCTTCTGGCAAACTACAGTTTTCTTGGCAAGAGATCTAGCTTGCCATTGCTTTCATCATAGGTCTGAGAAAGTTTTTTTTCTTTTCTTTTCTTTCTTTCTTTCTTTCTTTCTTTCTTTCTTTCTTTCTTTCTTTCTTTTTCTCTCTTTCTTTTTTCTTTTCTCTTCCTTTCTTTCCCCCTGATTTGTTTCCCTCTCTTTTCTCTCTCTCTCATTCTCTCCCTTCAGCTCTCTTTCATTTCTCTCTCCCCCTTCTCTCTCTAATTTGTTTCCCTCGCTCCCATTCTCTCCTTCCAGCTCTCTTTCATTGCTCTCTCTCTCTCTCTCCCTCTCTCTCTTTCTCCCCTTTTCTTTTCATCTCTTCTTTGCGCATGCAAGCAAAATACTTTTCTGGGCCGGAATTATGGCGGCGGGGGCAGCGACTCCTTCTGCTGCCACCACTGAGAAGTGGATACCTGGCTGCGCTGTGGAGAAGAGCCACACTGTGCAGGAGACAGCGCTAGACTCAGATCAGCATGAGCCACGGTCCCATTCCCCTCCTTCCTGAGCCAACATGAAGGGGACCGTGGCTTGCGCTGACCTGAGTCTAGCACTAAGGAGTCTCCTGCACAGCGTGGCTCTTCTCCGCAGCGCAGTCAGGTATTCACTTCTCAGTGGTGGCAGCGGAAGGAGTTGCTGTCCCACTGCCGTGATCCTGGGGTATTTTGCTTGGACGCACAAGAAAGAGATGAAAGAGAAAAGGGGAGAAAGAGAGATAGATAGAGAGAAATGAAAGAGAGCTGGAAGGAAAGAATGGGAGAGGGGGAAAAGAGAGGGAAACAAATTAGAGAGAGAAGGGGGAGAGGGAGAGAGAAATGAAAGAGAGCTGAAGGGAGAGAATGAGAGAGAGAGAAAAGACAGGGAAACAAATCAGCGCTAAAAGCTGCCCCCATCCTCCCTCCCTTCCTCTCCACAACCTTCCCCTGAAAGCTTTTTCCCAAATAATATCAGCAGCCATTTCATCTCCACCAAAATAGATACATACACACATGTGTGCGCACCACACACACACACACACACACACACACCAAACAAAAAAATGGCAGAAATGGAGAAAGAAGTGAGACCTCCAGAAAATAAAAGAAGCAGGAAGCCGTCTCATCCCGTAAAAAGGGAAATCAATGAAGAGATGAAGGTACGTCTCTGTGCTCCCCCTTTATTATCACTGTATTGCAAGCAAGAAGGGAAGAAAAGGGAAGAGGGGTAGTGGCGGTGCCCTCTACTATGAGGCAGGAGAACTGTGTGCCTCACCTACCTCAGGACTTTTTCGGCTTTTAAGCCTCACTTAACTCTGTTTGAGCGATCATAAAAGGCCTAAAAAGTCAGACTAGATGAGGCATGCAGTTTCCCTGCCTCATAGTAGAGAGTGCTTTTTTAGAGACCTTTTTAAACAGTTAGGCAGTCATTCACGGTGAGGCAGAAGTTGCTAGCCTCACCTCAGCACTTGCCTTTTTCCTTTTACATTTTTTATCTTTTCATGATGAGAGCTGTGAGGCTATGCCTCCTGGAATGTGGTGGGAATGGGGATTTTACAGTATTCTTCCCCTGCCATGCCCACCAAGCCACACTCACCAAGCCATGCCATGCCCACCTAGCCACGCCCACAGAACTGGTAGTAAAAAAAATTGAATCCCACAACTGGTCAAAAGGTGTCTTATGTACTATAAATATTTAAAGACACACCTCACCCCTCAAAATAAATCTTGGACTTGCCACTTTCGGGGTGTGTTTCTCAATATGTCCTACAAACAACAGTATAGCTCTTTGATGGATGGAAGATAGGATCACTTCCAAAGTTATGTACCACTCTTGGGGCTGCATCTTACCAGGATTCCCAAATCCCCAGAGTTTCTGCTAACACACTTCAGCAGCCTTGATCCATCTACAACAGGGGTGTCAAACTCACGGTGTCACATTGTTGTCACATGATGTATCTTGACTTTCCCCCCTTTGCTAAACTGGGTATGGCCAGTGTGTGATGCATTTGGCCCATGGGCCAGCGAACGTGACATCCCTGATTGACAATCTCTCTTTATCCTTCTTCACTCTCTATTTTAGCCTGCTGCCATTGCCTCTTTCCAGAATACCACTTAGAATGTTTGATGATGTTACATCTTCTTATTTTCCTCTCTAGTGAAAAGTCATCATGCCATCATGTTTTTCCCCTTGTTCTTTCCTCTTGCTTTCCTCCTTGCTATCCTGCCCCCAACATTTAAATAATGTTGATATATGCCTGCCCCTTCATGTTACAACCCTGCCTTCTTCGCAATGCACACTTCTCAACACGCTGTTCAAAAATTGGTATGGACTGATTAAAATCATGCACCTATCCTAGACCAGGGCCCTCACCAGATTGCTGCATGACTGCTGTTTACTTTTAAAAATGCATCCATACCATTCTGAATTTCAAAATGATATCTTGCCTATAGGATAAATTTTCATTCATGCTTTTAACTTTATTGGTTTTGTCTATTTTTCAAATAGTCTGACTGGACCTGGAATAGATGGAAAATCTTTCTCTCTGCATGTGTGCCTCTGAGTTGCTTACATTTGAAATCCCTTCCCTGTCTCCTATTTGAAACATCCAAGTTTATCTCATCAGTCCCTTAATTAGGTTCTCCAGGGTACCATATAATAGAAAAAATAATGATGGTTTTGGCTGTTGGGGAAAAGGATGTAATTGTGGGAAATCTTCTGTTCCAAAGTGGCCCTTATTTAGTTGCTTTCCCTTGACATAAAATTGGGCTGCATTAGAAACAGCAGGTTCCTTTTTTTTCCTCACCTCAGAATTCTTTGAATAACTCTTACCACTTAAATCTATAAAAATAAGAAATTGTAATATCAGCCTTAAAACAGGGTTCCCAAAGCCTTACCCATGTGTGTAACGCTCTCTTATCTCTTCTGTCATCCTTAATCCCTGCCCATTGTTTTAAAATGTTACAGGCTCAGAAGCAATTGCTGATATTTTGTTATCTGTGGATTACAGTGAGACTTTAATGGATTAAAAATGTTATTTTCTTTTCACTTTATAGATTTTGCTGTAATATCTCTTTTTTTCTTCAAATAATTGAATAATCTCTGTTTTTTTTAAAAAAAATGAACCACATTTCTCTTTAAACTGTTATTTTCAAAGACATCTATGGTGAATCAAACTATGTGAAAAACTGTGAAGTAGCATCATGAAGGGATGCGGGGTCTCAGTGGCTAAAATGCTGAGCTTGTCAATCAAAAGGTCGGCAGTTCAGCTGTTTGAATCCCTAGTGCCAAGTAACGGAGTTAGCTCCTGTTACTTGTCCCAGCTTTTCCCAACCTAGCAGTTCGAAAGCACATAAAAAATGTTGAAGTACAAAAATAGGAACAACCTTTGGTGGGAAGGTAATGGCGTTCTGTGTGCCTTCGGCATTTAATCATGCTGGGACACATGACCATGGAGGCATCTTCGGACATGGCTGGCTCTTTGGCTTTAAAACGGAGATGAGCACTGCCCTCTAGAGTCCTAATTACTAGCACATATGTGCGAGGGGAACCTTTACCTTAACTTACCTTTAGCATCATGGTTTAATTTTTGCCAAAACTCCTAACCAGCAACAATCTGGTTTGAAATGAATGAGTCAAAAAGGAATACTTAATTCCAAATCAAGCTGGCTCATCCTCTTCCTAAATTACTCATTTTCACATGTGGAGAATAATTATAAAGAGTTCTTAGCTTTTAGCTGCCCAAACATGCCGTGCATGGAGAGGCAAAAAGTCAAATTAATGAACAAGGGATTACAAATTAAAAACAATAAAATCTTCACATTAAGCAGGGTGGTTGTCATATGGAGTTCCTGAGGGATATAAATATCTCATTTCCATTAGCCCCCTCCCCCACAATACATGCATTGTGATGCTTGTAATTACAGTGGAAATGCTATTATAAATAAATGGGTGATTGCTACTTAAGGAACTGTGGAATTAATAACATTTGGCTATTACACAACTAATTAGCAACATTTTTAAAGGAGGGCTTGTTTCAACGACAACATGTACGATTAAATCTGCTGGCATAATTTCTTCTTCCCTGACCTTCCCATTAGGAAGGTTAAAGAGAAAGGAAAATCTTCACTTAAGATACATTTCGGTCCTCAAAACTGGTAGGAAGTTTTAACAATTCTAGCACTATTAGTTCCTTTTATCCACATGTTGTGCTAGCAATATTCAGATATTTGGGCTGAGGTGACCATATGATGGGGGATGAATGTGTGTTAGTTCGTCCGTCCATCCATTCATCCATCCATCCATCCATCCATCCATCCATCCATCATCACATGTCCTTGTCAGTTCAGGATATGTTTTTAAAAATATCATAAATCAAGAATAAAAATACTATTTAAAGTATGAAATATAAAGCACTAAAAACTGAAACAATAGAGTCTTAAATTTCAAACTCTAAAATAGTAAAGACCTGGGGAAATAAAAATGGTTTTAATTCCCTCCCTAATGGTTTGGATTGTTTCAACTCCAGGAACAATTTGTACTATAACATGAACCCTTCCTCCAAGCAAGGAGAATTAACAGTGGATATCAAATGCATCTATAAGAGGATCTGCAAGGAATCCCTTGCTGATCTAAGAATATGGGGTAATGGAGCCCTTAGTTGTGGGCCTCAGCTATGTAATACTTTGTTAGATACCATGCTCCAAGCTAGAAATGAGGGTACAGTGAGTTCTAGTCTGACCTTAGACTACTGGTTCTGTGGGCGTGGCTTTGTGGGCATGGCAGGGGAAGGATACTGCAAAATCCCCATTCCCATCCCACTCTCAAAATTTCCACTACGGGTTCTACAGAAGCCTTCAGAACTGGCTGAATACCACCTCTGCCTTGGGGCAGTCACTTACTCTTAGCCCAACTCACCTCATAGGGTTGCTCTTATGAGGAAAATAGGCAGAGGAAGATGTGTTAGGTATGTTCCCTGCCCTGAGATATTTATAAAAAAATAATAAAGACAGGATGAAGCACGTATGTTCCCATGGACTGGCACAAGTCACCTGTTGCAATTTCCAGTCTGTATTTTTAAAAAAAGCACATTACAATGAACCTTGAGATTAGCACAGTAGGAGTTACTGATCTTTCTCTTTGCAACAGTGCACACATCTTATTTATCAGCTGAATTGGTTTCTTTTTTAAAAGAAATCTTCACTGCATCTATTGTATTTTTTCAAATTGCAATACCCACTCAATAAAATAATAGAGTAATAATGATAAATGAATGTTCTTCACTAGCGCCAAGGGATAATCTACTCTAAGACAAACCCAGATAAGAAAACAACAGAATACCACTTTTCTTCGCTTAAGGCTGTCAGCTAAAACTGCCCAAACACATTACTGATCCTCTATGGTCCATTTTAAACCATGACACTTCCTCTTCACAATCTTGTAATTTAGAGTATGGGTTCACAACCCATAGCTACTTAAACAGGAACAACTGCCAATAGACAAAAACAAGCCATAGCGACACAGACATAGGATATATAAAAACTAGGGAGGAGGGGAAGAGACCCCAGTGACAATTCTGCCTATGTATCCATTCTAATCATTATTATAGGACTGAATCACATTACCAGAAACGTTAAGGGAACATATGAGGAATGATCAACCCTAACTTTATCATGAAGAAGGTTTAATGTAATATCTCACGGATTAAACAAAAACCAAGGCACTTTGCCACTTTGTCTTATTTATCAGACGATCTACGATTCAACATATTTATTCTTTATAAGTTTGTGAGCCTGGTGCTCTCAAACTATTTCAGCCACTATTAAGCCAAACTAGCCAATAACTAATTAGCACAATCTTTCCCCCCACTTCTCCATTTGCCATTCTCTACCTTGAGTGCCACTCAGCTTCCAAAACTAAATGAAAAAAATGAACATTTCTTCCCTCTCTTTTTTCATAAACTGGGAAAACATGTTAGTAGGTTTTTGCCCCACAACAAACCAGGCATAGTCTCTTTATATTTTGGGATCTTTGCGGCAAAACTGATTCTTCTTAAGCATGTACGGTAATGTTATCTCAAATGATCAAATGATCAAAACTCCCTTGTAGCAGGGGTGAAATCAACTTAGCTTCGCTACTGGTTCACAAATGTGAGCATGCACAATCTTCTGGACCTTCCACGCATGCACAGAGTGTCAAAAATGGGATGTGATGACATCTGGGCATGTGGATGGAGCCTCCCCCCCCATTGCCACCGCTTCACACGTACCGGATAGAAACAGCTGAATTGCACCACTGCCTTGTAGGATTTTTCTCCACAGGTTGAACTGAATGAGTGACACATGAACTGGTAGATGAGAAATATGAAGGTAGTTTACAATGTGGGTGAAAAGATAGCCTTAAACACAAGATAAAATGTACTGAGATTATGTATGATTTTGGAAGAAGGAGAAGAGATTTAAATAACCGATTTTCTGAAGATGGCTAGGAACTGATTTTTTTTCACTGTTATTGGCATCATTTGATAGACTTATATGTGTACAGCAACATATGTAAATAAATTTAGAATCATAGAAATACAGTCTATGAGTTAGAAGGACCTTATAGATCATTTAGTTCAATCCTCTGTGCAGTGTAGCAATCCACTACATCATCCCTGACAAGTGGCTATCAACCTGAATTCCTGTATCTTCTTGGTCCTTGTCCTGCTCTCAGTTTCTAGTGCAAACAGGTTTTTTTCTCTTATATGATTTATTGTTAAATATTTATAGATTACTATCACATTTCTCCATCTTTTCTTTTGCAAGCTAAAATATCCAGCTTTAACTATTTTTGAAGGAATTTGATTTCCACCTCCCTTATTAATCTAGTAGTTCTACTTTCTTCATTATAGATTAAAAATCAGATAATAGAAAGGATTTGTTCAATTTTTCATAAGATATTGACTTCACAGCTCCACTGAACTTGTCTCCATCTGAAACTTTGAAACACTTTCTAATTTGTTTTTAGCTTCCACTCAATATTTCGCCTTTTCTTAATTTTACCTTTGACTGACCTAACTCTTCAATAACTATTTGCGGAACTAATTTGAAGATAATTTTGTCCTTGATTTGACCCCTGTTGGTCTACTATTTACACTGCTTACTGTAACTGCAGGATGCAGTTATACAATTTATACTGGAACTTTACCTATTTATTTGCAAGAACTCGGTGCTCCATAAGTTGTTATATAAAGGCTGATGTATTTACCTGAGGGTAATGTGAACTGAAAATAATGATTATTAGCCTCCCCCTTCCCCCCAAAGCTAATAAGATTTACTGGATAACAGTCCAAAATTTTTAAAAACCATGGTAATGGAAAATGCTAACAACACGAATTCTAGGTGTATCATATGGAAGCAATTGATTTTTTTTTTGGCTTAGGTTAATTCAGGGTAAATGCAGATGTGATTACATAAGTCTATGGTTACAAGGGGACTGCAATTATCTATAGTGAAGAAAGCTCATACATAGTCAAACTGATTATTGAGTTATTATTACATGTTGCTAGGTGTTCTTATACATCACAGATGATAATCTGCTTTAAAAATTAACGTGCTTACATGGTTTTTCATCATTTGATCATTTCAGATGTGACCTGTGCACAGGCCAAACATAAAAGAATATGTATTGTGCTGATTAGATCTTGTTTTTGACCTCTATAAATATATTAAAATGTTTGAAAAAACTCCTTGCATAAGGCACACACACCAGTTCTACCCAGGGGGGGAAAATACTGTTTCAAAGTATGCAGCACATTAGGGACTGAGTTTGTCCTGCCCTTAAGAAACATCCATGTGTTTAATCCACGTGATCAAAGACTTAGCAAGAGCTTTGAAAAATGACAGGGCAGCAGAAATTATGGATCCACTGAAGTGACAACACATAGCTTGATGAGAATGCGATGGGAAATGAATTTTCAGCTAAGTGGACATGTCCCCTGTCATCCTCCCCACCCCGAAATAAGGCAGCAGCTGCATGGAACAGCCAAAGAAAAGCTCAATGATAAGTGGAACTAAATTAATCAGGAT
The DNA here is from genome assembly GCF_009769535.1 of Thamnophis elegans. Taxonomy (NCBI): domain Eukaryota; kingdom Metazoa; phylum Chordata; class Lepidosauria; order Squamata; family Natricidae; genus Thamnophis; species Thamnophis elegans. The sequence goes on from NC_045545.1 coordinate 67,476,055, forward strand.
CTGTTTTTTTTTTTTTTTATGACTTTACCTTTAACCTTACATTCAGTTCTGGCCCCCTAATTGCAGACTTACAATGGATGAATTAATCCATTATTATAAACTTACCTGGGGAAATCACCTTCCATTTCTGGAGTGGACATTCATTCAGCAGTTCAATGATAGGAGAATATGTAGCAAATTGATTTATTAAGGTGTCAGAATTAAAGTAGACATGTTTTCTCACAATCCAAAGAGTATCTCTTTTGCCAAATGATGCCATGGACGATTTATAGGGGGTGAAAATGTTTCACTGCCCCCTAAAATACTGTAGGTTGGGAAATTAGATGGCCCATGAGAAGTTGTTATTTTTGAGTATTTATTAATGGTTTAAGAAAACTGCAGGACTTGTACACACAGTCTTCAAGGTAAAAATCTGTCTCAAAGGCATATAGTGTGTAAAGTGCAGGCAGGAGCAACATACCCTAAATGGCACAAATAAGTAACTAGCATTGTGCATAGGAACATTTGTATATGGGTTAGAACCAAGCCCAGATGGGAGATCCCACAGAAGGTTGTGGAGAATAACAGGGCTAATATCCTGTGGGACTTCCAGATCCAGATGGACAGGCAGGTACTGGGCAATAATCCAAACATCATGATAGTAGTCAAGGATCAGAGTGATAGACATGGAATGAGCCAACTCACCATGGCCAACTTGCCTCACAGGACAACTTGCTGTGGAACAATCCAGCAATTCAATTTAATTATTTAAAATAATGAGACAGTTATTTTAATTTTTGTCATTCACATTTAATTTTGTCCTTCTTTTGGAATCCTTTCTTTAATGATTATATTCCACCATTTCTTTGATATTAGTGTAACTCTTATCCTAGAGCGAATTGTTCTGTAGTAAATGGCCATGGCAAATTGTCCTATGATGAATTGGCTGAGGTGACACACACACACACACAGAGAGACACACAGACACACAAACAAACAAACAAACAAACAAACAAACAAACACACTCCTTCTTCCTGATTTGCTGCCATTTGGCACCCTTTGTCTATCAGGGTATAGGACAGGGGTGTCAAACTCAAAGCTTTAAGGCCTGATGTGGCCTGCGGCATGCTTAAAACTGGCCCAAGGGGCTGGTCTGTAAATAGCAAAGGACTGGCCTGCAGTGCCTCTGGCAGCCAAAACGGGGTATGGGGGGGGGCTGCATACAGAACTACAATGCTGATCCAGCCCTTGAAGAAATCCAGTTTGACACCTCTGGTCTAGGACAACCATATATGCTATTATACACTATGTATTTTTAACACATATATACACAAATGTATGTATATACACACACACATATGCATATGATGGTTTATAGGGTTTGTTTCTCAACAACTATTGTAGGTTTTTATGCTTTGTTGATATCACTTTTTGTATTCTTTTAATGTTGGCCACCCACCCAGAGTCAAATTTCTGAGTTGGGCAACCATATAAATAAACTTAATAAATAAATAATAAATGCATTTAAAAAACCCATCCAGCTCTGTTGAAAACATGAGAACAATGTTCTCATATTTAGCACCAGTTTATGCTTCCTGAGTCAAATAATTTTGCATGCTTTGCATAGACAAATGGATATTTATGGAGCCAGGCAATTCCTTTCAGTAAATTCAAATTAATCTGTATTTAAAATTCTGATTCCAATAAATATTTAATTTAGTTAATTAAATTTTGAGTTTTTTTCAGTAGATCTGGATAATATGATTTGAATTGTGGAAATAATAAATTGTGACAGGCTTTTCAGGGAATGCGTCAGCACAGTAGATAAGAGGAATAAATACGTAAACATATTTAATACTAAGAAGTCAGAAACAAGATGAACGTTTGAGACTTATGATGCTCTTGAGCTGCCCCAAAGCATTGGTAAATATCAGGTTTTCTTTCTCACAATGTCCATATAACTTACACAAATTCTCCAGAAGATTTTCCTTAGGAAGTAATATGGCCAAATAAAAATAATGTGGCACATAAAATGAAACAATTTAGATCTTTGATCTTTTTTTAGGAAATTTGCACTTAAAAAGGAAAGGTATTCCCGACCTCAGTTCTGTAAAATGAGGGGGATGCTGTATATGCATGTTTTCTTTAGAATTGTACATCTACTTCACATATGAGTACAACCAAAGTTAAGTTCCAAAAGAGTTATGTGAGGTTGGCAATTGAGTAAGCTAATAGAACAATTTAAACAAAGTTTGTTGATACTCTTGGTTGTTCTGAAACAGCTCTTTTGAAGGTTTTACACAGCCAAATTGAACTAAAGGTTCTTTTACTCTAGGTTCTGAATGGAGTTAATATGCTTTTTTTTAAAATCATTGTGGAATATAATTTTTAGGCTAACATGCATGTGGTAATAATGGGATTCCAGTCTGTAGCATAGCACTTATTTTCTTGAATTCCTGTTATATGTAATTAAAAGAACCAGGGAAATGAAAAAAGGGAAAGGGTTTTTCTAAGATCATAAAGAGCCATGGATAATCAGAGTAGGCAATATTCACCAGACAAAATAATAATTATTTTCCTATTATATCTTCCTTCACTAATTGTTCCAATTCATAGCAATTTCCCTCACCAAGAAGACATAATAATGTAGCTTTAAAGAGATGGTGGAAAGAAGAATAACATAAGTTCATGCTTCTAGGACATCAAGACCTAGAATGAGAAAGGAAGGTGTGTTTATAGCAGTTCAATGACTTGAGTGCACAACAAGACTGCTAAAACCCTTGATAATATCTCACTATAGTCTTTGGTACAGCCAATGAGTCTTTCAGACTTATAGGACTTAAAGTTGCATGATCTTGATCCATGCAAGATCAGCAGATTTCTTTCAACTTTCAGAAGAGTATATTCAGTCTATTGGGTTACATGTTGCATCTGGATTTCTGATTTGAGATGGGCTGAGTGAGCATGGATCTTCCTCTTCCTCCTCGCTCAGGGATTCTGAGTTTGAGAGTTCATCTGGGACTATGAAGCATTCTTTCATTCACTTTCAAAAATCCACTTTTGAGTATAAAAACAGTGATAAGAATAATTATGTTATCACAATAACAACAAAAATGTAAACAATAATTTGGATTAGTTTTTGTTGTTGTTGTCATTATTATTTCAGCTTATCATTCCATTTTGTCTATGAGTCACTTTTCTCTGTAGGAAAAATTCCTATTTGCTTTCATGCTATTAGAGAATGCAAATTTTATCCAAATTTCTGATGAAGAAAGCAAGTGATGAAAACAAGCCCAGGAGAATCCTGGACTATAACTGAGAATACTCCTTGTAGTTCCAAATAACTTTGGGCAATACTGTAAAGAGGTTCAGAATCTTACATGGAAATGCATTACTCAAAGAAATATCCTGGCTTTCATTAATTATTACAGAGTGTGCTAAGCCTGATATGCATGCTTTTTTTTCTAATATGTATTAGCTGGTAGATTTGCACTTAATATAATGCCCTTGTGCACAAAAAAACATCAAATGGGTTAATGAATGTCTTTGCAACATGTTGAAACATAGCTTAGAATAATTAAAGAATGATTGTATTTAATCATTTATTAGTTATTTCTGAAATACCCATATTTTTAAAGTGTAAGATGGCCACTACCTTCTGATGCTGCAAGCACTATTATTTATCTTCTAAAACATTATAGAACTCTATTATAAATATTTATAAACTGATTTTTTTTTGCCAGTCAGAGACTATGTTTGCACATCACACTAAAATATTCTTCATTATGGAGGAACATGTTTGTAGTGCCTCTGGTGCTTCTTAAGTGATTAATGGTTTGTATTGCCTACAGTTAGCTTTAACCAATCCTATTTATAACCTAATATGATTTTGGAACCAATTATCGCCAGTCTTCAATGATGATTCCTACTAGTAGTATGCATTAAAAAAAGGAAATGTAAAACTGAAAGCAAAACTTTTGAATAGTCTTCTCTTCTAAGACACATAGATAAAGGTGAAGTCAGTTTGAAGTTTGATTGATCAATTTTCTCAGAGAAGTTCTTTTTTTCCCTATTTTTTATTTTTTTTAATAAAAACAAATAAAATCACCCTCCATTACAAAATTATAGAAAGTAGAAGTTCAAACAAAACAAAACCAAAGTAAAAACAGTAGGACGGAGAAGATACAATGTTTGTGATCAGAAAAATTGAATTAAAAAAATACATAAGGAGGTAATAGTATTCCTTTCCAAGTGAGAAGGCCTTTGGACCCAAAGATTTTAATAACTATTGGATACTTTTAGGGAAAGTTGTTAAGTAGGTACTGCTGCATCAATTACGAAGCCCCTAAAGATTAGATCACTTATGGGTTTTTGAGACTATCAATCAAGGCATCTTGTTAGATCACCTAATAGGGTTGGGGATTGGAGGTACTATCTTCAGTAGTACCATTCCTTGCTTAGCAGACGGGTTTAATAAACTATACTGGGGAATAAACAGTTGATTTGGTGGCACCTGCTCTTCAGACTTGCAAAGGGAGTAGTTATTTTTTCTACTTGTTAACATCCACATGAAGCTGACGTATGATATCATCCAATAACTTGGATCTACTTTGCCATCCCAGGTTGTAGGGGAGATATCTTATCCTGGTGCATGGAAACTGTTACAGTCTTGGATGAGACAGAGCAGTCTGAAGGTGGATTCAAACCAAAATGGAGGTACTATTTGTTCATGAAGGCATTTCATCAGTATGGATATTGTTTCTGGATGGGTAGGCACTATTTCTGAAGCTACTTCTGAGCTCATAGCTGCTTCTAATACAATAGGTGAAAGCTATAGCTAGGGCCTTAGGGGCCTTTACCAAGTTTAGCTAATGTACTAATACAAAACAACTTTATTGCAATAATTCATGCTCTGATTACAACATGGTTACATTGCTGCAACATGCTTTGCAAGATACTGCCTTCAACCATTCAGAAGATGCAGTTACTTCAGGATGCCCTAGCCTAGTTCATAAACTAATTGGCCACCATTGCTTAATATTCTTATGTTGTGTTATGTTCTGTCCTGGCTGCCAATTTCAGGTAAAATTTAAAGTGCTGGGTTTCACTTATAAAACTTTTTATCACCATGGTAGCAAAAGGAATGTATGTCCCAATCAGAATAATCGCAACCTATTAGGTCAAGGGAGAAACTACTGTCCCACTTTTGAGAAGTAAAGAGAGCCAAGACCAAGACATGCGGCTTCTCAGTAGCAGCACAAATTCTCTGGAACATTCTTCTTGTGGAAATCAGACTGATCCCTGCCCCTAACTGATTTTAGTCATAAATATGCTGAATAACAAATTATTCCTGACAATATTATAACTTTTTTTTAAACAGAACTTTTTTATTTTTCTTTAAAAAAAAAAACACAAATATGTCATCATTTGTCAATCATTAAGACATTGAAGTACAATTTTTTTGTTGTTGTGTGTACCCCTCCCTCCCTCCACCCCCCCACCCCCCCTCTCCTTCCCCCCCCGACTTCCCAGAACCCGTACACGGTATGGATTTTTAACTAACACAGTCTAAAATCTATTGAGAAAAAAGAAATAAAGAAATTAATGACATTCTAGATTGACCTTAGCTTCTTCTTACTGAACTGACTTTTAACAGTTTAAATCATTTCTGATCTTAAGTATAGGCTAACTGGAATTTCTTAGTCCCGTATTTATTTTGTATATAGTCAATCCATTTTTTCCAGGAATAAACTTTATCCTTCTTTTAAAAACATTTTGCATGACCCACCATATTTTTATCCAAAATGCCTTAACCTTTTGGCAGGTCCACCATATATGATAATATGTAGCGTCGAGAGAACCACACCTCCAACATTTAGGCTGTACATTCGGATACATAGAAGCCAACTTTTTAGGATCTAAATGCCATCTATAGAACATCTGGTAAAAATTTTCTCTCAGATTTTGAGCTTGTGTAAATTTCACATTTCTTACCCAGATTCTTTCCCATGTATCCAACATTATTGGTTCCTCAATATTTTGAGCCCATTTTATCATACAATCTTTAACTAATTCTGTTTCCGAATCCATCTGTATTAATACATTATATATCCTCTTTATATGCATTAAGCTTTGATCTCTTATTTGTTTAAACAGATTATCCTCAACTTGGATAAAACCAATTTTTTGGTCTATTTTCCACCTAGCCTGTAATTGCCCATACTGGAACCATGTTTGAACTACCTTCTCCTCTTTTAATACCTCTAAAGATTTTAATTGTAATACCCCCCTTTCCGAGGTAAGAAGCTGTCTGTAAGTAATTCTGTCCTGTTTTTGTGCTGTATTCATATTTTCAATTGCGTGTCTAGGAATTGCCCACATGGGTATCTTGTCATTTAATTTATATTGGTATTTCTTCCAAACCCGCAATAAAGCATTTCTTAAAATATGACTTTTAAAATTCTTATCCAATTTTTTGTTGAATAACAGGTAAGCATGCCAACCAAATACCAGATCGTGTCCCTCAATATTCAATATTCTATCATTGGTTAAATGAGTCCAATCACTAATTACAGATAATGCCACTGCATCATAATATAGTTTTAAATTAGGTAGTTTCAATCCTCCTCTCTCACGTACATCTTGCATTATTTTCATCTTTACCCTCGGCTTCTTTCCTGCCCACACAAATTTATTGATACCCTTCTGCCATTCTAAAAGGTTCGCATCTTTTTTAAGTATAGGTAACATTTGGAAAAGAAATAAAAATTTTGGTAAAATGTTCATTTTCACTGCCGCTATCCTACCCAGCAAAGATAAGTGCAATTTCTCCCATTTTTTCATCTCTGTCTGTATGCTATGCCAAAGTGGTTCATAATTATGCTTATATAATTTCCCATTTGAAGTTAAAATGTTAACTCCAAGATATTTGACTTTTTTAACTACCTCACATCCTAGCATCACTCCTAATTCTTCCTTTTGTTTAATATTCATATTTATAGCTAATATTTTGGTTTTTCCTAAGTTTATTTTAAAGCCCGACACTTGACCATATTGATTAATCGTATTCATTAAAACCATACTGGATTCCTGCGGTTGTTCCAATATTATGACCAAATCATCCGCAAAAGCGCGGACTCTATATTCTTGCTGCCTAATCTTGATCCCTTTTAAACCATCCAAGCCCCGTATTTTATTCAACAATACTTCCAAAGTTATAATAAACAATAATGGGGACAAAGGACAGCCCTGTCTTGTACCTTTTCCAATTTGAAAAGAGTCTGTTAAACTTCCATTGACTATGATTTGTGCTGTTTGCTGTTGGTATATTGCTTTAATTGACTGTAAAAAATTATCTCCTATCTGCATTTTTTGCAGTATCTTCAGCAGAAATTGCCAGTTAACTCGATCAAAGGCCTTCTCAGCATCCAAAAATATAAACGCAGCAGGGATCTGGTTGTTCTTTCCCAAATATTCTAATGCATTAATAATTAATCTAATATTACTTTTCATCTGTCTCCCTTGTATAAAACCTGTTTGGTCCGTATGTATCAATTGTTGAATGACCAACATTAACCTATTTGCTAATATTTTAGTAAAAATTTTATAATCTACATTCAGTAATGAAATAGGTCTATAATTTTTGGGTTGAGTAGTATCTTGATCTTCTTTGGGTATCAAAGATATAAACGCTGTCTTCCAAGATGGAGGGACTTTACCTTCCGTTTGAATCATATTAAATAATTCTCTAAGAGGTTCTACCATTTCTAACTGTAAGTTTTTTATAGTAAACCGCTGTCAAGCCATCTGTACCTGGTGCTTTCCCTGACTTTAATTGCTTAATTACCTGCAGGATTTCCCCCGAGGTTATTGGTTGATTCAATTTTTGCCTGTGTTCTTCTCTAACTGAAGGTATTTTCTCTTTGTCTAAATATTTGTCTATGTCTAAACCATTAATTTTATCCCCTTTATACAGTTCTGTAAAAAATTCCCAGAAAGCCTTTTGAATCTCTTCCTGTTGAAACACCTCCTTCCCTCTATAAATCAGTTTAGATATATTTCGAGTTTTCCTTTTTTTCCTAATCTGATAAGCTAACCATCTGCCAGGTTTGTTTGCATTACAAAAAGTATTGTGTTTTGCATATAATAAATTAGTAGCTACCTGGTCAGAGATCAACATGTCAAATTGAGATTTTAATATGTTAATAGCTTCCTTAACCTTTGTATCGTCTGGGTTCATTGTTAACTCCAGCTCTTTTCTCTTAATTTCCTCTTCCAGTTCTGTTCGTTTTAACCCTTGCTTATTTCTATGTGTTTTATTTATATTCATCAAAACTCCTCTCATATACGCTTTGCTTGCATCCCATACAAATTCCATAGATGTACCCTTATTCATATTCAAAACAAAATATTCAGATAGTAATTTTTTACAATCATTAATATACTTTTCATATCTAAATAAGTTTTCATTCAATCTCCAAGACCTTCTTGCCTGCACTACCCTTCCCAACTCCATCCAAACTGGGTTATGGTCCGAAAGGACCCTAGCTGCAATCTTTGTTTTCTTGACCCTAGAAAGCAAATCATTAGTGGTTAGAATAAAATCAATCCTTGAGAGGGATTGATGCCTGTCCGAGAAGAAAGTGAAGTCATATTCCTCTGCATTTCTTTCTCGCCAAATATCTCTCAATTCAAAATCATCCATAATGTCAAAGAAAGATTTGGGTAACTTTGCTCGCATCTTGGTATTTAGGCGGGAAATCTTCTTATCTCTCTTAGTGTCTATCACTCCATTCCAGTCACCCAATAGTATACAGGAACTATAGTCCCACTGTACTAATTTAGCATGAAGATTTCTATAGAATCTATCTTGCTGTTGATTTGGAGCATAAATTCCCAAAAGTAATGTCTTTTTCCCTTCTAAGATTAAGTCTAAAGCAATATATCTTCCGAAGGGATCTGCTTCTATTAATTCAGCTTTCATATCTTTTCTTAAGTATACAACTATACCATTCTTCTTTTCCATAGCAGAAGCTGCAAAATGTTGACCAAGTTTTGAGTTGATCAAATATTTTTGATCAGTTGACTTGATATGAGTTTCTTGCAAACAAATTACATCGTTCTTAAACTGTTTGAGATAATGAAATATTTTCTTCCTCTTCTGTGGAGAGTTCAGTCCGTTGACATTCCATGTTAAAATCTTAGTTGTCATCTTTGGTTGGTTGAAGCATTTTTAGAGCTTCCTGCACGGCCTGTTTAACCTTAGGTCTAGCTCATCCCACTGCTTCCAGATTTGTTATTGTAGTTCCTTGATCGATGGCCGATGATTGCTTAATATTCTTATGTTGTGTTATGTTCTGTCCTGGCTGCCAATTTCAGGTAAAATTTAAAGTGCTGGGTTTCACTTATAAAACCCTTTATCACCATGGTAGCAAAAGGAATGTATGTCCCAATCAGAATAATCGCAACCTATTAGGTCAAGGGAGAAACTACTGTCCCACTTTTGAGAAGTAAAGAGAGCCAAGACCAAGACATGCGGCTTCTCAGTAGCAGCACAAATTCTCTGGAACATTCTTCTTGTGGAAATCAGACTGATCCCTGCCCCTAACTGATTTTAGTCATAAATATGCTGAATAACAAATTATTCCTGACAATATTATAACTTGACTGTGACACTTTTTGTTTTATTCAATTTTTTTAATTGCTTTATTTTTATTATAATTGATTTTATGTTTATGCTAATCATGGCTGCTTTAAGCTGTTTTGTTATATCATATAAAGTACTGAGAGAGTTGTAATGATTACAACAGGATATCAGTGTGATAAAATACTAGCCAGCTAGATTCCAGAAGACAAACTCATGGGAGCGTTGTTGCTGAGAATCAATGTTCTGCACTCTCCATTATACTTGAGAAATAAATAAATAAATTCTGAATTCTTGTCCCTTATCTAGGAAACCCATCATTAAAACATTCACACACAGTGAAATTTTCAACTGAATAGCTTACAGTTCTTCAACAATTTTCTTCTTTGTTTAACTAGTGTTTTTCCTCAGTTTCTCATTAAATGGTGATTCTCCTCCTAGAATTTTCTTTAAATCCAGCTGCTTTGCTCTGATATTCTGCCAAGAATGAAACAAAGTATTTGGTAGACAGTCCTTCATTCATTTCATATTCACAGAAAGTCACTCCTCAGAGTGGGCTTAATGGGGCAACTTTAGGAGCAATACATTCTGACTTATTTTTTTGTTCTTTTATCTTTTTAATTGATATATATTTCTCTTCCCCCAAATTCAGGATGGTTCATTGTACTGTTGTTAAAAGTCATAGTATTAAAACTTATTCTGTGTGTGGACATATAAGAGATTCCTCATTCTTGCTCTAAAAGAACTTTTGAAAGTTATTTGTCAGATGATTTTTTTAAAGTCATTTCTCTTGGATTTTGATACATTGGAAATACAATACAGCTTTTGTTACAGTAGTAGAATTTGATGATAAGAAAAAAGAAACTTTTCCAAAGCCATAGAATAGGTAAGGGCCACTTAGACCACTGAGTCCAATTACTTGATTGATTGTTACACAAGGACCCTCACCTGGTGGTCAAACAAGCTTTTGACTAAAGACTCTTTAAACCAGGGTGTCAAACTCACCTCATCATAACTTATCGGGACTTTTGTACCTTTGCTAAACCGGGCATGGGTGTTGCCAGGGTGTGATAGCACCCAGCCCATGGGCCTGGAGTTTGACAGCCCTGCTTTAAACAATAATCACCACAAAGTGAATATGACCCTGAAAAATGGCTACCATGAGCTTCAGAAAAAAGGATGTTTTTTACCAAGGCACAGAAAAATGAATAATAATAAAAATATCATAATAATAAAAGCATCATGTCATGACAACAAAATAAAAAGTAGCAATCATTGGGAAAATCATATTCAAAGGGAAAATAAAGCAATACACAGTGATGAGGGAATAGCAACAAAACAGGAAAATATTTATGAGGAACTCAATGGAGGTCATTAGGGAAATTCTAGGCAATAGAGAAATAACATTCTGCCAGTACTGAGGGAATAGCTGAAGGCTCGCATTGGAACAACGTGTTTACTTTTTTATATATATATAAAACAAAGTAAATCCAGTACTTTGGGTAAGCAGGAGAGTGGAGGATTTTATTTAATATTTAAAGAAATTAATTAGAACTAAGTCTCACTGGAAATATTGTGGTCTAAGAAAGTAAGTACAGGATCAGAATACCCTTTGAGGATTTCAAGGTATTGTCTTGCATTATATTGAAAAGCTTTTAATTTGCCAAGTGAGACTTATTGATGTAATCATGTGTTGTTTATGTGACATCAGGTTCACTGTCTGCCTAGTCTGTACAAAAGGAGGACTCTAGTCCTCCTCAGGATGTCTGCTTCAAAAGAATTTAGTCTATAAGAATTGTTGGATGGACCTTGAAAGTTTTTCAGTTCTTCTGAGAAAGAAAGAGCTATGGCTCATCTTTTTTTGGAAGAAGAAAAATATATCTAAAGGCATTTAGGGAAAAAAATATACTGCATCAAAATAGCTGGATTTGGTCAATTCGTTTACAAGGATAATTTCACCTAATTCTGCAGACAGAAGAAAAAGTAGTTTTAAGGCTTTGAGTTTAGAGAATAGTGGAAGACATGATCCAGATTTTTGAATGCCCCTTTGATGTTGCCCTGAAAGAGATTTTAGATCTGGCAAAAACATCAGTTAAGGTTCTCTTAAAGTTTTGGCAAACAGCAAACAGTAGACTGGAAGAGCTCAAATGGTGGTGTTCAGCTGGTTTGGACCAGTTTTTGCGAACTGGTAGCAGAAATTTTGAGTAGTTCAGAGAACTGGCAAATACCACCTCTGGTTGGCCCAGTCCTCCCCAACTGTCGTTCCCTGTCCTATATTCCCTTGTTTTTTAGCTCAGCTGATTCACCTGGCAGAGTGGATTGCTGCACCTCAGCTGAGCTAAAAAGCAGCTCAGGTCACCAGCGCTGATACCGAGGGTGGTTTATGAATGTTGCACACATGCGCGAAGCACTCTCTCATAAATCCGGTAGGAAAAGATTTGGAATCCCACCACTGCTCAAGACCTTCTATGAGATTAGCAAAATGTCATGGGGGGATATTTCACATTTTTAAGACAAATAAATGATATTTATTAAACTAAACATCAGAAGCTGACACAAAAATAGTAAATGTAATGTCTCTGAGAAATCCTTTCCTCATCCTTTTCCTGCTCAGCCAGACCAGTGTGTTGCTAATTAAGATCATGTTCCAAGGTTTGCTGAAGGCTCTCTGTCAGTGTAATGAAATCTTCTTTCAGGCATATCAGTGTCATGGACAATCCTTTTCTAATCACCATTTAATAAGTTGGTATTGTTCCTTCTCCACTGGTTGTGGAAGGAACAAGCTAGTGCCTCTGGGCTGATAACAGTGATGCTGACTGAGAACAAAATTGCTTGGAAACAAGCTTCAGTGAACAGAAAACTCTTGAGAATTCAAGGATTCTGTACTATTGTCACATGGCAAAGAAAGCTTAAGTACCACAGATGGCATAAATCAAAGGACAATAAGCCCTTTTACATTTACTTGGAACATTGCTTTCATTCCGGTTTATCAGACCTCAGGCAAATTTAAATTCAGCCTTTCTCATTTAGAGCATCCTTCATGATGAGGTGAAATTAGTGAATGGTATACAGCAACAACCAACCAACCAACCAACCAACCAACCAACCAACCAACCAACCAACCAACCAACCAGATATCTTGATAATAGACAAAGATCAAAACACATTTAGTGGTGCTAAATGACAGCAACATCCTAAAGAAAGAGTATCTGAAGCTGGGGAAGTACCAGGCCTGAGGGAAGAACTGGAGAGGATGTCGAAAATAAAGGGCAAAGTGATTCCAGTGATGGTAGGAGCACTTGGGGCGGTGTCTCCTAAATGGAGACAATGCTGTCCAACAGATCCCAGGAACAACCTCAGAGGTCTCTGTCCAGAAGAGGGCAGTGCTAGGAACAGCTAATAAGATATTCCACAAAACCCTCAAACTTTCAGGCCTCTAATAGATGTCTCAAGATTGAGGAAGACACATTCGCTCCATGCAAGCCAACTCACCCCAGCTCCGCAAAGGCAAAAACTGTCCTGATACATCATGATATGGCCCGTGACACGATTGAGTTTGACACTTGTGGTTTAGACTAATCAGAATTTGTGTGTTTGTATTGATTAGCCTATAGGCCATATCAACGTACAGGTTCAAATACATATTACCGATAAAATTCTAAACAAACAATTTAAAATGAGAGAAGCTATAGGATAAAATAAAATAATTTAATACATAAATATGTAAAATAGAATAAAATGACATAAAATGAACTGGGAAACTGTGAGCATACTACATCAAGCCAATCAATAAGCCAAAAAGGAAACAAAAAGACCAAAACACTTCCCCACAGCAATCAACATCCATATGAACAGAGATTAACACCAAGATTAACACTAGATCAACAATCAAAAAGTGTACAATACCCCAATCAAGGAATTACTAACTCAGACAAAGAAGATGACTTAAATAACAGCCTAATCAAGGAAGTACCAAAACTACTCCCATTAACACTGACAAGGCAAACTACTAGTATATAAAAATAAGAGCAAACTCCCCTCTTGTTTAGCAATGATGATGTTACCTGGATTAGTAATGAAATGTCTGCAAGAAAACCACCAAGGTCAGAGAGCATTACAGCTCAACCCTGAGCTACAAATATTCTCTTCTATCTGTAAACTTTTAATTCCCTTCCTCATTTTCTCTTTCCTCCTTCAGCTTCAAACCTGCCTTTGTATTTACTTAAATTACTAGAAGGTATTTTAATGAATCCTAATTTCCAACCACAGCTCAAATGAGCTGAATGCAGTCTGATTTGATTTAGATGAACTATGGTTTGATGGGAATTCAATTACACATTTTTTAGTAGAACATAATGTATTTTGATACACAGTGGCTTTGGTGCTAATGAGATGCATTATAACTGATGCAAGGACTGTATTTTATCCCTTTGCTTACTGCATAGGATGCACATTAATTATGTTTCAACAACAACAGCCACAATAACACACTTACCCACTATGTTTCTCTTCTGTTAATAGCAGTTTCCTTTTACTGCCAACAATATTACAAATTTACTTTCCAACCACATTTTTATTTTAAACAACTTAATTGTGATCTCTGAAAAAGCAATTTAGTTTCTCCTTGACTGCACATTAAGTTTCATAACAGGGTCATTTCTTCAGAGAAATGTATACTTTATATGAAAGTCATAATTGTGTTACAATTATGAAATCTGTTGTTTCTAAGCAGCGATGGAAAAATGAGCAGGCTGATGCTAAGGTGGAAATTTCATCTGAATTTGCAGGTTGAATTCTGTTCTTGTCATGAATTTTCACGCTGCCTTCATTGGCTTCAAATATAATGTATAATGGCCCAGTCTGTTCCTGTGATGCTGGACTGACAATGTTACAGTGGAAATATCATTTTAGATTTTATCCAAAGCGCAATATATCATATTATTTTTTTCAATTCTGTTGAAGTGCTACTATCCTTCTGGTATAAGCAATTAAATCAAGCCACTTATTCTACCCCAGATGCTTTTGCGTATCACCTAGAAAACTCAAAACTGCAGCTCAGCCAATGCTCTTTATGTCTTTTATGTGCATCTATTCTTACTTGAGAGGTTAGATATGGTCCATAGGATGGTCCATTGGTCCTAGTTGACTAGATTTCTTTTTACCTTGGTGATAATTATAGGTTTTAAAGACTGATTTTTGTTTTTATTTTGTATAATATTTTTCTCTGTTATTAACTGCCCAGAGTTCCTATGGCGAGTTTGGCAGTTATATCAATCCAAATAGATACATATATGTCTGAGATTAAAATATTTGATACACTCTAAAAAAGCAATTACTTTGAGATACCCAGTTACTGATATTATAGCAATCAAGGGTGTGTGTGTGTGTGTGTGTGTGTGTGTGTGTATGTGTGTGTGTGTGTGTGTGTGTGTAAAGAAGATGGTGATAGCAAACTTGTTTCATAAACTCTTCCTTTCATTGTCTTTAACACGCATACAGGTAAACACAGCGTGTTTTGAAAAGTTCTGAAAACACCTTTAGAGCACACAATGGTTTGAAGGAGCAGATCCTGGGCAGTGTCATGGAATTCATTAGGAGGTCAAAAAAAAGTTAAGATAGTAGGTTCAATTGTGTCATCGAAGCCCCACCCTTTAAAAAGATGCCTTGTGATTTATTTAAACTAGGTGTGGGTCTTCAATTGTAGAGTCATAGCTACCTTCTTGACTTTTTTTGTCATGCCCTACTGAGCATGACTTTGAAATCAAACATTACAGGCATTTCTTCTTCATTAGATATATCTGGAAGGCAGTCATTGCTCATGCTAAACTTTCCCTTGCTCAATCTCTTGGGTGTCTCTTTTTCAGTCAGCACAAAAGGAAGGCTGTCACCAGGGAGCTATAACTTCAAGCTGTTCTCTTTATGGACATTAACATCACGCAAGGCTAAGCCTGCAAAAAAAAAAAAAAATCCCTGAAAAAATCTTTCAGTTGGGAAATTCTTTTCTTTATTTATTACTGCAATTTATATGCTGTTCAATCTCCCAAAGGTCTCTAAGCCTCTCTGGTTTTCTCAGCCTTTTGGAATTTCCTTCAAATTCCTTTGGAGAGCTTTTCAACTTATTGTTGTGTTCTGTTGCATGTCACTCCATCATTTTATAGCTTCTCTAGCTGCCTATGGAGGGCATAGGAAATGGCCTTGAAGGACTGGAGGAAGAGATGCTATCAACATTATGGAGTCAAATAAGCAGGCCTTGAATTGTTCCAAGAAACTCATTTGAGGAAATGAATCTCAGTCAAGGCTCTCCCCAGTTCACACAAACATACAGTGAGGAACGAGGATAGGACAGTCATATTGGGAAGATTCTGGTAGTATAAAAGTAATGCTGACCTATATGGCATTGGTTTCTTAGTCTGGTCTACCTTGTAAAGCTAACTGCCTGTCTTGCCTGATCTGAAAAAATCCTATTAAGGAGTCTCTTTGTTAGGCCTCCCTTTAAGATTTAATGGAAACATGAGAAGTATGGATATAATTCACTGTGTATAGTAGTGAAGGACAGAATACTCACTCAAACATCTTCCTCACTAAATAGCTAAGTAAATAAGCATTATGTTACCCATATCTCAAGGGCTGCCACAAAGACTGTGTGTGTGTGTTTGTGTGTGTGAACATATTCTCCTAAGCACCTGAGGCAGGAGAAAAAGCAAAGGATGGAAACTAATCAAGTAGAGAAGCAACCTAGCACTAAGGAGAAATTCCTGGCAGTGAGAACAGTTAATCAGTGGAATGACTTGCCTGCTCCACTGGAGGTTTTTAAGAAGAGATTGGACAACTGTTTGTCTGGAATGGTATAGGGTCTCCTGCTTGAGTAGGGGGTTGGACTAGAAGATCTCCAAGATCCCTTCCAACTATGTGATTCTGTTATGTTGAATCTTCACTATCATTTCATGTATGACATTTGCTTCGCCTTTGAAAAGAAATTGAAGGCAATTTCTTCTCCATAAACTTGGCAAAAAAAGTTGAAAAATACAGGGGGGGGGGGAAATCAAATATTTCACTAATAGAATTCTGGTCCCTTAAGACTACAGTGAGTTGCAGTATAAAATACTGCTCTACCTCTAAATCTAGCTGAAGAATTCTTTTGAAGAATTACCTAATTTTTGGTCTAGCTACTTCATAGAGTCTCCATGATTTTATAAATACATTTCTCAAAGGATTTGTTTTAACCATTATTGTCTATGTGCATTTCCTTTGTACAAATATGCACATTTGTATGGTTTGTTAAGGCAGCGTGTGGGATTTCTCCAGAGTACATGGTACGATGATGCATGTTTTATAAAAATGGGGGAATCTTTCTTCAGAAGTATTTAATTATATTCAGGCTTTAATGGACATGGCCAGTTTGATCAATGAACCCTCAGAAGAAAGATAAGGTTTCATTAAACGAAAATGAAGGGAAGGGAAAATGAAGGGAAAATGAAATTAGTTACATTTGGAAATTCACAAATAAACTATGACTAGGATATGGTCACCCACCATTCACCACTCACTATTTTCTTGTCATCCTATCTTAAACTGAGTACAAATAGAATGGATGTAATACCTATATTAGGCAGAGCAACCTTTTTATTAAGTGGCTATAAATAGCTATTGTATATGTTATATTTGTAAATAGATAACCTAATGCATTGTAGAGGAAAGCATAAACCACTTAATGTTCAGCTACAATGCATTAAGCTATTTGCTGACATTTGCAGCATGTGCTTAACATACCTTTAAAATCAAAAAGGCCCAATTATTCAGTATAATTAATGAATTGTATGTGTCTTTCCTTCTTAACAGTTTTTCCATGTCAGCATAGGATGTGAGGGTCCATATCTTATTACATTTTCATTTTATTACATTGCACTTCAAGAAATCGTATGATGAATATTTATTTTTGGTGGTTCAGTGGATCACTTGAGAAATAAGAAATATACTTACAGGGGGAAAAAAAAGCAAAAAAAAAAAGTATTGCTATTGGGAGATTCCAACCTAGCAAGAATATTGCTTATGCCATCTGTTTGTTTTAAGATCCTTTTGGTAAAGCATTCAAGAGCAATCCATGGAGCAGAAATATTTTTTAAAAAAATATCCCAATACGTTCAGAAATAATAGGCAATTTATCAGTAACAAAATAAGAATGGGCACTAGACACTGAATGGAAATGCCACAATGTCACCATAGCTCCCATATAGCTTTTGAAGTTAGCAGCGAAGGCTTATTACTTTTATTATGGATTTGCCTGGGCTTTGAAATCATTAGGTGAAACAATTCAGATCCTTTGCAGGATCTAATATATGGATGATGGCAGCCTTCCTTACTCTGGGGGCCAAAAGTCAACTCCCAAAAGTCCCAACCAGCAGTGTGAGGAAGACAATGTTTATCAAAAATTGAATCTACTCATGTGACGCAATGCGTCATGTTCTTTTTCAGTCCAGGTCAGAGTTGAGACCCAAGTGATCTTCATCAACACTTAGTTCTCATCTTGTGTCATTGTTTATTCATAAATAAACAATACAAACTTGACTATTGCTCATAATTCCGGCAGATAAAGTTCAAAGAATTACAGAAAGACTGCATCAAAAATATAAAAAAGGCTTCTGTTATCTTCAGAGAAGCTCACCTTGAAATATTTGTGTGTATTTATATACTTGCACAAAAGCAACAGAATGAAATCCCAGAAAAAAAGTGGAAACAATTAAAGCATGTCCAAAAGATATTGATACCTAGCTTCTTCCATTTTAATTTTGCCTTTCCTTTGGAACTTCAAAGGAATTTATTGCCTCTTATATACCTACACAGCAATTTATTGAAGTAAATTATGAAATTATTAATTTAAGGTCATCCAAGTGAGATCCATGAGCAAACTGAACCTGGTTCTGCCTGGAGTCAATGTCTTATTTGCCATTGATAGGTGATGCAGTGGTTAGAATGCAGTATTGCAGGCTAACTCTGCTGAGTCCCAGGAGTTTGATCCTTACCAGTCAAGGCTGACTCAGCCTTCCATTCTTCCAAAGTGGGTAAAATAAGGACCCAGATTGTTGGGGACAATATGCTGACTCTGTCAACTGCTTAGAGAGGGCTGTAAAGCACTGTAAAGTGGTATATAAGTCTAAGTGCTAGAGCTATCTTCTATCCCCCCCCCCCAAAACATACTATTTACAAACACCATATTTTCTTATCCACTGTTAACATACAACAGTAGCAATGGCAAAAATATTGGTGTAGGGCAGACCTTTTTTGGATCGCGTGCCAAAAGCGGAGGGAGCACGGGGGGGGGGGCAGGTCGTGCGCAGGCAAAGATGGGCTGGAAGTTTGTCTGTAGGAGCCTTCCCTGAATGCTGGGGAGGGTGAAAAATGACCCTATGAGCAAACCAGAAGTCCGTTCCTGAACTTCCGATTTGCCCATAGGGCTGGTTTTTTGAGCTCTGGAGGCTTCCCTAAAGGCTCTGGAGAGCGAAAAATAGCCTTAAAAGAAGGCCGAAGTCAGCTGGCCAGTGTGTGCTGGAGCTGATAGGGCAACGCCTCGCTTGCCATAGGTTCACCATTACGGGTGTAGGGACTCCTGCTTGAGCAGAGGATTGGAGTAGATGATCTATAAGGTCCCTTCCAACTCTCATTTCTCTTTAATTACAGCATTCCAAGCAAAAATTGAAAGGCTAACAATTGAACGGCACAATAGATGGCTGGGGTTTGAGGGTGAGGGAGAGATGAAATAAAAGAGGAACACTTTTCTGTCTTTCTTCTGTTCCAAATCCACCAATATAACAAAAGAGAGGAAATATTAGTATTTGGAAAAGTAGTGAAATGAATATGTTTGTAATAAAATTAATGACAAAGTGCTTTTGTACTTATTCAACTGCTCAGAATAAATGCTTCATGGTTGGAAAAGTTGCTGCTCATTTAAGAATGTCATATTTCTCAGGTGATTGGAAAAATGCTCTGAGATATGTACATCAATTATGAACCTGCAAGAAGCCTGTTGAAAACTGTTAATGAAATTTAGTTTATCAAAATGTGACACAAGCCCTGAAATGTGAAAGATGTTCCTATAAAATGGACTCTAAATGGACTATTTTAAGGATACATTAATTTGAAGTAGAACAATATCTTTCTGAGGCTTTCAGAAAACTTATGTGATTGATGCTAAACTGATTGTTTGGAATCAGATACCTGTACATGAGCATGAACACACACACACACACACACACACACACACACACACACACATTTGCATTCCCCATCTCTGCCCATCTTTTATTTACAGCCTTTCCTAATAGTTAGAAGGTCATTAGACATAACTAGTTGGCCAGAATGGGTTTTCCACACATCAGTGCCCATTCCAATAATGTTGTAACTCACTTTTCTTTGATCTAGCTACAAATAAGTAACTTCTGACCAATAAATCCACTCTTTCCACTGCCTAAGAGTTGCTGACAATTTATGCCATGCTCAAGCTGAAATGAAACCAGTTCTTGAGCCTGGATAGAGGCAGGGACAACAGGGAACAGTCCATCTTGATATACTTTTAAATATCTTTTAGCTAGGAGCAAATTCAATGCAAAAATTCTAGCTCATAGGGATATAGATTTGCAACTTTTCTCAGGGGACCTATAAATTAGTGAATGGATTACAATGGGACATAAATATTTTATTTTCATCTGTGGCAGTTACAACCTTGCACTAAAATTTTTCATTTTGTTTAGGATGAACCCATTGCATTCATCCTGGCAGTTTGAAAGTTTGAAAGCCATGTAATATATGATTTTAGAAGATAAAACTGAATAATTTTGTGACTCTCAAAAATCCCCTTTCAACAGTAACTGAGTTACTGTTTAGAAGCATCTTATATTGAAAGAGATACCAGCCATCATTTATGATATAATAGCTCTAGTGGCCTGAAAATAATTTGAAGGCATGTACTGAGCAGAATTCAGAGTAGGACCAAGAAAAAGAACATGAGGACATGAGACAAAATGTGGCACCATGGAACAAAATTTCAGAACCAAAAACTGCACTGGGATACATGCTAATTTGAGGAAGCTCAATTGGAAGCAACTGGATCCATTTAGAGTTGGTTCAGGAAAAAAATTGAATGAAGTAGATAACCCTCACTCTGTCCAGGACCTAGGAGTACTCATCTCAAAAGATCTAAGCCCCAGAGCTCACTGTAACAGCATTGCCAAAAAGGCATTAAGAATTGTTAACCTAATTTTGTGAAGCTTCTTTTCCAGTAACATTGTACTGTTAACTAGGGCATACAAAACCTTTGCCAGACCAATTTTCGAATACAGCTTCTCTGCCTGGAATCCACACTGTATATCAGACATTAATACGATTGAGCGGGTCCAGAGGTATTTCATGAGAAGAGTACTCCACTACTCTGCTCACAATAGAATCCCTTATGCCACTAGGCTCAAAATTTTGGGCTTGGACAATCTGGAGTCTGCGTTTGGACCTAAGCATAGTACACAAAATTGTTTGCCTGTCAACATCCTACCTGTCAACGACTACTTCATCTTCAACCACAATAATGCATGGCCAAACAATAATACAAACTCAAGGTAAACCTTGAGTGGTCAATGCCTGGAATTCTCTACCTGACTCCGTTGTTACATCCTCAAAACCTGACAGTTTCAATCTTAAGCTGTCTACTGTGGACCTCACCTCATTCCTAAGAGGACCATCAAAGGGGCATACATAAGTGCACCAGTGTGCCTATTGTCCCTGTCCCCATTTACTTGTATTCATTTCCTTTGTTCATGTCCATGTTCATACTTATACCTGCTATCCTGTACATGTTTGACAAACTAACCAATCAATCAATCAAGTATAAACCTATCACTAAGGGGATACCTAGGCATGTTCCTTTAGCTGTATAACTGAGTGAAGAGTGCTCTCAACTGGAGAATATTTCTGCTATTTTTATTCTTACAAGAGTGCAAATTCATTCTTACAACTGAACAGAGATCCACACACACATTTAAACTAAGCACCCAGTCATTCTGTGTCATAGGAATAGTGAAAGTTAGTGATGCTTTTCAGACAAAATGATGGAGAGAAAAAACAGCTGAAAAAAAATAAAATTTATATGACAGAACTCACTATCATGGCCCTGAAACACAGAACATGCTCCCTAAATCTGGATTGATTGCAGTGGCCCAAAAATTCATCTGAGGACCCAGATTGTTGGGGGCAATATGCTGACTCTCTGTAAACCGCTTAGAGAGGCCTGAAAGGCCTATGAAGCGGTATATAAGTCTACTGCTATTGCTATTGCTATCTGGCCGAAAGGGAAAGCTTGGCGAAGCTTGGTGAAGTAATGGTGCTTTCTTGGAACAGCAGGCAGTTCCTTAAGAAAATAGGCAAGAATTCTGTATTTTAAAAGTACTAATTTTGTCCAATTACTATGATTGTATGCCAGCAGAATTGGAATTTGCTTGAGTTAGAAGTGAAATGAGTGAAGCAAAAGGATGAAAAAACACCATAAAGTGAGAAAATACAGGAATAAATAGATCTGACAGTTGTAACTCCTAGCACCATTGCAATAATCATTCAAGTTATATTGTTTAATGTCTGCACCAGGAAATTACTGCAACATTATGCAACAATTCATAATTATGTTGCTTTCACTTTCAGTTCATGTAATTTATTTTCCTCCTCTAAATCAGTGATCTAAACCATTAAAATTTCCCATTACTTTAACAAGATTACTAATTATTTTCAGACCTATAGATCAAATAATGCTTGAAAATTCATTATATATGCAGTGTATGCCAAATAATAATGCTTGTATCTTCCAAACATGGGCAAGAATTTGGGGAAGGCATAATTTTTGCAAAGAGATTTGATTTATTTTGTGTGTGTATGCATGTGTATGTATGTATATACCAGGGGTGACTACCTGCCAGTTCTAATCTCTTCTATAAAAGAGGTTCCACAAATCTACAGTGCTGTTTAGAACTGGTTCCAGCTTCCCCCCCGCCCATCCGCACATCATCAAGATGAAGAGCGAGAGGAGGTATTCTGGGAGTTGAAGTCCACAAGTCTTAAAGCTGTCAAGTTTGAACACCCCAGGTTTTTTTTTTTCTAAAGGGTTAGGGGTGCAAGGGCCTTGTAACTTGACAGCTTTAAGACTTGCACACTTCAATGCCAGAGTTCCTGAGCCAACATGACAGGAGGAGGAATTCTGGGAGTTGAAATCCACAAGTCTTAAAGCTGTCAAGTTTGAACACCCCTGGGTTTTTTTCCTAAAGGGTTAGGGGTGTAAGGGTCTTGTAATTTGACAGCTTTAAGACTTGCAAGCTTCAAATGCCAGAGTTTTTGAGCCAACATTTTGATTGCTAAGCAAGAGTGTTGTTAAGTGAATTTCACCACATTTTACAAGTTGGCCATGCCCACCCAGTCACATGGCTGGCAAGCCACTCCCACCTGGTCACATGGCCAGCAAGCCACTCCCACAAAGCAGGCCACACCCACAGAAGAGGTTCTAAATTTTTTTGAAACCCACCACTGTGGGAGGGTGTTGATTTTTTGTAACACCACTGATAAGGTTTTATCATGTCCATGTTCTTACTTATACCTGTTATCCTGTACATGTTTGACGATAGATATATAGATAGATATATAGATAGATATATAGATAGATAGATAGATAGATGATAGATAGATAGATAGATAGATAGATAGATAGGTAGGTAGGTAGGTAGATAGGTAGGTAGGTAGGTAGGTAGGTAGATAGATGATAGATAGATAGATAGATAGATAGATAGATAGATGATAGATAGATAGATAGATAGATAGATAGATAGATAGATAGATAGATAGATAGATAGATAGAATATAAACCTATCAGTAAGGGGATACCTAGGGATCTTCCTTTAGATTCCTAGCTGTATAACTGGGTGAAGACTTTGCTTGCAGATGTGAATCTAATTTGTATGTTATTCAAATCAATTCACTTCTTTCTTAACTTGTATCTCCTGCTTTTTTCATTGCCCATCCCCCTGGAAGGGGATCTAATCTATGATTTCCCAATCCTAATTTTACTAAGGATCTACCACCAGGAATAACAACAAAATTAATATATAAAAAAGTCTTGCTTCGTAATTGACAGCATTTTGGCTGAAGAAGTGAGAGTTGAAGCTTCATTTCCTGCACTGAATGTAAGCAAAATTTGCAAGGGCATCTGGCCCTTGTAACCTGGTGGGAGCAGTCAACTCCGTTCTAAGATGCTACTGAGCTTCTTTTCTCATAAGGTTGCACAGCAGTTGCGGAATTCTGGGAGTTGAAGCTGCAATGGAGAAACACTGATTTAGACCATATCTTTGCCTCTCATTTTTTGAAGTTTTTCTATGTCAATTTAATTCTGTTAAACTTGACAGTAACAAGCCAAACACCCTGGAATTTATTCCATGCTAAAGCTGTAGAACTATTCTAGTTTAGCAGGATAAAGTTTTGCAACACTGGAAGGCACTGCCACAGAGTTTAGAGCATTGATCTTTGAAGTTTAGATTGTGCCCTGGGAGGCCCTTAATCTCTAGAAGCATTAATGAAACATATAATGATTTGGATTATTTATCTACTTAATTCAGTGAAAGCAAGCAGTTCGAATGGATAGAGCCATTTCCTCCTGAGACAGAATACTTTATATGAACTGACTAAAACTTGTCTTCTTCAAGAAAGCTGGGAGGCAGACAATCCTTTCTTTTTAGAAAAAAGAATTCAGGCTGACATACTGGGATCATTTTGGGATGGTTCATTAAGGATAGAAGTAGATGAGGTAAGGAGGGACGAGAACAAAGACTAAGATTTATTTTAATGGACTTCTGTTCATAACTTGATATAAGGGGGGAATTCAATAAGAAACGTCCACCATATGTGTAAAGTTTGAATGATGACAATCACAGAATTATAATTCTTTGGACTATGATATAAATTTCATTGGTTTTTGTGCGTGGTGGAAATGTTATTTTAAATTACAAATCTGTTGAGTAATTAAAAATAAATTAAAATTAAGCACTTGGTAATTCATTTCCTGAGTGTGGGTATCTGAGACTTCGGATTCTTGATAAGAAAATTAATCATAATTATAATGAGCCAGATCATTACCTCTATATTATGGTCTTTGGGGAACTAAGAATCAAATTCAACAAAGCTTATTTACATATTGATGAAGATGACGGAAGTAGCCGAGACAGCAAAATTAACTTGTTTGCTCAGAAATTTCATAGTACATTTATTAGTGACTGGAA
Organism: Thamnophis elegans; assembly: GCF_009769535.1. NCBI lineage: Eukaryota > Metazoa > Chordata > Lepidosauria > Squamata > Natricidae > Thamnophis > Thamnophis elegans. Next base: position 67,500,971 of record NC_045545.1, read on the forward strand.
ACCCCTTATGGACTACTTGCTGAAAAAAGAAAAAAAATGAGCTGATGATTTATGGATTTGATGATTAGAAAAAGGATAAATTATGGAATGAAGTAAACTTTGATGCAATCTTGAAGTGAGGATAAATATAAATGTACTTGTAACTACTATTAACAATATTTTTATTATTCTCTTTTCTTTTCCTTCTTTTCTATCTTTCTTTCTTTTTCACTTTTATATTACTTTTCTCCATTTGTCTTATTTTTAACTTAAAATCTATATTGTTTTTATTTCATGGAAAAACTTTATAGATATAGATCAGGGCTGTCAAACTTGCAGCCTGCAGGCCAGATGCATCATATGCTGGCCACAGCCACGCCCAGTTCACCAAATGAAAAAAAGTTGCTATAAGTCACGTGATGACGTAAATTTGACATCCCTGATATAGATGTTATAGACATATCTATATATAGCACAGGGGTGGGTTGCTAATCCTGTTCCAACCAGTTCGGTTGGAACGGGGCCGGCGGCGTCCTCGTGCACGTGCGCAGTTCACGCATGCGTCTTAGTACCTGCGCGATGCTCCAGCTGCTCGCGGAGACTCGCGCAGGCGCTGTATGTGCCATCCAGCTGCTCATGGAGAATCGCACAGGCGCTGTATGTGCCATGCTCCTGTGTGGAAGCGCAGAAGCCTTCAAAGACCGGTAAGGAGCGCGGGCGGGCGGGTGGGCCCTTCACCGTTCCCAGAAGTTACTTATTTCCGGGTTCGCTGACCAACCGGTTTGCGGGGACCGCCGTGAACCGGTTGAAACCCACCACTGATATAGCATCATGAATCATGAATCTCACAATTCTAAATTACCTTTTATTTAATTCCCAAACAGGTTTCATTCACTGCTAGGTAGTAAGAAATGTCTCTCATCTTTGGTTGCTCAACATTTTCCCAGGAGTGGGCTTCAAAAATTTTAGCCCTGTTGCTGGGTGGCCATGGTCATGGTGGGCATAGCCTAGTCAGCCTCCTGCACCATGATGAGGGGGAGTTTTTTTCTCTCCCCAGCATCTGGAGGTTTTTCTCAAGTCTCCGGAAGGGTGAAAATGGCTTCCACGGGCTCAGGAGACTCTCTGGAGGCTATCTGGAGGCTGGAAACAAGCCCAGTAGGTCCATTTTTCACTCTCTCTGAGCTTCCGTGTGTGCCCTGCACTTATCTGCATCCAAAACAGGACTCCTGGGAGGGATGGGGCAGGAGGGTAGGGGCCCTCCAAGAGTAGGATTTGGAAGTTCTCCAAACTGCCCAGAATCTTAGCTAGAGGTTCTCCCAAGCCCCTGCAAACCCCCAGCAGCCCAATCCTGCATATACCATGTGTTTCATGTGCCCCAGTCATTATTATATTTATATCCAATTGAATGGTACCAAGCAGGCCAAAATCTAAGAAACAAAAAGAGATGCATAATCAGAAACTTCCGGCACCAAATCTAAAATAAACCATGGGAGGGTAATTATAAATCAAATAGCAAATGCATCATGTGAAGGCAGGTCTGGGTAATCTCATTCTAAGAGCCTCCTGTAGATTCAGTGTAAGGAAACAGTACTGTGGTTCCAATCTAATCCTTCTGTATCTTTAAAATTCTGTATTTCAAAACAGCCCTTAGAAATGCTTTCATATTTCCTCTGTGATTTTCCGACGTTCATACAACTTATTGATCCCATGCCAACCTAATTAGATCTTTGGTCTTATCTGGCAAAGGTGGGGTTTTTTTGTATATTCAATCTATTAATTCAACTGCCATTACAGGTAGTCCTCAACTGAGCCCCAAATTTATTGAATTGAATTGAATTGAATTTATTATATTTCTATGCCGCCCTATTCCCAAAAGGGACTCAGGGTGGCTCACAACCAAGTCAGGGAGGGGGATACAAATAGGAAAAAAGAACATGGACAAAACAATACCACAATTTAAAAACACTCAACAACCATACCATTCGAGCGGGGAACAAGAACTCATTAGCCCCAGGCCTGTCGGAACAGCCAGGTTTTAAGGGCTTTGCAGAAAGCCTGGAGGGTGGTGAGGGTCCGAATCTCCACGGGGAGCTCATTCCAAAGGGCCAGAGCAGCCACAGAGAAGGCCCTCCTCCGGGTGGTCACCAGTCGGCATTGGCCAGTGGATGGAATTTGGAGGAGGCCTAATCTGTGGGATCTAATCGGTCTGTTGGAGGTAATTGGCAGCAGGCGGTCTCTCAAGTACCTAGGTCCAATACCATGAAGGGTTTTATAAGTGACGACTAGTGCCTTGAAGCATATCCGAAGACCAATAGGCAGCCAGTGCAGCTCGCGGAGGATAGGTGTAATGTGGGTGTACCGAGGTGCACCCACAATCGCTCGCGCGGCTGCATTCTGGACAAGCTGAAGTCTCCGAATGCTCTTCAAGGGCTGCCCCATGTAGAGCATGTTGCAGTAGTCCAGTCTTGAGGTCACAAGGGCACGAGTGACTGTTGTGAGGGCCTCCCGGTTAAGTTAGCGACGCAATTGGTGCACCAGGCGAACCTGGGCAAATGCCCCCCTGGTCACAGCCGACAAATGATGTTCGAAAGTCAGCTGTGGGTCCAGGAGGACTCCCAAATTGCGAACCCTGTCTGAGGGGCGTACTGTTTGACCCCCCCAGCCTGAGAGATGGAATACTTGGCCAATTGGTGGGAGGGAAACACACCAGCCACTCGGTCTTATCCAGATTGAGTACAAGCTTATGTTGTTAAGTGAGAAATTTGTTAAGTTTTGCCCCATTTTCTTGCCACATTTGTTAAGTGAGTCACTAAAGTTGTACAATTAGCAACACATTTGTTAAGTGAATCTGGATTCCCCATCGACTTTGATTGTCAGAAGGTAGCAAAAAGGGATCACATGACCCCAGGACACTGCAACCATCATAAATATGAGCCAGTTGTTAAGCATCTAAATGTAAATCACATGACCATGGGGATTCTGCAGCAACAATAATGTGAAAAATGATCCTAAGTCACTTTTTCAGTGCTGTTGTAACTTTGAACGGTTACTAAATGAACAATTATAAGTTGAGGACTACCTGTAATCCCTTTTGGAAATTCTTATTCCTTCTCTTTCAGTGTCTTCTTACTTCACTGGAATGTGAAGGCAATTGACTGTAAAGATAATATCTAACAATGCTAATACCTTTGCCATACTTTGTTTGAAAGGGTCTTTGGATATACCATGTATAATTTCAGTCCCCATGCATCTGCTGATGACTCAGAGGAAAATTATTTCTGTTGTTAAGAAAAACAAAAACTTCCACAGATGCCATGTGCCCACTTGGTTAATCTATTTGAAATCAGCTATCCACATATTTACTAATGATAAATTACTTTTAATACTATTTATTCTCTAGCTTTGAATAATTCATAGACGTTAATAGAAGGAGAATTCATAGAAGTGTATCTATAATGGTAATCATGACATGGAAAAGAGAGCCTTAATCCACATAAATTATTCTAAGGCATTCATTATTTATATGACTCTTTACCACTATGCCACATTTAGAGGGAGAATTCTGTAAATGACTTAATATTTACATTAGGGTTTCATGGACTCAAATGCATATTTCCAAGTGGTTTAATCTTCTCTCTCTCAATTTGATGTGATACTTTTTGTTTTGATATTTTAAAAATAATCCTAAATGATTGGATGAATTATATTGTAGTAGAAATGGCAGGTTTCTATATTTGAATCCTGTTCAGTAACATTTTTTCCTTGAAGAAATAATTACACCCCCACCCATCCACCTCCCCACACACTCACCCCCGACCAATGTCACATATCTGAACTGCCCAACTCCCTCAAAGACCTTGTTTTCTCTGCCTCAACAATATACAAAGCAACATTGCAAGTTACAATCCTGAGAGACATCTTTAATAAGAGTGGTGGGTTAAGAAAGCAGTTAATAATTGTTGGTCCTAGAATGATTATTAGACAAATTATAAACCAAACTGTCTATGAGCATCCATTAAAAAACATGTTTATAAGGATTTTTCAAAGAACAAATCATGCTGAAATTATCTTCCTTGCCAGAGTAGTAATTAAATTGGGAAGAGTGAAATAAACATGTTTCTTTCATTAGCATTCTGCATCAATATTCTGCCTGTCATTCTTAGAAATGATTTAGCCATTGATACAAGGAAATGGAAACTGGTAAAAATGCCTCAACCACCTGTAGACTCCATTCCAGTCTATTCCAGTCCGTGTATTTATTTATTGAGATTGATTCAATTGAAACTGACTTGGGGCAGATCTGCAGGTACAACTTGATCCATTCCATTGCCAGTCCAGGCTTCCTCTAGTGTCACAATGGCAGATCTCATCCTTGTCACACTCCCAGCTATTGCAAATGTCTCTTGCACCCAAGTGTTCTTGTTTTAATTTAAAACTTATGCTTTCCAACTTGAATTGTTCTAAGTGCTTCAGAGCACTCCAGCACTTCATTCCATTTGAGTTACAGCCCCAGTATAATTGGGGTAGTCCAGTAGCTAGTCTCTGTCCAGCAGCCATTTTGTTAGGGGCTGCTGGATGGGTACATTCTCTGATGGTAAGATTTACTGTTGTTTTAAAATATTGTGACTGAACTAACAATGTTTCCAGAAGGAAATGAATGATTCCCCAAGCCTAGAAGCTCATACTCCATTCAACCTGTAAACCCCTTCAAGTTCTGCTCAGGCTGCCCAGCACTGCTGTCTTAGCCCTGCCCACACTACTACAAAGTTTGTTTTCTTTTTGTTGAAAATATGTTAAATTTGGAATAAAAAGAATGTTGCTGCTATGATGCTGAAATACTCTTCCCTCCCTCCCTCCCTCCTTCCATTCCCCTTCCTTCCTTCCTTCTTTCCTTCCTTCCTACCTACCTACTTACCAACCAACCAACCAACCAACCAACCAACCAACCAACCAACCAACCAACTTCTTATAGAAGAACTAGAAATGAAGAAGAAAGAGTTTTCTCTTTTTGGGATTATCAAAACTAGGGTGCTAAAGGGAAAAAAGAAAATGTAATGTAGCAAAGCGGGATAATATGGAAAGGTGGGGATTTGAAGGATTCCATGGGCGCACCATCTGGGAAAGCAAAGGAGAGGCATAGGACTAATGAGGAAAGAACAATTCCCAAAAGTAAAAGGTAGGTCCCAGCAGATTGCTCCAGAAGGACCCAGTCAATGTGGCTTCCCTTCTTGAATGGATAGGAAGGGCAAAGAAACCAAAGGTTTCATTGTATTAAGCCTGACGTAGAAGAAAGATCTCTAGTACCATTAATAGTAAATACTATAGTTAGGAGAATGGTTGACAATGATAGACTTTAAGGACCAGAGTTTTTGACTAAGGGACTTTCCTTTCTTTTGCTCTGGCGATTCTTCAGATCAGTTGCAGGGAATAGATAACAGGTTTAGCAGAAACGACACTGAATTTAGCTAATTCAAGGGACAGAGCTGGCAGTAAATAAACAAGAACTCATTTGCAGTCAGCCATGGAAAGGAAACATTTTTTAGTCACTGCCATAAAGTGGCTGCTCATTCACCTTTATTACATCCGAAATGTGTCCAGTGAAGGATGCAGTAGTAAATTTCCACATGAGCAAATTCCACCTAGTCTAAAAGGTTTAGGCCCACCTCTCTAATTTAATGGTTCACCTCACCCACGAGAGCTTCTGGGGTGATTTTTAATTACTAAGCATGAGTGCATGGAGAAGAACAAGCAATTTGCTCACAGTGCCTCCTCCCAAAGGAATAATTATCATTGATGGAATATTTAGAGAATTCTAGTCTCTCTATTTAAAATAATGCCACTAAGCAATGGTGTTAACATGTGAATAACATCTTGTGATTGGATTAAAGCCTTCCACAGAGATCTATTGCAGGTTTGGAAAACCTATCACCTTTCAGATATTGATGTACTACAATTCCCAGTAACACCAACTAAGGCAGAAGGATGCTGGGACTTGTAGTTCAATAGCATCTGGAGGCCTACAGATTCTTCACCCTTCATTCACTGCAGCTTATCACAGCATATTGGTGGTCTATCAGGCCTGGTTAGTACTTAGATAGGAGATGATCTGGGAATCCAGAATTGTAGACTAGGAAGTCTAAAAGCTTCCTAAAAGTTCAGTGACAAATCACTTCCATACTGAAACCAAACAAACTGCATAGGTATGTTTCTTTACTCATTCACCTGGAGTTGAACTCAGTTTGAAGGTGTCTTTAAAATACTGTATATTTTACAGTACATCAGATTATATAATTATTTATAGTATTAACACTTTTATTCAACCAACCAATGTCTTATAATAGTTGTAAAATCTTCTCAGATGACTATAACACAAGTTAGAAATCAAAAGAACATGAGTTCTAGTACGACCTTAGGTGTAAAAGCTGGTTAGGTGACTTTGGGCCAGTGACTCACTCAGCCCACCCATTTCACAGAGTGGTTGTGAGGAAAACAAGAGGAGGACTATTAAGTATGTTCACGTTTTGAGTTATTTATAACAATAATAAATGTGTGGGATAAAAATAAAAAATAAATATTTTTTATAAATAACTAGCTGATAACCTGGCATTGTCCTGGTATTTATTTATAGGGGGAAAGTGTCTGGACCAAATGTAATTTCTAATGTTGGATTTTCCCCCTTACCAGAGGGAGACCCCTTGTGGAGTACTGTGAAGCCATTACCATGGCAACTCCACTGTGCTGTACAGTAGAGCCATTTTTATGGCAATACAGTAGAAGCCATTTTAAGGACAATAGGCTTTTATCTAACAGAACACACACACCGAATGGTGTTTGGGGTGTCTTACCCCACATTATTTTTGCTCCAGAGAGTAAGTCATCTGTGTACCAAGTTTTGTTGAAATTGCTCAAGTTGTTCCAGAGTTATGCTGGAACATTGACACACACACAGTCATTTTTATATATTTTTATTTATGAATTCTACATAAACAAACAAACAAACGTGTGTGTGTGTGTGTGTGCGCGCGCGCGTGTGTATGGCCAAGATACTCACAATCTTACACGGGAAAAGACCCGAATATGCCAAGACCTGCATACCTGTACCCATGAAAATCTACGAATAGATATATAGATGATATATAGATATAGATATAGATATAGATATAGATATAGATATAGATATAGATATAGATATAGATGATATAGAGATAGAGATAGAGAAAGAGAAAGAGATAGAGAGATAGAGATAGAGATAGAGAGATAGAGAGATAGAGAGATAGAGATATAGATAAAATCTTCAAAAAAGATTTTGAAGAGATAGAGATAGAGAGAGATATAGATATAGATAAAATCTTCAAAAAAGAGCCTGAAACAGCTGATCATCAGGAGGCTGGTGCTGAAATTGAAATTGAAAGTGAAACTTGCTGTTTGGTGCCAAGGAGGCAAATTGCTGGGAGGCAAAGGCAGATTTCACCCCTCCCTTGTTTTCCTCTCCAAAAGCTAGGTGCATCTTATACTCCGGAACATCTTGTACTCTGAAAAATAAGGTATTCTACTTGTGCTAATTTTTATCCTGTTGTTATGTTGGGCAGGGTTACACAAACCTTGGACTTTTTCCAAATGCCACCAAAGACTACTTGTTAAAATAATCGAGCAAGAAAATGATTAAATAAATTGGAAGCAATCAAGTTATGTGCATAATTGATCTTAATTATGACTTTAATCTAGTTTTTGTTCTGGTTTCTATCACTTATTTATCCTATCCATGTCTACTTTTGGAATGTAGTCCTTTGGCATGCTACTCATAGATGAAGTGCTGCCTTCAGCCATGAAATGATTGCATACTTCTGCTGTGGTCTCCTAAGCCCAGATCTACTCTTTACTTCTGACTCCTAAAGCAATTTTAGAAATGACAAGTGCAAATACTTCAAAATAAATATCTATTCTTGACCTCTGGAGGTATCACTTCCACTTGCCATGGTTATTGCCAGTTCAAAACAGTTGGAGGCTGAGTAAGAGTTATGTCAGTGAAGTTGGCAGTTTGATACATGTAGCAAAATATTATTATTTTTTCCTGGCAGAACAAATAATCAGTTTTTGGAGCTAGGAAGTCTTGGATAAGCAAAATAAATTATTAACGATGTGTTCAAGCTTTTTGGTTAGGAAAGACATTTGCTCACACTCAATATAGTTTCACTTAAAAATAATATTCAAGTTAGAGATACAACTTTTGAATGTTCTCCATATACTGTGTTTAAGACCATCTTTAAGGCATTATGAAAAATGTCAGTAAGTTCCTATGTGATTTTACAAGTAAGTGTACTCATATTTTGAATTGAACTCTCTACACCTAAGATATAAACAAAAACATAAGGCTTTGGTTCTTGTCCATAAAATATATGGACTAAAATTCTCTAAGTGCTTGCAGTAACAATAATCCTTTCAATGTCTTTGATAGCTGGCTTTTTTTTCTAGTTCCAGAGCACCTTATATAAATAAAACACAGTGAACTGTTCTAAATTTGTTGATTGATAAGTTGTTTTTATGTTCAGTACATGTTATTTGCCTTTAGTATAAATATGTAGCGAATGCAGTGGTCCAGAGAGTAATTAATACTAAATTATCAGTGAGTCATAGAGTTAAATTTTATACATGTTTTCCAGTTCATAAGATTAATACTGGAAAAAAGAAACTAACAAGTGAACTAGTTAATGGACCATGTTTTCCAAGTGTAATAGCTTAGTGTAAGGTGAGAAGGATAACATAGTAAAACTGTGATAAAATGTTAGAAATACAAACGTTTACTATGCAAGCATAACTTTTCTTGTTCATTTTTGCTTTGGAGTTAGTATACAGCTTGGCCTAAATTTTCTCCTTCCATTTCTTTCTATCTTTCCTATTCTGTCTGGTGAAAGGGAAGTTATTCTTGAAATTTGTTTCATATGTAGGAACGTAGTAGGCTGAGCAAAAGAGAATTTGCCTGATACAACCAGGGAGGTTGTATCTTAGGAAGAGACAATTGATGATGAGTGTCGCTTTTTGAAGGGGGAAGATAGTGCCAACCTTATGAGAAATGTTGACAGATCTCCTGCCAGACAAACAATTCCTTTTAAAGGAATTTGTGGAAATTTCAAGTCTTCCATTCCTGATCAAGTAGGAAGTGGGTATAAAATGACAAATCAACCCCAAAGACTATGGTGGAAACTGATTTCACAGATCTGTTTTCTCACCAGACATAGAACCCAAATGATCATCTTGAAGGACTATTTGACAAAGGAACATACAGGGGTAGTCAACTTTGCTTTTGCTCCTGGTTACCTCAGTTGCTTTTAATATTAAATTGACCATAGAATGTTTCTTCACCAACTTAGGTAGCTAGGGATTGGGGGTCCCAGCATTGTTGAGGTTCCATAAGTTTCATAAAGTAGGACTGGGGTGTATTTGCTCTGCTCCGTGGTTGCCAGGCTGCAATATTTCACAATGTTTGAACTTGTTTGCTTTTCTATTTAGCATTTGATGAAGCTGTTGGGCACAATTGCCAGAGATGGTAGGACTGGATGCCATCTCTGTGCTATCTGCCGCCATCCCCATTTCTTGTTTGATGGGGCAAGCATGTTCATTCCTGTTAGGTAAGCTCCCTGTTGGGAGAGCGAGTACGTTCAGAGAAGCGTTGTGAGAGTGTTGTTGGAGAACACACAAACCAGCATGCAGAGACACTGCAGTTTAAGTAGGCTTTTACTTTCATAGAAATAGAGGTATCAGAGTCCATTAAACAATTCAAGTCATACACGGATAAGAGAGTCAGTCATCAATGTCTTTCAGTTAAGGGATAATCCAAATAACATAGTCTAGTATCATATAATCAGTTCAGTACTCAAAGTTTGTTAGCAGTTGCAAAACTTACAATAGCTCACGGCACTTTCTAACATACAGCTTCCAAAACACTCAGATCAGATCAGCCCAGCACCTAATGAACAGAGAGCTAACAGTCATTCTGGATCCCTCTTATGGCTGATTGAGGAAAACAGCAACCTATCACATTTTACAATATGATTTAAAGAAATAGGTATAGCATTGTTACATGATTTATATATTGCCAACCCAACCGTTAGATTATATTCCTAACAATTCCTATTAGGAATGGATTGCAGGATGAGATTTTTAACAGATTTAAATTAAAACCACCAATAATTGCAGGTTTCCATAACTCTCAGTCACTTGGAGGAAGACATTCTCACCCCAATTTGCCCTGGAGCGGCTAGGAGTCCTTGTTACTATCTGAAGAAGATTTAACTACTGCATCTCTTTCTGATGAGACCAGGCCTGGCCACCATTATCCACGTGTCAGTTACCTTCTGCTTAGAGCAGTGAAATGGCCTCTCGGTGGGGATATTCTTAAAGAAGGTATGGAAAATGCAGCAGGTACAAAATACAGCAATTATATTCATTTTGGCATTCTGATGGGAACATATAATACCAGAATTGGCCAAGTTCCATTAGCATTCAGCTGTCTTTTGTGCCCCATTCAAGGTGCTAGCTATTTCATATAAATCCCTATATGACTCAGTCTTGTTGTGCTACAAGGAACAGCTCTCTTCATGTATGGCTACATGGGAGTTATGATTGCAATCTGTTCCATCTGTTCTTTTGGCTTCTTCTTTGTGTTAAGAAGAAACTAAAAATGTACTTGGGTACTTTATTTATATTGTTTTTCCTGAATGTTCCATTTCTTTTTATTTATTGTAATAACTTTCTGCTCATTTAACATTTTGATCCTGTTTATAATGAATACTATGATTTAGAATACTTTGTAAATGACACTGTGAATTTTATTTTGTTTTTTGCTTTGAAGTGTATTATTTGTCTGTGGCTAACTGCTATGGGCTGGCCTATTGATTGAAAATATTCAATATATACATAAACAAAATGCATCACAAAATGTAGGTGGGCTGATCTTATGAAGTAGAGTTGATGAGTATCAGTAGAACAGCATACATTTAATTATGAATGGAAGAGTTAGTGTCAGAAAGTATGAATTGGTATCTAGCATGTGGATATTCAGGAATGTAGGAATCCAAGAGCTAGTTCTGCATATTTTCAAAGCCCACAGTTCAATATTGTTCTTAAGTTGGAAGTTGGATGTTGTTCACAAAAGTGGCACATGCATTCTGGTTTTTAAATTAATGCAAAATTTTACAAGTCCCCATTCTCAAGAATAAACATATGTAACAAGTAACACAAATATAGACTCTGGAAAGCCACCTAACTAAAAGCTAAACTCTTCCGTAAGTATATTACCAAGTGCAGTTGTAAGTCCAGCAGCTATAGAAGAATAGCACAGTACAGTACTACAGAAATGAATTGGGATGTGCATTAATCACAAGATTTGATTTATAAATTGTTTAGCTAATTCAGTAAGGAACCTAGTCTATCTTGGGCTGCTTCAGAAGCTCCCCAATTCAATTCCTTGCTTTAGGACTCCTATCACAGGACACTCAAAAAATAACTATGTTCACATTTTGGCAGAGTTTGATGGTAGCTACTAGCATACTAGTACCATTTGTGTAGATAAAAGTCTGCCAAAACACAGATGAAAAGATATGGCTGATTTTATGCAAATAGGCTGTCCTTCCTTCCTTCCTTCCTTCCTTCCTTCCTTCCTTCCTTCCTTCCTTCCTTCCTTCCTTCCTTCCTTCCTTCCTAGATGTCATGAGTTCTAGTCAAGCTAGGCACAAAAGCAGCTGGTTGACCTTGGGCCTGTCACTTTCTTTCAGCCTTAGCAAGGAGGCAATGGAAAACCACTTCTGAATAAGCTTGCCAAAATGCAGACTGCAGGGACCAGTCCAGGCAGTCTCCAAGCACAATTGAATGGAATAATTTTTCCATAGTTAGGGACATTTTACTTATGAACGTAAAACTAATGTGGGTAATGGGTGAAAAAGGGCAGAGAAGAGCAACCAGGATTATTAGGGGACTGGAGATTAAAATATATGAAGAATGGTTACAGAACTGGGCATGGCTGGTCCAGTGAAGAGAAGGACCAGGGGAGACATGAGAGCAGTGTTCCAATATTTGAGGGGCTGTCACAGAGAGGAAGGAGTCAAGTTATTTTCCAATGCATACGAAAGCCAGACAAAGAATAATGGATGGAAACTGATCAAGGAGAAATTCAACCTAGAAATAAGGAGGAACTTTCTGATAGTGAGAACAATCAACCAATGGAACAGCTTGCCTTCGGAGGTTGTGGGAGCTTCACCACTGGAGGCTTTCAAGAAGAGGTTGGACTGCTATTTGTTAGAAATGGTGTAGGGTCTCTTGCTTGGGCAGTGGGTTGGACTAGATGTCCTACAAGGTCCCTTCCAACTCTGTTAATCTGTTAAAAGTTTTTGGAGGTTAAATGTGCTAAATAACGGTACTGAACATTTTTTCATCCATAGTTAATCTTGTCTAAATGACAAGATATTGATAGATGCAGCATGGACAAACAACCCCAACAATAATAGTAGATTTGTGCTACCTGTTCTGTTCTTTTAAATTATTTCACACTCTGGCCCACAAGTTCAAAATAGGATAAATTTTGATTATTTGTTGGGATTATTCTGTCTATATATAAAGAAACTGACAAGAGGAAAACAAGTCATTTGTTAAAAGTGTAAGTTATTGAGTGGGTACCTTTAATACTATTGAGGAAAAGCAAAGTGATTTGTTTTTCAGACTAATGGAAATTGTTCTTAAAGTTTGACTGAGAAACATCATAAACCTCACTGGATTAATGACCATCTTGTCCAGCTTTTTCTCCTCTGAGAACTGCTCCTGGGATTTGGCTGAAGAAGATGCAGCAGTAACACAGATTATTTCTTGAGTGTGTCCATCTTTTAGTTATAAGAGGAGCACTCACTGTAGAAAGATATGTCTGGTTCAGGGACGTGCAGTCACTAGAGGCAAGGGAGGCGGAGCCTCACCAGTCTCCTCAGGAAAAAGAAAGAAATTTAAATACTTTAAAAAAAATAATTAAAGCCAAGATAGTTGCTACCAGATTCCAGCTCACAGTGGCTTGGTGTCTGCTTAGTGTTAACCAAAGCAGGAGGCGAGAGAACTCGGGGCCTCCTTTCCATGAGGAATTTTTTGCCTTCTAAAAGTTAAGAAAGAGTTAAAAGGCAAAAAAGTTCAGATGGAAAAGAGGCACTAATTCTCCCACCTCCTGATCTGGAAGCAGCGAATCATGTCTTCTTGAGCATGCTTACGTTGGGCGGGCTATTTCGGAGGGCGTGCTTCAGAGGAGAGATGAGTGGGGGAGAAGGAGGAGGCTGGCTCTTTGCTGCAGACCTGGGCGCTTGGCGGCTCCTGTGATGCAAAGTGCCCTGCCGCCCTCCCACTGCCCCGGCCTGCTTCTCCAGGCTCCGCCGCTGGAAGTCCCGGATCGCCTCTGGGGGAAGGCTGGGTGAGAAGTGGAGCAAAGCTTCTCCACGGCCTCCCAGCGCTACGCAGAGGCTCTCGCAGGAGCACATGCCAGCGGCCCAGAGCGGCCCTGGCTGCGAGACAAGGCAGCGCTTAAAGCAGCCATGCTGCCGCCACCGCCCCTCCTTCGCCCGGCGGGGCGTTCCGGGCGAAGGAGGGGTGGTGGCGGCGGCAGCGGCTGCTTTAAGCGCTGCCTTGTCTCACAGCCGGGGCCACTCCGGGCCGCTGGCCGCTGGCACGCGCTCCTGCGAGAGCCTCTGTGTAGTGCCGGGAGGCCGCGGAGAAGCTTCGCTCCACTTCTCACTCAGCCTTCTTTTGAAGATCGGAAGGAGGGACGCGACCACAGGGTGAACACAACAACTACTTTATTAACTGGTAAGTATGACAGCGATTCAAGGGAACGCGGTGCGCGCCCAACTATTTATATAAACAAGGCAGCCAATAGGAACCCGGGACTTGGGCAGCAACAGCTGTCAAGTCCCAGGTCCAATCAGAGCTAACTTTCGGCCGGCAACAGCCTCCTCCGCGTCCTGGCCAATCAGGACGGAGGAGGCTGTTGCTGACCTCCAAAAGGTGCTGAAACTTTAGTTAACCAACTGAGCCTATTTGCATGGCTCATTAATATTTAACACCCCTTCCCCCCAGTTCTGCGCATGCTCCCCGGGTGGAGCATGCGTAGTCCTGTAAATAGGCGGGGCGGCGCCGGACCCGTCCCGACCTTCGCAGTTCCACAGGAGTCGTCAGCGGAGGTGGACCTCCTTGTTGTAGCTCCTCCCGGAAGGGGGTGTAGCTCCAATGCACGCCTTCTCGAGAAGGCCCAGAAGGCGGGCTCAACGGCAATGGTAAGCAGGGACGTGGTGGCGTGTCCTAAATAATAGAGTTAGGTCTGGGAGGAGTGTCACTGGGGAAAGATGTAGCTTCAGGTGGGGCCTGTTCTGCGGCGGCTTGAGCTTTCTGTTGGAGGCCCCTGCAGGGGGCGCTCGGGTAGGCCGGGCCTGGTGTGGAGAAGGCCCAAGGATTCGACTCTCCGGATTGAGCTTCTGGTGGCTGATAGGAGAGGCCTGGTGTGGCAAAGGCCTCAAACTGCAACCCCGGAAGGGCGGTGTTGACTTCAACTGGGTCCGGACTGTCGGCCGGTGGCGGGAGGCACCTCCTTAGTTGATCCAGGTGGCGCCTCCATTGGGATCCATCAGCCAATCCGACCCTAAAAGAACAGGGGCCTGTCAGGGCGGTTATGGTGGCCGGAACCCATTGCGTAGGCCCAGAAAATGCGCGGGCCCATACTGTGTCACCCAGTTTAAACGAACGGGGAGGGATAACCCCCAGGTTGCTCGGCTGATCCCCTGAATACAATGGGTGTAGCCGGTCCAGGGGAGTCCGCAGACGCCGGCCCATCAAGAGCTCCGAGGGGCTTCGGTTGGTTGTAGGGCAGGGAGTGTAATGTTGGCTTAGCAGGTAAGCCGCCACTTTCTCCTGCCAGTCGCCCCGGTCCATGCTCCCCCAGAGGTGATCCAGGATTTCCAGCGACGGAGCTTGGAGAAGCAGCGGCCGCAGGCCGGGGCAGCGGGTGGGCGGCAGTATCGGGCGCGGCGGGGCACTTTGCATCGCGGGAGCCGCCAAGTGCCTTTGCTGCAGACCCGGGCGCTTGGCTGCTCCCGCGATGCAAATCCCCCCCCCACCGAGGCCGACCGCTGCCCTGCTGAGCTGCTTCACAAAAGGATGCCCAGCTGAGCCTCACCAGGTATAAACTTTACCGCACGTCACTGGTCTGGTTTGAATCCATGTTCTTGGATAGAAACTGTTCTTCATTCTATTTTTCTAATGCCATAAGGCCGTCAGAACATCCTAGAATGAGGGATTCTATAAATAAATTACTCATTGACAGAAATGATTCCTTTAGCTTCCCCACTACCTATTGTGAAGTAATGAATGGGTACATCTATGTCACTATTATAGCATGGCTTTAAACTGAATCTTTCATCTTTAAGCATTTCCTCTTGATCAGCAAACCAGGAAGACCAAAACTACTCTTTTCTTTTTCACAAGAAGGCAAAAGACAAAAGAAGGGGAAATGTCATATCATTCAAATCTTCTGTTTTGACTTTTTCCATAGAAATGAAAAGAACACTTTCCTTTTGTAGACTTTAAATACCATATGAGTTCTTTGTATGGGCAAATTTCTTTTAGAAACATAGCTTTAGTTTGGAGAACAAAGTCCCCCCCCCCTCTTCTTCTTCTTCCTCTTCTTTTTTTAACTTTTTGTGAGAAAGCAATAACCAAGCTGGACAAGCAATAATTTAGATGCGTGCATATTTCAAACACATAAAGAAGAAAGGAAAAATCTTTGTTCTCTACGCTAAAGATATGTTTTTGGAAAAAAACTTGTCCATGTAAGAAACATGGATTTGTCTAGATTATTGGTTGTCCAGCTTGGTTATTGCTTTCCCCCCTTTTATTTAGCTTAAAAGTAGAAGCATAACTGAAGGTGAAGATTTTTAAAATCTTTGCCTTCTTTCTAGAAATAATAAGTTCTACAATCAGCCCTTTTTGAAGCAATCGTTCTGCACACAGACACATTCATCCTTTATTTCAGTGTGTTTCTTCTGGATGAAAAAACAGAAAAGATCAACATGCACATTTTCTTGCCAATATGCAATGCTTCAGTTGATTTCATACAGTCAGGGGTTTAGGAAAGGTGAAATTAAAAACAAAACAAAACAAGATTTATACACAAATCATTACAAAGCAATAAAAAACCCAGGTAAAATGTACTTTTTGTTATCCAAGACGACATTATTATTACTTATTTCTTTTCTTTTTCATCTACTTAAACAAGTGGAGATGGAAACATGATCTGAATTAATATGAACATTCCGAGCATCTTCCTTGATGTCTCTCTCTACTTGGCATGCAGTTTGGCATGCAGCCCATTGGAATAGCACTACCTGACCTTATAAAATAATCACTTACAATTTGTTAGGTTTAATTTACATTAGAAATAGAAATGAGCAAGGGAATGCCTTGGAAAGACTATTATTTCTTTTAATGTCTCCCATTATAAAAGAATCAGAGTGAAACCATTCAGGAGAGACTGTTATTATATCTTTACCTCCCGTTGTCTTTTTTTCCTTTTTCGTTGATATCGTTCCCAGCTTTGTTGAGATTGTGACAAATTTAATTGCTAGCAAACAGTGGGAAATCTTGATGTGAGATCACATTTTGAAACTCCATAAAAGCATTCTGTGCATTAATTTAGGGTAAACAAGATGGTGGCCAGACGGTGCCAGTGTCAGATAATTGTCAGTAGCCACTGCTTCTTTTTCTCTCCCACTGGAAGGTATCCCCAAAGGCAACAGGCCAAAATTAATAAGAAAATATCTAGTGACTCTTTCTGGCTCATGAAAAGGAAAAATAAATCAAATTCAGGCCAAATTAATCAATGTACAAACTTAGTTACACGGTGAAACCACTGGATAAATAAAGACTGTTGCCTTGTACAATCCACTTCTACACTAATTTATGGACAACTTTTACATTTAAACCTTACTCGACAATTTTGAATCAATTGTTAATGGTACTATGTCTCATAGGGTTGTTATGAACGTAACATGGAAAAAGATATAAATGAAATAAAATGGAGAGTTAAATTTATTTCTGTTGAGAATAAAGGGCACAATGTACATAACAAATCACAAGTTGGAATGCAGGAAAATAACAGCAGAGATATCTGACAGTCCTGGCAAATAAATGGTGGGTGATAACAGGAGAGGAACTCTGCTCTAATCTCAATGTCATAATTTCTGAACAGCTTGCCAGGTTTAGTGGTAGATAAAAGAGACATAAGATGCAAAGTCTGCAACAATCTTGCTTGACTCCAAGAGAACTATAAGCAGCATTTCATTGGCACAGAAGACTAGTCTTATAATGGTTTAGCACCAACTTGTGAGCACTGATGTGCCATTAACTGCTGATAAGTGTTAAGTGGGTGTTTAAGATTTCAGCAGATAGCTAAACCAAGGGAGCAATGAAGCTGTGTTGTAATAGATAAGGATTTGTATTTCAGCTGTTGTAAGACTGCTCCATTTGTATGTGATATTTTTCTCAGCTGTGAAGACTTCTATTCAGGGAGATTATAGATCCACTAAAAAGCAGATTCATAGGTTGCAGCTTGGAGAAAACGCTGAAATACTGAAAAGGAGCTTAATGCACACATGCAGCGGAATAAACTCCACTCCAAGGACTAGTTCGCCCCAACAATTTGGGTCCTCATTTTACCGACGTTGAAAGGATGGAAGGCTGAGTCAACCTTGAGCCTGGTGAAATGCCAAATTGCAGGCAGCTGGCAGGCAGAAGTAGTCTGCAGTAATGCATTCTAACCACTGTGCCACCACAGTGGTTAATTACAGATGTCCAACCATTTTTTATAGGTTTTTATAGGTTTTATTTGCATTTGTAGGCCGCCCTTTTCCCTGAGGGGACTCAGGGCGGCTCACAGAAAACCAGGGAAGGGGGAAATACAACATTGAGACAACAACACATAATAAAATAATGAGCAACATGCATACAACATTCGGGCGGGGTAGGAATCCTTATCCCCAGGCCTGACGGGCGAGCCAGTTCTTCAAGGCAGTGCGGAAGGCCTGGACGGTGGAGAGGGTACGAATCTCCACGGGGAGCTCGTTCCAAAGGGTCGGGGCTACTGCTGAGAAGGCCCTCCTCCTTGTGGTTGCCAGCCGACACTGGCTGGCCGATGGAATGCGGAGGAGGCCTAATCTATGAGATCTTATAGGTCGTAGGGAGGTAATTGGCAGAAGGCGGTCTCTCAAGTATCCAGATCCACTGCCATGTAGGGCTTTATGGGTGATCAATAGCACCTTGAAGCGCATCCGGAGATCGACAGGTAGCCAGCGCAGCTCGCGGAGGATAGGTGTAATGCGGGTGAATCGGGGTGCACCCGCAATCACTCGCGCGGCTGCGTTCTGTACTAGCTGAAGTCGCCGGATGCTCCTCAAGGGCAGCCCCATGTAGAGCACGTTGCAGTATTCCAGCCTAGAGGTCACAAGGGCCCGAGTGACTGTTGTGAGGGCCTCCCGATTCAGGTAGGGTCGCAACTGGCGCACCAGGCGTACCTGGGCGAATGCCCCCCTGGTCACAGCCGCTATATGATGGTCGAATGACAGCTGTGGATCCAGGAGGACTCCCAAGTTGCGGACCCTCTCTGAGGGGTGTAAAATTTGACCCCCCAGCCTGAGTGTTGGATTATTGGCCAAATCTTTGGGAGGAAAACACAACAGCCACTCGGTCTTTTCTGGGTTGAGCACAAGCTTGTTAATCCTCATCCAGTCCATGACGGCTTCAAGCCCCCGGTCCATCACGTCAACCGCTTCATTGATTTGGCACGGGGCGGACAGATACAATTGAGTATCGTCCGCATATTGATGGTATCTGATCCCGTGCCTACGGATGATCTCTCCCAGCGGTTTCATGTAGATGTTAAATAGTAGGGGGGATAAGACCGAACCCTGCGGCACCCCATATTTTAGGGGCCTTGGGGACGATCTCTGCCCTCCCACTAACACCGACTGCGACCTGTCCGAGAGGTAGGAGGAGAACCACCGTAACACGGTGCCCCCCACTCCCACCTCCCGCAGTCGTCGCAGAAGGATACCATGGTCGATGGTATCGAAAGCCGCTGAGAGGTCAAGGAGGACCAGGATGGAGGGATGTCCTTCATCTCTGGCTCTCCAAAGATCATCCATCAATGCGACCAAAGCGGTTTCCGTGCTGTAACCGGGTCTGAAGCCTGACTGGAAGGGGTCTAGATAGTCTGCTTCCTCCAAGGACCGTTGGAGCTGGAAGGCCACCACCTTCTCAACAACCTTCCCCAGAAAGGGGAGGTTGGAGACCGGGCGAAAGTTGTTAAGGACAGCTGGATCCAAGGATGGTTTCTTCAGGAGGGGTCTCACCACCGCCGCTTTCAGTGCGGCGGGGAAGTTCCCCTCCCGAAGGGAGGCGGTTACAACCGCCCGGATCCAGCCTCGTGTCACCTCACTGCAGTTAGAAACCAGCCATGAGGGACACAGATCCAGGACACAGGTGGAGGAACTCACAGCTCTCATGGCCTTGTCCACATCCCCGGGGGTAACCTCCTGAAACTCAACCCAGAGCTGTTCTACTTGGTCCCCCTGTGCCTCGGCTGGAACTGCAGGTGTGGAGTCCAAGTCCGTCCGAAACCGAGCAATTTTGTCCGCTAAGAATTGGGCATATTCTTCAGCTCTGCCCTGCAAGGGTTCCCCCGTCTCCCTTTTGTTCAATAGGGAGCGGGTTATCCTAAACAGGGCGGCTGGACGGGACTCAGCGGATGCGACCAGGGAGGCTATGTGTGATCTTTTAGCTGCCCTAAGTGCCCTAGTATATTCCCTGGTGCAGGTGGTTACCATTGCTCGGTTCGATGCGGACTTATCGGACCTCCAACGGTGCTCTAGGCATCTCCTCCGGCGCTTCATCTCCCGGAGCTCCTCGGTGAACCAAGGGGGTCTCCGGGATCCGCCGCCTCGGAGGGGCCGCAGTGGCGCAATCCGGTCGAGGGCCTCTGACGCTGCCAAGTGCCACGCAGCAGCCAGAGTCTCTGCCGGACTGTGGGCGAAAGTGTCAGGAATAACCCCAAGCTCTGTCTGGAACCTTGCTGGCTCCATAAGACGCCTGGGGCGGAACCACCTGGTCGGTTCCTCCTCCCTACAGTGGGGGTTTGGCCTCCGGAAGTCGAGCCTCAGTAGGCAATGGTCTGACCACGACAGGGGTATGATGTCACTCCCCCTCAGACCAAGATCACACATCCACTGCTCCGAGAGAAATACGAGGTCAAGCATGTGTCCCGCTGAATGGGTTGGGCCTCGGATTACTTGAGCCAAGCCCATGGCTGTCATGGAAGCCATGAACTCCTGCGCCCCATCAGAGTTTTCACCGAGCGACGGCAAATTAAAGTCCCCCAGGACCATCAACCTAGGGAACTCAATTGCCAGCTCGGCTACCGACTCGAGGAGCGAGGGGAGGGCTGCTGCAACGCTGTTGGGAGGCAGGTACGTTAGCAGCAAACCCACTTGACCCTTGAGGTCCAACTTTAACAGCAAGGACTCACACCCGACAATCTCCGGAGCAGGGACCCTACGAGGAACTAACGACTCCCGGATAACAACGGCCACACCCCCACCCCTTCCCTGGGCTCTCGGCTGATGTAGCACCTGAAATCCTTCTGGGCACAGTTCTACAAGGGGGACTCCTCCCTCTGGGCCCAGCCAGGTCTCAGTAATACATGCCAGGTCTGCCCTCTCGTCTAAAATTAAGTCCCGGACGAGAGGTGCTTTATGTACAACAGACCTGGCATTTAGCGACAACAGCCTGAGACCAGGGTCCTGACTACTTGCGCCATCTGGTCTTGGAGTGGGACTCCTAGGGCCGGAAGGAGGGATCTCTGTGATGTAGCGAACCCTCCTTCCCCGGTAATGGCCTGCCCTAAAGTCCCCGCCGTATCTGCCCCTCCCTGTTACGACCGCAATACCCCGACCCTCTCCCGTGTCTTTAGTCCCCTCAACCACCCCCATAGCCCCCGCAATTCCCGGCAGGTCCTCCGAATCAAGCACACTCATTTATACACTCAAGCAATCCCCACGTAATAATTAAAAACACATAAAAAATACAACAATCATGGAATAATAAAAGTGGGATCATTTGACATTTGTTGGGGTGGGCTGATTGACCAGGCTGGCTGCTTTCATTTGATAACAACTGGAGTGCAGAGAAGTGAAATGGAGTAGCACTCTGTTGAACTTGTTTGTTAGTAGTTTGGTAGGTATGGTATGACTCAGAGGTGGGTTCCTACCAGTTCGCACCAGTTCGGTAGAACCGGTTCGTCAAATCTACTAAACCGGTTAGAAGAGGTTCCACCAGAAAGCAGGCCACACCTACAGAAGAGGTTCCAAAATTTTTTGAAACCCACCACTGACACACACACAGACAAATAGACAGACAGACAGACAGACAGACAGACTCACACAGAGAGAGAAAGAGAAAGAAAGGAAGAAAGAAATAAAGAAAAAAAGAAAAAAAGAAAGAAAAAGTGAGAGAGATGAAAGAAAAAAAAGGAAAAAGGGACAGAGAGACAAAAGGAAGGAGAGAGAGAGAGAGAGAGAGAGAGAGAGAGAGAAAGAAAGAAAGAAAGAAAAGACATGGCTGGCAAGCCACTCCCATCAGGTCACATAGCCAGCAAGCCACTCCCACAAAGGAGGCCACACCCACAGAGTAGGTTCAAAATTTTTTTGAAACCCACCACTGGTATGACTTGGCTTCACTGCTTCACTTTGGAGAAGTGCTTACATTGAAATTTCAGCAAAGGGAAGTCAACTCACAGAGTGATCGAAGTTCAAATACTTCTTCAGCAGAGGAATACAGATTAAAGCATTCTTGACACCCATTTATCTAGTTTCTGCTTGATCCCATCCCCTGTGTGTTTGTTAACTCTCTCATAATACAGTAAGGAACTTCCTTACTGCTTATCATGGGGAAGCCACCCCGCACACACACCAGAATGTCTTTTCTTCTTTAATGTTTGGAAAAATATACAATATGGACAACAGTAACCAGGTTATGGACTTCCTTCATATGTTTGGAAACTCACATTCACCCACCACCTCAACCTTCACATCTCAAGGCTACATATATTCTGTTTTCTCAATCTCTCTAGGACTTCAGTTTTATCCTTGTAACCAGTACAAGTCAACCAGTAACCATTTTTCCATGGCAGAAGTATATAAAGTCATGCTTTATTTGCTCCCAACCCACTAGGAAGTCAACTTCTATGTTCTGTTATATACGAAAATAAGTGCTTTTTGATGTGCTAATTTATACTGCCTAGCTTGCCTGCCACACTTCATTTCATTGCAGGCAAACACCTCCACTAAATGGTCTGCTTGATAATGTGGTAGGAATGCCCCACTCCTTTGTTCACTGGGTTGCTGCCTTCCATGGTCCTGCTGCTGGATTGTGGGAATTAATAAGACTTTTGGCCATTTCCCTTAAAACTCAAAGGGGACTTCCTTCATCTTCTCTGTTTTGTTCTACTATAAGCTCCCAATATAATGGGATTCTGAAAGGGGTTGAAAACCTGACTATGCTCCCAGCATTGTCTTTGGGTAGAGTGGATGAATCCCCCTATTTCACATTGTTCTGTTGTTTGGTTTGCCTTTTGTGCACCCGGAATCAGTTAAAGTTATGCAGCATTAAAAATCAACAAACAAGCAAAGTTCACTTGTGGGATGGCAAAGTGTTGGTATTTCTGGCTTGTTTGTGTGCTTTGTGCTTGAAATGTACAACTTCACAGATGGACTCTTTTTTAATCAAGGGAAATTAATGAGAAATACTCCCACTTTTAGCCTTAGTGTCAAGATTAATGGAAAACTAGTGTTGCCTTTTTCTTTTGCTCTACCAGTGGACTCATCTGATGGGCAGAGTCAAATGGAAGAGGAGTGCCAGCAGAGGGCGCTCTGATAAATGGCCTATCAATGGAAATACTGGTAAGATAAGTGCTTCCTTTGTCACCATGGTTCACTAATGACATTTAGGAAGTTGAAGACTTGCTATTCTCCCAGCCGCTAGGCCGGGCTGATTATGGAGTCCTTGTTGGATAAGGACTTTTGTTTGTATGTCTATCTTCAGGATGCTTATGGATTTTCTTTTTAAATAATATTGTTTTTATGTTTTAAATTGTAAGCTGCCTAGAGTAATTAGGAGTCAGCAGATACTGATTTCAACAAACAAATAAATGGAAGAAAGGGATGAAATCCAAAAAGGGATTTAAAAATCTGGCTTCATTTCCAGCCCATTTGTGCACAGAAATCAAGCAGCTTAAGGCTGCAGTGTCAAAACCCCTTAATTTCCAGCCCCTTCAGAATTAGAAACAGAAATTATCCAAGAGATTTAGACCAATCTATGATAACATTTGTCCATAGGCATGTATAAAGGAATTAAAGATGCTGAATGCTCAATTAGTCATCTTGTCCAAGACTTGTGGACAGTATAATTGCCCAGTCAGATATACCAAATAGAAAAAACTCCTGTGGTCTGTTTAAGATAACCATTCTGACAGAAATATACTGTTGCAGATAGTCAGTGTGATGCTTTGGTCATACTTTATTTATTTACTTATTTTATTTGACAAAGATGAATTAGATAACAGATATAAGTAAAAACATGATTATGAATACATGAATACAAATACAAGGAAATATTAGGAGAGGGACGGTAGGCACGCTGGTGCGCTTATGCATGTCCCTTAAAGACCTCTTAGGAATGGGTTGAGGTTGACTGTAGACAGTCTAAGGTTAAAGTTTTGGGGGTTTGGGGAAGAAACCACAGTCAGGTAGTGCATTCCAGGCATTGACAATTCTGTTACTGAAGTTGTATTTTCTGCAATCGAGTTTGGACCTGTTTACCTTGAGTTTGTATCTATTGTGTGCTCGTGTATTGTTGTGGTTGAAGGAAGCTGAAGTATTCATTGGCAGGTAGGATATTGTAGCAGATAATTTTATGTACTACGCTTAGGTCGGATCAAAGACAGTGAAGTTCTAAGTTGTTTAAGCCCAAAATTTCAAGCCTGGTGGCATAAGGGTTTCTGTTGCGAGCAGAGGAGTGAAGGACTCTTCCTGTGAAATATCTCTGGACTCACTCAATTGTATTAAAATCTGTTATACAGTGTGGATTTTAGACAGATGAGCTGTATTCAAAAATTGGTCTAGCAAAAGTTTTGTTTGGAGTTCAATATTACCGGAGAAGAAGCTACACAAGATTAGGTTAACAACTCTTAATGCCTTTTTGGCAATGCTGTTACAGTGAGCTCTGGCACTTAGATCATTTGAGATGAGTACTCCAAGGTCCTTGACAGAGTGGGGGTTGTCTATGAGGTCATATCCCCAATGTCTTCTCAATGGATTACTTAGGTACATTTCTTACAAACTTCACATAACCATTTTAAATTATCTCCCTCCCTCTCTCCCCACCTCTCTCTTTCCCTCCCTCCTAGACAGACAGACAGAGTTATGGATGCATCCTAATGAAAAATTACACCCTTCTGCCAAGATAGGGAAACACCAGGTACATCTTTCTTCTACAATATTCTCAGAATATGAGATGTAGTCAGAAGAAAGGTGATTAATGCTGTAGGATAACAATATTATCACTCCACAAATGTGGAGTCAGATATGCCATTATGACAAGGACACCTCCTTTGGTGAATACCTGATTTCATATCCTATCATTCATTTTTTTTAAAAAAAGTTAAATTAATAAGAAATTCATGGGAAGATGTTAGCCTCAGTGTAATGGATTTCCAGGAAAGCTTCTTTCTTGAAATATTCTTACAGGATGAAAATGATGTGGTGGATTTTGTTTGGAAAAATTCCTGCATGCCTTGTGGATGGAGGTATGGGAACCAAAATATGCTGAGAAGGGGAAGAGTATCCCAGGCAGCAGTTTCCTTTGTTTGCCTTAAGGTAAAGGTAAAGGTTCCTTTCGCACATATGTGCTAGTTGTTCCTGACTCTAGGGGGCAGTGCTCATCTCAATTTCAAAGCCGAAGAGCCAGCACTGTCCGAATATGTCTCTGTGATCATGTAGCTGGCAGTGACTAAATGCTGAAGGCACATGGAACACTGTTACCTTCCCACCAAAAGTGGTTCCTATTTTTCTACTTGCATTTTTACATGCTTTCGAACAGCTAGGTTGGCAGAAGGTGGGACAAATAACGTTATGCATCACTAGGGATTTGAACCGCTAAACTGCTGACCTTCTGATTGACAAGCTCAGCGTCTTAGCCACTGAGCCACCTTTGTTTGCATTATACACACACAATTATGGATATATCCAATGAGTGTTTGCATTCCTTATACTCACCAAGACAACAATTTTGGGAGCATTTCCATAACTTGCTCTGAACATTCCCGTTGTATTTGCTGGTACAAAAGAGGAACTCCTGAAGTGTTATAAAGTGTTATAAAGGTTATTTATTCTTGCTTGGAAATAACAGTGACTGCAGTGAACTAAACTTAAATATTTTGGTTGTGGAAAGCTTCAAAGGGATACTTCATTTCGAGAAAGGTTTGATTGGAAAGCTCTTCAAAATAGCACTGTGGATCGACTTGGAATTTCCCTTTGAAATGCCTGATTGGAGAGGCTGTTCAACTTCAATCTGGACATCAAGAGGAACGTCTGTGCAAACAAGCTTGATCTAGCAAGGTTTGATCAAGCTGACTCAATCGATAAGATAGTTTGGGATGCCAAATTGAAGCACTTCCGATTTTTTGACTCAAGATGCTGAATCAGAGTGGCAGTCTGCATTAAGTGAAGACTCCGGGTAGAACAGAGGCCTCTCTACATAGGACCTATAAAAGGCAGAGTAGCACTGCTCCACACAAACCTGGTTAATCAGAATCCTATCATCCTCAGTGAATGGAAGGCTAAAGTGAATTGAAGGCTATGTTGAAGAACTTAAATGTAAATTTGGTGTGTTTCCTCCCCCCCCAGAAAAATACAGTTTCTCCTTTATATTGGAAAATAGCCAATGTGAGTCCATTTAATGACCAAACAAGAAAGTTAATTTAAAACCTGTGAAATGAATGGAGGGATTAAAGAAGAAAATGTGCAAACATATAGGAGAGTTAGTGTTGCTTAAAAGGAACAACACAAACTCTACAAAGGTAAATCTTGATTTATTGTTTTCTTAAATTTCTTGAATGCATCAACACGTACTTACCATGGCTAACCCAATAAATAGTGCATATTTTTTGAACTTTCAAAACCATTTGACAAAGTCCTCCATCTATCCTGGACAAACTCAGTTGTCATAGATTAATAGAGGTACTTTCTTGGATTGGCAATGAGTTAAAAAAGAGAATACGACTATCTCAAAATTGTGACTCTAGGCAGTTCACAATTCAGAAACTTACAAACCAATAAAAAAACCCACAGTGTACATAAATCCAATATTACATTTTAAGGTCCTTAAAACTCACACAGTCAACATCTATCCATGATAGGCTCAGCTAGCAACCCTGAAGGAAAAGCCAAATTTTTAAGGATGTCTAGGACATCCTTAAAAATTCAATCCTAAGGAATTTTATGGGATTGAGACCATCCAGATTTCTGTAAGATTTCTTTTTCTGCCACATCAGAAAAAGTAAGAGAAATCTTGTGAGAACTCCTATTCCATGAGATTTGAGAAAATTGTAATGTTTTAGCCACATTGATATACAGAAATTTTATCCATGGTCCTTTCCAACTCCCTCATTCTACATTCTGTAGTTCTCTGTTGTTGACAATTCAGTGGTGATAAAGGACTTATTCCCAACAGTTCTCATGTATACAAGTCTTATCTCAATCAGGACATGTGTGTTTGACCTCTGCTGAGAAGGTTTTCAGCTTCAGTATTTATAATGGAACATTAGGAGACAAAGTAAATTGAACCAAATCTATTAGGGAAAAAACCCTAGCCCAATATTGTGGATTGTATCCTTTGTCGCTCAATGAAACAGCATCTGTTAGCATTATATGTTTACCAGAGATCTGTCATCTGAACCCAAAAAATCATAGGGCAGTTGCAAATGCAGTGTTTGGCACATGTTACTGCACTCTTGTTATCGCAGACTTTCCAACTCTGCAAAGAAAAACCTGAACAGATGTTACAGCAGAATCGTTAAAACCCAACATGTCCTCTAAAATTTGTTACCAGTAATTAATTAAATGAGCTATCATTTAGGAACAACATAAACATTTAAAAAATATGCAAAGAAAAGAGGTCATTTTCTTTAAAAACAGAAAAACAAAATGCTGTGGGATCCTTAGTGCTCTCTGAGCTGGTTGTTTTGTTGCAGCTGTTTCATTACCAAACTAGGTAATATCACCAGTGCTCTTCGGGAGTGGGATTTGCTCTCATTTTGTATACTAGTGTCTTGCCCTGTCAGTGTTGGTGGGAGCCAAGTCAGCCAAGTGCAAATATGCTAGAGAATTGCTATCAACTGGCATGTAGGCATAAACAACATCTACATACCATTCAAAAGAGATAATCAAAAAGGAAGCAAAAAGACCAAAACATCTCTTCATCAGCAATCAATATTCACGTGAACAGATATTAATTCTAAGATTAACGTTAGACCAATAATCAAGAAGCGAACAATATCCCAATCAAGGAACTCCAAAACAAACTAATAGTAAATGAACAACAATCAAGGAACTACCAAGAACCACTCCAACAAACACTTACTAGATAAGTCGCAGTATATAAAATGAGAGCAGACTCCATTTCTGATCAGCACTGATGATGTTACCTAGTTTGGTAATGAAAGAAAACATTAAGGACCTCACAGTTCACCCTTGAACAACAAATATACTCTTCTATCAGTTAAAAAACCATTTCAACTGATCTCCACTGATTTTATGTTGCTGCAGCTGCTATACTTTGTCCTCTTCATTTGTTTTTCATTCCTATTCCTATTTTTTATATATTTTAATGCTTGTTGTACAATATTACTTATCATTACTTTTATATGCTGTCCTGTATTAGCAAGTACTTAATGTGACAGACTCAGGTTTTTGATACAGCACTATAGTTTCCCTAAAGCATCTGATAAATTTCCCTGTGTTGAAAAATCTAATGATGAGGGAACAGAAGGGGAACTCATCAAATTTGCAGATGACACTAAGCTGGCAGGAATAACCAAGACAAGCTCAGGATCCAAAAAGATCTTGACAGACTTGAACAATGGGCCCTATCCAACCAAATGAAATTTAATGTGGAGAAAAACAAGGTTTTACACCTGGGCAGGAAAAGCCACAGGTACAAGTACAGATTAGGCGAAACCTGTCTCAAAAACTGAGAGAGTGAACTCGGAGTCCTAGGATGATCACTTATACATGAGTAAGCAGTGTGCGGCAGCAGCCAAAAAAAGCTAATTCAGTACTTAGTTGTAAACAGAGGCATTGAATCAAAATCACATGAAGTATTAGTACCATTTTATAAAGGCTTAGTAAGACCACATCTGAAATACTGCATCCAGTTTTGGTCACATTACAAAAAAGCTGTTGAGACTTTGGAAGAAGTATAAAGAAGAGCAGATAAGATGATTAAATGCCTAGAGACTAAAACCTATGAAGAAATGTTTCAGGATTTGGGTTTGGCTAGTCTAAAGAAAAGAAGGACTAGGTGGGACATGATACCAGTATTCAAGAGGCTGCCACAAAAGGGAGTGGGAGGGTGTCAATTTATTTTACAAAGCACCAGAGGGCAGGATAAGAAACCATGGATGGAAACTAATCAAGGAGAGAAGCAACCTGGAATTAAGGAGAAACGTCCTAACAGCACGGACAATTAATCAGTGAATAGCTTACCTTCAGACATTGTGGGTGCTTCATCATTGGAGGTTTTAAAGAAGAGCCTGGACAGTCGCTTGTCTGAGTGGTACAGTGGCCTAATGGTGGAGCTCTTGCCTCACAATTAGTTTGATCCTAGTTAGCGGTAGATATTTCACTCTCTGGGCACTATGAGTAAATATCAGCTGCGAACTCTGCATTGGCGACAGGAAGGGCATCCAGCCAGTAAACATTCAGCTGTATTCAGTTACCCTGACTCCACCCCAATGCAAGGGATTATGGGGTGATTAAAAGAAAACAACAACAACAATGGGACACTCATTTGTCTGAAATGGTATAGGACCATGATGGCAAACCTATGGCACGCATGCCACAAGTGGCACACAGGGCCATATTTGGTGGCATGCCAGCCATCAGTTCCTGCGCGCATGCACATGCCAGTCAGCTGATTTTTTGCCCTTCTGGAGGGCCAGGGGAAGCTGTTTTCATGCTCCCCAGGCTTCAGGAAAGCCTCCGGAAAATGGCCCCAACAACCAAACCAGAAGTTTGGAAACAATCAATTTCTGGCTTCTGGAGGGCCTCTGGGAGGGGCAGGGGAGGCCATTTTCGCCCTCCCCAGTCTTAGGAAAGCCTCTGGACCTCAGAAGGGACCCTCTGGATCCACGCGGGGTGTGTGTGTGTGTCATATGCGCATGCACAGGGGTCATATGCGCATGCACAGGGGTCATATGCGCATGTGCAGTGGGCAGGAAGGATTGAGTGGTTATGCAGGCAGGCGCAATTGCGTGCACGTGTGCAATTTTGGCATGCTGTAAGAAAAAGGTTAGCCATGCTGGTATATCCTATACCAGGGGTGGCTAACCTTTTTCTTACAGCTCCTGCTTGAGAGGGGTCTGGACCTGAAGCCCTCCAAGGTCCCTTCCAGCTCTATTCTGATTCTAATTGGATAGGATTCGTTTTTGGTTCCTCCAAAGCATCTCCCACATAATCCATTTGTATATATATCATTCAGTGGCATAGAAATTAGGATGATTGTTCAGTTATTCATTTCCAGATTTGCTGGCTTAACTCATAACTGCTGAAATATTTTGTTTACTGAACAAAGCATCAGTTTTCCCCAAAACAGGCTATGCTTACTTATCCTCCCTGCATTGTTTTTCTCCCTGAATTAGTCATGCTTCTTTTAGTATGTAGAGGATTGGTTTTACTGGTTTAAAATAGAATTTCTAATTAAATGTATTCACATGCAAGACTGCATATTGAGGCAGGTGTCTCTCACTCACAAAGCTTTATTAAGTTCTGAATTTAGGAGTTTTGGGCAGGGAATATAAAGCATCTTTCCATATATTCTAGATCTGGACTGGAGGGGAATATCTTTGATAAAAAAGCTAAGGGCTCCGTAGGCTATCAGGCTAAGATGCGTTCTAAGAAGTTCAGCCTTATTAATGGCACATATCATAATTCACTTTTATTGAGAAATACTTGGAGAAGTTTGATAATGAGGCTTAAATTATCCATTAACTTAATTCATAACACTTAATTTTTTTGGAAGAGGTTGGAGGTGGTTTAATAAGCTCTTACAAAGCTTATTGATCTTATTTGGTATTGGATGATAAAGGTTGTTAGGGTCTAGCAGATTCTGAAAACATTTGAATTTGGGAACTATGGCAAACAATGTTTCAATTGTGCAAAAGTGGCCTTTCATAACTTATGGGGGTCATAAATTGAGTGAATGATTGATGTGAATTTCCTAATGACCAGCCGAAAGTCTCAAACAATACAGCACAGTGAGAATGAATGTGGTCTGAGGATTGACTAGAATCAGAGACCCAATTCACTTCCATTCAGATTTATATAAGCCAGTTTTTGTCAGTTATTTTCTCTTAATTCAATTTTACCATTCAAGGTTATTATAAAGAAATTTTGAAGGAGAACTATCAGAGGTGGGTTCTGCCCGGTTCGGCTGAACAGGTAGTAAGTTGGCCTGCCACATCCCTGAACCAGTACTCTTGGTAGCACTGTACGCATCACCATCTTGTTTTGGCTTCTGTGCAAAAACATTTTTTAGTACTTCGCATGCCGCAAAGCACGCATCAAACACAATCCTTAAAAATGTCAGATACTCTTTCAACTACTGCTTGAAAAATAAAACAGGAGCAAATTTCTTTTGATGTCTTCCCTTGGGATTTCATTGAAACGTGGGAAGCCAGAGAGACTAGAGAATGCATTGCACAGTGAAAGTTAGTACATCAGCATTATTCTTGGCTACCTATTTAAATAAATAAATAAAAGAGCATTACCTTCCTTCAGTGAATGTCACATACACTGAAATTCTCATCTGCTTTGGAAGAAAAGTTTAAGTCAAAGAGGTTGTGCTCATACAACATATGCTTAACCATTTTTTAAAAATCTGTCTGATGTATATGTCAAGCGTGGTTAGTGTTAACCTTTACTATAGGAGTTTTCTTTAACATATTATATAAACCCAGCCTGTTTGGTTTCTTTATGAATTGTTATCTGTGTGAATCTAGAACATAGGTTAATCCAGTAACAAAATGAAAGTTTGAATGTAGCCAGTGAAAATTTCTGAGAAAAAATATAGACTACCTTCACTCAGCACTCAAAATACTGTTTATTGATTTATCTAAACCTGAGCAACATTTAGTGGGCTTCAGAAAGAGAATTCAGACACTGGTACTTCCTGATTAAGCAGTCTTGATAGTATTCTACACACCAAAATTGTGGGAGAGGGATAAATCTTTTGTTTTCCCATCAATTCAATGGGGATGGGATTGGAAAGATTTCTTAAAGTGCAGCATTAACAAATGGAGAAGTCTGTTGAACAAGTCACATATATTAGATGGGAAAATCCTAAAAAGCTTATTCTATATTTATTCATAAATGAAGAAATAACAGGAAAAAGAAATGGTGGTTATTCTCTTGCAGAATAGGGCTTTAGAACGGGCAGCGTTCAACTTGCCAACAGAACACAATATTCTTGTGGTGTCATGAATACCTCAAGGTGGATAACAATTTCATGCTCTTACAGGTGTGCCCACCAACAAGAAAAATGAGGAGGCAATTTTCTGTGACATTTGGGGGGGGGGGTTGGAATACCGGTGGGTTTTTTTCTTTCTTTCAGATATTCAATACAAGAAATTACTGTCCCCCTTTTCTATTTGTATTTCAGCATTTATGGGAACTAACACTAGGAGTAACAGTAGTAGTTTTTATGTTTGTACTTGCAAGGAGTATTTTCTCCACCACAAAAATTTGTCCACTGCAGATGGAAGGGGATGCAACAGGTCTGGGTTATTTTACTGTCTTCTTCTGAGCTCTCTGTGATCATGTCTGACAATGATCACATGAAAAGATTTTGTCTGAACATCTTATGTGTCTATGTGTATCTATTTCTCTCTCTGCGTATAGCATATATAAACAAAAGTACATACTACTGCTGCTTTCTCCAGGTTCCCCAATATTTTCATTCTCAATTGTTGTGATAACTATGTCTTAAATATCTTAAGCATAGAACAAAAAGTAACAAAAGCAACAAAAATGGGTCACATTGCTCATCATTAACAGATGAGCAACTAAGAAACACATAATACATGTCTCTTAATCCAGTTTTCTCAATTCTGTGGTTGATGTGTCACACACTGGCCATGCTCATACCCAGTTTAGTGAAGGGGGAAAGTCACAATACATCATGTAACACCGTGTTACACAACGAGTTTGACACCCCTGGATGCAGGTCAATCACAGGAGACAAGACCTGATATCAGTAGCAAACACTACAGCTATGTAATGCAGAAAATGATCGGAATCCAAGCAAATATACCACCTTCTTCACTTAATATGGATGAAATATTCTTAAGAACAGATGACTTCCCTACTAACCAAACTTATATAGGATTTACCCACTGACTCGGGGAATAAAAAAACAGGCAATCCCACTTCTGATTCAAGCCAGCCTGGACATGGTCAAGCACAATAATTATGAGACAAATCGGAGAGCTAACTCCCAGGATTCAGGCAAGCAAGTGACTGCTAGTCTGAAAAATTTCCATGTTCAACAGGATAAGCTTTTAGTGTGAGAATAGCGTGCTAAGTGTTAGCTTCTAGCTAAGGATGTGGGCTGGAATAAAAGTGGTTTAACTGGCAGAACCATGCACGGTAGACATGGCATGATGAGCAATTAAACTCTGAAAATGTAATTGCTCACAAATTAAATGGAAAGTCAGATCTGATGTACTGCTGAGCTGTGGTCAGAGGGTGCCCGAGATCCATATAGTTTTAGCATTTCATATTTGCTCTAGTTAACATTTATGAAATTTAGCCTGCTGTGTGAATGCATCTATTTGATCTTTACTTGACCTGGATAAGAATGTTGCACAAGGAAAACAAACACTATTAAAAGATAAAGTTTTAAACATCCATTCCATATGATTGTTGGACTAAACCAGGGGTCAGCAATCCGTGGCTTTGGAGCCGCATGCGGCTCTTTCATCCCTCCGCTGCAGCTCCCTGTTGCAGGTCGGTAAAAGGAAAAAGGAGCAGACTCTATGGGGGGGGGGAACCAGACTTCCAGTCAGCTCCAGAATTGAACAGGGAGGCTTCTGCTTAAGACCTTTATGACTCTTTGAGTGTTTAAGGTTGCCGACCCCTGGACTAAACACTCATTGTTTCCTGGGAAATTAATAAAACTGTGCATGGTAGTCATGGCAAGCCATGAAAATTTAACAGCTTACAAAGACATTTTTGAGCCAAATAAAAAGAAGTACTGGTAGATTTTTTTCAGTAGGTTTCATGAATTTTCAGTTTAGAAAAATATTTGTCTATGTTTTCTAGATTAGCATTAGCCTTAATATCACTTAGATTGCCTGCTTCAAGAATAACATAGCCTTTTTATTTATTTATGTGTTGCCTTTTGTTCAGGGGTTCAAGGCAATATACACAATGCTCCTTCTTCCTCTTCTTTCTTACATCAATAAGTCCCAAGAACTGACTTGGTCTTAAAAAGAATGATTGGCTCAAAGGCTTTCAGTGAGCTTTCATGGCTAAAGGTAGACTAGAACCTGTGTCTTCCTACTTCTAATTTAAGACCTTTATCACTATATCACACTGGCTCTTTTTTTGGTCCCTGTTAGATCATGTAGTGGATAATGAGTTTCACTTTGAAGCATAGAAGGAAGATTCGTTACCTAGGCAACAATCAGATAAATGAAACTTGGGCTCAGGCCAAGAAAATACCTCAGGCAGGTCCTTCCCTAATTCTCATGAAGGTAACAGAGGAAGGAAGAGAAGCATATTCAGGTTTACAAGATTTTGTGATTACAGGTAGTCTAGTCTTCAACTTATGACTTGTACATTTAACAATGATGCAAATTTCTGATGGCCTCTAAAAAAGTGATCTGCGACTGATTTTCAAACTTACAATCATTGCACCATTCCCCTGATCACATAATCACAATTTGGATGCTTGGCAACCAGCTCATATTTACAATGTTTGCAGTGTCTTATGGTCACGTGATCGCGATTTGCAATCTTCCCAACAGGCTTCTGACACGCAAAGTCAGAATAACCCTATGATTGTCTTAACGATCATATAATTTGTTCAACAACTAGTAAAAATAGTTGTAAAATCAGATCTAGTCACATGAAGAATTATTTAATCACTGCATTACTTAGCAACTGAAATTATGTTCCCATGTGTGGTAGTACATCAAGGACTACTTGTACAATTATTGTATTAGATGTAGCTTGGATTGGCACAATATTTGTTTCTCAATCTGGTCTACTGAGTGATGGGACTATAAGGGATAATGACAGATTTATTAGAATTACAATCAAACATTGTAATTTTACCAATATACACAGTGTTGTTCATGCTCAAGTACTGTTGACAGTAACCAGCAATCTTTGATTTCCGATGGGATGCCTGTCACTATTTTCTGAAGATGTCAGGAATTCTGCCTTGGGCTATCTATAAACAAAATGTATATGGTGTGCTATTAGTACAGCTGTGTCAGAGTTCATTGCAAAAAATCAAATCCAGAAAGCAAACACAGATAACTGATTCAACAGGATTCATTTAAATAAAAGCTTATTTATATACATAATAATACAGGAGTAAATGTACCATACCAACAGCAGATTCTTCCAATGTGGTAGAGAGGAGAGATTGGTTTCCAGTTTCAATTCAGAATGAAGACTAGTTTAGTTTCCAGCACAGAGCTTAATACAGACAAATAAAACCTCCTCTATACAGGGCAGTTAAGCTAAGCCTAAGCCACGCCCAGACACTTAGCTGTCTCCAGTAAATACTGTTTCAATTTCTAAACAGCCCTCATTGGGTGATTTAGTTGCTATGCCTATTCCAATCAGTTTCCAATGGCCGACCTGTTGCTATGTCCTATTCCAGTTCATGAATATTCTGACAAGCTGTTCCTCCAAATAGTTATGAACTACTAATCAAGCTAGGAGTTAAAGTTGATGTGATGAACGTTTTTGCTCAAATGTTGGAACAATGCATGGATGAGGAATGTTGAACCATTTACATCATTCCTTTCTTTTTCTTCATTCACTGACCATGACATGTCTTCTTCAGCCTGGCTACAATATGAGATGCAGTCTAGTCTGTGCTAGAAGGTAATAGAAAAACTGGAACATGGGGAAGATAGGGAGCAGTCTGTTTTCCTCACTAACTCCTGATTTTAGTATAAACCTTTGCTTAGACACCTGCTTTCATTCCTTCCAATTTTGCTGTAATTGCTGGATGCTTTGAACTCTGCGGAGTAATGCAGATAATTCCTCAGGTGTGATAAATATAAGAATAACACAAGGTGCAATTAAAGAAGATTTCTCCATGTATTTATACTCATAAAGGATGGGACTTATATTGCAAAACAAATCTATATATTTGAGTATTAGTTTCTATGCGTATTTTTTGTAGGACTTTGAAAAAAAATGGATTTGTTAGAGAATATAATGACAATGCTTAAACTACAAGCTATTTGAACAGCTGGAAACATATTTTAGAAAGTTAAATAAAATACAAATACAGTATTTTTTTTAGTCTTAGCATGATTCTAGCCTATAGAGTCTAGTTCCATTTATTCATAAAGTAATTTTGCAATTATATATTATACATAGTGCATAATATATGGTAGATTTTTTTTAAGTTTGAAGAAGATACGCTATTATGCACTTCAATAGTGAACACAGTGGTGGCTCTGGAGAACCAGTCTGGAAGCACAGTAATAAATAGGGACATTGAAAGTCCATTGTTTTAGTAATTGTCTGGCAAATTCTGTGAGTTGAAGGCTGAGAAACAATTTTTTAGAAGGTTATAACAGAAGGTGAAAAAAACCCCATCATGTCAGGCATAAAGTCTTTTATTTCCCAAACTGAATCCAATAAAGGAGAATATTTGAAGCTTAAAGTTGAAATGCCCTGATGATGTTAGTTTGGGTAATGAAATGTCTGCAAGAAAACAACCAAGTTCAGAGAGCACCAAGGAGCCATGAACTGAATATATCCACCTTGAGTGGACCTGCTTCAAGCCCTCCCACCACAAGAAGATTGGCCCAAACAAGGAGGTAGGTCTTTCTCAGTGGTGGGATTCAATTTTTTTTACTACTGGTTCTGTGGGCATGGCTTGGTGGGCATGGCATAGCTTAGTGTGTGTGGCTTGGTGGGCATGGCAAAGGAAGAGGGTCTTCACTCTATAGAAAAGCCTGGTATAGGTCTTCAATCTCTTTGTTCCATTTTGGAATAATAAATAATAAAAATAATTAATAAAATAATTCCATGCAGATCACCAGGTAGATTACAGCATTCCAACGGCATTCCAAGATACACATAACACCTTGCTTCCAAAATGCAGATTAGAATTACTTCAGATGATGTTTTTCCTAGTGCTTCTTTCCTGTTGCAAACTTTAATTTCAGATCTTGTACTTCGTTTTGATTCTGTATTCACTTTATGTCCGAAGTAACATGCGAAGAAAGATAGTTAATTCACTTACTTTCTGAAACTTTGGGCAGCACAAATCTGACTCAGTAGGAAGGCATCCAAGCAAAAACAAAGAACACACTAAAGACTTCAGGAAGTATAAGGTGCTCAGTGTGCAGCTGGCTTTGCAAAATCCTGAACCAGTCTTGGGATTTGAGTTAGAGATATAAAGCAGGTTGGCTGAGATCTTAGGCAAAGCCTAGGTGAGCCTAAATATTCTCTGGCATTTAGCGATGATATAAAACGCACAAAGCATATTAACATGGTATTTCGGTGATATCATTCCACCTGGAGGTAGGCTGGTGTTCAATGTCTTAAATATCTAGAAACAAGCACTGACTAAAACCATTTAAAAAATGATGGCTTTGCAGATTTACAGCACTTATTGAACTGAATCTAAATTTCATTAGGCTATTGAAATCTGCTTGGTTGGGTGGTATGAAAAAATCTTGGGGGTATCCACCTGGAAAGTTCCAGATTTTTTTGTCCTCCTCCAGAGCTGGAAGCATATGTCGACAGAGAATGTATAATGTACATTCTGCTTCTAGCAATACATTAAAACTGTTGTTTAAAAAAAAAGGAAACAGATTTACAGTATGTACAATATGCAGTGACTGCTCCCATCACCTCACAAGTTCAATCAACTTAGCAATGGGTAATATGAATTTTTTTTCAGAAGTTACATTAATTAATAATAATAATAATCCTTATTTTATTAAATTAAATACACTAGCTATATATTTCTTCCCAAAACCCTTTTGGTGGCTGATGAGTAGATAAAAAAGGGAATAACGTTTTCTTTCCCGTGTGTATTGTAATCTCATTGCTCTAATTAAATGAGGGACTGCAGCAATATGCTCTGCATTAAGGATAATGGGGAGAAAGAAAATTGAGATATCAGGGCTTTACATAAATCCATACAGGTTTGAGCTTTTCAAGATTTACACACTTATAAACATTGCCTGGGATGTGCCTGGGATGTGGTGGCTCACCCTGAGCTTGTTGTTCAGAAGGGTCTGCAGCTTGGCGGTTTGAAACCCTAGTGCAATGAGCTCCCGTTACTTGTCCCAGCTTCTGCCAACCTAGCATTTTGAGAGTACATTAAAAAATGCAAGTAGAAAAACAGGGACCATTTTGGTGGGAAGGTAACAGTGTTCCGTGTGTCTTCACCATTTAGTTATGCTGGCCACATGACCACGGAGATGTCTTTGGACAGTGCTGGCTCTTCAGCTTTGAAAGAGACATGAGCATCGCCCTCTAGAGTCGGGAATGACTAGCACATATGTGCGAGGGGAACCTTTACCTTTACCTTAAGCATTGCCACCAAACAACGAATTTGAATATTACATACATCCTTTTGAGAAAAAATAATGAAAAGCATAAATGGAGACAAATCATGTTAACTATATTTAATTGTAACTAATATCAGTTGAACTTTATCTGGCCCCACTCACTATTTTGGAGGAGAAACCCCAGAACAACAGTGAAAGGTGAAGTATGGTCCTCAGCAAAACTTGAGCATCCCATGAAAAATGAAAGAGGCTGGCAAAACGACACAATGCTGGTGTGTCTCTGCATGTGTGTGTGCATGCATGTGCAAATGTGTAACACACACACACACACACACACACACACACACACACAGAGATTGCTCAGTTATACCTCCTATTCTAAAGTAATTTCTATTTATTGGAAGTAGATATAGAATTTATTCTGCTTACTGAGAACTCTTCAGTTGGCTGTGAAATCACTGAGGCATTGCAAAAGCCTATCACAAGTCTAAAGCAAGACAAATCTAAGTTGTCATTGAGCCTCTTTTACAGTTTGGGCCAAATGCTTTTTTCCTCTCTCCCTGCAGCAGGATTTTACTTTTGCCTGTACTGATTCTGGATGCTTTAGCATTTATAACATTTTCAGTAGCTCATTCTCAGAATGAAAATATCAACATGTAACTTATATAGTGAAGAAAGAATCAGGACGTGCCGAAAGTATGACCCATTTCACCTCTGTTATGAAAGCTAGAAAAGGATTATTTTCTCCACATCCCACAACTTCCAAATTGCATCACTCCAAAAGTAATTGAAGAAGCAAAGAAAAAGTAAAACGTTTTACGGGACACTAAAATGCTAGACGTATACAATAAGTTGAAACAATAGCAGAACTCTAAGGAAAGAGCTGTTTACAAAAATCTGCACGACTATTTGATTCTGTCCAGCAGAGGCAAGAAAAGTAGAAAAACTCAGCAATGGTTTTGATGCTTGCTGTCTTTCCATCAACGTAAGAACTTCAGGGTTTCTCATTAGTAGCACTCAGGAACTGCAGGAATCTTCTGACACACCCTCCTAACAGGAAGACAAAGAATGACTTCAGAAAAAAAAATCAAAACAATATTTTGACAGCAAATCTAGGAAGGGGATTTGGTTATCTGTTTACTTCATAGAAATTACCCTATTATCTTATATTTACATTTCCAACCTTTCCTGCCTATAAATAAACTGTTCAAAAACTGTATAGAACAATGGCCCAAATTCTAGGGAAAAAAATATTTTACCCCTGTTGACTTTTCTCTTTTAAGATCCAGTCATCTAGGAATCTGGCTTTTCAAAGTTCTTGATATTTTTGTATCTCAATTAAAACCTTTTATTGTCAGAGTACAACATGTGTACAATGAGATTGCTGAGCCTCCCCCGCAACCCAATAAACTCACAGTGAAAGACAGAAAATCCCTAACCCAGTGAATCCTACTAACAAACACACAATCCTACTGCACCAGGTGAACTTATTGCACATTGTGCCGATGCCGCAAGTCAATCGTACTATGTTATTGTGAAGTTATTTTCCATTCACAAATCTGACAGCCCACAGATAAAAACTGTTCTTCAGCCTGTTTGTGTGGCTGCCTATGTTTCTATATCTCCTTCCCGATGGCAGGAGAATAAAGAAGTGCTGACCAGGGTGTGAGTCGTCCATGAGGAATTTCTTCACTCTTTTAAGGGGCTGAGCCCTAGCGATGTCGTCTAATGGTATCAGGGGGCAGCCTATGATGTTTCGTGCTAAGTTCACCACCCTCTGTAATGTTTTTCTATCCACGGCTGTCAAGCCGGCATACCACACCGTAATGCAATGAGTGAGGATGCTTTCCATTGTGAACTGGTAAAAGGAGGTCATCAGTTGTTGTTCCACTTTGTTTTTTCGCAAGACCCTGAGGAAGTGGAGTCTCTGTTGGGCCTTTCTGGCCACCTGGGTTGTGTTGATTTTCCAGGTGAGATCTTCGCTGAGGTAGACTTCTAGTCTCTGATTGGTAGTAATTCTCTGGTTCTTTGGTACAGGTCTGTTTTATCATCATCTGTCTGAAGACTGCATTGAAGAGGGCTAAATGCATGAGCTTTATCCTTGATCTCTGCTCCGTCTTCAATGACTTTATAAGTCTTTGTCATAATTGATCTTTTGTACCATTTTTCTAACAGTACATTCAATACATACTTTTCAAATAGGTCTGCTGGAACATTTTTCACAATGGGGATTTAACAAAAGTGATCAGTAGCTGTCTA
Source organism: Thamnophis elegans (assembly GCF_009769535.1). Lineage (NCBI taxonomy): Eukaryota > Metazoa > Chordata > Lepidosauria > Squamata > Natricidae > Thamnophis > Thamnophis elegans. The sequence goes on from NC_045545.1 coordinate 67,541,385, forward strand.
CCATGATCTCTCCAAGTGATTATAAACATTTTTAACAATAAAAATTGTCAGACAATGTGGTGTAAATGGAAAGAAGGATTTCATATTTCTGTGCACTGTTCTTAAACTCATGACAAAGAAGTTGAGTACCGTTACCTGTTTAATAAAATGTATGAATGCTGTAAGTGACAAAGGTAATTTATGGCAGTCATTGGTATGGCAATATCTGGACAGAGAGAAAAGAGTTCCACATCAACTGAAAGCTGGTCTAATATGATCAATATTAGCATTTTGGCTAACAAGATTTATATTTATAACAAGGTGTATGTACTGTCACCAGGAATCCTTTATGAATCTGAAGTTAGATCAGCATATTCTTGATCTTTTTGCATTTTCCAATGCTCAAATCTATTTTTCAAAACTATTCAGCATTTTCCAAATTTCCCCCCTTATATAAGTTTATCCTTGAGGATAAACTTTTTCTATTTCATTAAAGGAAAGAGATTACCCAGTCTGGAAAATGCAATATGGTGTATTGTCATGATATTCTGATTATGTTACTATAACCTTATAGTAAAAGTAGCATTAGCATGCATAACTCTTCCCTTCCTTTATCTTCATGAGAATGAAGAAGGCTTACTCAAATTACATTTCTGCCAATACTCAGAATTTGTTTATCTGATCTTACCTGGATTGTGGCTCTTCTTCTTGTTCCCACATAGTTACACAGATGTTAATAGGCTCCGCAATCCACAATAGGATCAACTTATCTCCATAACTAGCTCTTATTCTAATTCATACATATCCTGTTTTTACAATAAGATTTGCCTTTTTGGTTAGTGCAAACCCAGCCCATTGTAGCTTGTTTACTAAACCAAGATTAACCATACCATAATTTTGTATAGTCTGTAAACAAGGCTATGGTGTGATACTTCACTTTAAATTCAACCATCCATCTTTTTATATCTTTATTTATGATTTATGGTAGCAACTTTAAAAATATATGTGTAAGGTTGTTGGCCCAAACCTATGTGCTGTATGTGTTACCCAATGTGACAGACCAAGGAATTCATGCAAGGTAAAGGGAAGTGGATATTCTTGGGACTCAAGTTTAAATCAAGTGCCACTGTTGAAATTCAACACACTTCATTTTATACTAAAATCACATATATACTTCAGAATTTTCTGATCCTTCATCACTTGTTTCTGATTTTTAAGGCATGAGTAGTTTAGGCTAATATCCCAGAATAAGCATGGACAGAGAGGATGCACTTGATTAGCTAAGCTTTCCAATTCTGTTTTTTAAAAACAGGTTAATTATAAACTTGATTTTACCTCCTGATCTTTGGCTGGATGTTGTTAACTATATTCAATTCAGGTACGCTTAATGTTATGTTACCTATCCTTGTTCCAATAATAGAACCATTTGCAAAATTCTTCAGCACAGTTACAATACTAGCTAGACTGACATTTCTCATCTATGAAATGTTTGTGGCCAGCCTCTTTCTGACAAATGCTAAAGCAAGTGTAAGCTAACAGATTCTTCTAACAATGGCCATCTCAAGCAGAAGCTAAAGTAAAATGATTAGTTCAGTGTAAAGCTTTATGATGGCTTTATGAAATATTTTAAGGGTCTGTTAGCAAGCCAATAGGCCAAATATTTAGCAAACCAATAGGTCAGACCCTCAAGTTGGTTTCATGATTGCACTCTTACGTAATATTAATTGTCAAATGTGGATGTTGTATTTTTACTGTTTTCTTACTATTACATTTCTGAAAGTCTTAGGAGCAAACAAGAAAACAAATAAATAATAAAATAAGCAATACTGATTCCAGAATTATACTATGCTGAGAAAAGGATTAGAGGAAGAGAGGAACAGAAAAAAAATGTAAACCTGTAACTGGAGGATATCCCCCTACTAATTATCTGAAATAAATGTATGTATGTATGTAGGTATGTACGTACGTATGTAGGTATGTACGTACGTACGTACCTACCTACCAGTGGTGGGTTTCAAATATTTTTAGAACCTCTTCTGTAGGTGTGGCCTGCTTTGTGGGACTGGCTTGCCAGCCATGTGACTGGGTAGAAGTGGCTTGGCAGTCATGTGACTGGGTGGGTGTGGCCAACTTGTAAAATGTGGTGAAACTCACTTAAAAATGCTGTTGCTTAGCAACCAAAATGTTGGCTCAGAAACTCTGGTATTTGAAGCACGCAAGTCTTAAAGCTGTCAAGTTACAAGACCCTTGCATCCCTAACCCTTTAGAAAAAAAAACAGGGATATTCAAACTTGACAGCTTTAAGACTTGTGGACTTCAACTCCCAGAATTCCTCCTCTCACTCTTCATCTTGATGGTGTGTGGACGGGCAAGGGGAGGGAGCTGTAACCGGTTCTAAACGGCACTGTAGATTTGTGGAATCTCTTCTATAGAAGAGGTTAGAACTGGCAGGAACCCACCCCTGGTATATACATACACACACACACACACACACACACACACACACACACACACACACACCTTAATTTGTCACTGAATTTCTTTCCTAGTCTCTTGTGCTCCATAAGAGAGAAAAGTTGTGTGGTGTTCCCAAATATTTGCAACGTCTGAGGGATTTCTTGGCATCAATTAAAAGACACAGCACCAAGCAAGGAAGTTCCAGCCGAGCAAACATTGGATCAAAGCCCATGGAGCTTTAATAGGGATTTGGAGAGACAGTTTTATTTTTCATGGCTTCTCTTTCCTCAGTGAATGTGTTTTTTTCCACTAATCTGTTTTAGCTCTGCTTACAAACAAAGCAAGAAACCGTGACAAAGCCATTGCAGGCTTTGTGTGGCTTGTTAAAATTACCAGTCCCTTAAGTGTGGGACAAATGTCTGGCACAATCAATACTTTTGTTGTCCCCCAGTGCAGCAAACCAAGCAAGGTATCTTTGGCACAGCTGTTTGTATAATTAATAATGTGTCTTCTGCTAGTCCCTAAGTCACAACAGGGGCTGCAAAGAGGTAACTAAATATATATTTGCCAAAGCAGTTTGATCGCTGTATGGAACCTGGACTGTATTTTTCAGAGTCAGAAGGGTCAAACTTCAATACTTGAAGCGAAACTTCAAAGCGACATTTACAGGACTGGGAAATTTGGGGTGTTGCATCTCCCCAATGTGCCCAAGTTTCAGGAAGGGTCATTTATAGTATTAAAACATATATAAATAAATAAAAATGGCAGTATCACAAGGAGAATGCTGAACCCTTAAGAGTTAATTTGGAAATTTTCTCAAGGGATTGGTAATCTTGCAAGGTTTTGACTTCTGTAAAGGATAGGTGTGTCAAAAGAAACTGCTAATTCTTGTGCTAGGCTTAATGGAGAAAAAGGTGCCCAGTGACGTTTAAAATTGCCAGTATTCAATAGATAATAATTATTTTGGTCAGCAGCTCTGAACACTTTGATGTGCTCAGTGCTGCCCTCTCCCAAGCACCTTGCCAGCCCTCAGAGACATTTTTCAACAAGCTATAATTATATTCATTGACTTATAAGTATAGCCACGTTCATTTGACTTGTGTAGATGAACTTTAAAATGTTCACCTCAGTCACCACCACATTAGATCATGGCATGGGGGCGGGAGGGGGAGGATAGGACTTTAGAAATACTCAGCCTGCAGTGCCATGACACTGGGATACTCTGGAAGCATTGCTGCTCAGAGTGGGTGGGTGAAAGGCATGGAGCCAGAAATTGGCATTGGCATGAGTTCCCAGTAGAGGGAAAACCTTCAGCCCTACGCTAAACCCTGCACATCTCAAGGTTCTCCAAATGCAAGTCAGGAGTTTTGCAATTCAAGATTTTTCTGCCAATTCGTCAGAAGAAAATTGGCTCAGGCACCAAGGAGGGTAGCAGAGTTAGCATAGTTAGGTACAGTGCTGCTGAAGGAACAGTGCCAAATCTCTGTTAGAAAGTGCCCGCATGTAAATCAATGTTCTTTCAGCAAGTGTACAATTGTTCAACCCTTAAAAACATAAGACTGTTTAAATTTTGGTTGAAGGCCTTGATCACCTCAACAAAGTTCCTTCTCAATAATTACCTTTATACTCAAGAATTGCTCACCCATGAGATATATAGTTGTGCTAAGGCTGCTAAAGTGAAACTAACCTTTAGATGACTCTGACTTTTAGCTCCAACTGTTTTGTAGGGAAACTTTGAACATTATTTGGGTGGGTTTTTCAAGCATTATGATTGGTTAAGACCATGTGGGCCCAGAGTATAAATTACAGGCATTTGCCTACTGTTCCTCACTTCCAGTTTTTGAGTCAATAAATGCTGTTGTAGCTATGCTGGTCTGAAGCCCACTACACAATAAGTGGAGTAAAGGAAACCAAAATACAATCAATCTTGGGAGATGTAATGACACATTAATTTTGGACATATTTAACATACAGTACTTAAGGTGACCAGATTTTCAGATTGGTAATGAGGGACACCTTTGACCGGGGGGGTGGGGGGGGTGGTTGATTAAAAATTTTATACGGCGCAACAAAAATTTTCATACAACGCAAAAATAGTATTGTAATGTTTTTTTTATTTCAACATAACTACAATTTACAAATATAAATTGTAACTGTTGCCAAACATCCAAATTTTGATCACGTGACCATGAGGATGCTGCAACGGTCGCTAAGTGTGAAAATGGTCGCTAAGTGTAAAAATGGTCATCAGTCACTTTTTTCAATGCCATTGTAACTTTGGTCACTAAGCCCATTATACCACCTTTCTTGCCACAGTTCTTAAGTGAATAAATGCAGCTGATAAGTTAGTAACATAAGTGAATCTGGTTTCCCAATTTGACTTTGTCAAAAGGTGATTATATGACCCCAGGACACTGAAACCATCATAAATACAAATCTGTTGCCAAACATCAAAATTTTGATCGTGTGACCATGAGGATGCTGCAACGGTCGCTAAGTGTGAAAATGGTCGCTAAGTGTGAAAAATGGTCATCAGTCACTTTTTTCAATGCCATTGTAACTTTGGTCACTATACCACCTTTCTTGCCACAGTTCTTAAGTGAATCTTAAGTGAAGATGTTATATCTTAAGTGAATCTTAAGTCTTAAGTGAAGATGTTATACAGTAGAACCTCTGGTCACGAACGCTTCTGACCAAAATATTCACATTCTCCCCGCTGCTGATTTCCCCTTCTGCACCATTTTTTTTGTAAGCGCCAAATTTCCAAAATTAGGTTTGATTCATGACCAAATCAGTTTGCGACCAAAGTTATTGAACGAATTATGGTTGTGACCAGAGGTTCTACTGTATTCATGCCTTTACATACTCTATATCACCTCAAAATGTTGCACAGCCTTCATAAGTTTCTAATACAGATAAAATTAAATGCAACATCAAAACCATAAAAAAGTAAAATTAACCTGGCTGGAAAATCCTATGCCTGTCTTGCTATTATTACTGACACACTTGCTGCAGTATTTGATGGCTAAAAGAAAAAAAAATATTGTTAAGGTGTGTATTATGTTCACTCCCATGTCTTGTCTGCTGCGTTAATTTTGAATTTATTAAAAGAGCTTATTTTACATCAAATCCCTCTCATATTATTCTCCTATGTTCAATAAACCCTAAGAGACAGCATACTATACATGAAATTCCTGTAACTGTATATTTAGTAAATTGTGGAGCTGAGTTTATCCAATTAACTCAGTTTTTGGACTTGAGTAATCACATACAATAAAGGAAATAAAACTATTTAGAATGAAGTGTAGTTGGCTATTTGTGATTAAGGGTGTCATGCAGAAACAATTATAGTTTTGATCAGGAAAATACCCTAAAAAAACCCTTTTGTTCTTTCAGGTTTTTTTTTAAAATGATTTTTCCATGGCACATCATATTGTTACACATATTGGTTTGAATAAAAAAACAGCAGCTGCACATTTTTAAAAATCTACATTATTTTAAAATGCATTAAAAAATAAAAGAAAAAAATCCAGCACACTTACCAGCAGGCAGAAACTCCAAGTCAATCCAAAATGATATAGATGTTAATACAAAGAACTGAGCAAATTGAAACTTTCCCACCATTTTGGAGCAGTCCTCCAACCTCCGTGCCCCTCCCCTCCAGAAAATCCAGGAAGTAACACTGGCGACCTCTCTAACCATTTCCTGCAGCTCTATGGTACTAGATCATTTTTTTCTTATAAAATGAGGTAAATGTAATGCGGCGCGGGTGGGATCCATTTTGTTGCTTTAACGTTTTAATATCTTCAATGAAAGTACTGAGACAGAGAGAGAGGGGGATTAGACAGGGTGTCTTTTGTCTTGCCCCGGTTAGGATTTCTTAAGCAAATCCACTGGGCTTTCAACATGAAGCCAGAAAATCGGGACTTTTTTAAAACACGGAGGGACACGGAAAAATTGTTATAAAGCGTGCTTGTCACGCTGAAATCGGTACGTCTGGTCACCTTATAGTACATACCCATCATACTCTTTCTTTCTAGGTAAGTATTATTATGCAAAGTGCTAAAAAGAATATACTCTACATGGTAAACAAAATGAAATAAGGTCAAGAGCTAAGATAAAAAAAGGAAACCTAACTAAATCTAATTTACACTTTTGCTATTTAATATGCTTCTCCAAACTTTCTCACTCTCATTCAATATTTACTCCAAAAGGCCCAATCTTTTTGTCGTTTCCACCTATCAATTTTTGTCACTTAATAAAATGTCCCCCACACCAATTGTATTTGTTCGCTTTTTCCCAAACTCGTCTCTCATTCTTCTATTATCACCATTCAATGGAGTGCAGATCCAACTATCCGACTCAAAAAGATGAATGTTTTTTTCTATTTATAGGGGTTGTTACTGGCTCAAGGATATAGGATGGCATAGACTACATTGATGATGGCACCATTTCCCACCATTATGAAGATTTGTATTTTTAGAATGGTTCCCTAGGCTAGTTCCTACTTGATCCTAGCACAAAGCTGGCATTCAAAAGTCAACAACCTAAATTGTACCACTTCATATTTCCAGGATAATGTTTTTGTCCATTCCATGCATGTATTCATCAATCTGCTTCACAAAATAATCTTCTATTTCCCCCCCTTTCTGTAATTTCACAATTAAAGCAGAGTTTTATTCATTTTCTTCCATTTTTTAGCATATGGCGTGTGTTAGCCAGGGATTACCAAAGTGTCTGGCTGCTTCTGTGAAAGGCCAGTCTTCAATTTATTATGTCCTTTTACATAAACACAAAACTATCAAAGGGTTCAAATTCAGAATTGGTGTGGCTTGGAGGATTCCTACTTCGGTTTGAACAACTTATAAAGCATACTTAGTTCAGTTAACAGATTGGTTAATGCCTGGAATGTTACACCCTCAAACCCCCATAGCTTTAACCTTAAACTGTCTACTGTTGACCTCACCCCTTCCTAAGAAGTCTGTAAGGAAGCATGCATAAGTGCACCAGCGTGCCTAACATCCTTGTCCTTCTGTCCCCACTTATTTGTACCCATTTCATGTGTTCTTATTCATGTTTATTCTTATTCCTGTTATTTTGTACATGAGTGACCAACCAACAACCAACCAACCAACCAACCAACCAACCAACCAACCAACCAGCCAACCAACCAACCAACCAACCAAAATGTCTGTTGTCTCTTTAGACTTGCTTGCTTCCTGCCTTCATGGCATTTAAAAAGAATCCATTCTAAGCAGCAGGCTTGGTATGCCATCTACATTGTAGGTTGCTGATTCTTGGAGTTAAAAAACTTGCATTTTTTTACAAGGAAAAATTCAGGATCCATAAAACTTTATCTTTCTGTGAAAATAGAGTTTATGTTGCCTCTATCAAATGAAATAGGGCATACGACTACATTGTATGGAATTCTGTTCTACAACTTATTCATGATTATTAATCTTGTATCTTAGATATATTGCATATTTTAATTACTGCAGATTACAGATACATACACATGCAGTTTTATTGTCTCTTTATCAAGGTTATAGGTTTTCTTCTGTATAATTCTTCTATGCACACTGCAGAGAATGCTGAGTTCATTGGAACTTTCGGCTTCTCATCTCCACACTGAACTTTTCAACTTTTTTTTTATCATCCTACCTGTTGCCAGTAATGGTGGCTGTAGCTGGGACCTAAGCATTCACTTGAGTCGTCCTTCTCATTTTGCTAATCTAGTAGAGAAATTATTGCTGGGCCTCTGAGATTAGTTAAACAAATTAATTGTATGTGAAGTTTGCTGTAGGAACAAGTAACAATCAATTTGTTGTACTTCATATTTATTTTACCTCTTCTTTTTAACAATACATAATTTGTCCCTTATCCACGTCTGATACTGTTTTTTTATAAAGATCTTTTTTTATTTTTGAATAAACACAGACAAAACACACACACCAAAAAAAACCACATGTTGTTCTTATGATATAGCCTTGGTAATCCTGTACTTTAAAGTTTTTCTTCCATAATTTCTGGAGATCTTAAGAAGGACATTTCTGAAAAATGTGAAGTGGACTTTTACATGTATTAGCCCGAGTGAAACAGGATCCTGGATCACATTGACAGCTATAATTATAATTGTGACAAGTCTGAGTAGCGTCAGACTGAGTAGCGTCAGGAGTGGGCTGTTAAGGGTTCGCCGGGTTTTGGGAGAACCTGTCGCTATTAATTATAATTGTGACAAGTCTGAGTAGCGTCAGACTGAGTAGCGTCAGGAGTGGGCTGTTAAGGGTTCGCCGGGTTTTGGGAGAACCTGTCGTTATTGTTAAGGTCAGTTCAGAGAACCTCCACATCTCACCCCCGCCCATCCCACGCCTCCAAGGAGTCTCCATGCAGCCCATTTTGGATTCAAGGTAAGTGCAGGGTACATGAAGAGGCTTGGGGAGAGGGAAAAATGGGCCTCCTGGAAGTTTGGGAAGGCCGGAAAAGGCCTCTGGAGCTTGGGGAAGGCAAGAACACCCCCCTGCTGTGGTACAGGAGGCTGATTTGTCCATGTCCACCATGCAACTGGACAGAGAACACGTTGCTGAAATCTTTGAAGCTCACCCCGAGTAGAGCTCTCTTTCAGAACTCTGGTTGAAAATACAGAAGTCAGAAAAAGGAGACTCAATCCTTCTTTACTCAATTGGAAGACCCTTATGTGCTGATCTGAAGGCCTAATTGAGATGATGTCACATGCAGAGCCATAATTGTCTGGAAATAGACTGATACCTAAATGTTCATTTTTATTTGCTTGATAGAAGAAATTAGCATCCATCTGCTTCATATATTTCCTATTCAGGACCAGCCTAGACTTACCTATCTTCAACATAATACTTACACTGCACATTTTGGCTTCATTCTCATAAAATTAGAAAATGATATTTTCCACAACATGATAAAAATTGATCTAGAACAGTGACAGAACACTCCGTTACTTTTGCCTACATTTGAATTATTTATAGTTTTGCACTTTTCCAGACCACTAAAAATAAAGTATTGATTTTGATAAATTCTTCTAAAAGGAAAATGAGAAAAATTAAATATTCACCTATTTGGATCAACCTCATTTTTAAATAAAGTTATTCCAGCATAACAAACCCCTATACAATATTATCATGCAGTAGAGCTATAACAATAAACAGATTATAAATTAAATATCCCATTCTTGATTAAATTCATAAGGACTCAGACTAAAACTGAAAAAAAATGATGAATGGAATTGTTTTAAATTCCATCTTCTTTTCATTCATATGAAAAATTGTGTGAAGATTAATTCATTCCTATGAGAAAATGAGCTAAATGTTTGCACCTCTTCCCTGGTCAAAATCATATTGAGTCGTCTATAGAGACATAGATTTATTGCTTCTTCTAGTTATATTTTGAAGTTGTTAATGGATAGCTGTTGTCTTTTAAGTGGAAATTATATTTAACATTTGAGTTTATTAGTATGTTTGTTTGCATGTTGAATTAAAAGCTGAAATAAATAAAGTCCTGGGACTAAAGGAAGATCATAAAGAGCTCATCTCTTCACAACTGCCAATTGTGAAGTTTTCTGATTTCAGAAATCTGGAATGGAATTTAAACACCCCCCCAAAAAAAGAAACAGTAAGTAGAAAATAAACCAATGACATTGATAATGGCCTCTGACATAACAGATAAGAAGAAAAGAAAGAAATTGCACCAATTTCTCAGTAGTTTCTGGCAGCCCTTGATAGCTAGTATTGGACATATCCAATTTTGCTTCTTCACTCTAATTAGGGAGTAAGCATTGGTGACCCATTGACAGATAATGGCTAGGGTGAATCTAGCCTGTGTTAACAAGAAGGGCTGCATATTTCTTAAACCATCCGAATGTTACTGAGAAGAGAAGTGAAGAGAAAATGTGAAAGGGAAAGAAGTCTGTGGGCCAAATCACTTGGGCTGAAATTAATAAAAGGGTTTTGTTTTTTTGGAGATCTTGATGTTCTCTGGAGATTTGGTGCTTCAGTTCTCATCAGCTCTAATTTAACATGGACAACGAGAAGGGACTATAGGAAATGTAGCATCGCTGATTCAGCTCATAGTGAAAAATGGGACAAATTAAGCAATCCATTAGCTGGTTATTTTTTATATATATGTATGTGTGTGTGTGTGTGTGTGTGTGTGTGTGTATATGTTTTATTTGTGCTGATAAATAAATAAAGGAAGACTATTTATCAGCACAAATAAAACACAAATATAACAAAGGCAACAGTAAAAAATATTGGGTTTCTGTCGTGATGGACTCTTGTGACGAGCCGATTGACAGATGATGGAAGCAGTTAGCTTCCTCCCATAATTGGGGCTTACCAGGGGTTGTGACACTATATATATATATATATATATATATATATATATATATATATATATATATATATATATATATATATATATATATATATATATAAAATTTTTACAACCCCTGGTAAGCCCCAATTATGGGAGGAAGCTAACTGCTTCCATCATCTGTCAATCGGCTTGTTACAAGAGTCCATCACGACAGAAACCCAATATTTTTACTGTTGCCTTTGTTATATTTGTGTTTTTTATTTGTGCTGATAAATAAATAAATAAATAAAGAGAGACTCCCTTTATATCAGTACTTCAGAAGTGGTCATCCTGTAGCCCCTTGAACTTTCATTTTGCAATCTTTGGAGCACTTCTTAATAAGAAGACTGAAAATGGACTTGCTGCAATATAGGCACTACAGCAAATATATATATACCCCTTATGAAAACAAACACAAAAATGAAAATGAAAACAAAACACACCATCCAAGATATTTGTATTTATGCACCTGTAGCTGTCAACCTACAAAAGTATTAAATCGTTTGCTCCTCATTGGTGGATACTCTCAGTCATCCAGGTCATAGTTGTCTCAAAGATGCTTTTTCAAAAGGCAAGTGGACTAGTCTTTCCCTGAGGAAAAAAAGGAGTCCAGTTGCCTTTTGAAAAAGCACCTTTGAGATCCTTTGCTCTTCATCTCTCCCAAAATTCGTGGTAGTCCTAACCTTTCCTAATTTTACTTGTCCTTGCTCTTAAAGGGATTGTTTCACTCTTGCCAGGAAAATATTTGCAAACCATATGTGGGTATAGTAAATGCATCAGGCCCACCATATATGTGTGTTGGTTGAAGTTTAACAATTTATAATGTAAGAGATTCACATTTAACAGATGCAACAGGCCTTATTTTTGTCTTGACATTCACTTAAAACATGTTGCCTGAACTCTGGACCAGGCAGTTACATTTATGTTGTAAGTAAGTAAGTAAGTAAGTAAGTAAGTAAGTAAGTAAGTAAGTAAGAAAGAAAAAAAGAAAGAAAGATCTTTATTATGGTCAAAGACCAGCAATGTACATTTGTGTTTACACTATCTTAAAAATACTAACATTAAAATATAATTAAAAGTATTTACATTAAAAGTGGATAATAACCTTATGGTCCAAAGATTGTTGAAGGTATGTCCAGATAATGGGTACAAGATGGTACTATACTGTAGCCAATTTTTTTCTTATGGACATTGCAGCAGCACAGAACTTTGCCACTGCATACGTGGTAACCGGGTTAGTGTCCTGGAGGACACAGGCAGTTACATTTATGTTGAAATGTAAATAATTGCATCATTTGCATCAATTTATGTTATTTGAATAATATAATTATGGAAATATAATAAATATCTGCAAATGATATGATTTATGATTTCATTGAAATTGTCAAGCACAGGAAATCAGGAGTCCAGGCAATTAAAATGAATACAAAGATTTATTACAAGCTTAAGTTCTCTACAAGAATCTGAACTACTAACAGTCAAAGAAAATTGGCAGTAGATAAGAGTCAAGGGAATTTTATGTGGGCTGGACATAGATCTCTTGTCTGTGTAAAGGGACACATGCATCTGATTTCTCCTCAGGTTCAGCTTGATCATCTCCTACAGATATTTGAGAAGGGCAGACACTTCTCAAAAATCTCCACTGTTATTATCTTGTAATTTTTCATCTGGTCCTTTAGTTTCATGAAACCTAACTTGGATCAGCAGTGAAGGAGCTTCTTTTTTCCTAATGGGTCCTGGATAACCAGTCCCATAATTCTCAGCGAGACCAGACATTTTAAGTGTGAAGTTTCCAAGGATAAATTTATGCCTTGATCTATCTGATCCCTAAATTCATTTTCAATAAAGGTTGGAATTTCCTGATGGCATAAATATTCAACATTTGTGGTGCAAATAAAATATTTAGCTTTCAGTACTCCTTTATAAAATGCCAGATTAACATCTCGTTTAGTATATCAATAGTGTTTAACAGCCTAGGCAATAGCAATATCTACCTTAATCCAAATCTCAATAGGCATTTCTTTTCCCATTTTAAAAGCTATATGAAATATTAGGTCCTCAAACCTATATTCAACTGGGGAGGAATGTAAATCACACATATATGAATAAATCATGTTTGCCATTGCTTATGTACCACACACGCAGAAACACACAGTGCTAATGGATGTAGATTCAAAGGAAAATAATATGATCAGCAGCAAACTAAGTAGATATTATGGCAAGGGGTAGATTGTATTGCCTTTTCTATATGATTCACATAACTTATCTTTTATTGTTGTGGTAAATTAAACCAGTTCTTCAGAAGCTTTATAGCAATCCCACTTTTGATTTGTAAAATAAATTCTGGGAGGAAAATCCTCATTATAAAAGGAGCTATAAATAACTTACAATTCCATGTGAGGCTGGTATTATACGGACATTTATATTTATAAAATGAAAAAAGACCACAAGAAAGAAAGAACTTGGAGTGGCTTTGATTGCAGTTTCCTTTTATTTGTTGCTGTGAACTGAGAAGTCCAAATGCTGTAGTACCTTGTAAGCATGTTAGCGCTATGGCAGGTGATCCATCATCTGCCTTGGATTCCTTGACAAGACGTCATTCACTTCATTGTTCAAGGTACAAGTAGCCAACAGATACTTCCAATCAAACAGATCAGCAGAAGACAATTTTAATTCAATTTACAAACTCCAGAAGGGTAGATAAGTCAATCAAAAAGGTTTATGGGGGAATCCTATCACATAAATGCTGAACCAATAGTTTCTTGTTTTGCTGAGTAGGTTAATTCATTTGTAAATCCAATTAGAAAAAAATATGGGCAAAATAGAAGACTCCATACATAACATAAATGACCACAGTCAAGGCCTGTTGCATCTGCTAAATGTGAGTCTCTTACATTGAGGTTACAAAGGGGGCTTATAAACTTTTAAATTTCAACCAACACACATACATGGTGGGCCTGACACATTTAGGATATTCTTCTATGGTTTGCAAGTATTTTCCTGTTTTGCTGAGTAGGTGAATTCATTTGTAAATCTAATTAGAAAAAATATGGGTAAAATAGAAGACTCCACACATACCATAGATGACCAAGGTCAAGGCCCACTGACAAAACCTTGTCTTCAAGATCTTCAATCAATCAATCAAAATAGAGCTGGAAGGGACCTTGGAAGTCTTCTAGGCCAACCCCTTGCTCAAGCTGGATACCCAATATCATTTCAAATTGGTGGCTGTCCAGTCTCTTCTTAAAAACCTCCAGTGATGAAGCACCCTTAAGTTCTGAAAGCAAGCTGTCCCACTGGTTAATTGTCCTCACTGTTAGGAAGTTTCTCCTTAATCCCAGGTTGCTTCTCTCCTTAAATCAGTTTCCACCCATTGTTCCTTGTCCTGCACTCTGATGCTTTGAAAAATAGGTTGACTCCCTCTTCTTTGTGGCAGCCCCTCAAATACTGGAATACTGTGTCATGTCATCCCTAGTCCTTCTTTTTTCTAAACTGGCCATATCCAATTCCTGCAGCCTTTAATCATCTTAGCTGCTCTTTTTTGCACTTTTTCCAAAGTCTCAATAACTTTTCTGTAATGTGATCATCAACATTGGATGCAGTACTCAAGGTGTGGTCTTACTAAGGCTTTATAAAGTGATACTAATACTACACGTGATTTTGATTCTATGCCTCTATTTATACAACCAAGGATCATATTACCGTTTTTGCCTGATGCTGCACATTGCTGGCATATGTTTAACTGATCATCTACTAGGATTCTAAGGTCCCTCTCACTGTTACTGTTTTTGAACTAGGTTTCGCCTAATCTGTGAAAGCAATTGTTCACTTCCAGAGGGGTTTCATTGGAGTGGGCTAGAGTAGATAGTAGGAGCTTTGCTCTTGGTTGTTGTTTTCTTCTAAAAGTTACATTTCCATCAATTTTGCTTTTTAGGTACATATGTAGGGTTGTTTTTTTACAGAAGCTGTTTGTTCTGGAAGCTGTTTGTTCCTATCTTCTGGAAAAGTAACAAGGAGTGGGCCAACCTTATGTGTGAGGGAATGATGTTCCAAAGGGAAGGAGCCACTACAGAGAGGGCCCTTCTTCTAGTTCCCATCTGGTGTTCTTCCTTAATAGATGGGACCTGCAACATATACTGCCTTCCTGTTTTGGTGGGCCAGGTAAATGTAACTGGGGAGAAGTCAAAACATTATTGAAATATGACTTTGAATTCGTTACTATTTTGCTTTAACTAGAAATTATGTATTTTACTTATTTTTTAATTTAGCGACTACCCATCTCACTCTCAGAGTGATTCTGGGTGGCATATTCTCAGAAATGAACTAAAGTAAAGAATGCAATGACATCCATAAGTTGGCTAGATAGAAGACTACAGTGGGTCCAACCTGTACATTTCAACGATAGTTTATGAGGAATCTCCCCTCCCTTTAAAGAGACACTCCCAACATTTCACAAAAGGATTTTATTCCTTTACTACCTGGAACCATTGCTCTGAATAATGATCCTTCTGGAAGAAAGCAGTCACTTTTTCTCTGAACTGATAGAAAGGAACATATTGTCTGCCCTCTCATGGCACTATGTTCATTTAGTATTTTTTCTACCAGCTTTTTCTTTTCTACTTCCAGGGTTAAAAAAAGTGCAAGCTAGAGACCAACTTTGGACTTGTAACAAATGACAAATGTGTGAACTCTGAGCTAGATGATTTCTGAAATGGGAATGGATTTTTCAAATTGAAAAATCATTGCTGAGAGTACATTCCTCATTGTTAGAAACATATTGGGGCACGAGTGGTTTAAACAACTCATAAGAGACATGTCTTCCATATGATATTCAGCTGCGCCAGCAATGGTGTTAGTTTCAGAATAATTGCCTGGACAAGAGGCTTATATTGAGATGAATTCATATTGCAAAAACATAACCTAAATGAATTGGATTTTTGACCAAAAAGAAAGTAATTCATGTTTCTTTCAGTTTCATGCAAGACTGAATCCATGGGCAAATTTACATCCATGGGGTCTTGTTAATCCTACAAGGACCTTATAGTGTAACCATCAAAAGGGGGTTGCTATAAATGTCATTCCGTAGTGACTATTTCCATATAGTCTGCATAAACTAGAGCCGAGGTGGCACAGTGGTTAGAGTGCAGTATTGCAGGCCACTTCAGCTGACTGTTATCTGCAGTTTGGCGGTTCAAATCTCACCGGCTCAATGTTGACTCAGCCTTCCATCCTTCCGAGGTAGGTGAAATGAGGACCTACACTGTGGGGTCAATATGCTGACTCTGTAAACCGCTTAGAGAGAGCTGAAAGCCCTATGAAGCGGTATATAAGTCTAACTGCTATTGCTATTGCTGTAAACAGCAATTCAGCATAAATACAGGCAGAAATGCAATTCTTGGCTGATATGCAATTCCTTCCTGCCTAGGCAGGGAGTTGGACTAGAAGACCTCCAAGGTCCCTTCCAACTCTGCTATTGTATTCATTAATATAATATAAATTTGGATCTAAAGTTGGTCTGAGGTTGGGGAGACCCATAGGATTTATATCTCTCTACATCCAATAATTCTTATGAGACAATAGGCATCAAAATACGCTGTATTCAAACATGGTAAAATGAAAACAAATCATAGAGGATAATCTTATAATAAACACCGGGGTGTATGGGGTATTCAGGGAGGGGTATCACCTCTGGTGTATGGGCATGTCGTGTCCTTTTAGGGCAGCTCATTTTAGGGCAGCTTTTGGGGAAGCTCATCCACTTTTGTTCCCACCTGTCACTCAGCTCTCACCTGTGGCTCCTAGTAGCCGTAGCATGCGCAGTGGCCACACTCCGGGCAACAGCTTTGACAGGCTGACCAAACCAGGTTGAGAGTAGCCATTGAGTCATTGACCTTCGGTGAGATAGGGACTTGTCTATCCTGAGCATATGAAGACAGATTCCAGCAGATTGAGTGGATGAAACCTACTAGAATAGGACAACGGTCATGAAGGCTATCTCCACAAGCAATGTGGTATGCTAAGAGCATGGCAAGACACAAAAGACACCCTGGTCAACCACTGCACCCAGCCCATCTCCAACTGCCTCAACTCTTGTTCTGCTAATGGAGCAAGATGGAATCTGGGAAGAGAGAGCGAGGCTGACGCACTCACTCTGAGCACCTCTTCCTCACTTTAATCCAATTCACGTGCAAGTCTTGACATCCCCTCAATTAGATGTCAAGATCCTCTTCGAACAGGATGGAGAAACATCAGATAATAAAAACCATTTAATGGAATAAATGGCAGCAGAAATCAAAGTACACTATACTTTGTAATCCTGTTCAATGGAAAACTTCAGGAAATAAACATAATTTATGGGTAGTTCTAAGAGTTGTGTGAGAATGTGTACAAGCTGCATATATTGAACAACCATATATACAAAACCATACATGTAGTTTAATTTGCACAGTTTTAAAATGTCAACTGTTTTTCTATTTTTTAATATCTTGTAAGTTGCCCAGAGTTGCCTTATTGGGGAGATGGTAGCATATAAGTTTAATAAATTAAAGGAGGGAAAAGAACCACAGAAAATTAGATAGCTGAACAAAATGTGTTAGAATAAAGAAAGATGTGAATACATGTGGTATTTACACAAAGTGAATTTCCACTTATTGTCACATCTCTTCTTTACAATCCATTATCTTAATACGTAAGTGCAACATTTGTGCTTATTGGGTGTTCATCTGTTATTTTCAAGCTTTCTTTCTAGAATAGAGAAAACAGACTTTGTCTAGCTGTTTCTGCTCTCTTCCCCAATGCCATTGCAGTGGTTACCATGGCCACTGGGAGCTTTCCATCTTGCAGTATTTGATTGCTTCAGGGTCCAGGTGCCACTCATATTCTACATCTCTTCTATTTTTGCTCATTAAAAAACAGCCTAATAGATTCTCTTCTCCCAAGTTAGTAAATGCTGAATATAAATACAATATTTTCCATCTGAAAAGCACCTTGGGCAAAATTTGCTTTGGTGATAAAATAGTTTCAATCCTCAGAGAGAAAACAGATAGAATAAGAGCAAGAAAGTGAGAGAGTGTGAGAGTGTGAGTGAGTGGGAGCGATTTGAACAAGCTACTTCAGATTTTTATCATCCCGATTATTCATAAGAGCTTCACCAGAAAATCTGATCATCTGCTGTCTTTGCCTATAATCTGGGATAGAAATTCATGAATATTTTTTGCATGAAATATGAACTAAGGAGAAATATTTTGGGGGATAATACTAGATTTCAGTGCTTCTAAATCTGAAGAAGACCTAAGTATGATTATTCCGAAAGTAAAACAGGAAAGCAAAAAGTTGGTTTAAAAACAAAACAAATCAGGGAAACAAAGATCATGCCTACAGCAAAAAACTAAAGGAATTTATGGTAAAAAATGAGATAAAAGAAGTTATTTACAGTTCAATTTTCTAGGCTCCAGAATTGATAAAAATGGTACGCAAAAGAGATTTAGAGAAGAATAATGACCAAGATGTGTGAGTCCTACATGATAGGCCAGACTAAGAAACCATTGTCATACAAGTTAGGACTACTTTTACTGTAACAGTTATAATAACAGAAACTTGCAAGTCTGGATGCGTTTTCCCCTCCCTTTATCTTTGTGTGGTTTAGGGAAGGGTTTGTCTGAGGTTTTTTTCTCAAGTTAATTTCTTGACTCAATCTGACCACTGTCTTAGTAGTGACTCTTCTCCTATCTTTCAAGGCCCTTCCTTAAGCCTTCTACAAAACATTGGTGGGATACCTATAAACGTTCATCCAAAAAGTGACATTTCAATAAAGAGAAAAATTAGAATTGTCTTCCCTAATAAACAAATGTGATGGATGTGCTCTGTGGAATTGCTAGAGTAAAAAGATGAACTCCATTGAAATATGGTCTGGAGTAAACTGCTTCTCATTCTTTGAACAGCCGAGAGAACTAACTATTCAGTACCACAGGAAATCAAATTCTGAATGCTCATCACAAGCAAGAATTGTGAAACAAATCTATCATTCTTTGGATACAGAACTGATGCATTTATGGAAAAGATAATTATACTGGACAAAATGAGCTGAAGGCAACGAAACCAACAGTATATGAGATAACTAGACAGAGTCCTTGGAACTACAAGAATACACTTGAAAGAATTGCATAATATGGTAAACAATAGGACAGTTAGAATAGAATAACAGAGTTGGGACGTTGGAGGTATTCTAGTCCAAACCCACAACTCGTGGTCTCCTAGTTTCTAGCCTAGGCCCTGAAACACTACACCAAACTGGCTCTGGTAGGCCACCCAAACAAGCAAAAATTAACACAAGGAGGAAATGTGAGCATTCTAAGCATATTTATTCTTTTCATCTGAAAATACATGCACATAAAATCTTTGTTACCCAGATCCTATAAAAGGCATTGTTTTACAGATGGGATTTTAAGTATACCACATTTGTATTGATTCCACACAGGATGAAGATGGTCCATAGGTGTCCAGATCCCTTTTTTCCCTGAGAGCAAATTATTTATTTTATACTAGGAAAATAACAGTATCTTAGGTTTTTAAAAATGCTTTTTTAAAACATTGCTAGCTATCTGTCACATAATAACAGCAATTATATCATCATGAGCACAATCAAGCATTTTGATTTTTTACTTACAAAATTCAGTTTCTTTTCACAGTATTTCTTTCTTTGGTGAGTTATTTCCTCTTCATATTGTATTCTCAGATTTGCCAAACTCACTCTTTTTCTTCCTGAAATAGTATGCTTCCTCAACTGCTTTCTATTCACCAAAAGTGTTATCAGATTTGTACATTTTGGTTCCACCTGTGTCTTTTCTATCATCTTTCTTAAACTCACCTGGGTAGTCAGAGAATGAGATCCAGAGATGCTAAGATAAAGTCATTGCCCCCTGCAAACCACATCTTAAAGAGCATGGAAGCTAGCCAAATGCATATTGCATTCCAGTATGAACCTATATGCATGCAATTGCAATATATCCTGATGCGTACATTTTCATTTGAAAAAAATCATTTCTAAAATATAATCTTTTCTATGCAACTTTTCCAGGCAAATTCAATTTTCTTGGCAATTCTGCATCAAGAAATAATCCTGTAATGAATTATTAGATGACTTCTTAAATGATATTTATTAGTGTCTCCAAAGACACTACCTGTCCAAAGTAAATATAGGAATTGGTTCTAAGGAAAGAGAGAATATATCAAAACACATGGGAGGAGTGTGAAGAGCATGGGTGATGCAGGCCTGATAAAGGCAAGATTGTGAACTTTGAAAGGAGAGTTGAAGAAAGAATGTAGACAGAAGCAGATAGTGCAAAAAAAATGGATGGTACATGGAAAAAATAATATATATGGAGAAGGTAAGGTGAACATGAGGAAATTAAAAATACCATGATGACAGAGAAGAAGGTGAGATAATGAAGCAATAGGAAATGTGATGATCCAAGCTCCCACCTCTTTTCTATATGCATCCTGATGGCACACATCCAGCCCAAAGAGTTAGAGCTTACAATGTGATGCAATGTGGTATGTAACTATATCAAGAGCTTCTCATTGAACAATCATTCCAGAGTGTTCAATAGCTTTATCCAAAAGAGTTAATTTACAAAATATATGAGCATGCTCAGATGCTTTGATGTATCAGTGTTTGTGTGTACATATACATGGACTTAGGCAGATAGCCTCTGAAGCAACTGTATAAGCCAATGATGGCTAACCTTTTTGTTGAGGCATTCCAAAAGTGGGGGGCAGTGGGGTAGTTGTGTATGCGCATGCCCACCCCCATAATGCAATGTCCTTCCCCTGCGCACCCATGCACAATCCCCCCGTGCATGCACCCAGGCCTCACTGAAGCCTCCAAACTTTCATGTTGTGTTGTTTTTCGCCCTCTGGGAGAAAAACGGCTCAATAGGCAACCTGGAAGTCTGTTCCAGAACTTCTGGTGGGCGCCGTTGGGATGTTCTTCGCCTTACCCAGGCTTCAGGGAAGCCTCCTGAAGCCTGGGGAGGGCGAAAAATGGCCCAATATACAAATTAGAAGTTCAGGAACAGACTTCCAGGTTGCCCATTGGGCCACTTTTCTCTGTCCGGAGGCTTCCCTGAAGCCTCTGGAGGGCAAAAAACACCCCAAAAACCCAGCCAAAAAATGGCCAAAAATCAGCTGGCCAGCACACACATGCACACTGGATCTGTAAGGGCAACACCTTGCGTGGCTCCGTGTGCCACCTGTGGCATGCGTGCCATAGGTTCACCATCACAGCTATAAGCTATGCTGGCTGAGTAATTATAGGAGTTGAAGACTACAAGTCTTACAGTTGCCAAGTTTGGAAAACCCTGCTATATGAGAAGGGTGTAAAATTGCTCTAAAAAGCCTTCTGACACTTTAAGCATATCTGTGATATTCCAAAAAGCTCCAAAACATGATTCAGGAATTAGTGTTTATAATTTTGTTTTGTTTTGCAGAAAGTCATGAGTCTGTACAAGTGGCGATATGCAATCTCTCGGAAATCACAATAATTGTGAGTTACCAAATTTTAATGAGCTGTGAAGAACCTCTTGGGAACTCACCTGCATCCTCTCAAAATTCTTCAAATTGCTTCTCTCAGCAGAAAATGCAATTAGGAAAAGCAGAGAAGGTGCAGTGCTGAAATGAAGCAACATCAGCAAGACTTTGGCTCCTTGGTGAGACTCAAATCTATAGCAGAAATTAAAATCAATGTTGTTATCTTTATATACCAACATAAATGCTTAGCTTTTGTTGCAGCTTGGAAAGCAAAACTTAATGAATCAATAGGGATGTTATTCATTAGCAGACATAGGTTTCAGTGTCCCAGATGTTCATGCATTATCCCATCTAGCTGTCTTTATAACTTAAAAATATATTCCAAAACAAAGCAATTATTTTTATGCACAACTCTTGCTCTCTCTATCTCCTTTAGAAGAAAATGCTATAGAGCAGCAGACTGGTTTCAAAGTGTCACTAATACAAATGAAATAAATTTGAAATCTTCCTTTAAATGTAATTTAAATCTTCCTTTGAATGTAATTCATATGAGAGATGCAATGTATAACTCAAAAGGAAATAGGCTGTGCTCCTGGTGTGAGACAAATCTTGCTCTAGGTGACTATAAATGGTAATGTAGAATGGAGGAAAGAAATGGGCAGCATGTGCTTCAGACAATAACTTTTCATTTCAGTCATGGACTCTTAGGGCAATGTGGTGGCTCAGGAATTAAAATGCTGGGTTTGTCAGCTGAAAGCTGATAACCCAGGTTTGAGACCCAAGTACTACATGACGGGCTAAGTTCCCATCCTTGCCCCAGCTCCTGCCAACCTAGCATTTCAAAAACAAGCAAATTGAGTAGATAATTAATTAAAATGCTGGGTTTGTCAGCTGAAAGCTGATAACTCAGGTTTGAGACCCAAGTACCACATGACGGGCTGAGTTCCCATCCTTGCCCCAGCTCCTGCCAACCTAGCATTTCAAAAACAAGCAAATTGAGTAGATAAATAGGTACCACCTTGGTGGAAAGGTCACAGTGATCTGTGATGTCATGCTGGCAATATTATCACAAAAATGCTTTGGATAGTGTTGGCTCAATGGGCTTAAAATGCCAATGACCACTGCCCCCTAGGGATTGCAATGACTCTTCTTCTTCCTAGCATATTACCACAGGTGCAGGGTCCACTTTTCGGATCATTGAATGCCACTTTGTATGGTCAGCCACATCTCCAGGGCATATCTTTGTTGATGGTGTCTTGCCATCTGTTTTGGATGCCTGGACATTGGACATTGACTTCTAGGGATGGCAATGACCAGCAGAGTAAAATCTGCAGGGACTTGTGGATTCTTGCAGCTGGATCAAGTTGCACAGCTAATCTTTGTGACAAATCCGGGAATATTGTCCCCCTCCAATTTCTGATCAAGACCCACTCCATGCACTAATACAGGATAGGAATATAGAGTGGCCAAATTTGATTCTTGGTAGCCATTCTCGCATTATCACCAGATCCAGATTAATTTCTTACAGCGAAGTTGTCATGTTCTATGGTCTTTCACAGACTCAGAGAAAATTGCTAATGACAATGCAAGGATCTTTGTAAAATAGAGTCTATTGAAAAAAAGAAGCTGATAGAAACCTTGAACAGGAATACTTTGCACTACAACTTTTGTTTGCACTACAATCTTGTTGAAAAATAATTGAGCAATTTATACAAATATTTAGCGATGGTTTATGAAAGCACTAGTACAGGCTACAAAAAGAAAAGACAAAAGACTGGAATGGAGATAGGCAATGTGGAAGTGAGAACTGTTTTTAATGTTGCAAGCCTTCCAGAGTCACTTATGTTTGAGTTGGGGAAGGGGCACACAAATTTGTTTAATAAATGAATAAATGAAATTTTGTCTCTCATCTACAGTATCTATAGCTTCCTGGCATCTTTTAGCCCTTTTTATTTTCCCGCACTTCTCCTATTAGATTATATTTTAATCTGTTTCTATCCCACTGCTACTTTTGACCTCTGTTTTTAACTGTTTCTATTCATTTTAGTTTTTATGTTTATGTTTTTTATTTTAGTATTCATTGATTTTGTGTTTTTCTTATGCTTCACACTGGGAGCATTTCCTGTTTGTTGATTCATAAATATTGTGTAAGAAATGCTTATCTAAATAAATTTGACAAGGAAAAATGGACAGTATGAAACAGCTGGGATGTGCAGGAGAGGGCATGCAGGACTTCTGACACAAAACTCTTAATCTTTTGCATTTTCTTATATCTGCATTAAATTAAAAATTAAACAATATTTGAAAGGGTAAGAAATTAATCAGTGATGGAAACTGAAAGTATCTGCCAAATAATACTCAATATACAAATGTTTATATAAATAATACGTGTAAATGAGTGTTGATTTCCTGGAATATCTATAAAATAGTCATCCCCAAACTGATTTTCTCCAAACATGTTAGGATTGCAATTCCCAGAATTCCAAAGCAGCATGGTCAACAGGACGAGTTTCTCCTCTAGAATAATATTTCTATTCCCCCTCTACAAAAAGCAGATTGTGAAATTCAATAGCATTTCTCTTGAGGAAGCAAATTATGGCTCAAGATATCATTAGCAGCAATGAATGACATGCATGAAGACATAGATAGACTGACTGCTATATACAGTAGGTGAGCAGATATTTGAAAAAATATACAGAAAGTGTTTAAAAACAACACGTAATTACAAAAAGTCAGCAGTAAAATTAACCTTATTTTATTTTTGATTTGGTAACATTCTAAATAGAATGCAGGGATATTATAGATACTGCATAAAGCAAAACACTTCACAAGGTGTTTTGGCCATGATACTTTGGTCAGCAGGCTAATGTATGAGTTTCATGGTATAACAATTAGGTGGATACATAGCTGATCCTGCAATCAAATTAAAACAATGCTCATCAAAGAAGCTTCACTAAATTGGAAATGTATTGAGAAGGTATCACAGGGTGTTTGCGTGTCTTGGGCTCTGTACTATTCAATGTTTTTATTAATTACTTGAGTCAAGTGGGAAGCAAGCTTATCAAGTTTGTAGCTGCTACACAACTGGATGGGGAAGTAGATACCCTACAAAAAAGGAATGTGGCATTTGCAAACTCCCATTCTATAGCAAATTGATTTGCCTGGTTTTCCTTCCATTACAAAGGAACACTACATGAAAATCGGAAAGCTTTGAGCTATAAAAATAGCTCTTTAACAATCCACTTCCATTATGGCAGAGTGAAAAGTAAACACTAGCTGAGAGACTCCCTGCATTTCATTGAGAAGGTCAATGTAACTATGTGTACAATCGATAATCCTCACTCCTCCTTGAGATTTTAGAGCCTAACAATTCACTTTAGGCCAACTATTGGAACAGTATGATGAAGTTAGCAGAGGTTTGGTGAATATAAATTGATAAAGTCCCTGTGAGGTTACAAAGACAAGCAAAATACCTGGTGAAGGCACAAGAGTAGAAATGAGGAGACTGAGTTCTAGTCCTTAGCAGGGGTGAAATCTACTTACCTTCGCTAATGGTTCACAAATGTGAGCATGTGTGTGCTCGCTCCACTTGTGTATGTCATTTCCACACATGTGTGGGACCTTCTGCACATGCACAGAGTGTCAAAAGTGGATGTGATGACATCTCAGCACACCTGAAAGGTAAGTAAAACAGTGAGGGGGAGGGAAATCTGTTGTGCCATGTGATTTAGATTAGCCAGAGAGCAGGAAATCCTACTTTCTAGCTAATATAAATTGCGCGTCACAGCTGATCGTCAGAAATACCGTTCACCTGAATCAGTAGCATTTATTTACTACTGGTTCAGACGAACCGGCCCAAACCGTTAGCATTTCACCCCTATTGCTTAGGCATGAAAGCCCAGCTGGCTAATTTTCTGTCAGTCATTCTCTCTCTCTCGATCTCTCTCAGCCTAACTCACATCATAGAGTTGTTCTTTAGGGAAAGTAGGAAATAGGAAAATAGGAAAAGGAAGAACTATTAGATATGTTTGCAGCCTTAAGTTATTTATAAAAAATAATAAAGGTGGAATAAAAAATTCAAAACAACTTGTCACCAGTAGTTCTTCCTTCTTATTGTTGACTACAATATCTGGTATTTATTTTTTTAAAATTTTGTCCTAATCTATACTTTTATAATCTACTGTAGTTTAGTAGTCAATGGAAATGCTTGAACTCAGCTTTGTTATGATATGACAAAAGCCTTGGTGTGCTAGTTCAGCTTTATAGTTCATGGACACTGTACATTTCTACAACCTTCATGTCATTCATTTCTTATTCAGGATGTATTATTTGAATGACTCCTATCAACTATGAAAATGGAATATATCAAGGAACGAAGTGCATGTTAATGGCCAGTGTTCACTTTGGAAAGGTTTGTGTTTGTAATATATATTAATGCAAAAATGGCCCACAGAATGGTAGGGAGGGAGGGAGGAAAAGGGAGGGAGAAGAGGAAGGGAAAGTGAAAGGAGAAGAGAAAAAGATAGAAGAATATCAGTGGATGACCCTAGCTAGAAAGGTACTTCCAGAGCTCCTAGTAAAATGTATAAATATTAAATAAATAAATTTAAACATAGAGATAGGTCAGAGAAATAAATGTCTTAATTTTAGGGTGATATGATTGTGAAAAAATGCTATTTATCCTGTTTTATTTCTTTTTGTCACATGCCTTTTTACTTTTATTGGGGCAAGATAACTTAAAGAGATAACTATCAAACAAATCGGTCCTAGCTGCAAGTCAGCTGTTGGGAAGCTGCAGAAAAAGATCTCTACAGAAGATCTTCAGTGGAGACTGACTAGTATCCTCTTAGCGTATTGAGGGCAGCGTTTCTTAACCTGGTTATATTTAAGAAGGGTGAGCTTCAACTCCTAGAATTCCCCAGCCAACATGGCTGGCAGGCATTCTGGGAATTAAAGTTCACCCATCTTAAAGTTGTAAAGGTTGCGAAACACTGATTTAGGGTTTTAAATATAATGACCATTTTTTAAATTCTGCCAAGAAACAGATTAGTGTTTATAGCTGTATTCTTGATATATTTGAAGAATTTTTCTTAACTTATTCAGAATTTCCTTGCCAGAGATGGTCTGTTAGGTACAGCACTAGTGCTGATGAGAGGCAGATGAATGTCTCTGACAACATCATGGCAAATTTGATGAATAACCTGCATTTATCTTTCATGAAGGCTCAAGGAAGTAAGATTTCATAGTAACTCTAATTTTTAATTTGCCTTGCTTAAGTGTGACCTCAGTTAGCATTCCTTGGAATTAGCTTTTTAAAAATGATGTAATGTAACAATGCACCTAGGATATACATAGTAATCATTTTTCAATTATGCCATCAGTCAGAGGAGGCCCAAGTAGGAAGTTTTCAGCAATTTTCAATAATTGAACTTCAGGTTATCCAGCAAACTATTGACTTCAGTGGAACAGTTATGAAAGAAGAAAGCATCCTTTTAAAAAATTGATACCTCTTCATTTGTTGTAATAAAACTTACATTACTTATAGTACTGCATTGTGGTGGTAGACACAATTAATATAGACATGAAGATCATCTAATTGGACCCAGTTGCGTTTGGTCATGGGAAATATTATTCGTTCATCTGAAAGCATACTCAGCGCCTGTGGGAAAAGACTAGGAAGGAGATTCTAACCTGCAAATGCAATAGCATTACCTTGTTGATATACTCATAGTATAGAAAATCACATAGTCTCTAGAACTGTGATGGTGAATGCAGAGCCCTCTCTGTGGGCATGCACACGGTGGCCAGCTGGTCTCTTCTGGGATCTGTGCATCCATGTGAGCTGGCCAGCAGGTCTTCACGTGAATGGGGAATATATAGTTGCTAGTAGTCGAAAACGACTTGATAGCACATCATACATTAATTAAATAAACAAAGAACTCAGTGCCAAGATGCTTCAGAAAAGCAGGAGTTACCATTTGAGCATTTTAGCTTTGGTTTATGCTACAAAGAGAGGTAGGAGGATTCCAATAGATTTACTGTATTTAGTAAGGCAAAGCTCTTCAAATTCTCCATGCTTTTCAGGGCTAATACTTTTCAAAACTACAAATCTAGCTGGATTCTATGTGCAAATCTTTCTGCAAGCAAATCCTAATTTTTTTAAAAAATAGTCACTGTCTTTCTGAGTTACCTTTTCTTCAGTTAAATAACTTCTGAAATGGTTTTTCTTACTTCACAGTCTTTTGATTTACTACATTTTAATGGAATCATGGTCTCCAAAATTATCCTTTTCCTATCAGTAACTGTCATTGGGAAATATTTCTGCATAACTGCCAATCATTTTATTAATTTGTCTTTTTTCTGTAATAACTGATCTATATAAACTACACTAAAAAAAAGGCTTCTTAATTTTACTCGATGATTCATAATGTGTTCCCTCACTGAGTTACCCAAATATCAGATGAGATAATTTCAGAAAATGTGCTTTCTGATTTTTTCCCCCCTTAAATAAAGACAGCCTGACCATCAACAAAGACAAGGCTTCATTTTCTCTGTTAAATATTTTATTTATAACTAATTGAAGATGTAATTTAGATTGTGGCAGGGGAAGTTACCGTGATAGTCTCAAAAGTTATTTCCCCCCTCTATTTCAAAACTGAGCTCAGGGTCACATAGACCTTGCAGGCATGTCAGCCTTTATAGATAACATATATAGATATATATATAAGGTAAAGACATTAAGCAACAGGAAAGGAGGTATAGAAGAGCAGGCAGAGTTGGGGAATGGAGTTAAGCAAATCATCAGCCTGGAGTCATCACATTCCCACAATGTAAGTCCAATTGCTCTTGATTTGATCCTTGTCTGGTACTGAACTACAGTTGACTAGATTGTTATGTATGGACTTGAGTCATAAATTTTCTTAACTGCAAGTCAATGTATGGTCCTGATTCTTTGCACCTGATAGGAAGTTATTGGACATGTGTTATTTTTGTATAGCTTGGCTATACACAGATCCTGTGTGTATTAAGAAGCAGGTGAAGGTGAACTGAAAACCCAGCAGAAGTAATCAGGATGAAGAGAGAGAGAGTTCTGCAGAGTAGATTGGCTGATGGAAAGAACTATAACTTTGGGACGACATCAGCAAAAACTTTACAATGTGCTAGAATTCAAGGAGCCAAGGAAAAAACTTGTCCTTCTTCTCATCCTCACCATATATAGAAGTAGTGGTCTGTTAAGTCCTCGGACTTACGAATGACAGCTCGGCAACAGCCAGGCACGCCGGAGCCAATCAGGCGCAACCTGTAGTTGCCGGGCTGTCATACGCACGGCTATTGGTTTCCCTGTCTGACAGCTCCGTATAAATAGCTGTCAGACAGGGAGGGGGTGCCGGTCTACTGTTCTTGTTTGCGTATGCCTGTAAATAAAGTTGGTTGAGTTATCTTTACCTCAAACGCCTCCCGCCTGGTTCTTCTAGGGACCGTAACACTGGCGACGAGCTGGTGGGATCTCGGGCTCTGAGTTCAACCTACAGGGCAAACAAACAATTATTAGGCGCCCCGCATTGCCGGGAAATCTTCATCGCGCTTCCCCTATGCCTCAATGGCATATCGCCATGGCTAGGATGCCCATGTTCGCTCCCTTCGGGATGGCCGGCGAATCCTGGGCCGCTTTCCTGAGCGGTTCGAATGTTTTCTAATCGCAAATAACCGGCAGGGGTATTCACAGGCTAGGAAGTGTGGGTTCTTCCTGACTGCCTGTGGCCCTGAGATGTTTGGGACGGCTCGCTCCTTCGTGGCCCCGCAGCCCCACGGCCCATATACGATTTGAGCTTGGAGAAGCTCATGGCGGGGCTTAAGGCTCACTATGCCCCAACGCCTTCTAAAATTACGCGCCGGTATGCCTTCCACCGGTGTGTCCAAAAAGCGGCTGACTCGATCAACCAGTTCCTCCAGGCGCTACGGGTCGCCGCTATCCAATGAGACTTTCCCGACCTGGAGGACAATCTGGCCAAGCAGTTCGTCTGTGGCTTAAAGGACATCTACCTCAGGCGGCGCCTCCTCTCCTCGCAAAAACAGACATTACGCTGACTATGGCCATCGAAGAGGCGCGGGCTGCGGAGCTCGCAGAGCTGTCAACTATGGAAATGGCCCGCTACCTGCCTCCCGTGCCTGCCCTGCCTCCAGTGCCTGCTCTGCCTGCACCAAACCCACAGCCTCCGCCGCCTTCCTCGCACTCGACCTGCCTCATTAATGAACTGGTTCCCTTACCTGACCCATTCTATGAAGACCAGGTCGATCGCCTGAGGGCCATTCCCCGGCGTCCTCAGCCTCCTCAAGCCTGTGCTGCTGCGGCAGCCGCCACCTGCCTCGGCTGCGGAGGCAATCATGCCCGGGCGTCCTGCCCCTTCAAGACTTCAGTGTGCCGCCGCTGCAGCAAGAAAGGCCACCTGGCACAGGTCTGCTGGGCCACCCTGCCACCTCCAGTGCAAGCCAACCCGCCTCTCCCTGTCTACGGTCCTCCCGCGCCGCCTAGGAACCAACAGCCCCGACGCCAGCAAGCACGCCCTGGAGGAAGACATCCCTGCCACCCCTGCAGTGTCGGTCAGCCCAGCCTCGGCTGGTACATGGAAAATCACCATCACCGTTTCCATTGAGGTGTCTCCTGCCTCATGGAAGTTGACTCGGGCTCCTCCCGGTCTCTCCTATCCTGGGCAACTTTCTCCCACCTGTGCCCTCAAGTCCTCAAGTCACAGCTGTCTCCCATGGACACTTTGCTCAGGGACTACCAGGGGACTAATATTCCTACCCTGGGCTGCTATGGGGTGCGAGTGCAGTACGGGGGAAAATGTTGCTTCTTGCAGGTCCTGGTAGTTCAGAAACCTAACCCTACCGGCTCTCCTGGGCCTTGACTGGTTCACTCCTCTGTGCTTATCCCTTTCTGGAGTGCATTCTGTGGCGGACACGCCCCCTGACATCGCAGCTGTCCTCCAGGACTACGCCGATGTCTTTAATGGTGAGCTGGGGTGGTATAAGGGGACCCCCATTTCCCTCAACTTAGACCCCCAGGTTGCCCCCATCTGGCTGAAGGTCCGCAGGGTTCCTTTTGCCTTGAGGCCTAAGGTTGATGCCGAACTAGATAAGCTGTTGGTGCAGGACATCCTGGAGCCCATAGTGGTCCCCGTGAAGGCTGACGGGTCCATCAGGATCTGCGCCGACTACAAGTCGACCATCAACCTTGGCCTCCAGACAAACCCCTATCCAGTCCCTGTTGTGCAGCACCTGCTCCACTCCTTGGGGCAGGGCTGCATTTTCACCAAACTGGATATGGCGCAGGCCTACCAGCAGCTCCCGGTGGATGACGATGCAGTGGCTGCCCAAACCATCGTCACCCACCACGTGGCTTTCCGTTGTTGCCACCTCCAATTCGGCGTTTCTGTTGCCCTGGGGATCTTCCAGAGCCTCATGGAGCGCCTGCTCCATGGGCTCCCCGGCGTTGTCCCCTACTTCAATGACGTCCTGATCGCTACAAACAGCTGCTCAGGGCTCATTGATGTCTTTTGGAAGGTCCTCGACCGTTTCAGGGGCGTGGGTCTCAAATTAAAGCTCAGCAAATGCTCCTTTGCTGTGCCTCGGGTGGAGTTCCTGGGCTTCATGATTGACGCCCAGGGAATCTACCCCACCCCTTCTAAAATCATGGCCATCAAGAATACCCCTCCACCCACCTCCAAGGCGCAGCTGCAAGCGTTCCTCGGCCTTTTAAACTTTTATGCGCCTTTCCTCCCTCACAAGGCATCACTAGCCAAGCTGCTGCATCGGTTGCTCGACCGATCCACGGCCTGGCAATGGGGCAGCCGCAAAGCGCATGCGTTCACGGCTGTCAAATCCTTGCTGACGTCAGAGGCAGTCTTAGTCCAGTATAGCGACAAGATGCCCCTGACTTTAGCTTGTGACGCCTCCCCAGTAGGCTTGGGAGCGGTCCTGAGCCATGTCCTGCCCAATGGCTCAGAGGCCCCCATCACTTTTTACTCCCGGACACTTTCCTCGGCCGAGAGGAATTACAGCCAGATTGACAAGGAGGCTCTGGCTGCGGTGTTCAGGGTTAAAAAGTTCCACGATTACCTATATGGTCGGCACTTTACCCTCTACACTGACCATAAGCCTCTCCTTGGGCTTTTGGCTGGTGATAGGCCGACCCCCCCATCCTGTCTCCCAGGATGATCCGTTGGACAGAGTTCCTAGCCGCGTATTCCTATGCGCTGTGCTACCATCCGGGCAAGCAACTAGGGCATGCTGATGCCCTCAGTCGCTGCCCCCTTCCCTGCTCTGATCCCCAGCCAGTCCCTTGCCTCTCCGTCCTCTCCATTGCTGAGCTGGACCTCCCCCTCACCGCCTCTGACATGGCCGCCCACTCTCAAGCTGACCCTGTCCTCTCTCAGATCATGGCATGGGTCCTGAGGGGCTGGCCTACATGAGGCGTCTCTCCCGAGTGCCACCCGTTTAAAACCCATCAGTTGGAGCTGTCACTCCACTACGGTTGCCTTCTCTGGGGCGACCGGGTGGTCATCCCTTCTGCCCTCTGCCACCAGGTCCTCCAGCGGCTCCATGCCAACCACCCTGGGGTCGCGTGCATGAAGGCACTGGCCCGGAGCTATGTGTGGTGGCCCTGCCTTGACAGTGACATAGAAGCTTGGGTCAGCAGGTGTGACCCCTGCCAGGTGTCCCACCCCACTCCCCCCTCCTCCTCCTCTCAAGAGTTGGAGATGCCACGCGGGCCCTGGTCCCACCTTCACCTCGACTTTGCGGGTCCCTTCCATGGCCAGGTTTTCCTGGTCTCTGTGGATGCCTACTCGCCCTGGGTGGAGCTAGTGCTCATGCACTCCACCACAGCGGAGAGTACGGTGCGGGCTCTGCGACTCTTGTTTGCTACCCACGGGTTGCCGGACATGGTGGTGTCCGTCAACGGCCCGCAATTTTCCTCCGCAGTCTTCCAGGACTTCCTGGCCGCCCACGGGATCCACCACGCTCCAGTCGCCCCTTACCATCCAGCCAGCAATGGCCAGGCGGAGAGGGCGGTCCGATCGGCCAAGGAGGCTTTGAGCCGCATGGACCGTGGTGACTGACAGGCAAGGGTGGATGCTTACCTTAAGGCCCAGCACTCCACTCCTTGCCCCCTCACGCAGCAAAGCCCCGCGGAGCTGTTGATGGGTCGGCGCCTGCGGACCACCCTGGATAGACTACACGCCCTCTATTCAGGACTTCAGCCTGGCAACCTGGGGCACCCTTCCCGTTCTTTTGCTATTGGGGATTTGGTTTGGGCCCGTAACTACCCGGGGGACCCTCGGTGGATGCCTGCCACCATCATTGATGTAACCGGCCCCGTTTCCTACAGGGTCCACCTACCCAATAGCAGCAAGTGGCGGCGCCACCTGGATCAACTGAGGCGTCGCCACCTCCGGAGGCTTCCAGTCAAACCGACACGCAGAGGCAGTGGCCGACAAAGTAGTGGTCTATCTAAAAGTAGCACAGTTATAAACACTGCACATGGCTAGCAGCACTTAGAAAATTCCTGTTCCTGTTTTCCACCCCAACATACATGGAAATTTATATATTTATTTATTGAATTTATTTGCCACCCACCTCACAACGTGAAAAATCTGGGCAGCATAAGTTGTAGTTATGACATTAATGTATTACATATTAACCACATGGAAGTTGACTTCGTTGTTTTCTTTTTCATTTTAGCTAAAGAATAACAATAATAATAATACAGAAAGTAAGAAAACTAGATGATGAATGATGATGATGATGATGATGATGATGATGATGATGATGATAACAACAACAACAATAATAACCCCCTCCGAGAAGCTTTACCTTGTCGTGGTGGAGGGGCTGGCACGCTCTAATGATCCTAAGGGATATGCTGAACAGGTACAACCATATCAGACAGGTCTTAGGTGAAGGGCCTGACAAAATTTGCTCCACAACCCATTCAAATATGGTGAATACGAAAAAAAATGAAATTTATGCCAGCTGAATTGTTGCCCGGATTAACAAGGGTTCCATTGGATGCTATGGTTCCTAGGCATTCTGTGCAAAATGAGCTACAGGGCTCAGCTCCCTCTGCTAGGCAACCAGGGCATGGATCTGACAAGCTACTGGAAGAAAAAGTGAAAAAGCGAAAAATCTAGACTAGGGAAGAAAACATCTCTATTATGAAAGCTTACTATCAGTCTGAGCCAGCAAAACGTGGATTTCAAAAACGAATGTATCAGATTTGGAAGGTGAACCACACAGATTGTAATATCAGCGAACAAAGGCTAATGGACCAACAACGTGTAATTCTAAGTCACAAATTTTTCACTACAGCAGAATTAATAGAAATCGAAGAGAAAGCAACTAATGGTCTGAGTATACCAACAAAGAAGAGTAACATCAAGAATGATTTGCAGACTCAAAAGCAAACTGAGGAAGAAAGGGAGGAAGAGCATGCTGAAATGGATGAAGATAAAGAACAAGGAAGCACTGAAGAACAAATATCAACAGATATTGCTCAATTAGCTGAGAAAATAAAGCATCAAATGGAAGATGCTGAAAGAACACGTTTGCCAAAGCTGAACGAAGTGAACAGGAAAGAATTGAGAAAGGTACTAAAAAAGGTCAATGAGGCTGTGCAAACCATTCAAACCACTACATTAGCTGAAACAAACCAGCTGATCTATGCAGCAGACTTCATAACCACCAAAGAATAGGGTTTGAAAATACAAAGGAACCAAAGAGGCAAGAAGAGGAAGCCTAAATGGAAAATTCGGTTGGAACTGAAGATCAAAAAATTTCGTGGAGACTTGAGCAACTTGGATTTATTATATTTTAGAATAAGAGAATATCTTCTGATACTATGCCTCAGCACAGTAGTAAAAATCTGCTATAGTTATCATTTTAAAAGGGCTGACATCAAAGGCCTCTGCTTTGTCCAGCACAGTCTGTCAACATATAACATCAGAGAATGGGTGACCATGTCCCAACCAGTAAAGTACAAAAAAAAAAAAGCCAGAAGGAGCGATAGACAGTGAAGGAAAAGAAAGTAATACTATACTCACTCTGCTGCCAATATCTCATTGTTTATCATTGTTTTTAGGCAAATTTGAAAAAAACTGTATGAAACTCTGATGAAGAGTTGCTAGTCAACTTTAACAGTTCTGGGCTGGATGAATTAACGCTCTAACAATATTCCTACCATTGATCTATCTTAGAATTGTTACAAAGAGTCCTCAACTTACAGTTGCAATTGAGACTGGAATTGTGGTTGTCACTGCAGTTATTAAGCAAGATACCCATGACTCTTACTTTCAGTGACTGCAATCCTAGCTCTCCCAGCTGCAGTCGTTAGGGGTGGGGAGGTCATTTAGCAGAATGTGAGGTTGCCTAAGGGGATGGGAAAGCCCTGGTAGGCCCAGCGCAGGCCATGTGCAAGCTGGGGTGGTCCTTCACTGTGGTACAAAGGCAGTGCCAGACCTGGGTCTGAAGTAGAAGCCTTGAGCCTTCAGCAGTCTTATCCACTGTCACCACCTCAGGCCTCTAAATTTGCATTAGGGCCACCACTACCACTGACAGATGCTGCCCAACTTCTCATATTAACACATCTCCACCTAATCTAGGCTATGTGTGGGTGTGAAATAAAGGCCTAAGGCTTTCAACAGTCTCTGATTTTGTCCTAGATTGCGGGAGATTGGCAGATGAGACAGTTGCAGCACCCTGCAGTCATAAGGGTGGGTGCACTGCAAAACACTCAAATTTTTATTAGATGACTTGGGGGTGCTACAACAGGGCACGGATCACAGCTCCCTTTAGCATTGTCACAATTTTGAACAGTCGTTGAACAAATAATTATTAAATGAGGACTACCTGCATGTCAAATGATTGGAAAAGCACAGTGTTCTTGTGATACAGTAGGCTTTCCCTTCCTTTCAAGTATTAGATTTTTATGTGTAACGGCTTATGAATAATATAGTGAAGGTACATAAATCATTTTTGGTAATATTACTACACATATTTATATAGAGAATTTAATCAAGGGCTGGAGGAGTTCTGTGAACCTGCTGATTTATTTCTTCTGTGGCTTCTCCAATCACAGGACAGCGGGAGGAGGAATGTTGAGATGTAAGATGTGTATCTAGAAGTTTCCTCCTGCTGAATTGAAACAGATTTTGTGGGTGTGTGGTGACTACAGTCTCCATATGAGGACAAGAGGTCCACACCGATTATTTCCCCTTTTTGATTTCTAGTCAAGACTAGCAATTTCAAGCAGGACTAGGGGATGCATGAATCTGCCAGCTTCACTATCTCTCCACATTTGTATTTTAAACATCTTCTTCTTTCCACTTTGGTAATTTTTAAAAGTAAACAAAAGAAGCAAAATTCTTACCCAATTGTTCTAGTCAATTACGTAGACAGTGCATTTCATACTTGCCTGACATGTAACTGTTAGAGATGAAAGCCCTGACAGAAAAGATGATGCCAATCACTACAGTTGTATGAATCAGTTAGTATCTTGCATGGCTGTGCAGAGGCCCAAATTTGAAGAGAAGAAGATGATTTGAAGCTCACAGATGTGTGCCTGTAGCACCTGTCAGCAACTCCTTAAAGAAAATACATCTTTTCTTGGACTTGAAAGCTGGAGTGCAGTCCTAGGAAAAGACACATCTCATTTAAGGCATGGCTGACAGGTACTTTATTATGCTGCATGTACTCCAAATCACCTTTCCCCTTTGAATCCAGATATCTAGTATGTGCAGCATCAAATGTATCAGAACGTTAAGTCTGTCCCATTGTATTTTCACATAATGCTGCAAATTATTTGTAAGTGTGCCAGAAAATTACAGGAGATCTTGGTGGATCCTATGAATCAAATGTTAGTTCAATGAAATCATTTTTCAACAACCATAATTAATTTCCCCACTATTGGTTTTTAAGTATAATTGAATGCACGGGCGTTTAAAGAGAATTCTGCTGTTGACGACGTCATAGTTTTTCTTAAAATCTTGGGGTCTTTCAATCCTATTTATAAACACATATTCAGTCTTAATAATATAAAATGAACCAAATAAAACTTCCTCCTTCTCTCTCTCCCTCTCCCTCCCCCCTCTCTCTTTCTTTGTCTTTAAACAGGTTGCATGATACTAATATAGTGATGTCAGCAGACATGGTATATGCATAATTTTTCTTCTGAAGAAATGTTTACAAGTGGTAGAAAGTTCCAGCTTTTGTACTGCAATGCGCTCTACGTGGGGCAGCCCTTGAAGAGCATTCAGAGACTTCAGGTTGTCCAGCTCGTCCAGAATGCAGCCACGCGAGCGATTGTGGGTGCACCTCGGTACACCCACGTTACACCTATCCTCCACGAGCTGCACTGGCTACCGATTGGTCTCCGGATACGCTTCAAGGTGCTAGCCGTCACTTATAAAGCCCTTCATGGTATTGGACCTGGGTACTTGAGAGACCGCCTGCTGCCAATTACCTCCCAAAGACCCATTAGATCACACAGGGCTGGCCTCCTCCAGGTTCCGTCTACCAGCCAATGTCATCTGGCTACTACCCGGGGGAGGGCCTTCTCTGTTGCAGCTCCGGCCCTTTGGAACAAACTCCCCGCAGAGATTCGGACCCTCACCTCTCTCCAGGCCTTCCGAAAAGCCGTTAAAACCTGGCTGTGTCGGCAGGCCTGGGGTTGATGAGTTCCCTTCCCCTCTCGATCTGTGTGGCTGTTGGTCATTTTTAAATGCTTGTATTTGTAGTTTTTTGTGTTTCCCTTTCCCTCCTTGGGTTTGTGCATCACCCTGAGTCCCGCTGGGAATAGGGCGGCATATAAATAAAATGAAACCTAAACCTAAACCTAAACCTACCTTGCTTTTTCTGGTAGACATCATCCTTGATTTAACCAGAAGTGATTTCAATGATTAGATGATAATTATTTAAAGATATAGTATTATTGCATATGACCTGGGTTATATGTCTGGGTAATTATCCCTCTGTAAAAGGAACAGGAATGTGGGAATGACATTGAGAGAAGGGGAGGAACCAATGTTAGGGAAACAGTCCGATAAGGGACAGCTTAGCCCTCAGAAGGAAGGTGGACTGGGCAAACATCTTAAAAGCAATCTTTTCTAGTTAATTGGGCTGTAAAAGTAATGGGGGTGAAATTTATTTTCAGACATTGCTTAACTTTACAATGAAATCAACCCACTTTTCCTGGCTATGCTACTTGTCTGAACTATCTTGCAAGTAACACCCTCCTTGAGTAACTTTGCTTCCAGCCATCACTAATGGGGGGAAAGCACAAAATAATACATCAACTAATTCATAGAAAAGAAGATCTTCCAATTAAGGATGGAAAAATTCATTGTCTACATAGCCAAGGGCATTTGTATCTAGTTTTTCAATGTCTAATAATAGACATTGACAGCTATCCCTATTAGTAATAAAAGACAGAATAGTGTATTGTGGTTCACAGAATAAAGTGTGTGTTTCTCTCACCAAAAAACCCTAAAATATTATATAGTGGTTTCTGTTAAGTTAAAAAAAAAAGACAGAGCAATAAAAATGAAGAAAGAATAAAAATAGTGCTGTGGCTTAACTCCCCTTATTATAGTTTATTTACATGTTATAAAGATGCTGAGAGTCAGTTTGGTGTAATGTAGATGACCCTCACTCTGTCAAGGACCTAGGACTACTCATCTCAAAAGATCTGAGCCAGGGGTGGGTTTCTCGCCCCGTTCCAACTGGTTCGATTGGAACGGGGCTGGCGGCGTCCTCGTGCACGTGTGCAGTGCACGCATGCGTACTAGCATCTGTGTGATGCTCCAGCTGCTCCTGGAGGATCGCGCAGGCGCTGTATGTGTCCTGCGCATGCGTGGAAGCGCAGAACTCTTCAAACGGGGTAAGGAGCGCGGGCGGGCCCTTCGCCGTTCCCGGAAGTTACTTACTTCCGGGTCCGCCGACCAACTGGTTCGCAGGGACCGCCGCAAACCGGTTGAAACCCACCCCTGATTTGAGCCCCAGAGCTCATTGAAACAGTGCCAAAAAGGCATTAAGAGTTATTAATCTAATTTTGCAAAGCTTCTTTTCCAATAACATTGTACTGCAAACTAGAGCATATAAAACCTTTGCCAGGCAAATTCTCAAATACGGCTTGTCTGTCTGGAATCCACACTGTATATCGGACATTAATACAATTGAGCAAGTTCAGAGCTTTTTACTAATAGAGTCCTCCACTCCTCTGCTCACAATAAAATACCTTATGCCACCAGGCTTGAAATTTTGGGCTTGGATGACCTAGAACGATTCCGCCTACAGTCTGACCTAAGCACAATACACAAAAGTATCTGCTACAACATCCTACCTGTCAACGACTACTTCAGCTACAAGCGCAATAATACACATGGGCAAACAATAGATACAAACTCAAGGTTAACTGCTCCAAACTCGATTGCAGAAAAAAATGACTTCAGCAACAGTTGGTCATGTGACTAGCCTGGAAACTTCTCCCTTTTTCGCGTGGGCTGGCAAGCTGAAAGGCCAGGAGCTATGGAGGAATATGCCTGGGAACCTTGCCCTGGCAGATCATGGATGTCTGTGGTGGTGCCTTTACTATGGGAATGATTGGCGGAGGTGTCTTTCAGGCAATCAAAGGCTTTCGCAATGCTCCGGTGGGTGTCAGGTAGAGCCTGGAATGCTCTACCTGACTCTGTTGTTATATCCCCAAACCCCCACAGCTTCAACCTTAAACTGTCTAGCGTGGACCTCACCCCATTCCTAAGATGTCTCTAAGGGGGTGTGCATAAGCACACCAGCATGCCTAATGTCCCTGTCCTACTGTCCCCATTTATTCGTACCCATTTCCTGTATTCATGTCCATGTTTATACTTATACCTGTTATATATTTAGTGTCACAACCCCTGGTAAGCCCCAATTATGGGAGGAAGCTAACTGCTTCCATCATCTGTCAATCGGCTCGTCACAAGAGTCCATCACGACAGAAACCCAATATTTTTACTGTTGCCTTTGTTATATTTGTGTTTTATTTGTGCTGATAAATAAATAAAGGGAGACTAGTATAGATCTATTTCAAGCTATTTAGCTCTCATCAGCTAGCCATACCCTTACTGGGATTCGAACCTGTTATCTCGTACACGTTTGACTAACAAACAAACTAACTAATTAAATAAAAATGCTTAAGGCATCACACTAAAAACTCAGAAATGGTACAAAGGATAGTCTGTGCGACCTTGTTACTCTCTCCCATTCCTTGGAAAGAGACAAAGACTTCCAAAAAGCCTTGCCAAGGCAACTGTAGGACTAGCCCAGGCAATTACCAGGAGTGAACAGACTCAACACAAATAAATAAAGATGCTTGATTACTAGACATACACAGCAGTGTTTTTTTATTACCTATCTTTTGTGTGTTGTAATGTAAAAACAGATATAACCCCTCTATCTGATCTACTGCAATGTAAAGTAACATAAATTTTCTTATCAACTATCAGCTAATTTAATATATTGCACAGATATATTGTCAATTTTAGTGCTAAATATCAAGAAGCCCTTGGACAATAATACCATAATGTCTCCTCTCCAGAATACTATTATTACTTCTGCCATAGTTTACAGGACTGTTCCCCCAACTCCTGATTTATTATTGTGGGTTTTTCCCCCCAATCAGGTCTAATAGGCTGATTTCATCTTTGGAACTACTACTTCTTCTTCATTTGCAACAGTGTTGCTCTGAAATAAGAGCTCAATTACTGCTCAGTTCAGTGCAAGTCACTTAATGTATTAAATTACTCCAAATAGAGTCCTTAAGTTGTCAAGCACTCGACTTGGGATAATCTAAAATGAAGTAAACCAATTAGGGAAATAGTGGCTGCAGTATATAAAATGAGAGCAAATCCCACTCCCTGCTAACACTGATGATGTTATCTATGCTGGTAATGAAATGTCTGCAAGAAAACAACCCAGCTCAGGGAGCAACAAGAACCCCACAGTTCAACCATGAGCTACAAATATTCTGTCGATAGTGGCTGCAATGGCAGGCAGTTATATTTTCAAATGGGAACTGATCTGTAGATTGCTACAAGTGAAATGGTTAATGAGCTCTGTAGGTTATTTATTGCATTGGGGATAATATAAGATGAAAAATAGCAGTAATTTGAAGCATCACTACAAATTTAATCAAAGTTAAGTCCTTTAAAGCTCATATTGGTACTTGCTTACTTATTGCAACCCCAAACACATGCCTTTTTATTGTGTTTCCATTGTTTGTGTTTTGATGCATGAAGATGGATCATATTTGTACGTTCTTCATAATCAATTATGGGTTAAGACATTGAATATGGCAGAGTGGGGAGCTATTTTTTTTCCCCAAGGGGCCACACAAGGAGCTGAGACTGTTGTGGAGGGCTGAACCAATATCCCTTCCAACTCTGTTATTCTATTCTATTCTATCCCTAGGAACCAGTGATTTAGTTGATAAATCAGAACTTATTGCTCTTCTTTTTATAGAATAACAGAATAATACAGTTGGAAGAGACCTTGGAGGTCTTCTAGTCCAACTCTCTGCTTAGGCAGAAAACCCTACACCACTTCAGACAAATGGTTATCCAATATCTTCTTTAAAACTTCTAGTGTTGGAGCATTCACAACTTCTGTAGGCAAGCTGTTCCACTGATTAATTGTTGTAACTGTTAGGAAATTTCTCCTTAGTTCTAGGTTGCTTTTCTCCTTGATTAGTTTCCACCCATTGCTTCTTGTCCTACTCTCAGGTGCTTAGGAGAAAAATTTGACTCCCTCTTCTTTGTGGCAACCCCTGAGGTATTGGAACACTGCTATCATGTCTCCCCTAGCCCTTCTTTTCATTAAACTAGGCAAACCCAGTTTCTGCAACCGTTCTTCATATGTTTTAGTCTCCAGTCCCCTAATCATCTTGCTCCTCTCTGCACTCTTTCTAGGATATCCACATCTTTTCTACATCATGGCGACCAAAACTGGATGCAATATTCCTAGTTTGGCCTTACCAAGTTATTATAAAGTGGTATTAACACTTCACCTTTTCTTGATTCTATCCCTCTGTTTATGCAGCCTAGAACTGTGTTGGCTTTTTGGCAGCTGCTGCACTGAATAGAACATGCTAGGTGTTGAAGAATAGGTCCTTTCCTTACATTCATCTTTGAAGTTAACTTTTAATATAATATCCTAATCCAGGTAGCATCAGGAGAGTTTTGCTTTATCCCATCTGTTTCAGACTTTTTCTATCACTTTCTCTCTGCTGGTCAATAGGGGTCATGCTAATGCTTATAATGCAGTGAAGCTTAACTAAAAGACTAAAGCCCTTTGTATACTGGCATTATCCACTGCCTATTTGTATGGCCATATGTTATTTTTCCTTCTAATCTAATATTTCCTTCTCTCAGTTGCCCAGTTGAAGATTCTGTGCAAAGTTACTTTTTTAAAAACTCCACTTTGTCTCAAGCAGTAGAATCAAATTACATTCCCATGCAAGAACTTGAGTAAAGGTGTGAGTTCATAAGTAAAGGTGTGAGTGCATAAGTACATGTCCAATTCCCTGAAGTTTACTTGGCAGAGTTTTTCAGACTTTGCCATTGCCTCATTCCTAGGGCTGAGACAGCCTGGGAAAGCCATCTAGCTGACTTTTGTGACTAAGATGGGACTAGAACTAACAGCTTCTAGGGTTCTAGCTTCAAATACATCAAATTAACTTTCTATTTCTCCTATATAAAACTTCCTTATAATCAGTCCAAAGTATACTCAAAGTATAGTATCAATCCTTTTCCTATATCTCCTATCTATTATGGAGCTTATCTTTTGAATATTTTATCTATTATGCTACTATTTGTAAAATGTTGCATTTTATTTATTGAATATTTTTTCTTATCCACATTTTGCCCAGTATACAGATTTATGTGTTAATTTCCCTAATGCATTCTTTTAAATACACATTTTAAAATAAAACATCTGCAACATAAAATTCTGAGAAGCCTTAAGTACCAAAGGATAAGTGAATAAATACAAAATGAACTGCAGGCCAAAATCCTCCCTGTTCCATATGCTGTATTGATGGCCGTATGCAAAGAACTCTCCTTTAGCTTAATCTATTTCATTAAAAAAGAGGGAAAAGAAAGGGTGAACCATACACACCAAAAACAATAGTTGCAAGTAAATATGATCCTTGAAATTAGCATTAATTCAGAGATCTTTATAAAAATCTCATTTGTTTCTTACATTTCTGGGTAATGAGATATTTATGTATATCTCTTATCATCCCACCTGATATTTCCCCAGCCAAATGGTTGATTGCAACCATTAATAGAGGAGCAGTTAGTGCAGTATGCAGCTAACACTTAATAATCCTGGTGATTTATCTAGGGAGTTTTGCTGGTTGTGCTCCATTAATCTAGAAACAGAAGATCTGTTCAGCTTGTGCAATGGAATATTATAGCCATCAAAATACCCAAGGTAGGTTTATTAAATGCAATATACATTTGTGGTGTCAGATTTACTTGGTTTTTACATGCTCTGGACTACATTTGCTTCTAATGAAAAAAAGCTACTTAGTTTTAATGCATTTAAGCATGTCAGTACAACTCAAGATATAATTGCTGACAAACAATCTTAACCAACTTACTGGGCTTTGAGGTAAGATGCAAATGCTAATCATTCAGAGGTTGGTTAAAAGAACCTTCCTTTAAAGCATTCTAGCACCCCCTTTTTGAGAATGTAAATGAAGCGGGGAAGGGGGTCATGTTGGGAAATATAAATTAGAGGATTGGAATTTCAGAAGAAATATTCATTGTTTTTAAGAATTTAAAAATATATGAATAGACTGGAAAAAGAACATGAGAATAATCCTTTGCAATATAATTTATGGTGTAGGAAAACAATGAAAATAAATTTACAGAAGTTGAGAGGCTGCTGAAAACATTCATTTTATACGTAACAGGAGTTGTCTTACAAGAAGCTAGACCACTGATTCATCTCACTTAGCAGTTGCATTAGCTAGCAGTGAGTCTCCAAGGCAGCATATTTTTCAACCAGGACAGCTTGAAGATTCGAGAACTTCAACTCCCAGAATTCCCCAGCTAGCATTCAAGTTGCCAAGGCTGAGAAACGCTGCTCTAAGGAGATGCCAAGGATTGGATCTTGGGCCTGTTAAATTTAAATTGTGCATACTCACCCAGTGAGTACCCTTGCCATCTTCCATTGTCTATTGTCAGCATAGAAAAATCTCCTAATGTGATTAGAAGAGAGTAGGAGGCATAAAACCAACATGCTATCCTTAGGAGAACAGTGAATCCAAGAACATCAGTAGCACAAAACATGATTATGTGGTATTGAAATGGTTGCACTAAACTGGTGAATGACTTTCTTATTGTTGTTTTACTGATTACAAGTAGATTCATTCTACAAACAAATAGCAACAGTTTGCATATTATTTGAAATTATTCTGAATAATCTGATAAAATGTTCATTTTAAATCTTGTTCCTTCGTGAGGGATTATTTATGCCCTAAATGTTTTTTTTTCTCTTCATCCCACTTTTCTTCTGATTTATCTATCACTTGGTTGAACTCTTGCCTAATCTGGAGAGCAGGAACTGTCCAGAGGTAGAAACACAATGTCCATCAATAAGTGATATCTTGAACTTCATTTGTCCATTTGGATTGAAATGTGCATCTGGGGAAGCTACAAATATACATTTAAGTACATATTTATTTATTTCATAAAACATAAATCTCACTTTTTAATATTTTATTTTATAATATTTAAATATTTAATGTTAACTATTTAATGTTAATATTTTCAATATTTTTCAACTACCTCAAAATAATTCTGTGTTTGAGAAAAGTATGTAGGAAGAAGTGAACACCTGAAAAAGATAAATGGAAGATGCTCTCTTAACCTACTGTATGCTTTAAAAGTTTTTTTTTTTTAATGCACTGGCTTTTTAAATCTAATGTAAAGTTCAGAATTGTGATACTGTTTTGTTTCAGTGTTTCTTTTAATTAAATAGAAGGAAAAGAAAAAAAATCTTATACAAATTTATAAAGAAAGAAAATGGAGAGAAGGAATATTTGTATATGTTATATATCTATATATCTACATCTATGTAAAAATTGTATACATCATTTCAATACATTATATTTTACAATATAATCATATAGCTAATCTGCATTGGAGCAATCCATTTTTAACTTGCTAATAACTTTAACTCTGAAAACAATTAGCATTTACAGCTGTATATTTGACTTTCCAGTGTTGAAGAATAAATCTTTTCAGGATAAATACAGCACAGAGAATCTACTTTCTTTGTCCAAATGCCAATTTCCATTTGCTAGATGTTCATGTTCCATTTGCTAGATGTTTCAGATG
Source organism: Thamnophis elegans (assembly GCF_009769535.1). Lineage (NCBI taxonomy): Eukaryota > Metazoa > Chordata > Lepidosauria > Squamata > Natricidae > Thamnophis > Thamnophis elegans. The sequence continues at coordinate 67,586,168 of NC_045545.1, forward strand.
TTCATGTTCTTTTGCATACAGTGCAAAAGAACATGAACATCTGAAAATATTAAATCGCAGTTGAGTTAATATATGTAATAACTAGCTCTTGACAAGAAACAATTATAGGACAAATTTATGTTTAAATGAAGCATTGATCTCATTGCAACTTCAGCAGCATGACAATTTCCTCAAGCCTTTTTTATATACAGTAAATGAAATGAAATCCAATAAATGCAAAATATAATTTGTTGTTAAATAAGATATAATCTAAGATCTATTGACATTTTGGGTATTAATGTTAGTGTTTTATCTCATCACCTAGGCAAAATAGGAACCTTTAATTTTTATTCCATCCACTGATTAAAGTTTGCATAGCAAATCAACAGAATTTTATAAAGACTAAATTGTAGGCTTTTTTCTGTCATAGAATTTAATAATTACTTGTAATAGATTAGGTATTTCTGAAGCTGAAAATTACATAAATACAAATTAAGAAGTCAATAGATTTTGCAACTGTAAATCTTATTAGTGAGCTATATTAGGTAGATAATATTTATCTTTTGGAGCAAAGAGTGATAAAAAAATTGTTTACAAATTAATTCTAAATATGAATCACAGTTTACATCCCAATTTTCCAAAAAATTTTAAAAAATAATCCCAAGATATGTATTGGTATGTATGTATGTATGATTATGTAATATCAAATTGGTGTTGACTCTTAGCAACCACAGTGCACCCATCATTTCTGTAATTTAGTCCATTCATTTTCTGTTGGTCTCCTCTTCTTTCCCCACCATCATAGACAAAAGCAAGGTTTTCACACAATGTTTCCAAAATATGATAGAGTGAGCTTGGTCATTTGTGCTTACTCTGAATTTATTCATTCTATGATTCATTTGTTTTCTTGACCGTTCACTCCATGGTTCACAGCAGTGTTCTCTAACACTAAAGTTCAGAAACATCAATACTCTGATAGAACCTGCTGAGATGGCCAAGTTAACCTGGTTGATTAAAGAAAAGATAACTATGTTTATTGCGACTGGAAAACCCTGATAGATTTCGTATGTTAAACAGAAAAAATGAATGTATTACCTATGGTTTTGATGGTATAGAAAGAAAACAGTCCCAGGTGTCTTTAGAAAAATAGCTATCAGTAAATCTATAATTGTATTTATAACTTTTGTAAGAAGATTGGAAGAAGTTTTTTCCTTCTTTTCTCTTTTTATTCTACCTTTCTACCTTTTATAATTTATAGTCTAGCTTTTTCTTTTATTTGTCCCTTTTTCTTTTCCCCTTTTCCCTTTATTTAAATTTGTATTAATTTGTACTCTTGTTTTTAAAATATCTAATAAAATTATATTAAATAAAATGCATAGTGTGGGTTTCTGGTGTTTCTTCCTCCAATATTAAAACCATGCTAATCTTGTTCAATTCTAGCCTCCCTTTATATATATTCAGCATATAGATAATACGAGAGAGAAAAGTTACCTTTGAGATAGCACTTCAGAGATATTTCTCTACCAGATTTTTTAATACCTTCAACACTGGCACAGTTTCTTGAAAAGTCCTTAAAAATTCAGGGAGAAGTTCAACTTGATAGCATAGTCAAACATCAGGAGTTGACCACAGGAAATGTTTAATGACAGTTTGTATTATATTATAAAACATTTGAAAAGCTTTTGCCTTATGATGTACTCCTTTGCCCAGTGAAAGCTTATAGACACAAGAGTTTTAGTACTGTATAAATGAATAAGGTAGAGTGAGTTGTGTGATGGCCTAGTGGTAAAGGTGTTCACCTCCTACTTGGAAGGTTGAAAGTTCAATCCTAAAACATGGCAGATGTTTCTCTCTAGGACACAAAGAGAAAATAAATGTAGGCATCAGGAAGGGCCTCCAGCCAGTAAATGCTCAGCTTCATTCAGTTACTCGACTATCTTGAATCAAGAGATTATAAAGTTGTAAAAAAAAAAAGCCTTGCCTCACTCTTTTACCAACCTGTAGTAAATCAGTTTCACCATGTTCCATCCAGACTGAGACTTCCTGAGTTGTGTGTGGGTTTTGCATGAGGTCACTGAGATATACTGGGATTCCAATTTTCATAAGGAAATTTCACAGCTGGAAAGACCTCCCAATAATCAATTAAGCAGATATTGATTTTTTTTTTTTTTTTACTCTTTGGCTTTTTCAATTAGCTACAGCATCTCTTGTTCCTCAGCCTTTTCTTAAGACAGCATGATCATCTAGTGTCTCTTTTACCAAAGAGGATTGCAATTTGCATTGGATGATTTTAAGCATTATTTTGCTAGGATGTAAAATTAAGAATCTTATATGATAGTTTAAAGGGTTTGTTAAGTGTTGTCTTTTGCTAATGATATGTAGATATTGATATCTTTCAAACTGCTGACCCCTGTGTCATTTTCCAAGTTGGCTGATATTGTTTGGTTCAAATCTTTTTCTATTACTTGCCGTATTTATGTAGATAATGGGATTGTTACTCTATTGTAAGCCTGAGAAAATTTTGGTTTGAAGAATGGCAAGCCAACTATTTAAAATAAGTAATTTTCCTTTCTTATCTACAAAAGAAGAAGTGATATTTCATATCTGTCACAATATTATCATGATCACTATTCAAAATCAACTTTTTCCTTCCCTCGCCTCCCTTTCCCTTCCAAACTTCTAAAATATAAAGTCATTCAGATCAAAATGGTGGTAGGATATTAAGCTTACAAAAGCTTTCTGTTATTTTTTTTCCCTTTGTAACTTGCTTCAGGAATTACTCCTTAAGTTAATATTCTCATCTGAAAATAATGCTCTCTGGAATCTTTATAATAGTGACATCACTTTTATGCTATTATAATTTTGTATGTCCATAATTAAATTGAGAATGTATGAATCACTGGTTTAGCTTTTCTTTTTTCTTAGTGAGGCATTCTCTGGAAAAATCATTTTTGTTGCTGCTGTGATTATAGTCCTTTTCTAATGTCAAAAACATTCTTTTGAAAAATGGCTAATCTAAACAATGAATTTTAAAGGTAGCATCCATTTAGTATTCAATAATAAGATAAACTCAAGGAACTACTGAACAAAGAAAAGAGGAAAGGAATGGGATGAAGGAACAGAAAGTCTAAAATGAAGACATTTGTTTCATGGCAGTGTGAAGGGGAAACAATGTTGTTTGTTATACTGGGTATTTTGACATGAAAACCAGCTGTAGTTCAAATGATGGCCCATCAAAATTAATTTAGCTTTTCAAATATAATATGAGAGAAAAGGCCATGACGCAGCACATGTTACCCAAGCTAATGTTTTGATGAAATCTGTTTTCTGATTCCTTAAAAAGTTTTCTTCCATTGCAATATAGATTGCAATGGATTCCAATAGATTCTATTTCTTATATCCTCATGTTCTTAATATTTTAGAATTTATTTCAAATTTTCTTTTGTTGATACTTTGCTTTTTATTTTTTGTTATCAGTTAATGAAACATTTGTGATGTTCCCTCCTCCTTTTCCACTACATATTTTTCCATCATTTGCAGCTGCTTCAGTTGCCTTCACTGTCTGAGGATTTTTTCAGACTTTAATCCGAGATAAAGGAAACAGAGAAGTTGAAGATCTTAGATGACTATATCAAGGGTGGGTTGCTCCCGGCATTACTGCTGGCTCAGTGCATGCAAAAAAAGTTTTGCTCCACACACTTGTGCATTTCAGTGGTGGGATGCAACCAGTACACCCTGATACGGGCGTACCGGTGCCTGCTGGGAGCACCAGATACCGTTCCGGTACAGTGCTCCAGAGGGCCCACTTGCCCACCCTCCTTACCTGTATTTGAGCCGATCGGGGCTTATGCACATGTACACGGAGCGTATGGTGCTTGCGTGATACTCCGTGTGCATGTGGTGGATGCCCGGCCCCGTTGCACTGTACTGATTGCAATGGGATCCGGAACCCACCACTGGTGCATTTGCTCATAAACAAGATTGTGCATGTGCAGAACATTAAGAAATGAAAAAAAAATGTGCAATGAAAATTGTTCTGCACATGCGCAGAACTGAAAATCAAGATGGTAGTACCATAGGAGAACCGGTTCGGGGGCGTGGCAGGCCTTGGTCACTGCCAGTTCCACCGACCCAGGCCACCAAACCACTACCAGTTCAGTTGAACCGGTCAGAACCGGTAGGAACCCACCACTGGCCCTCATACTGAAATACATAAAATGCACACGTTACCCCCACCCCAATTCTGTAGCTAAGGGAAGTGCAAGCAGTCCCTATGCTACCTAAGGGAATGCCATCCACTTCCTGTTCTTTGGTGAGTAAAGCAAGAAGTTTTTTATTCTTGGTAGATCTACCAAGTAGATCCTGTATATCTGGTACTATCAAATTTATTGACAATTATATCACTCCTGTGAACGCAAGTCTATATATTCATAACAGGTTATCCTGACTTTTGGTTATATATTTTTTGCTTGCATCTTGTTTAAAACTAGTAGCTAGCATAATTAGATAAGAGTGGGGCTATGGTTTACACTGGGAACTATTTCATACTACCTGGCAGTCTGCCAATCAGCTGACTGGCAAGCAGTTAGAGAGCTTGATTGTTGTGAGAGAACTCTTTTCCCAATTGTGATAGTTATTAATTTGATGATTGGTAAACTGCTGGGAATACTGTAACTATGAGGGAGTAAAGTTTCTAGTGCAACAATATATATTTTGTAACAATTTGCCAATCAGTATTATGATGCTCCCTGTAGGGAAGATTTCATTTGTGTGCATGCAAATATATTTCCTGCACCTGCCTGAACATGGCTGATTTTGGAAGCTAAGCAGGGCTAGGCTTGATTAGTACTTGGATGGGTGACTAATGTAGAATTCCAGAGTTATAGCTAGATCCAGGAAATGATAGATGGAGAACTATTCTTGGGCAGAACAAATCTGCTTCATTGGCATATAAATACTACTGTGTTTAGGTTCTTACATGGAGAGGTAGCAGGTGTAAATTATGAGTAGAATTGTATATTACAATCTGGCACAAAGTGGGAGGGGGTTTAATTTAAAAGCTCTCTGGAAGTGTAGACTCTTCTTCTGCTGTAAAACATACAGATGGTTCATTGAACCACCCCTTCTTGACCATTAGGTTGTGGTCAGCCTGAATCTCTTGATGCCTATAGTTCATCAAGCTGGAGAGCTCTTAGCTTTTCTACCAGAAATTGTGCCTTCAGCTCTAGCAAAATGCAGCAAAAGAAGCTTTGAATCTTCCTGTTCCTAACCCAGACCAGTGGTGATATTCTACCGGTTTGGGCCAGTTTGCCCAAACTGGTAGTGGAAATCGGAAGTAGCCCCATCCACATTACAGCATCCCATTTAGGCCCCTTTTTTTGCCAAAAGCGCATGTGTGGAAGGTTGTGTGCTTGCATGCATGCTCACATTTGCAAACTGGTAGGGAAGGTAAGTCAATACCACCCCTGACCTAGACGTATAGAACTTAAGAAATCTGGTGTCAATCTTGATATGTAAAAGTTAATTATAACAGTGGCTGTTGCATATATGAATAACTGTAATAGTATACTCCTCCTCAAAAACAATGAAACAAAAGTCTTTAGATATATTAAAAAGAGTTTCTTGGGGAAAAGGAAATTATAGCAATAGCAATAGCAGTTAGACTTATATACCGCTTCATAGGGCTTTCAGCCCTCTCTAAGCGGTTTACAGAGTCAGCATATTGCCCCCAACAACAATCCGGGTCCTCATTTTACCCACCTCGGAAGGATGGAAGGCTGAGTCAACCTTGAGCCGGTGAGATTTGAACAGCCGAACTGCAGAACTGCAGTCAGCTGAAGTAGCCTGCAGTGCTGCATTTAACCACTGTGCCACCTTGGCTCACGATTATGAAAAAATGATGGAAACATAAAAATAATGAAAGAGAACCATTACAGAGACAGATCTCCAAATGAAATCAATGCAATCAGCCAAGCTGAACTGATCATATATTCCTTTCTTGAGTAAGATCTTCCTTGTTGCAAAGAGGAATTGCTGGCTATTTGTTGGTGGAAAGGGCCAATATTTCTCCTTCTAATCTCCCTTCTGCTGAACTTTTGCCCTCAGTTAAATGTTAACAATTAAATGAAGGGTAGTCTCTTTCACATGACTGAACCCACTCAAGAATAGTTCTCCATCTATAATTTCCTGGATCTACCAACAAAATTACAAATGGTTTAGGTGTTAAATCCACTTTTATAGTAAGAACAATTGGTATATTATAGTGGCAGTTTAGTTTTTACTAGTTATGCAGTTGTGTAAATGGTTGATGTCAGAGGCTCAATTTTCAATGTGAGATTAGTTTATTGATGCTCAATATGCTTTTATGTAAATGTGTTTTTATTTTCCAGTTTCATTTTCGTACAGTCACATATATACTGTGCAGAACCGGGGCCTTATAACTTTAAACAATAAACACAGCCATTCCTCTTGTCAATAATACCCCCCAAAATAGAAACCCAATGTACCTCTTCGACCCTCCAAACACCCTTTCTTTCGCCCCCCCCCTCCAACTTTCCATCTTCCCTCCATCATTCCCCTCTATCCTACTTCCCCTCCCCCTCTACCACACCTCTCTCCCGATACATTCCCTCCCTTCCTTCTCACCCTCCCTCCAATCCTTTCTCCCACCCTCTCTACCCCTCTTTCTTCTATCCCTCTACTCCTCCCTTCGGTGTATTTCTACTATCTATTAATATATTCAGCTTGTCCTATTTTTACACTGGAATTAAAGAGCAACAGTATACAAGTGCAATCACGTTACTTTAAAATCTAACACATACTATATATCCCCCCTCCCCCCTCCCCCCTAAAACCCCACCTCCCTTCCCCCCCCCCCCGACTTCCCAGAGCCCGTACATGGTGTAGATTTTTAACAAACATAGTCTAAAATATATTAAGACAAAGGAAATTAAAAAAAAAAGAAAGTCAATAACATCTCTGCGTTGAACTCAGCTTCTTCCTGTTGCACTAACTTTGAGCAATTTAGATTATTCCTAATCTTAAGCATAGGCTATCTGGAATTTCTTAGTCCCATATTTGTTTTGTGTATAGTCAATCCATTTTTTCCAGTCTCGTTTATATCTCTCATTTGAGTGGTCTTTAAGATATGCCGATATTTTAGCCATCTCGGCTAGGTTTGTAACTTTCAATGTCCATTCTTGAGTTGTAGGCAAGTCTTCCTTCTTCCAGTATTGCGCCACCAACAGACTTGCTGCCGTTATTAGGTGCAGAACCAAGTTGGTCTCTACCGCTGTAAAGTCAGTACATATACCTAGTAAAAATAACTGAAGAGTAAACTTTATCCTTCTTTTAAAGATATTTTGCATGATCCACCACATTTTTATCCAAAATGCCTTAACCTTTTGACAAGTCCACCATATATGAAAATATGTAGCATCGAGAGAACCACATCTCCAACATTTAGGCTGTACATTCGGATACATAGAAGCCAGCTTTTTAGGATCTAAATGCCATCTATAAAACATCTTATAAAAATTTTCTCTCAGGTTTTGTGCTTGTGTAAATTTCACATTTCTTACCCATATTCTTTCCCATGTGTCCAACATTATTGGTTCTTCAATATTCTGAGCCCACTTTATCATACAATCTTTAACCAATTCTGTTTCCGAATCCATCTGTATTAGTACATTATATATCCTCTTTATATGCATTAAGCTTTGATCTCTTATTTGTTTAAACAAATTATCCTCAACTTGGATAAAACCAGTTTTTTGGTCTATTTTCCACCTGGCCTATAATTGGCCATACTGGAACCATGTTTGAACTACCTTCTCCTCTTTCAATACCTCTAAAGATTTTAGTTGTAGAACCCCCCTTTCCAAAGTAAGAAGTTGTCTGTAAGTGGTTCTATCGTGTTTTTGTTCTATATTCATCGTTTCAATTGCATGTCTAGGAATTGCCCACATGGGTAACTTATCATTTAATTTATTTTTTCCAGACCCGCAATAAAGCATTTCTTAAGATATGACTTTTAAAATTCTTATCCAATTTTTTGTTGAATAACAAGTAAGCATGCCAACCATATACCAGAGCATGTCCCTTAATAAGCTCAATATGCTTATTAACTGATACCAAGATCAGGATTTGTCACAATTTTTTCTCTAATTTGTATAATTTTGGTTTATTACCAAGGCTTACGTGGTGTTTACTCCATATTTCCCTAACAGTTTAAAAACAGTAAGACCAAAGCATAACAAATGCTTCCCTATGCCCAATGTTCTTTGTTCATAGAGCATATTAGCAGGGATACTTCATGGTTTTTATTTTCATCTTATTCACTAATGTCCATGGATGTTATCCTTTTTTTTATTTCTAGATGACTAGATAAGGTAAAGATTCCTCTAATAAGTTGTGTCTAATTCTAGGGGCTGGTGCTCATCTCTGTTTCTTAGCTGAGGGAGCCAGCTTTGACAAAAACACTTCCAAGGTCATGTGACTATACGCCAAGAGGCACCAAATGCTGTTAACTTTACAACTACAATAGCAATTTAGCTCATGTTTCATGCCTTTATACAATACAATACAATACAATACAATACAATACAATACAATACCAGATTTGGAAGAGACCTTGGAGGTCTTCTAGTCCAACCCCCTGCCTAGCCAGAAAACCCTATACCGTTTCAGACTAATGGGCTATCCAACATCTTCTTAAAGACTTCCAGTGTTGGGACTTTCACAACTTCTGGAGGCAAGCTGTTCCACTGATTTATGATAATCAACATCTGATGGGCATCTGAGCATAATGCCCTTTTTTACGTGTCCCCCCCCCAGTCTTTTAACAGATTTTAAAAAATCTTATAAGGTCAAATAATTGGGTCTCTCTGGAAAATCATAGTACAAAAGGCCCATGCATTAGTATGCCAATAACTAGTCCTAAAATCACAGATTTTTCAAAGTTCTTATGACCATCAAACCAACATACCCAAAGAAGGCTAAGGTATTAATCTAACTTGGATAATAGGTTAGGAAGATGGAAAGAAAAGTAATGGAAGTAAAAAATGGAGATACTCTGGCATACGTTCCTCTTAATTTTCAATCAGATTAAGAACATAAATAGTGCGTGGAGTGGAATTATTTTCAGTCAAATTTGTGTATTAGTTAATTGGGTGTGAATGTACACCTTATTGAGTATTTATGCTACGTTTACAATTTATGCTCCATGATTCTTCACCTTTTCTTTTAGAAACCTTATAGCAATGTGAAAAGTCATTCAGTTAAGGTTTCTGATGCAACTTTCCATCAGATGTGAGGTGGTAATACTTGGCCTTTTGCAACCATTACTCACTACTCACAGTCACCAAATTCATCACTTGGACAGTTAAGAACTGTAGTCAACAATGTGAGGTTTAGGAAAAGTCTGCCAAAGAGTTACAGACCAGTGGTGAGTTGCCAATTTTTTTACTACCGGTTTGGGCGCGCTCCCGCACATGCTCATGCACAGAAGTGTTCTGGGTGGGGGGAGCCTACCGCCACCGCTACTTCCAGTTCATCCAATCCAGGCTGAACTGGGAGCTGCTCACCTCTGTCCCATATGAACTGATCCTAATAAAACATTGAGCAGCATTCTTCCACACTGTCTTCCATAGGAGCAAAAAGGTTGCCTTCTCCTGCTTCTGTGAAATCTGACAGGTGATCCATAATATATGTGATGCCTGCTTACCCTGATGATATTTCCATGTCACATTTTTGACTGAAAGCAATGCACAAAAACATATTTCATGTGTAAACTGGCCAATTAAGAAGGCAAATGTTATAAAAATACAAGGATTTATTGGCATGAAATTTACTATCTATCAATGTTGTATAAACTGTTTTACATAAAAAGCCATCTGGAAACAGGTTGTTTATCATATTTATACAGTTACAACTTGCTGGTTTAAAGCCTGCGTGTAGCTCATTAAGTGTCAAGATGGTGTTGCAAGGAGAGGTGGCAGAGCTGATATTCTGCATGATGCATGAAAATTAACAGAGGCATTTAGACAGTGCTGCCATTTCAAATTAGCATTTATGACAACTGGGGCTGAAAGTATTCTGAGAATAGAAAACAAACCTTAGGCCGTAGCGCTGTTTTTCGTTGTAACCTCCAAGAAGGTTAAATGATGTAGAATGATCTATGTAAATATGATAATATTTACATAGCAATTGGCACGTTACTCTGACTTTTTGGCACCTTTCTCTTAAGAAGAAATTATAGCATGTCATAGATTATGAGAGGTAAATTCAAACTGATAAACTTTTCACATTGAACACAATAGTAATAAATTGCAACAGAAAACTAGATTTTTCAAAACATACTTTTAGACTTAAGAATGGTTTGAGATAAATGTCTCAATTCAATATTCATTTATCTTTTCTTCTGAAATCTTTTTACTCTACTTTTGAGTTAGCATGCTCAATGTGATTTCCAAAATATTAAGACAATGAAGCATACAAGAAAAAACACCAATGTAATGCAAATATCTCCTGTATCAGGTAAATAATTTTGAATTTCATGGACCCCAGAAAGGCCTCTGTTGTATTGTAGCCATTACAGTACAATCCCATAGACATATCCACAGAAGCCAGAAAAACTGAATTCATTGCTCCAAGTCAGTGTATAACTTTGCATTATTTTACAATTATCCCATTTTCTTTCAGCAGATCTTTAAAAATTTCCAGATAGTTTTGTCATTATGTATGTGATTTGAATAGATTATTATTTTTTCTTTCTAACTTATCTTTTAAATAAAAGTTTTGAAGCAGAGTTTTTCATTTTATACCTATGTGACTCCAGAACTGCCACATTAATCTGTTATATTTAATTGTGTTATTTGCATATAAAAGGGCTGTTTACAACATCACCTTCCTTCTCTTTATCTCGCATGCATATTCCCATTATTGGGCAGGTTATAAAAATAATAAATGAATACATGGCATAGTAATTTTTGCAAACCTGGGTGGAGAGACAGGATTTTTGTATGATTGATGCACCCAGGATATATAAAAAGAGAACAGTTTATCCATTTCCAGTAGCAAAAAAATTAAACCATAGTATCTGACAGCTGCTCATAAATTTGGATAGTTTAAAGTCAGAAAGAGTAATTGGTGTGACTTGTTCCATCTTTTCTGCCTTGTACAACTGATCGAGAAAAATCATATGATCCTAGTAGTCTTGCCATCTCAGTAGTACCGCTGACAAGTGTGCAAATTCAGTAACAAGCCAAGGCCAATAACTCAGCAAGTCAAATTGCTAACCATGTCCAAATCAGACTGTGACCCTCTGTTCTAATTACTAACACAAACATGTTCAGTTCATTCAGACTTTAGGTCAGTAAAACCTGTGAAGCATACTTATAAAAGGAAATAGATATTGAAAAGGAATCTGAGAAGAATATTTTCGGGAGTCAAATTAAATTGACATAGAGACCATTCTGTGATTACTTCAATAGTTTATTAGCCTCAAAAGTCAATAACTGGTTTTAGCTCTATTTGCAGTATGCCTAAGCATCAGCTTTCCAATTCCCAAAGGATAAGTTACCTGGAGTGAAATATGCAAATAGCTGGAATTGGTGATAATTTATGCTCTGTTTACTGTCCCAAGTATTTACTGTCCCCAGTGTTATACCCTCTATATTAGGGGCCACATCAGGGTTGTGTTTGATCTCACAGGACTGCGTGACCGTGACCACAATCATAATCCTGAGCCCCCTTTTTGTAGATAATGGGGCTAGAGTTTCAATCATACAATTGCATCAGTTGTTTTCAATCCCCATCCCTCTTCTCCCCACCATGGATATCCTTAACAACATGAAAGAAATGGTTGTTGCTAATATTTTAATATATCATGCAAATACTGCAGGTCTTTGACATAATTACTGCTACCAATTCTGCTACATTTCATTTAATTCAGTCTTGAAATTTTTAAATTAGCTTGAACTTATTTATTGAAAATCAGTAGCATGGGATGAGGAGGAATGCAGAAAGACTTCTTGGGTTAGGAGTACACTTAATTCCCATTCTACAGATAGTGTACCTGTGATTTGTGTCTCACCATAGCAAGGATGCACAGATTTGTGCATATCTTATCCATAGTAGTATTGCATCAGAATATATTCTTATATTCCTTTCTTTCCTCTTAAAATATTACTGATTAATTCATTATTCTCTAACATATGCTTCTCTATAGATAACAGGCCCTGCCTAATATGCTTTCTCTAACATTACCAGATAGCTAAATATCTCAAATGTATCCTTTCTTTGAACACATACCTTTGTTTCCTACCTCATTTTGGACCTAGGGAATATTTCTAGATAGACATGGGTGCCATGAATTATATATTTATTTGTGCTATGACAACTTTTGCTTTGGCAGATTAAATCATTTCTATTGAAAATAAATTAGAGGTTTAGAGGTTTATTCAACTTGTATGCCGCCCTATTCCCAAGGGACTCAGGGTGGCTCACAAACCTGGAGGGAAGGGACATCATACAAAAGGGAAAGAACAAAGACAAACAACAATACAAAACAGTTTAAAAAGGTCTCAACTAGCACTCCAGTTTGAGAGGGGATGGAACTCAGCAGCCCCAGGCCTGTTGGAGCAGCCAGGTCTTAACGGCGATACGGAAAGCCTGAAGGGTGATGAGGGTCCGAATCTCCATGGGGAGATCAATCCAGAGGGCCGGAGCAGCCACAGAGAAGGCCCTCCTCCGCGTGTTTGTCAGCCGGCATTGGCCGGTCGATGGAATTCGGAGGAGGCCTAGTCTGTGGGATCTAATGGGTCTTTGGGAGGTAATCGGCAGAAGGCGGTCTCTCAAGTACCCAGGTCCAATACCATGTAGGGCTTTATAAGTGACGACTAGCACCTTGAAGTGTATCCAGAGACCAATAGGCAGCCAGTGCAGCTCGCGGAGGATAGGTGTAACATGGGGGTACCGAGGTGCACCCACTATCGCTCGCGCGGCTGCATTCTGGACAAGCTGAAGTCTCCGAACACTCTTTAAGGGCTGCCCCATGTAAAGCACATTGCAGTAGTCCAGTCTTGAGGTCACAAGGGCGTGAATGACTGTTGTGAGAGCCTCCCGGTTCAGGTAGGGACGCAATTGGTGCACCAGGCGAACCTGGGCAAATGCCCCCCTAGTCACAGCCGACAAATGGTGGTCTAGAGTCAGCTGTGGGTCCAGGAGGACTCCCAAATTGCGAACCCTGTCTGAGGGGCGTATAATTTCACCCCCCAGCCTGAGAGTTGGAATACATGGCCAATTATTGGGAGGGAAAAACACAAGCCACTCGGTCTTGTCAGGATGGAGAGCAAGTTTGTTTACCCCCATCCAGACCCTGACAGCCTCCAGGCACTGACACATCACGTCAACCGCTTCACTGAGTGAATTAAGGGACAATTTTTCTACGTTCTCGGTGATGATCCTGTTGCCCACTAAACTACTCAAGCTAATGATATTACAACATAAGCTATTCTAGCAGGGCTACAAACTGTTGAATGCATCCATTGTACTTATAAATAGTTTCCGACAGCCCTGGTACACAGTTGATATAAGTGTTAACAACATTTTCCACCAATCAATAGGAGATTGTTTGCATCAGGTTTTCTAAATTTAGATGTAGGTATTATCTTATATATTGAAATTGGTGATAAGGATCAATAAATAGATGCTGTGATAAAATACTTAACCAGATATCATTGATCAACTATCACAGTCCAGCAACACTGCAAAGTCTTTCCAAGGTTTTCTCCACAACCACATATTCTTTTTTAATCTTGATTACTAAGAAACTGTCATACATGATGCTGTGTGTTGAATGGGCTGTTTAAATAGAACTGATTAGTTTGCAAAATAAAGGCATTTGTTCTAGTTTTTGGCTGAAGGAAACAGCTAATATAATTTGGTCACATTTGTGAAAGAACATGGTAATTCATCACAAAAAAGGCTTTCCGTCACAACAAATAGTTTTTCTCTATTTTTTTTTAAAGATTTAGCTGAGAAAGAGTTTTATTTTCTCAGTCTGGTATCTCCCCAATGCTAAGCAAAAAACAGAAGTTTAAGAAGTGAAATACAAAAACATGGATTGTAATAGAGGAAGTGATTTTAATGTGACAATGCCTATAAAAATATTGCAAGTATCATTTAAACCTGCCTAATGTTACAGAAGGAAGGGGTCCTTCCTATACAATAGAGGTAGGCAAAAAAAATTCTGTTGGAATAGATTGAGGTGCTCTGATTCTAAAGAATGGTAGGCTGGGTGAAATACCCCTTCCCCAAAAGACAGAGATATACTATAAAATGTGCTTATGAAAATACAACAGTATGCATATAGATTTAAAAAAGAGTTTTAGTTTTATAATTCAATTTTTAAAAATGCAATCCATTATACTCCTGGCTGCTCACATATCAATAAAACACAAAGGAAAACATAATGAAGAATGCCTCTCTATTTGTCTTTTTCAGAGTCATTCAGAACATTTCTCCTTAGTATGGGGGAATTCAGATACCTTATTCATCTTATCTCTGTATCCATAGATTTGGTGGAAGGTTTTGAAAACATTTCTTAGTTTAGTTTAGTTTAGTTTATTTGGATTTATAGGCCACCCTTTTCCCTGAGGGGACTCAGGGCGGCTTACAATCATTAGGGGGGTGTGTGTGTGTGAAATGCAAAACAAACAATATGTGCACAAAATAAATAAGGTAATAAAAAACACAACTTGCATTCAACATTCAAACTCGGGTGGGGCAAATCGAAGACTTATCCCCAGGCCTGTTGGGATAGCCAGGTCTTAAGGGCTACGCAGAAGGCCTGGACGGTGGTGAGGGTGCGTATCTCGATGGGGAGATCGTTCCACAGGGTCGGAGCTGCAACAGAAAAGGCTCTCCTCCGTGTAGTCACCAGTCGGCATTGACTGGCAGATGGGATTCGGAGGAGGCCCAGTCTGTGCGATCTTATCGGTCGGAGGGAGGTAATCGGCAGAAGGCGGTCTCTCAAGTACTCAGATCCACTACCATGAAGGGCTTTAAAGGTGGTCAACAGGACCCTGAAGCGCACCCGGAGATCAACAGGTAGCCAGTGCAGCTCGCGGAGGATGGGTGTTATGTGGGCGAACCGCGGTGCGCCCACTATCACTCGCGCGGCCGCTTTCTGGACTAACTGCAGCCGCCGGATGCACTTCAAGACTAACTTCAGCCGCCGGATGCACTTCATTTCTGTCCAACTTAAGCTATTGTATCATTAATAGAATGTTTCACCATTTTAAAAAATCTCTGTAACTGTGAAGACAGCACAATGGAGAAAAGATGAGTATTAAATGCACAGGTACAGTATAGGTGGTACGTTGCTCAATAGTAGTAACTATGGGAGGGATATTGGAGTCCTAGTGGACAACCATTTATATTTGAGCCAGCATTGTGCAGCAAAAAAAAAGCCAACAGTTCTAGGCTGCCTAAACAGAGGGGTAGAATCAAGATCACGTGAAGTGTTAATACCACTTTATAATGCTACACTTGGAATACTGCATCCAATTTTGGTTGCCAGGATATAAAAAAATGGTGAGACTCTAGAAAGAGTGCAGTGGAGAGCAACAAAGCTGAGTACAGGACTGGGGACTAAAACATATGAAGAATGCTTGCAGGAACTGGGTATGTCTAGTTTAATGAAAAGAAGGCCTAGGGGAGATATGATAGCAGTGTTCCAATATCTCAGGGATTGCCACAAAGAAGCTATTCTCCTAAGCACCTGAGGGTAGGACAAGAAGCAATGGGTGGAAACTAATCAAGGAGAGAAGCATCTTAGAACTAAGGAGAAATTTCCTAACAGTTAGAACAATTAATCAGTGGAATATCATCCTTCAGAATTTGTGAATGCTCCAACACTGGAAGTCTTTAAGAAGATGTTGGATAACCATTTGTCTGAAATGGTGTAGGGTTTCCTGCCTAAGCAGGGGTTTAGACTGGAAGACCTCCAACGTGCCTTCCAACTCTGTTCTATTCTATTCTGTTCTGTTCTGTTCTGTTCTATACAAATGTCTATGGAGATTCTCAGTCATCCAGATCATAACCAGACTGTCAGAACTTAAGAACCTTCTTGGATGACAATTGAAATGTCTAGAAAAAAATCAAGAAAGTCCAGTTGCCTCTTGAAAAGGCAGCTTTGCAATGGGTATTAGTTAATAAAGGGTGGATTAAAGATGACGTCTCCCAATTGGCTTTGGAAATCTCATCTGCTCTATTGTCTTAGAGCTTTTACCATCTTGTAGTTATATAAAACTAATATTTATTCTGATTGGCACATCCCTCCAAGACAACCAATAAGGCAATGAATACCAGTAGTATTCTTTGCATTATGGGTGACTCCAGAGTCAGCTCTCAAACACCTGGCAAAACTGGATTTCCTTGTCCTTGCGGTAGCCTTTCCCTCAGTCCCAGGCCTATATTGCTTAAATATCTAATTTCGGTTGGAATTCTGTTATGCCTCATGCTTCATGAGAAGACACTCATGATGGAACCTTTTGTTATTTTCTCTTCTTTAACCTGCTTACAAACCCTCCTTTTCAAGAAATAAGAGAGATCAAAAAGAGAAGGAGCACTTTTCAGTTCTTCCCCCTTTTCTTCCTCTCCTTCAGATGGGAGCTCAATGTTGTTTTCAAGGCAATTCTATCTGGCATACAGGTGCAAGATCAGATAAACCACTTTGCCTTTTCAGGCTTTTTTCTCGACAAAAACTGTGAAGCTACAATCAGACATGTGATGTGCATGCTAACATTACAGCTCTAGTTTCAGGAATAAAATATTATCCTTCACTAATGATTACCTGTTCCAAACACAATGATCTTCAGTAAGACCAATATTTCTGATAAAACCAATTTTAGTGTACATGACAAACCTGGACTACAGAAGTCAGGTTCAAATCTCTACTAAATAATGGATGTATTTCAGCCAGTAACGAAGTTTATCATATTTACAATATCTGGGAAAATGTTTATTTGTGTTTTATTACCATCAAGTCAGTACTGACCCTTAGTATCTACCTAGACTGGTTCTTGTGATTTCCTTGGCAATACTTTTGGAAGTGACTTGGCATTACTTTCTTCTTAGGTAATGAGAGTCTAAGGCCTTCCAGTTGACTTCATTCCTAAGGCGGGACCAGAACTCATAATCTCCTGGTTTCTACTTTGAAGCTTTAACCAATAAAAAGAACCTGGATCTCTATTTGGGTGCATTATTGAGTTGACATTACATAGAATTCGTGTGATCTTTGACAGCTGATACAAAATTTAGTGTGCAATTTTATACTAATGAGAAATACACATAGATCATATCAGACTGTCAAGATCCAAACAATTATCAGCCTAATTGGCTTAATCAAATCTCTTCTTTAATAGAAACCTCATTGGAGTAAAACTGCCCAAAGTATTTTATATCGTAAGGATTTCTTTTTTTCCAAAATTAAATATTGAAAAATGACAATACCCAGTGTTTGTGTATTGATAAAAACAAGCAAAAAATATATTCAACTATATTTTACCTTTTAAAAGGACTTCAAAATCTGAAGACTGCTTCACTGTAGTAATTCGTCAAGCTTTATTTTGTTTTCCACCTAGCTTTCACTTTCTGTATTAAACTTCATTCTATTTATTTCATGCTCAGAGTGATAAATTCATTCCTTGTATTTAGATCAGGAAATGCCAATCTTTTCAGAAGCCAGTTACAAAAGAAACAAAATTAAAAATTAAATGAGTAAAATCATATCTTAATGGTAAGATCTCACATCAGAATATTAAAACTCTGTTGCAATTTGATGACCTTATGAGATTTGGGTTGCTCTTTTTAAAATGAATTTAATTTGGTGGCTCCACAATTACCAACTAGGGATATGTAGGTGTTTTGGCTTGCATATCTGCCACATTTCCAACCTATAATGCTCAATTGGATATTAAAGTGTCCTTTAAAAAGCTTCTTGTGGAAACTGAAGGTTGCAGAGAACCTTATAGTAATGGAATTGGAAAAACTACATGGGCCCTCTTGGGTAAACAGAAATTGTCTCTACTACTGAATGCAATAATAGCATCTTACGAAAGCTCCTTGACTCTTTAGAATAGCAACCATGAAAGAATGAATTTTTCAGGTGATCTGGAATGCTCGGAGTAACCGAAAAGCATCAAAACTGTAACACAGATGGAGATTAAGCCATCTTCGCCTCTTAATGTCAAAACTGTCATCTCTCTCTCTCCTTCTCTCTTCCAGAGTGCCTTAATCAGATTTATGTGGCAAAACATATTCATGGGCTGTACAATTTTGTTCAGTCAGTCTTGTCATTCCTGAGCAGTTGCCTGGAGATGGAGCAAAGAAGGGAAGAGATGTCTTGACAGCTTCCCTGCGTATATTCATGGTAAGATTTCAATCATCATCATTATTACCGAAAGGAATGCCTTACCCAGGGTGCAAAGCAGGACAATGTGATGTCACGCTTAGCCCATGATCACCATCAAGACAGGATATATAGAAAGCAGAATATTTAAATCTGAGATCAGTAAAATGCTAAGAGCTAAAAATGAATTAACATCAGCATTTAAAATCCACAACAACCATAATAATTCTGACTTTTAAGAAGTAATTAGGCAGCAATTTCTGTTTGAATAGGTGCTTGAAAGAAAAAAAGATTGATTAATCTCTAGAACGGAACAAGGTTGTTCATTCTTTCTCTACCCTGGCGGGCACCTCTAAACCCCTTTACATGTGGCCGGTGCATATGTGAAAGAAACCACAAAGAGGAGTAAAGTGTGTGTAAAATGGCATGAATACATTTTGTGTGTTCATCCAGGCAGTTTATCCATCTTTCAGACCACTTCCTAGAAAGAAATACTAGAAAAAAAAGTATGTGGAGCAGAGAGAGGAGCCTGTAGTTCTCAGATATTATTCTGCTACACCTCAAACATCATTCACATTTGGATGGAAGTGTAGCAAATTACACCTCAGTACCTAAAAGGCTACACTTTCACTTCCTATTATACAAATCAGGAGTAGGCAGCCATTTGATAGAGCATATATGGGGTGGGGGGGTGAGGTATGAAGATCTTCTGAAAGCTACTTTGATTTAAAGTCCAAGTGAATCCTCCCCTTGAAGCTGCTTCACAGAAAATGGTGTCCCTTCATTCTCAGAGCAGTGATCATGGTGCTATGCTTTGTTTGGCGTCCTAACCCATCCTTGCTGCTGCTTCAATACTTGCAGAAGCTGGAAAGCTAGATGCTAAGAGGAGATCTGAAGATAACCTGGAGGAGGCTGAAGCACTTACCTAGCAACTGTGCAGAAGCCTCTTCCTGCTTTTGCAAGGGATAGATATGAGGAGACAATGGAAAGGTTGGAGGCAATTAATATACTCCACTGAGGCAAAACATTTTGCCTTTTTGCATCTTTTCCTCACACATGAAATTGTTTGTCAAAGTAGACTTCAGCTTCCTCACACAGGCCTTATGTCCAGGGGCCCCTGTGTATGAGTGTGAGGGTGTATGATACAGAGCAGGACAGACAGAGATTTTTTTTTGAGTCCTTTTAATTTAACTTTGAGGAAAATCTTTATTTAATTGTTGAGCTATTGTGTGGCTTATATAACCATTGCTCAGTGCTTCCACATCAAAATGGGAGAAGCTCATTTTGATCAATTGTGTTCAAGTAGTTACTCCAGAGCCCCGCATATCAAATGCAACACTCAGAACTCAGGCTCCTTATCCTTGACTTAGAAGTACAGGTAGTCCTTGACTTACAACCACAATTGAGCCCCAAATTTCTATTACTAATCAAGACAGTTTAAGTAAATTTCATTCCATTTTGCGACACTTCTTGCCACTCTTGTTAAGTGAATTGCAGCAGTTGTTAAGTTGTTAATACAATTATTAAGTGGATCTGGCTTCACCATTGAGTTTGCTTGTCAGAAGGTTACAAAAGGTGATCACATCACCCCAGGACATGGCAACTGGCATAAATAAAAGTCAATTGCCAAGCACCTGAATTTTGATCATGTGACCATGGGGATGCTGCAATGGTTGTAAATGTGAAAAATAGTCATAAGTCACTTCAGTGCTGTTGCAACTTCAAACAGTCAGTAAATGAACTGTTGTAAGTGGAGGATTACCTGTATTAACTGCAGGAAGATAAACCCTGGGACCAATTTACTTTTGTACCTTCTATTTCTCACTTCACACATAAATCACGCAAGGCATATGCATGTTTAGGCACAAAGATGGTCCAATTATGTCCAAGTAATTTTTTGAGCCTATATATATTCTATTCAGATAATTTATAGTGGCAATAAACATTTGTTGTTCTAAAAAAAGAGCAATAACCAATCTCCAAGGCTGCTTCTGCTTCATTTTATTGGATATGCCATATTCAGAAATGTCAACTTCCAATTCTTCTTTCCTGAGATATTCAATGTATTTAATTTTCAGGGACAATAATCTCTATGTTGGGAAAGATTGATAATTGTACGTGCCTTTTTTTGATTAATTAAATCCTATGGCAAAGACTGTAATTATTTTTTTAACTTCCTATTCTTGAGATTTGATATCTGTTTGTTTGTTTGTAAACATGTAGCATTTGTAAGACTTAGGGTCTTATTCTCTATAGGCATGTGATAATAATTTCCAATTTTCACTTCCAGGAAATAAATACATTGAAAAGGATCACTTCAAACTAGACTGATATGGTTGGGTTTGGTTATTACATAGTTTATTGTTGAATGCATCTCCTCCAGTGACCTGATGTTCACTGAAGGTAGCATGAAAATGACAAAAGGACTGCTTTTATGCATAGCCAGTAGAGATGAAAGGTTTGTTGTCTGACAGAGCTGCTTCACGATAATGACAAGGGCAAAATATGAAGCAAAATATATAATGCATGCGTTCATAGATATAAGAAAGGCTCAGCAACACTCTAAATTTGATTACCTGCACTGACCTGTATTTAGATATATTGACAAAGATGAGCTGGGACAGTCAGTAGTCAGTTCCTATTCGATTATAATAGTTTGAATGAGATGGACCAAATGAGCTGGAATTATTCATTAAACCAGCAAAATCTGCTTGTCACTTGCTTTTATGCTTGATTAATGCTGACAAGTGAAGACTTAAAGCTATCCGGTTCTCAGGCATTTTAGAATGTGCTATAAAGTATGAACAGATGTTGGAGTTAAGTCCCCCAAATTTAACAAATCAGTGTGACTGTACTGAAGACAGTAAATGGACAGCTTGGTATGAAAAGCTTCTATTGATTTGGCTTTGTTTTTAGGTCTGAAGACCTACAGGGTCAAAGAAGGTTTTGCTGAAAGTCAAATTGGATTTTCGTAACACATTTACAAAATGTGTTATGTGAATAACACATTTTTCAACCATTTTGTCTTTCTAGTTCTATTGCTTGAGCTTTTGAATTATATGGCAGAGACAATGCTCCAGAAATATTGTAGTATTATTACAAAACAGCTATCATGAGTTGTATCATGAGTTGCAAAGTGACTGTCATCAGTGGCATGGCCAATCTCTCTCTCTCTCTCTCTCTCTCTCTCTCTCTCTCTCTCTCTCTCTCTCTCTCTCTCTCTCTCTTTCTCCCTCCCTCCCTCCCTCCCTCCCTCTCCCACTCACATACACACACACACACAAACACACACACACACACACACACACACACACGGAAGGCAAGTTGGAAAGATTATTTCAGGACATGCCTCCTACCCGAGGATGTTTAGCAATCTACTGTAATATAGTGGAAATTGGGATCTGGAATTTGGAAAATCCAGGTTTTATTGTCCCCTTGTAAGCACAAAACTCACTGGTATATTCAACTCAATCACTCTCTTAACTTCAATGAATGCTGTTTTGAGGCAGAAATTAGATGAGACCCTTCCCTATCTATAGGCTTAGATAAAACAAGTGGGATGAATCTGCAAAGACTCCACGGTAAACAAACAAACAAATAAATAAATAAATAAGTGTACTACATTCATCATTTTTCTTTTCTAATAAGGCTCATGGGGCTTCCACTGAGCCTGAATGCATGCTTGCAATGAAAAATGAAGCTATAGACTTACACTTTGCTTTGTACCATGCCTCTCTCCATGCCTCTCTCCATGATTAAAAAAAAAGTTAATTAAATGTCAGGTAGGGAAGTGAGCATGGAGGGTATCAAGAGAGACATCTCCAGGCACATTATAGAGTTAAGTTGTTTTTTTTGAGGTATGTTATCCAACAGTTCAGGCTCAGCTTAATAGCATTAAGATTGATTTACTGCGTTGCATGAAGAGCATTGTGCATTCTCTATCAATCCTTACTTTATTTGCTAACTTCATGAATGAGTCTGACGCAAGAAAGAAATGCACAGCGAAGGATTATTGAGAATTTTGCATCTTCCTGGCAAGTTTCCAAACTCATTAAGGCATTCTGCCTGCTTCACACTTTAGAAGCCACAGCAATAAAATGAATCCAGTCCACAATTAAAAACAAGTGGCAGCCAAAACACGAAGCTCCAGCTTTTCAGTTGCCTTTGAGTCTACAGAGCAAATATGTATAATGTCAACTAAATAGTTTTCAGTAATTGCTTCTAAGCCAAATAGATTGCATTGTTGTTGACTGGAGTAAAAGATGCTTTAAAAAAAAAAAAACCTCAGGTGTAAAGCATTTCTTCTCTGAACTCATTACATACCTGGCAAGACCAATGATAGTGATTTATATCTTGGAACATGTTCCTCCTACATGGAAAATTTCTTTTTCTAATAATAAGGAATTTCTAGTCATTATCTGTTCGAAGACAAAGTTGTTCTCTCCTTGAAATGTTCAATGCACAACTCAGATGCCATTTCTAATTCTCAGTTTGAAAAGCTACCTAATATACCTGCTAGGGAAAAAAGTAATAATGGGTGACTGAGTTATTTTCATTTTTACTTAAATGTTGATTTTACCAAATAGAAATGCAAGTTCTGTTTGACCTCATATGTCTGGGGCAAGAAGCCTACATAATTATTAATCTGACTTTTTATTAACATTTTCCCCCCAAATATACAATTTTACACATGTCCTTTTCCTAGATTATACACATGTATTTTTCAACAGTAAAAATGCTCATGTACACTTTTTTCCTAATATATGTGTTTTGAGATGTAAACTAGCTCTTAATATGCTGGAAAATGTACGCCTTAATGAATTGTAATGTACATTCAGGTTGTTTAAGGCCTGAAATGCTGACATGGAGAGGAGGAGGAGGAGAATGAGACTGTTAGGTGCAGATTTACTATGTGAGAGGACAAATATGCCTCCCAGTGTAGGGAGTTTAACATATTGTAATGTGGGATTGGCAAGCATAAAGTTTTTAGGTCATACTACAATTGTAATAGGCAACATATGAGGAAAGTATAATAGAGTATCAGCCTGCTTATTCTTTGAATTATGAGTGTAGGCAATATGAAAGTTAAAATGAAAGAAAAAAAGTATCCATCTGAAATGGTACTGTGTGAACTTGCGAGAAATATGTAGGTGTACAAATTCTTGTAGTCTATTTAAATGTTGACAGGAATCAAAGCTCCTTTGGAGAGGGTGCTGGTATTGAAATGTGTCTCTGATCACTAGCTTCTTGTTAAAAACATCATAGTTCTTTTCAGCTGGCAGGAGTTGTCATGAAAAAACAGGAAAGAGCAATAAGCTATTTCCCAAATGCTTAACTAACTGTAAGACGGCAGTTCCTAATGCAAAATTAAATGTATTCATTTGAATAGCAAAGAAGTGCCAGGGATCTGGTGGGTGGGTGGGGGCGGGGGAGGGTGTGTGAAATAAATGTCTGTCTGAACAAGGAAAAGCCTGTTGAGCATCAGAATCATACTTCAAAAGAACTCCTTTCTTGGTAAATTGGATGACAGCCTTTGTGCAAGGAAGAAAGCTTGCAAATCCCAGACAATATTGAATGTCCTTGAGACACGGAGCTGGGGGAGGGAGTAGAGGAAGACAGACCTGGGATGCAACAGAATGGATTCTACCTTAGTAAGATCCTTCTTGATAACCTTGGGAAAAATGTAGTAGCCCAAATAATCCAAAAGAAATAAATCAAATGTCCCTTTCTTATAGCTTGTATTGATAAAGTATTGTAAATCAGTCTGAACATGTTCCATATGAGTAATTGGCTCCTCGGAACAAGTTAGCAAGTCATCCATATAAACAATCAGATTTTTACTATAAATGATATGATTCATATATATCATGAAGATAATCCAAAAGACATTCCTGTGTATTCATATTTTATGCAAATGTTAAAATCTGTCAGATGTTTGTTTTTATTTTTCATATGGATCAAATTATAATTTTTCTGAAATCTGAGTCCAAGAATGTGAAAAGTGTATTTCACTTTTGTTTATATGCTTAACACCCTCATAGAAATCTACTAACAGAGTATAATTGTGGGCAATCCTGAGTGAAATAATTGTACTGTCAGCATTCCGGAAGGACCCAACTCCCATTGAAAACTCCGAGACAGGTATTTTCTCAAAGATCCCATTTATTACAGTAGGTATACAGGAACATCTGGGAAAACCAGAATCTGAGATTTCCAGGCTTTCCCTCAGTAAGTCAAAAGTCCAAACTAATCCCATGCACCCATCAGTCCAATCCCAATTCGTCCCAATTCAAGGCATCACTCAACCACTCCTCCTCCAGGTGCAGGAATACCATGAACTTGACCAAAAAGAAGAATGCTATTTTGTCTAACTACATTCCCTCTTCTAAACCTTCCTTCCTAATTTCCCAAGCACAAGCATGGAAGCTTCCAATATTAATATGGCTTCCGAAGCTGACACGTACTATGTATACAAGAATATAGGAATAAAAAATTCTTCAACGCCCTTCTCCAAGGCTTGTAAGACTTTAACACTTTGCTCTTCAAATGGATGCTTTGAACTTTTCCAAGTATTGTCATTTCTATCTAGAAATTAACTAAGCCTTCACAAATTGGAAATGTTCTGTATAAAGCTGTTTTCAGAATTCTGCTCCACATTAAGCAACATCATTGACTTTTACCAAAGTGAAAAGTGGTATTAATGTGTTTTGGGGAAAAATGCCTTAAAATCCTTTCTACACAAAATTATAGTTCAGCCATTCATATACTGTATACATGCATACATGCAAACAACTTTAACCTTCATGTCTGATTTTCTTTTATCACTTATCTAAAGAAAGAAACCAGTTCTGGATCTTGGGAAATTAATGCAAATATGACAACTCAAACTGCATTACTGAAAAAGAATATAAACTGAAAAATAATAGACACTATAAGGAGGGCACTGTCCCACAAAACAGTCCCAAGTTTGAAGTTGGGATTCAGGAATCTCAAAATGCTTGACACTTGGCAAAGGGTTTCAAAACACTCATTTTGCCGAGTCTTGTCTTTCTATTTATTGCAATTTGCTTTTCCCAACCATGAAAGATTCAGATCATACAATTTCTTATTCTGCCTGGCCTTAAATATCCAGTTGCTAGATTCAAAGTTTGTGAGTCTATAATTCTCTTCCCAAGTTGCAGTAAAAAAAAGCCACCCTTCCTTCCATGTGTATGAATACACATATGCAAACACACACACACACACACATACATACACACCAGTGGTGGGTTTCAAAAATTGTTCGAACCTACTCTGTGGGTGTGGCCTCCTTTGTGGGAGTGGCTTGCCGCCCATGTGACCGGATGGGAGTGGCTTGCCGCCCATGTGACCGGATATGAAGATGCCGACAACACTTGTCAGAACCACCTTAAATTACCTCACGCACAGCACTGGCATGCATAAGAATAGGATGTAAACTTCTTTTTTAAAAGGCATCTTTGGTTTGCGTTAAAACAACTTCAACACACGCAATGTTCTGATTGCACCACAAACGCAGTAGTCATCCTTACCTTTCACAGAGGCACTGAGTTTTATAAATATGAGCATGATAGTGTAGAATAATCATATCCAAAGACCAGTGGTGGGTTTCAAAAAATTTTGGAACCTCTTCTGTAGGTGTGGCCTGCTTTCCGGATCCACTGGTGGAACCTCTTCTAACTGATTCGGTAGATTTGACGAACCGGTTCTACCGAATAGGTGCGAACTGGTAGAAACCCACCTCTGATACACACACACAGATACACACACTGCTTGGACTGAACTTGGAGGGTTTATTGGATTCAGCTGAATCTCAAACTGAATCATACTGCTTCAACCATTTTTGTAACTTTATGTAGGACTCTTACAAACTCATTTGAACTAAACTATAACTGAGATCCTATGGCAATACAGAAAACGTGCTTAGAAGACTTTACACATCCCTATCCTGGAAGAGGAAGAAAAGTAGAATAGAATTATTGGACAGAAAGATTCTAATCAAAATAATTAAAAAGTGAGCGGACCTCTGAAATCTGGAAGACTCTATCTCCATGTCATAAACTTTTGCTCCCAAAGAGCCATTTTATATATATAGTGAAAGGTATCTATTAGATTTTTACAACCCCTGGTAAGCCCCAATTATGGGAGGAAGCTAACTGCTTCCATCATCTGTCCTTTGGCTCGTCACAAGAGTCCATCACGACAGAAACCCAATATTTTTACTGTTGCCTTTGTTATATTTGTGTTTGTTTGTTTTTTATTTGTGCTGATAAATAAATGAATAAAGGGAGACTAGTATAGATCTATTTCAAGCTATTTAGCTCTCATCAGCTAGCCACACCCTTACTGGGATTTGAACCTGGGCTATATGGCATACTAGGCACACTAGGCAGAGATCTTAGCCATTAGGCCATAGGCTCTTATCCGTTTATCAGCGAAGCCAGGGTGAAAGGTATCTATTAGATTTTTACAACCCCTGGTAAGCCCCAATTATGGGAGGAAGCTAACTGCTTCCATCATCTGTCCTTCGGCTCGTCACAAGAGTCCATCACGACAGAAACCCAATATTTTTACTGTTGCCTTTGTTATATTTGTGTTTTTTTTATTTGTGCTGATAAATAAATAAAGGGAGACTAGTATAGATCTATTTCAAGCTATTTAGCTCTCATCAGCTAGCCACACCCTTACTGGGATTTGAATCAAAAAAAATATAATTAAATCTAATAAAAAATCTTATATATATATATATATATATATATATATATATATATATATATATATATATATATATATATATATATATATATATATATATATATATATATATATATATATATATATTCTTACAAGGCCCCCTATAAGTTAAGGAGAGAGAGGGAGGGAGGGAGGGAGGGAGGGAGAGAGAGAGAAGATGCAGTTTTATGAATGGCACTTCTAGCTTCCAATTGAAACCAATCATTTTTTCAGGTGTCTTCAATTACTATGTTTGTTAGACCATCTCATAGCAATATCTCATAGCTCCCACAATAGCAAAAATATTTAAAAAGTTATGCCATTATCTTTGGTTTCTAAAAGGATGTACCACTTGTGCTTACTTGCAAAATGCTGGAAGTTTAGAAACTTCTGCTTCTATCACTCTGAATACTAAGAAGTTTGTATCCATCACTCTTGATCTATTTTGGTTTGCAGTTATAGGTAGCAAAATACAATACATAAATAAAATTGTTTTTCATTCATTGTAACTCTTTGGTCTCTTCTTTTGCCATCTTAAAATTCAGGGCTTTTTGTTTTTTATTATCATGAATACAAGATACATACAATTTGTCAAATAAATAAGCAAGCATCATATACAAGAAAGGGAAACAAATCACCCCTAATACTTTATTTGTCACTTTATAATAGTTCCTTAGGCATCTGCCCATTTATATGGTGTCTCCCTCCCTCCTTTCCCTCCCTCTCTCTCTTTCACACACACAACATACATACATACACACACACACACACACACATACACACACTTTACATAAACTTTTTAACAGGAAGTATTTTTGTTGCATGACCCACCCAAAGCAGATGAGAGTCATCATTTTTATACTTGGAAAGCTTAACATTTTCTAAAATAATTAATAGAATTTTCCAAGAAATGATGAAGATCTTAGTATCTCTTTCAAACTTACAAGCAAAAATATGTAAAAATTGCCTAATAAAAATGTATTTATGTGTATTTCTCTGAAATTTGGTCCAATATATTCACTCATAAGGGATTATTAATGGACAATAGCAGTGGTGAAATTCAATTTTTTTTACTACTGGTTCTGTAGGTGTGGCTTGATGGGTGTGGCAGGGGAAGGTTAAAAATCTGCATTCCCACCCCACTCTTGGGGGAAAGTTATTGCAAAATATCTATTCTCACCCCACTCTGGAGCCAGCCAGAGGTGGTATTTGCCAGTCTCTGAACTACTCAAAATTTCCACTACCTGTTCTCAAGAACCTGTCAGAACCTGCAGAATTTAACTCCCGGACAATAGCTATAGCTATTGATTGCTTTCTTAGAACATGACAATTACACAGTTTCAGGTTCTGTCTCATAATAAATATGACAGAACAAAGGAAGCATGTTCTCAATCCTGAAATCAGGAAGAGACCCTACGTCAAGATCTAAGTCATCTCTATTAGAATCCTAATAGCAAGAAATTATGCAAGGTGGGGTCACTGCCAATCATGTATCCAAATGTCTAATGAACTTCTCATCCTGTCAGACTGATAAGTAGAGCTTGCCAAACTGTATTAGAGAGGCTGGCAGCAAAATTTCATTGAAAATCATAATGACTCCTATAAACAGGAGGATATAATCCTGGAATGCAGTGATTTAAATGCACCACCACCTGTATTTTCCATTATATATACATTGGTCAATAATAACTAAATGATCCACTCAAGAGGAAACAGCAAATCTAGAAGCAAATCTTATGGAACACTGACACTTTCACTAGGGAAACAGAATGGTAAAAAACATGTTGTTGTTGTTGTTGTTGTTGTTGTTTTTATAGTATTCCAGGGTAACTCTTTAGATGTTAAGGAGCAGCTTGCAGATGATAACATTCAAGTTTTCTCTGCCCATGGAAACTTCCAACATAATTAAAGATCCTGGTTTTCCCATTTTTACCACAATATTATGCAGAGACACCATAGAAATTGTAGGTTTCCATTATAGATTGGAGGTCTTGAGCTTCCTTGGCTGGTGACCACATCTGGAAACTGAAGAACATTGTGGACACAAGTTACAAGCTAAGAAAGTTAAGTTATCTGACATTGTGTACCACTGCATGTGTTTGTTTACTATTACATATCCATTTCATGTAATTAAATTAAGCGTAGTTTTAAAGAATAAGCCTGTATAATACCTGTATATAATGAGATTTTATAATTTCAGATCTGCATTGGAATGGAATTGTTTTTCCTCACCCCTGTCTTATATTTCTCTTTGAGGATTATAAACTTTGGAAGATAATTCTTCACCCATCTGTTGAAAAGGATGCAATTTCAATTCCTCCTAATAGAACATGGGTGTCAAACTTGCTGCCCATGGGCCGGATGTGTAACACACTGGCCACACCCACCCATGGTTTAGCGAAGGGGGGGGGATGTTGTAATATGTCACATGACAACAATGTGTCATTGTGAGTTTGACATCCCTGTCATACAAGGATGTGGAAAAGTGTGGGCTAAGACCAAAGAGCTTTATCCAAATTGCAAATAACACTGAGCAAGAAATTACCCTCTTATGTTTGCTTCCTCCTTGATTTCAAGAACTGCTTTCCTCCCTTA
This sequence comes from Thamnophis elegans, assembly GCF_009769535.1. Lineage (NCBI taxonomy): Eukaryota > Metazoa > Chordata > Lepidosauria > Squamata > Natricidae > Thamnophis > Thamnophis elegans. Next base: position 67,615,908 of record NC_045545.1, read on the forward strand.
CCTGTTTTACTTCCTCCTCTGTGTTTCCAAGGGCTGTTAGTCATTTCATCACACATAGGAAGAAATACATATTGACAACTGCTTAAAAAACTATTGAAAGCCACTTCTTAGTATCTTTTTTTCTTTTTATATTTAACTTTTTCTTCTTTTCTTTTGCTTTTTGCTTTCACTTGAATTTCTTTTTGTTTTTCTTCTCTTCCACTATACTAGTGTTTAATCTTCTTTAAAAAAAAAAAGCTTTAGTAAAAATTGTATCTTACAGTTCATCAAAGCAATAATTTTTCTCCTTTTTTATTTTTTTAATACTTTTGCAAATCTAAGTTTCCTGAATCTAGATAAGTATAGTAGTATAGTAGTATAATCTTTATTGTCATTGTACAAAATAAATACAACAAAATTAGATAAACCTCTAATAAGACATTGTTTCTCTATTTTGCTGTGGTTCACAAAATCTCAACCTCTGAGAGTCCCAGCTTTTCTCAAAGCAAAATATTTCATAGAAATGTCAATAGTTGAAGGAATACATCAAGACAGGCTAAAAAAGGAAGAGTGGAATTTTAAAGGATAGGATAAAATCAGTTCCATGAAGCTACACTACATATAAATAAATAGTGAGCTTAAAAAGTTACAAACATTATCCACTATATTAAAAAGCTAGGGCATCCTTACTGTTTAAATATATTAATGTGAGTGCTCAACATTATCTGCTAACATCTAACATACTCATTTTGGCAAGTTGTGTTTATATTTAATTATCTATTACTGTGTTCAAGGTCGCATCTAGTCACATAATTCAGCAGGAGCAATTCTTGTGCAAGTATATGTCCCTTTTTATCTTTCCCCCTGATGAATCTTAATTGTTCATCCTAATCAAGAGCTTGAAAAATACTCAACATTAGCTGCTTCCATTTTCCCCTCTGGTTTCAGTGGTTGGAACATAAAATTGACAAGAGAAAAATAAATATATACCAGTAAGAGACAAAAAAAGACAGATTCCTGGAAATAAAAATTCCCGAAGAGGATTATGCTTTATAGTTAATTTTGATAGAAAATTTGGACAAGAGAAATTAGAATAAGAAAATTTAATGAAGTTTAGGATAAAGCATGCATTGATTACCTAACAGGTGATTCTTTGTGGGAGCAGTCGATATCCAAGTTAGGACTGGAACAAAATGGCAAAAAGACGAAGTGGTGGGAAATGCATGGTTGAAAGTTCATTGATAAGACCACTGAATAATTAGGAGAAAGACAAAGGAAATTTTGCAGCAGGATTAGGGGCTATGGATTGCAGAAAACTGGAGATTAGATGATCTCAGTAAATGAGGTGGGAGTCCTTTTATAGTATAACTACTGCTTGAACATAATTTGTCATATCACTTCATGCAGATTTTGGATAGTTTGAAACATTGTTAGGATTAATTGCTGCTCTTTCTTTTGGCTCAAGTTTATAACAGTCATGGTAGTGCATTGGTTATAATGCAGTATTGCAGACTAACTCTGCCCACTGCCAGGAGTTTGATCCTGACTGACACAAGGTTGATTCAGCCTCCCATTTTTCCATGGTCAGTAAAATGGGGACCCAAATTTCTGGGGCAATATGCTGACTCTATGAACCACTTAGACAGGGCTGTAAAGCGCTATGAAGCAGTATATAAATGTAATATTGCTATTGTTATAAAACTTTCCAGTGGTCCAAGAAGCAGAACTGAGCTATGTTTTATGTGATGCATCCCTACAATGAATGCAGGAAAACCAGTTGTGCCTTGGGTCAATTTCATAGCAGTGGGAAAACCTCAAAACCTAACCCCAGAAATTTCTCCCCATATTCCCACACCATCACAACACCATCTTTGCCAGATTAACGCAATTTCTAGCAGACTTTTGAGGGAGGTATAGTGAACTGAAAATGGTTCTGTGAAATTAGAACCAATGGCCATAGCAAGAAAAAGTAACTGTTGTCTAGACTAGTTCCTTGGAATGTCTTTGGATAAGATGGGGATGGGAGACCACCCACATGTGCTCCAGATGGCTGCTCTTCACAAGAAGACCACAGGATAAATAGTTTTTCATGGGTCTGAGCATCAAGAGACAATAGGATTACCCATTTTGTTAGATGGTGGAAACATTTAAAGGACATTAAGACAGCAAATAATGAAACTCATTTTTAATCACTTTTGGAAATTGCTCATTAACTATTTCTGACCCAAAACAAAGAGCAGCAATTGAGTCATCTGTTATTATATTTAACACCTAGAAAGTCCACAAACAGTTTCCAGTCTATTATGAAGCTATGTAGTCCATTATTCTAATCAAAGCAGTTAGTTTCTCTGCTAATTCAGCCAGTTTTAAAATCCAGTGTTTGGCAAGTAAAATTCTCCCTGTTGTCACCATGTGCACCCCAAATTGTTTTTTTGATTGGTTTGTCCATAATATCTTTAAAAAGCTTCAGTCTTCATTAATATTTATATGTTATGTATGCCGAAAAATGTTTTGCTGGATCTACAAAAGAAACTGGCTAAGGTTTTAAAATTTAAAAGAGAAATATAAATGACAAACTAAGAGTCATCTAATGGCCAAGATGGGCATTGTATTAAACAAACAAATAATGGTCTGAATAATTTCTTCCTATTGGGTTTACAAAAGAAGCTTGTTAAAGCTTTGAGGAACTCTTTGCAAATGGAACAAAAAAGAAATCAAGAGAAATCAAACTCTATCTGAATGAACTAAAGATTAAGACTGTTAACAATTGTTGGAAGAAATGTCCTTTTGGGTTCAGTTCCAAGGGGAGGGGGAGAAGACACTGGAAATATGGAGGCTGCTTGGAAAGATGGTTTAATGGTGGACAGGATTACATGGCTTGAGCTTCTGAGCAGAATCACATCTTGAGTTCCTGAGCAGAAAAGGGCATAGATGCTGGGAGTCCCTGGTTTTATGCCCTCTCTGGGGCCCCACCTCTGTTTTCTGTTCCTGTGTAAAAATGTATTCTGATTGATTGCTGTCAGAGGTCATAGCTAACTTTGTGGGTTGTGTGCTAAGATTGGTTTAAACTTGGTGGGTCATGCCATGAAGTTCAAAGAGATGGGGTAGACCTTGGTTATGTAGAATAGGGTGACTCAGGCCTTAATGGCCCATTGGCAAAGTTTAGGAGGGGGAGAGTTTCTGCCTCTCTGAGTTTCTACTTCTTTCCTAGGGGAAATATTCTGCCTTTTTAATATTTTCTAAAATATTTCATTTTCTAGAAGAGGGGTGGGTTTTAACTTCCTACAAAATAAAATAAAAAATATATAAAGTTGATTTATTTGATCAAGGTTAAAGCAAGAAATAGGGAAGAAAATGGTAAGTGAGCACCTAGATGAATTCAAATCACCAGGACTGGATAGATTACACCCTAGGGTTCTGAAGGAACTGGCAGATGAGATCTCAGAACCACTGAATTATATCTTTCAGAGATCCTGGAACACTGGGAACTACCAGAGGACTGGAAAAGAGCTGATGTGGTTCCCATCTTCAAAAAAGGAAAAAAAATAGATCTAGGAAACTACAGACCTATCAGCCTGACCTTAATACCAGAAAAGTTTGTTTTAGATTTTATATTATAATGAAAAACCTTAACAAAAATATATTTAAAAATTAATAGGATTTCTATAGAAGTGCTACTTCCCACTTTTTCTTCTGCTTCCCTGCCTTTCCTGTTGCAACTTTTGCAGATTTTCCACACTTATTTACAAAAAAAGTAAGTAAAATTGAGACATTTTAATCTCAGTTTTAAATTTACTGTCTATACATTTCAAACTTACTTTACAGACTAGTTAATAGCATTGTAAAGAGGTATCAGCTCCCATGTCAACAACTTCAAAACTTTGTCCATAATTTAACAGACATTTAATAATTTCAGAACGAATTTAGAAAAGGGGAAGTTTTTTCTTGCCAGAGAGCCATGATGTGAATTGCAAATGTTCTTCTCTGTTTCCTTCCATTCCAGGTTTACAACTATAGATGGAAGCTTCGGAAATAGGAATCCAAATAATAGCAAAGTTAAAAGTTCCCTGATGGGGGAGGAAAAAAAGCAAACTGCATTTACGATGCATATTTATTAAAAATATTGGTGTTTGAAGTCAGTTTCAATCACTGGCGTTATATTCTGTTCTTTATCTGCTTGGGAACGTTATCTCTAATGAAAAAGGAGAGAATAATAATGGAGGAAAAGAGGACAAAAGAGGTTGCTGTCAGTGCTCATCTGTTTTTCATTCAGAAAAAGTGTGGTGCAGACTTTTATCATGGTGATAAAGAAAGTTACAATAATATATTATCCAGTCTACAGGTTTGAACAGAAATTTCTGTGAGGTACAATTCCATTCAGGTGATCTAGCAAAGGCAATCTTGGGATGTTTTATTGATGAGCACTGGGATTTTTTAAAGGATTTGTGTGCTTCTGTTTACTAGTTTCTTTTTCTTCTTTTTACTTTACTTACAGATAGGAAATCTTTGTTAAGGTTATCATGAGATTTGCACTTCATTTGAGTCTGCTTCAAGTAGGCAATGTTTTATCCACAATATACTTTCTTCAGCCTTAAAGAAAAAACCATTATTAGAATATAGTAAGTAATAGAATGAAAAATTTGTTAGAAGCTGTAAGGAATTCCAGAGTTCATACTAGAAGAAATGTGAGATCTTAATTTTCAGAGAACTTGGAATAATTGTCTGAAATTCAGTCTTTCCTTCTCAGTTTTATTTCAGTTGCCTATTAATCTAATAATTAATTAATTAATTAATTAAATATAGCTGAAACAATGTAATAATGAAAGATTTAATGACTTGCTGTTGGAAGCATTACGAAGAAATTATTTGAATTTTTTGAAAATGAGTGGTTTGTTAGCTATTGTGTTAACAGAGAGACTGTGACAGTGAAAAATGCTTTTGTATCATTGCTTGGGATGTGGTGGCTCAGTGGCTAAGGCACTGTGCTTGTCAGTCAGAAAGGTCGGCAGTTCAGCGGTTTGAATCCCTAGTGCCCTGTAACAGAGTGAGCTCCCGTTATTTGTCCCAGCTTCTGCTAACTTAGTAGTTTGAAAGCATCTAAAAATGCAAGTAGAAAAATAGGGACCACCTTTTTTACAGCATTTCGTGCATCTTCAGAGTTTAGTCATGCCAGCTACAGAGACATCTTTGGACAGCACTGGCTCTTCGGCTTTGAAACTGAGATGAGCATTGCTCCCTAGAGTCAGGAATAACTAGCACATATGTGCAAGGGAAACTTTTACCTTTTTCTTATCACTATATGATGGAATACCTTCCTTTTAAAAATCATGCCCATTATGATTACATAGGCTGACCAAATTCTGTATGGTACTATTTCTATAAAATTGTAGTTAAATAACTCCCAATAGGAGACATAGATCAAGAAATCTGATAAATCAAGCTTTAAATAATAGCGTTGGAATCTGGCAACTTTAAGATTTATGGGATAATAGTCTCATTATGGCTTCTGTGTATCTGGGTGTATGATTTGGTTCTTTGCGTATGAGGAATGACTGCAGTAAATAAATCAGTGTTAGCATATCTGGGCAGCAGCAATCTAAAAACCATTCGTTGGGAACAATTCTTTATCTCTTTACTGAATATGGTGACTTTCTCAAGAATTGCTGCACAGTTCTAATAATGCTGAACTTAAATGTGAACTCTTCACTGGGTGCCAATTTGAGCTGCTATCTCTCTCTAAGAACATAAAAATCTGCTTTTGATAATACTGATTTGTTTAATATGATAATGGACAATCCATAGCAGCAGGGTGAGGAGTTAAAAAAACCTAAAACAAAATTCAAGATGACAGCAATTGAAGCCACACTCCTAGTGTACCTATGTGTGAAGTTAACACACATACAAGTGAGTCAGGCTTCAACCGTGAAGTCATGATCGCCATTTTAATGTTTTGTTTTTATCCTGTGGATGCTATTGATTTGCAGGCTACCAGACTGCAACTCTCAGTCTTTTTATTTGATGTCCTACCAAAAGTGAATCCAATAATATTTTGTGAACTACAGTTGCATACTGTATGCACATGTTATTTGTACTTATATAAAGAAGTCCGGTGGAATCTATATTAGGTTCAAGACTGGATTAACTATCGTAAACAATGGACTTTTTGTAATGTGATAGCAGGTCTAATGAAGAGACTATTAGATAGCATGCCAAACTAAGTTGCATGTTTATTGCTTAATTAATTGGCTTCTAGAACAATATAGAATAATTGCATAATAAACACCCAGTCATGGAGAAACACATTACACATATTATTGGTGGTTCCAAGCATAATTGCAAATAAATAAAATTACACTACAATTAGTCACAAAGTCAGTAATCCTACATTTGTCTTAGCCAGTTAGATAATATTAAGTTTAATCTAAATGGTGGCTTTTACAATCAATAACATCAGATAAGGAAGATATATTACAAATATCTGCAGCTGCAACTGCAAATGAATTAGGGAGGAAAAATATGTCATTCATTATTAACTGTATTTATGTCCTAACATTCATGTAAATGGCTTTGCTCCCCTCAGTTTTAGTTTCACAATAATTCTGTGTGATAAAATAGGCCAGCATTCCCATTCAGGGCCTCCAAATGTAGTCAGAACTTCAATTCCCGGAATTCCAGATTAGTTGGTCCTGATGAGGAAGATGATGACTAAAATGTATTTAACCTCCCAATTGCTATTGACTTTAGTCATGCAAAGAATCCATAAAAACAGATCAAACATAAAATAACACAGATGAATGACAAAAGTGATACAAATCAAACCAAACACGGCTGCCAAAAATGCAACAACATATTAACTACAGACCCCGGATGAAAGCTAGATTTTAAGATGTTTTTGGGGTCCCTGCTCTTAACTCTGGAGTGTGGGGGCTATCACAGAGAAGGCACACTTCCTTGGATGACAATACTTAATAGAAGAAACCTGAAGATACCCACTCTAGTGGAAAGTACCAGACAGACAGAAACAATTAGAGTACAGTCTAACACTGTATTAGTCCTTGACTTAAGACTCTAATTGTGCCTGCAATTTTGGTTATAAGTCATGACAGTTGTGAAGATGGCCACCAGATGACCACACCCAATTTTATGACCTTTTTTCATCAAACATTAAGCAAAATGTAGTTGCTGTGAAATGTTTCATGCCAGAAACAAGAAGTAATCTGCAGTTTCTGGCAAAACAGTTGTAAATCACAACTATATGACTGCAGGATGCTGCAAAGACATAAATATGGACCAGTTGCTGAGCATCCAAAATGCAGTCACTTGACCAGGGGAGGGTAGCTGTCAGAACTTTGAATTGGGTTGTAAGTCCCTTTTTCAAGGTTTATTGTAACTTTGAAGGTTTGCTAAGCGACTGGGTGTAAATCAAGGACTATCTGTAAGTGGTCCCTCAGATATCCAGGTCTCTGTCAGACAGAGCTTTATAGATAATAACCAACATTCTGAATTGGAAGCTGATTGGCAACCAATATAGCTTGCTTGTGTCACTGCATTTTGAACCTGCCAAAAACGTATGCACTGAAGGTTGTGCGCATGCACGCGTGCCTCACATTTGCGAACCGATAGGGAAGGTAAGTGAATACCACCCCTGACTAACAGTAATTATAAATCTGGGAACTATAGTCCACATAGATCCGGGAAGTTCCAGGTTTGCAAAGCTGTTATAAATTACTACTCCACCACTGTTTCATACTAACAGAGTGAAAGAAAAAATCCTGAAGGATAAACCCAGCAGTGCTATCTATAGCACTAGATAGTGCTATAACCTTGAAGAGTTGGATTCCATTGGAATAAAAAGGCAGTGCTATATAGACAGAGCCTTTAATAATTTATGACGATAGCTACTATCAGAAATAATGCTGTCTGTAGCACTTGGGTTTGGGTATTTGCCCCTCCTTCTTGGTGGAAAAGTTTATATTTTTAATTTTTTTTAATTTTTAATTTTCCCCTTCAAAAGAAAAGAAAATCATGATGAAATTTTTTGAAGTGAGGATACTTGAGTTTATCTTATTTTTTAATGAAGTGATTATGAGATGGGATACCAGTGTCAGATTTCAAAACATAATTGTTATATTAATTCTCATCATGTTTGATACAAGATAACTTATTTTCAATTTTTCTTTCAAAGAACACGAATTCAGTTAAATTCTCATGAACAGAGCATGAGGTGGCCAAGAGATATGTATGAATATCTTCTCTATCCATAGATTATACAATAACCTAGGCCTACTATATGTGAGCTGCAAAAGCCTGAATGACCATTTGATTATAGCAAACAGATATGAAAATTATTTGATTCCATTTAATGGGCATTTGTTTTTTTTCAATTCAGATTTCAAACCTTTTAATAATAATCTCACAGGTTTGCAGCCTTTTTGATTTTCTTTGGTCTAATTCAATCCTGAGAGAAGACATTTTAAGAAAATACCACATGAGGCTTTCCTAGTACTTGATCTACCATCAGCACTGAAGTTGAGTTCTGTTAACTGAGAAACTGTAGGGCAAATTTTTATTTTCCCTGAAGAAATTCTAGGTTATCCATTTTTTATGACCTCTCAAGTGAAAGAGGATTTAGAAAGGTTAAGGGTGCCTGACCCAACAGTAACATCTTAACATTATCGAGTAAAACAATTTTTTTCCAGGAATGCTGGTAAAAGTAAATTTGAGTATTTCATTTATAATGGATCCTGGGATACAAGGACCTTAAGTAGAATGATTTTAGCTATTCGCCTTTCATTTACCAGGAAAAAAAAAATGAAAAGGACCTTTCTTCCATTTCAGAAATTAATTTTTTTGCCTTCATCTTGGTCTGGCCAATTTCTCTGGGCTGTAAATTTAAAATTTAGAAAAAAATAGAATTTGATGAGATCACTCCCCCCAAAAAAGAACTGTAAATGGGTCTGATATACTGTACTTCTGTCTGATGTTCCTCTTCTGTAAACTGCAGCATTCTTAGTTGCCACTGTTGTGTCAGTTAGGAAAATATGCAGCATTTTTTGATTGAGAAATAGAGTCTGTCATAAAAGTTGTGGAACAATATATTTAGGTTTAGCTACTTCATATATCTTTAAAGTAAGGTGACCAGACGTCCCGCTTTTGGCGGGACAGTCCCGATTTTTAATAATTTGTCCCGCATCCTGCGGCATTTTAAAAAAGTCCTGATTTTTGTAGAAAAGGTGCCCGCTGCTTTTTTGGCTCCACCACGTGGCTTCCTCTTGAAAACATTTCCACTCATTTTTCCATGTCTATCTTTGTATATAGTGGTTGTGCGCCGGGAGGGCGGCCTGCGGGACTGGAGGCTGCGCAGTGGCTGCGTGCTGCCGAGCACTAGCAGGAGTCGCGGGGCGGGCTGGCCGAGCAGCCTCGTATGCAGCTCCCCTCGCCACCTGATGGAGGCTTCCCGGCTGCTGGCGCTGCTGCTGCTGGCACTGCTGTGTCTCTACTCCACTGCCGAAGATGCCACTGCCACTCCCTCGCCGGCCCTTCCCGCCTGAACGCTCGCCACCCAGGAGCTGCCCAAAGCGTTCCAGCCCGCCTGGGGTGAGTCGGCCGCGGTACAGCCGGTGGTGGGCATCAGCCAGAGAGTGAACATGAGGCCAGGTGAGAAGAAGGACCTGGGCATGCTGGGCTACATGTTAGGCACCCCTTCGATTCCCCCCTCCCGCATTTCTCCTTGAGTATTGAATTAGGTGGTGAGTATTTTAACTTGTTGGGCCTAGAATGTCCCATCAACTTCCATAGACCACATTTTTAATCAAGAAACCTCCCCCCTCCAGTCAATGGTGTGCCGCTTTACCAATTTTAAAATCTGGTCACTTTACTTTAAAGTAGAGTCTAGTAAGAAACATAATTATACATCTATTTAACCTTGCTCTGTTAAATGATACAATTTCAGTATGTATACTATTATGTTCCAGTTCCTATTTTTGGATTTGTTGATGACAGGTGGCCACATGATAAACTATTAGAACTTTTAAATGAAAAGTACAGAACATTTGATGATTTTATTTGAAAGCTGAGGAATGACCTATCATTATTGGTCAATGACTGAAATAAAGTTCTGTCTGACTGATCATATTTTTCCCTATGATTAATATGATTTTTGCCTAGAAGGCTTCACCTTGTTCAATACTTCTACTCTTCCCCACCTTTTAGTGAGAAAGGGATTTCTTTATTTTATAGAATTCATAAATCTGTTTCTAGAGAGGAAGCTGTATTTCTGGCCCTGTGGCTGGATGAGCAGTTTAAACTGAATGAGTACAACTAGCAATTTTTTAATCCTCAACCTGAAGTAAAGATTTATGGCTATATTTGACCATCAGTCAGATGTGTCATGTGTAATTCAATACTCCAGGAAGACATGTGGCCCTTTGATCAAGTGCAGGGAGCGTTTGGAGAACTTATGATAAAGCAAAGAAATACCAAAATAAGATTCATATTTTCATACTTAAGATTCTGAAAGTGAATATAAAAATTAAACAAGATTAAAAATTAAACTTCTCCTTTAGGTTTAATGGATAAAGAACTTGAACAACATATATTTATGTTGGCAGCAGCAAGGAGGCTTTATACACAAAACAGGGAAGATATCTTAAATTCCATAATGGAGGAATGGCTGTAAACAAATGATGGAATCAAATGAATTTCTCTAATAATAAAAAAAGAATACCTACAATGATGTTTCTATCTGGAAACTGTTTTTAAATTTTGTGCCTGAGATGTAAAATTTAAAAAATATATTATTGATTGAATAAAAATATTTTATATAAAAATAAAATGTTATTTTATTCTACTCAGCTAAAAAGAGTCAAGGATTGATGCTTTCCTTTATTTTTTTCCTTTTACCCAATACTTTTCTCTCTCCACTTTTCCCTTCCTCATTTTGCCACTATTTTCATTTGTATTTTATATTTTGTTATGTTTAATAAAGTTATTACACACACGAAGTACAGAGAGGCTTACAAATATCCCATACTTGTATTTTTAGGTGAAAAATACAACAAAACCCAACAATGGCAATAATTTGTCCATGAACCTGCCATCTTACCGCCATCTGTAATTCTCACTATTTAATTTTCTTCTGGAAAGAATCAAATTTGTATAATGTGTTGCTGTAGAGGGCAGATGCATTCAAACTTGAATATCTTATGAATACGGGAATGTTGACAGTGCTAAGCACTCTGATCAATTGCTGAGCAAAAGCAAAGTTTGTGTCTAAAGTAATGCTTATTTTACAAGAACCTTGAATTTTACTATCCTGATGCTAAGTGGAGCTCAGGAATTTTCAATAGCAGATCTAATCTCAGAGTATATTTCATATGTAAATCACTCCAAGATTTCTAAGTTACATTTATTCAAGCCAGTTACTGTACAATCAGAGGCGGTATTGTACTGGTTTGGACCCTTTGGCCTGAATTGGTAGTGAAAATCATGGGTGGCCCTGTCCACCTCCACCCGGCTCTATGGCATCCCATGTAGGTCATTTTTTCCATCAAAAGCGCATGCGCGGAAAGCTGTGCTAATGTGCAGAGGTGGCACATGAGCTCACATTTGCCAAACGGTAGGGAAGGTAAGTATATACCACCCCTGTGTACGGTGATCCTTCCCAGGACCGTGTGAGATGCTATCAGTTTCCTGTGGTCATTTGGAAAGTTTACCAACAATCTGGCAGATAGTAAAGTGGGTGACAAGTTAATTTCTTAGACAGGATGAAAATGATAATCGGTATTACCCCTTGGTTCACAGAGGAGCTCCCTAACGTGAAGCATCCAAACTCAGGACCAGCTACTATGTTAAAACAGAAGCCATACAAGAGGTGCATTTTTTAAAATTCACAGCAGTTAGGTAGACTTTGCTAAGTTGCACATAACCTTCTTTCTCTCCTCCCTTCAAAGCCCCATTTGACAAATTACCTAACAGCCTCATTAACTGCAAAACTTCATCAGTTCTTTCCAAGTAATCAAAATGTTACTTAGACCCAAAGAGCAAATGGATAGCTAAAGAGGAAGCCAAGCACAACCATATTAATCCTGTGGTATGGATCGACATTTGTCAACTATATTGAAGTTTGTTACACTGAATGGAACCCTGGAGACCACTCAATTACCTTATCTCTTAGCAATTAGGAACCTTCTCAGTTCAGTTTGTTAGTACAAGGAGAGAGGAAAAGAGAGAGAGTAGCAAGTTATTAGATTAACAGTGGCCTTTGTTTATCGACCTTTAAGGAAGTAGTTGCATTGTTTTTGTTTAAATGGTACTTTATTTAAGAAAATAGGCACAAATGGCTCATTTTCATTTGACACAAATGCCTGAAAGATTCTCTAGAAAATTCTCTAGTTTACTATTTTAGGTTTAGGTTCACCATAAAAAAAAAGAATTGTTGGTGAATTTGGAACAGGAGGTTTTCCTATTTATATACTGTATATGGCTTTTCTTTTCTTTTCCATTATTTAGCTGAATAATCCCCACCATCTTATTTGTTTTTTCTGATAGGAATGGATATTCTTATCTGTGTTGTGGTCCACCAGTGGCCTGAGAGCTGGTGGCAGAGTCAGACAGTGAGGAGGTTTGGGAGGAACATGAGCCAGTCCTGGAGTCTGGGGAAGGCTTGACGAGGGCTCTGTGTCAGAGGCAGAGAGGAGGCCAAGGCCATCTGGCTCGACGAGGGCTCTGTGTCAGAGGCAGAGAGGGGGCCAAGGCCATCTGCTCTGGAACCTCCGGAGTCTGACAACAGCAAGGCAGAAGAACAGCAAGAGCTGCCAGAAGGCAAGAACAATTAAGAAAACAGGGTTGATTGGGACTAAGGCTCGGAGATGACCCCCATAAGACATAAATTATGGCTCCCATAAGACATAAAAGAGGAGTGAACAGGAAGTGAGCCTTTGCAGAAAGCAATTAGTTCATCAGGTCAGTTCAAGCTTTGAAAAGTTCTGTTTGACTCTGTGCTAAGTTTGGCCTTGTTCTGCATTTAGCAATTAGGTATCTAGCAGCATTCCAAGGGAGATAAGGTAGGTATTTATTAACATTTCCCTGAAAGACTGTGGCAACTTGAGCAGACATTTGTCAGAACCTTTACAGACTGTTTGTGACGCCTGTAAATGACCATAATTTACAACCCTATAAATAAAAGAGGGTTTTTGGGACTAAGATTGTGATTTATGCTTTCTTGGGACTCCTAGGTCAGAAGAATCTGGTTTTTCAAAAACAGGTCTGCTAAGTTCACATATCATATTCAATTTATTTTTTTCTTCTTAATTTTCTTCAGCAGATTGTTGGACCTTGCAAAAAGTGAATTAGCTAGTTGGAAATGGATGTGAATTTTCTTGTGTGTGAACATATATGTAATATGTATATGAATGTACATACATACATGCATACATACATATTACATGCACACATAGGCATCTATATCTAGCCATGATTACACCCCAGATGACAAATATTGGATTGTGATATCACTATATAAATGCCATTCTTTCAAACTTGCTCTGAGATATTACTAGTAATTACATATGGGGTGGAATTTGCATGGTTACACTGTCTCCCTATAGATGTCTCTGTCTATAATGTTAATAAAAACTGAGCTGTGTAAATGAATAGAATTGAAATTAGAGCTTAAATCAGAGAATTTATAATTCTTAGTAATAGCAATAGCATTTAGAGTTATATACTGCTTCACAGTGCTTTACAGTACTCTCTAAATGGTTTATGCATATTGCACCCAACAATCTGGGTCTTCATTTTATTAACCTAGGAAGGACAGAGTGAGAATTGAACTCCTGGCAGCGAGCAGTGAGTTAACTTACAATACTGCATACAACAGCTCAATGCTTAGAAACCTGTGGTTACATCTAAAATATAAATACTGAAATATAAATATTGAATAATCCCAATCCAGCAAGAACAGGGATGAATAATCTTTATTTTTGCTGCCACACAGATAAAAAGCATGTTCAGTTAGTTCACCGAGAAGAGTTTACTGCTTTCCCACAAAGTAAAAGAAATTGGTGCAGTTTATGTGAAGCCAAATTAGAGCAAAAATGGCTAGATTAATACCAATCAACTCTCTGGAGATGAAAAAAAAAGAACTTGATTTAATCTGACTATTTATGAATAAGATTCAGTATGGTATACAGTATTTATTTATTAACAAGCTAGATTGGGAGTGGGAATTCTGCGGTTCTAGTTTTTCTTTAGGTAAGGAAACCCACTGAGTGACTTTGGTTCAGTCCAAAATCAACCCAAGGATAGGAAATAACAAAATATCATGGAGGAAGGCACTTGCAATGCTCTTCTGAAAATGTTGCTAAGACAGTCACAGTGTATAGACCTGGCCATGAAATTTGGAAGCCCATCCCATCTTCAGTCAAAATGCATGGATATATATATTAATGATGCTAATGCAAAACAATTTTATTGAATTACAGTATTTACAAATTTCGAAATGAAATCGGAATAAAAGCAAACATTAACATAGAATCTGTGGTTTTTTTACATTACTTTAATCAATTGAAGGAAGGAAGGAAGGAAGGAAGGAAGGAAGGTAGTTGGGTGGGTGCTGAAATCTGTCCTTGAATTTCACAAAATTGATTCTCTCCGCAAGAATCTCTTGTTTCCCTCCATCTTCTCAGGGAGCTTTCACATTTCTTGTGTTATTTTTTAAAAATTTACTTAGTTATTAGAAGGTATTTAAGCGGTCCACTTTCTTTTTCTTAAACATCTTCCCAACATTCTTCAGCTTTTCTGGTGTTAATGTTTTCAGATATGGAAAAGACCCAGACAAATAGTTATATGATGATATCCTCTTTTGCATATTAATTCAATCTAGAAAAGCTGGGAGTCTGAAGATTACCAGAGATATGATTACATATTAAAAAGAAGGAAACACATACACACAGAGCCTAATCACGATAAGCAGATGAACCAAGCATAAAATATTTTTCTCCTTTTGATTTATTTAAAAGCATTTCCCTGACAAATTGTGTGAGAATAACTGACAACAAAAGCAGAATAAATTTCAGCAACATTCTGTAAAACTGGAAACAAACAATTCAAGATGTGAGGTTGAAGTTTTGATATGTTTTAGCTCTATAAAACCCCTATTTCAGAATTTGCAATGAATTTCACTGTGTGTGTGAATCTACTAGATCAATCAAAACCCTCCCAGGCATTGACTTAGTATCTTTTGCTAGTATGTTATTCACAGGTAGGGACTACAAAAGCAATTGTGTGCTTCTGGCATTCTGTGCTTTCTATACTTAATGAATGAATCCTGGTTCCATGGGTTTTAAAAGCCAATAAAAATCCAACCTTGATAGAATGGACAACAGTACAAAATGCTATTGAACATTTAGAAAGAAAAGCAGTCTTGATAAGGATGTCGTGGCTGGTTGAAAGAAGTAAACTGTCTCATTATTGATATGACCATATTTCCTGTATAATTTTTATCAAAATGTTGAAACAAAAAAATAAAAATTAACCAAACTAATATAAAGAACAAAAAGTGGCTATCTCCTCTCTCTAAAGCTACATTATATTACTCTTATTTCTGTAAGATATCCTATCTAATCTTGAAACTATAAATCACAAGGCTTTTAAAAATTTTTTATGCAAAACGTCCATGAGTGGTTTCCAGTCACCTATACACATAGTTGACAACTTTTCTTTAATCAAAGAAGTCATTCTACCGAGTTCAGCCAAATTTGTCAACTACATCAACCATTCCTCCATACTTGAATTTTTCCATCACTGGGCATGTAATCATGTCACAATCATGATATATTGAAATAATCTTGCATGGCTTGTTTTCTAAAAGTTCCAGCTTCAATTGAATATTGATCTTTAAAATCACATTTCCAATATATATTGAAACACCTTTATACATTCTAGATAATTTCTCTGGCATCATTTACCAATACATCATTTTATAAAAATTCTCATCGAGATCACAACACAATGTAAATTTCAACTTTTTTAATTACTTCTTTTCCATTGATCTATCTATGGGTTGTGTACGTCATGCGCATGTGCACTGTTCAATGTAAATTGTTCTTCACACATGCGCAGAACAATTTACAGTGAACTATGCACACACAGTCACTAAGATCCAAAATGGTGGTGGCCCAGTTTGGGGGCGTGGCAGGCCTGGGTTGCTGCCAGTTCTGCAAGCCAGGCCTGAATTCCACTACCGGTTCAGCTGAACCTGGCCGAACTGGGAGCAGCCCATCTCTGCAACTATGTATTTAAACCAAAAAATTTACTCTACATCAACAAAATTTTAGCAATTACATGTTAATCAGTATTTAATTGTATTTCATATTCTGATTTACTTTGCTCCATACCATAGATTTTTTTATCCATTTTAAATGTTTCAGGTAACTGTAAATGGGAAAAGCATTGACAAGTATACGCCTCTGTTAGTAAATTTTAAATTTCCCTTGATAGTTTTCCAGTTAGTCGTGGCATGTCAACCATTTATTTTTATCTGCCAGTTCTCTTCTATGATATGTTTCAAGGTAAGATTTATAAAAATGTTTTTGGCACAACTTGGGTTTGTATCGATTCCATATTCTCAATATGGCACATCTAATGCAATGATTGTTAAAGTCCAGATTGATTTTAATTTTTTGTTCTTTTGTTCAACTGGGTCCAATTCTCAGACACCACCTCGACAAATCTCTGCAATTTTCTTGGTGAGGTTTTTCAGAAATGATTTGCCATTGCCTCCTTCCCAGAGCTTGGAGAAAGTGACTGGCCAAGGTCACCCAACTAGTTTTGTGTCTAAGGTGCAACTAGATCTCATGGTCTCCTAGTTGTAGCCTGATTCCTTAACCACTCCTCCAGTTGGCTTTGCCATAGCATAAATATCCATGCCATCCAAAGCTAAGGTTGTGACTGCAAGTCTCTTATTTCTTAGCAAATCCATTCTTTTGTCCAAATCAAACATCAAGCAGTGAAATACAATTTTAATCCAGTAAACCCACTCCTCTTTTATTTCAATCTTGCAACACTTTATATTTTGTTTGTGTTTTCCCCCTCTTGCCATATGTATTTAGCTATCACTTTTTGCTATTGTTTAAATGGTACTTTAAATGCGGCTTTCTCTTTATTTAAGCTGGGGATCAACTTGAAAGATGATATTCACCCCTGGCTATTCAGAATTTTTCCCCACATAAAATGCAATAAAAAGACAATTTTTTATAACAATGGGAAAATATTCCATATAGTCTGCTCCTAGCTATTTGCTAGCAAGTCAGGTGATAGAGGTTAAAATTGCAATTTAGATGTTAAAATTACAATGATAGATAAACAATTTACAATTGTTATGTAATTATAATATGTACTACCGTATCAACAACTTATAGGCTGTTGACTCCTTGAAAGCTAACATAATAACACACAAGTTGTTCTCTCCAAAAGCCCCACCTGTGTCTTTTTGGTAGGACCAATACTTTAGAAAGCATTTCACTATTCAGTTACCAAATGTTACTTTCATGCATTATCCTGCTCATTGTATTGCCTGAAGCACATCATTTTATCTTATGGCACAGCAGGGCCAGCCTTTCCCCAACATGCTCTGAAGTCTGAGTCTAACTCTGCAAAAGAAACAGAGGCAGAACAGTTATCTCCGTGATACTGTTGCATATTACATTTTTCACTTTTCAGTGAGCTATGAACACAATTTCATCAGTTGTCTTTGTTGCTCATTACAATGAAGAAGGAGCAAAAGAACACAGAACAGGCACAAGGGTGAAATAATAAAATACCTACAATTTGCTGTAGGAAAAGGAAAAGGTCTGTTAGAGGTAATCAAACAAAGCAATTTTTTTCCTTTTGCTTCTTGAACATAGAATCTCTATGTTTTATAACTTCTCCCCTTCCTTCTTACTGGGTATTTCAACTGCACTACTTCACCTCTCACTACCAACATTATCATATGCAGTTCAGTTGGAGTAGCTTTAGTGCTATAGGTTTGGAGATGAATGATAAATTCCCAAGCTAGTGTTATGTAGAAATGTTGCATGGCTGCTCCCCAGATTCCCAGCTACAACTTCCCAAATATTCCCATGCCACAAAGATATAAAAGGTAAAGGAAAAACACATTTAGAATTGTGCATTCGAGAGCAAAGAATTTAAATGCAAGCACCACAATTAAGATGAAAGTGGTTTATGGAAAAAGGCATGCAAAGGTGATGTGAACTAAAGAAATTTAAGAAACTGGCTTGTTCCATTTTGTAACACGATATGATGTGCTAGGCTTCTGATACCAGCCATCATGTTGCCATGAATATTTTGTTATCATTTGGGTAATGATGTCAGGATTTGTATGCTGTGACTTGGCACCCCTCTCCTTGAGGCAGTTGCTATGGCACTGCAGCTAAGTTAAAATCTACTTTCTATGTTACTCTTTTGTGAATTAAAGAAAATGGCTTCTCTTTTCCCCTTGGCTGGTGGACTGAATTGTATCATACATATTTAAATATGTCTCAGATTTTAATTAACGTTGAACTGAAATGTTGGGGTAATTTTACTTGAATAGCTTAAAGAGTGCAATTGAAAGTAACACTGAAAAATCAAGGCTAGCCTCATTAGCCCATTGTTATTTTGAAAGACATAAAAATCCTTAATATTTTCAGCTGCAGGGGAAAAAATAACACAACTGGCTAGCTATGAAAAATTATTTCTAGGGCATTTAAAGAAGACATGATAGTTCTCGGGACTCCAATTTGATCTCTCTTACGGCAAGTAACATTAGACCAGTTTGTTACCAAAGGGACAGATTCCAAGCCATTCCTTTCCTTTTATGGTATATCTTCAACATTTTTTCAATAATTTTTTTTCTGTAGATAGCTTCACTGAAATTTAGACTTGGTTTCATGGCCTGAAAATGGTTTGGCAAAACTAAGGCAGTGTTTCAACCTTTGATTAGGATACTTAAAGCCCCCACTGATAATATATGTAGGTTTTTATTACTGCTGGGTTTTGTTATTTTTTTGCTCCTCTGTTTCAATTGTTATGTGGTTATTTTTTCTGTTTTTAGCAGGCAGAGAGAGAAAGGAGGCGCGAGACAAAGCAACCCCTCCTTTCTTTCTCTGCCCACCTGAACAAGCAAAGGAGGCACTCACTGGCCACTAAACGGCCCGCTCGCCCACATTCAAACCAGCCCACTTCCTCTTTCTCTTCTGGCATGGGCTCTCTGGAGGGGGCAGATGGTTGTTTCCAAAGACCGGCTTCTTTCCTTCCCTCCTGCGGCTGGCAAAACATACATTTTCACAGCAGCGGCTTCACAATCCCATGCAGTCAATTCTAGCTCTCCTTTCCCCAAGCTTTCAACAAGGGCTCTCTGAAGGGGGAGGGAAAATCCCTCCCAAGACCTTGTTTGTCCTGGCAGCACCCCGGCGATACCGTAACTTAATACACCTTCTTTTTCTTCTGAATTTTTCTTTTTATTTATTGAGAAGATAACAGACAACATTTGTTCTCCAGTCATCAGGGACTTCAATACTTCTCCAGTATTTCTCAAAGAGAATATATAGCTAGACTAATGATGTGATTTCTTTGATCCTGGATATTTTAACTCATTCCAAGCAAATAAGTATTCCCTGACCATGTTTCTATCTATCTCGAGCTTCGGTCCCACTCCTTCAAAAATGGGAAAGACTTCAGCAGAAATCAATGCACACCTTGTTTTTCACAAGATATTTGTGAAATATATATCTTTCTTAATTGGACAAAAGTAAAGTAGTTCTGCTGTTTCTTCATTACCTGTAATCATATTACCATCATGGAACACCTCTAAAATATTAGTTCTTTTTCTTTTGAACATATGAAATAACAAAGCCTTATTTTATTATTCTTCCCATTCTTCATTAAAATTACTTCATCTGTCTTAATCTTCTTTAGTAAACGTAATCTTCTTTAGTAAACGTGACTTCTATTTCCTTTATGTGATATGCTTGTTGTTCTCAGATCTTGCTGTGTTTGTGTTGGGTTATTTGCATATGTGTGTATTGGTTTCCTCTGCAGTCTTTCCCATTATTTTTTTACTTCATTGGATTTATTTGGTTGCTTACAATATGATGACCATATCATCATATTCCAAGTAGTGTAAAAATATCCACAACCCTGGACACAGCCCTTTCAATAAAGTGCCATAGCCACCACCATGCAGAGTAAAACAAATATTTATTCATTGTTCCTCTGCACTTTTCGGCATGATTTTTACCATTCTTATCTAATTTGATGGAAAGGTAACAGCATTTATATATTTAGTGTTGGGAAAAAAAGTGCCTACATAAATAAGGAGCCAAAGCAATTGGAGAAAGTATATATTATTGGCATGCACAAATTACAGTGATCCCCGGGCTCCTCACCAAGCAATTGCAGAATAGTTGAAAACAAAGCAAGGTTACAGGTGTTATACATTTTGTTGTTGCACTACATAGCAAAGAGAAAGAAAATATTTTTTTAAATCACAGTATGACCCTTACCCTGGAACAATTTTGATAAGAAATTGTGTGTGGGGGGGGCACTCCTTACTATGATGTCTGTGCAATTCTTCATACTACAAGAATTCTATCCTGGTAGGTAACCTCATCCTGTTCTGTAAATTATAGTGGTTATTGTATCCACATACTTATCTCTTTCATGCCATTCTGTTTACAGTGGAAGGAAGGACAGTTGTCTGGGTTCCATATTGGTCTCCACTCCACAGCCACAATACTAGCCTTTATTTTAAAGTGGAATTTTATCACAGTCTTCCTGTAAATCATGAATGTTCCATTTCTACATATTAAAGGAAGTTTAAATGAATTTATTAGGAAGTGAATTAAAATTTTGATGAAATTATCTTAGGTGTGGAGGCAGGATTCTTTAATTAATTTTAACAGACAAGCAACCATCTGACCATTTTCAGTCTTTCATGTTATAATCATCTCTCTTGAAGTCTGTGGTTTCCTCTCCCCTTCCTTTATTCCAGTTAAATTCAAGAGGAAGACATCGCAAAAGCACTCATGTTGAATTTTTGTGAGATTAGGAAGTGAGGGAAATTGCAAAGAGATGGATGACTAAAAGAAACAACAGTATTTGTAGTTCCAGCTATCTCATTATTATAAGGTAGACTCAAAAATACCAACTAAACCAGTTTTTAAGAATATTTGGAGAAGAATGTGGCTGACTTTGGTGGTCTACCCATATTAGTTGATGGCTTTGATTAGATGGACTCCATATAAGAGACTAACTTGGTTCAAATGTATTCTAAGATGACCCATGTACCCATTTTTTTCCCTCTAGACAATTAATGTGATGAAAAAGTTTGGCATCTAAATGCTTGAGACTTTGTAAACTGTTACTTGGCCTAATATATGTATAACCTCTAAGGAGCTTGGATTCTTCCCCGCTGTAGACCAGGGTTTCTCAATATCAGCTACTTTAAGCTGTGTGGAGTTCTACTTCCAGAATTCTCTAGCCAGTTGCTGACGTTGACAGATACTTGTCAAAGTTCTGACTGGTTCATCACCAACCAAAATAAGCAGGGCTGTGATGATCAAATCTCTTAATACAAAACTTTATTGAGAACATCATTTTGGCACTGACAAGGGCAACACTAGATCTGGCTATTTCCCACACAAACCCACATAGTCAAAGTTCAGGTTATGCCTCCCTCCAATTATACCAGGTCACATTGTCCAATTGAATCTCCTGGTATTGTTGTGAGAAAGTCTTTCTGGCTCTGATAAACACCTGCCGAAATACCCTTGGTTCTCACACCTGGCATCTTGATGTCTGAAACCTAAGTTCTATCTTCCCCTTCCCTCCCTTCATAGTTTGTTGGCAAGCTGACAAGTGATAATAGTTGCAACAGCAGAGAGTGGCTTTTGAAGCCTGACAATACTGCTTTAGGTCAACAAGGCTTCTTCAAGTTTGGTTCAACTGCTAGTGATACTAGTGATATATTGATGCAATATTCTTGGCATGAATAAGGAGGTAGTTATCCACTGATTTTTCACTGATTTTCAGAATTTTCTAAGATTCCTTTTCTAAATTAACCTACAATCTGGAATTTTCCAATCCAGATATGAATCAATCCAATTGAGACTGAGCTTCTGTGATTAGCTAAGTGCTTCCACCTAGCTAGGAACAAAAATAACTAACTAACACCCAAACCCCAAATAAAAAAATCAAATAAAGCAGGCTTCCATTACATTTTAGGAGAAAACAAGAACATTTAAGGAAGAACATTTCCTTCCCTTATGTAATTGCTCTGTGCCCTTGTATGAAGAATACTCTTTTAATGACAAGTCCTACCTGAAAGAAAAGCAAGTTTTTTTTCATCCAGTTATTGAAACTAGGAAGTAGACTTCCTGCCACCTCTCCTTTTTATGAAACTCATCCAATGAGGCATTATCTTTAAGGCACGGATGCTCACATTTCAGAATTAGTTATTATTGATCTAATGTTCAAGAAAGTAAATTAGTAGAATAATATACAATCATATATTTATTTCTCAATTCTGTTGTGAAGTCAGGTAAAATAATGGTTTCTTTATTTACTTAAAATCCCTTTTCCCCTAGCTATAAAAGTGCTGGTAAGGAAAATGCTTTTTGATTACTGTACAGCATAGTGGCTGATATTTCAAACTGTAATGGAAGATAGAAAGCCAGCATCATAGAGTGGTAATAAAAATAGCTAATATGTACATAAACCTTCTTTAAAACCAGCATAAGTGGCTGCAGATCCCAAGAAATACATTGAGTAGATGTCTTGAGAGGAGGGCATGGAGGTGTGTTATTAGTTTCTTATTGTATTGATTATATTGCAGTGATATAATATAAATCTGCTATACTCAGCAAAGACAGTTTTACTGCTCTGCTGTGCTGATTATTACAGAAAGCATAAATTGGGTCATAATTCTAAAGAATTGTCAAGAAACCAAAGTTGTTCCTTCAAAATGGTGTTTGTCAAATCTTCAAGAAGAGATCAATAGCATGTGCAGGTGTAGAAATGTTGTGGTTTTTATTATTGTTTCTACCAACATTGTCAAGAAAGAGAAGGAGTTTATATTATATGTTCCCCTCTCTCCTGTCTTCTGAGTCTTACTAAGCATGCAAGATTTAAAAATATTCAGAAACTTTCTGAAGAGATGCTAGAATACTCCTACATAATGCATTGCAATTTGCAACTTTTCCATTAATAATATTCTAAAGATGATTATACACTGATATTAGACCCTAATGATGAATGAATAATTCTATTTTTGGTCCATGTCAGTTTCATAAGTATCTCTTTATAATTCTGGCTCAATTTTTGCATTACATTGTTTTTAAAAAACATTTTTTTTAAATTGACTTGAATATTAGTATGACTTCAAATACATTTGTTCCACAAATATTGAGGTTGAGAAACAGTGGTATACACAATTCATAAGTCTAATCTTCCAGGGTTCTAAATCTTGCGTGGAATTTTATGACTGAATCTTCCAGCTCATTGAAGAATGTGACAATATTGAAAGAATTCAATGGAGGGGACTGAATCAATTTATCTTGCTTTTCTACCTGATGTGATGGTAATGGGGAAAAATGTACTTTATAAGGATGGTTTGTTAACAAAGACAACTATTAATGAGGGAGAAGAAAGACCATATTTCTTCTTAGAACTGAACCTGACTAGAGAATAGTGTAATCAGGTATTTAGGAAGAAAGTAATCTCACTTTCTACTTGTTGTCACTGTTAACTTTTAAATTCCTGCAATTGCAGTAACTTTCATTTGTTTTTCTTTTACTACAAAGAATAATTTACATTCTTCCCATCTCCTGAAACCAGTATACCATGTTTCCCCGAAAATAAGACAGGGATTTATTTTCTTTTGACCCCCAAAATAAGCATTTGGCCTTATTTTCGGGGAGGTCTTATTAATTCTGAGGTGCAGGAGGTGGCGAGCATGGTCACCTCATGGCTGCTGCTGTGTTGCTATATTTTGGGGAGGGCTTATCTTCAGGGGAGGTCTTAATTGAACACATGCCCTCAAGAGTCTGATTGTGCTTATCATTTGGGGAAGTCTTATTTTCAGGAAAACAGGATATATAATATTATCTTATATGTATATATTAAGTTGTGATTTTCCTACACTTCATATACTTTGTGAAAAAAATATTACCACAATATCAACTTCTTGACATTACATCATTGTGAAATGCCTCATGTTCTTCAGAATTCAATTGTCTCAGCTAACTTAACTGTGTGGCTAAAGCCAGGAGAGATGTTGAATTTTATGGGACAAATTGTGCATTGCATACTCTCATAAATCATGATTCTGAATCAAGTTATTTTGCTCATAGGCTAGGAAGAAATCAAGAAATAAAGTGTTATTATTAACACTTTCTGTTTTTATTTTTAACAGAAAGGGAATGATAGACTCAAATCCAACAGGGAAGTTTTTAGGTGCCGTGTAGATAGCAATGACTATCATGAAACATTGCAAAATTGCATTCTATATGGGCAGCCTTATAGAAATCACTGGCTCACTTCAGAAGCATGTAAGGGTTGGAGATTGATGTAGTATAAGAAGAAGGTTCATTGCAAATGTTTCAGTCTGGTGTCACTACTGAACCAAAATAAAAAGCTTGCCAGCCAAAGTCTCATTCAATCAGTACTTTTCCTCCACTGGCAAGGATGAATGAAATATCTTGCAGGTGGGAAAGCAACAAATCTTCTTCCATATTTGGAAATCAGTGATGGGATGCTTTGTCAGATTTCCCCAGGTAGCAGAGGATGAGGAAGCAGCAGAAAAAAGAATGAGTGAATAGGCAGGTGAAGATTAGATTGACGGGCTCATTTGACAATTTTGTTGCGAGGTTAGGCTCTGGAGGCAGATGTGAACATGCTGTGAACACCTGGTCTTTTTATTTTATGTCTGTCTTCAGCCTCGGGAAATTTTGCACACCACTGGCAAGGAATAATGTTCTGTAACTCAATCTCCAAAGCACTGACAGTAGTACTACTTTGGAGTAACGGCTTGAATGCCAATTCATAGAGCGTATTTATGGGCAACAGTCCTGAGAAGCACATTCTATCCACCACCCCTTTGAATGACTACCACAACTTTACAATTTCAGAGGTATGCCAGGCAAACAGCAGCCACTGGAGTATAGTTGATTGGGCAGAATGGGGAAAATTGGGACATCTGCCACTCTACATCCCTTTTTTCCAGGGTAAATACAAAGAGTAATAATGCAAAAGCAAAAGTTTGTGAGGCCTGGAATGAAGTTCTTTAAATCTAGCAGGCAACCATTAAACTGTTGAACATAATTCAAACACCCATTTCTCCAAGGAGGTTCTGTTTTAGCCCTCTTTTTTTTTTATTTGTACACATGGGGGCAACTGAAAGGATCATTCCCAATTTACAGAGAATCAGCCGGCAAAATGAATATTAGCAAATCAAGGTCTACATGAAACCTTCAATGTGACTTTCCCATTATTAGATATGATGCACACTCCTGAGTCCTTAGTGCATTTCAGTAACAGAACTCAAACTATTTTTGGCCTGTATTCTGACAGTTACTGAAA
This sequence comes from Thamnophis elegans, assembly GCF_009769535.1. Taxonomy (NCBI): domain Eukaryota; kingdom Metazoa; phylum Chordata; class Lepidosauria; order Squamata; family Natricidae; genus Thamnophis; species Thamnophis elegans. Next base: position 67,641,507 of record NC_045545.1, read on the forward strand.
TATATTGACTAGAACTGTGCAAAACTTTGTTGAGGTAATTAAATTGAAAAGTGATCTGATGGAATCACTACTTTAGTAATCTGATGTATGAAGCAACATTTCTAAATACAAATTGAAACAACTGAACTGTTTCACTTCTCTAATTTTTCAGCAGTTTTTCTGGCAATGCACAATGTAGTAATAGCAATAGCTTAGACTTATTATACCACTTCACAGTCCTTTAAAGCCCTCTCTAAGTGGTTTACAAAGTCAACATATTTTCCCCAACAATCTGGATCCTCATTTTACCCACCTCAGAAGGATGGAAGGCTGAGTCAACCTTGAGCCTGGTGAGACTTGAACTACCAAACTGCAGGTAGCTGGCAGTCAGCAGAAGTAGCTGCAGTACTGCATTCTAACCACTGTGCCACCACAGTGTGTATGTGGAAGCCACTTGTTTCCAACAAAAGATTTTGGTCAAAGCAAACTGTTCCTGTCTCATCTTATGAAACAGAGCTTCACACTGAATGTTGAGGTGAATTGTACAGTTCTTGATGCTAGAAGCAATAGATTACACCCACTCTGTCTAGACCTAACATTGATTAAAACCAGTGGATAGATTATCTTTAATTAGTGTCTATTTCAATTTTCTATAATAATGATGATGATGATAATAATAATAATAATAATGATGATGATGATGATGATAATAATAATAATAATAATAATAATAATAATAATAATAATAATAATAATAATAACTCCGCCGTTGCCGGTCTTTGGAAACAAACCAGTTAATGTACAGCGCAGCTGTAATAGTCACTAACGAACTAGGCATTAAAATTAAAGTACCTAGTCACACAACAGAAAAAGCATCAAAGCCAAAGTGGAAAATCCGTCTAGAACAAAAAATCAAAAAATTAAGGGCAGATGCTAGTAACTTAAAGAACATGCATGAGCAACGGCTTAAAAACAACAAAATCATAGATCGGCTAATCAGAAGATATAGATTGGATACAAGAAACATCAATGAAGCTGTAGAGATTGTAAAACAGCAGATAACAGCAACAGCTAGAAAAATTGAAAGATATGAGGCACAAATCATCCAATATAAACAAAATCAGCAATTTCGATCAGACCAACGGCGTTTTTATCAAAGTCTTAATGTGAATGGTGACACCAAAAGTGAAAAACCAGAAAAACAGGCCACAGTTGAATTCTGGAAAGAATTGTGGGAAAATGCAAAGGACTACAACAAGGAAGCAAAGTGGATAGATGACTTTGAGAAAAGCATTGGCAACAAACAAATGCAAGTATTAGAAATAACAACTGAGATGATCAAAAATCGAGTTAAAAAGGTAAAGAATTGGACATCACCTGGAAAGGACCAATTACATGGTTTCTGGCTCAAATATCTGACCAGTTTACATGCAATATTGGCCAGGCAACTGAATGAAATTTTACAAAAGGGCCAAATTGATGAATGGTTGACAACTGGAAAAACATACTTGATTCAGAAAGATCCAACTAAAGGAACAACACCTGAAAACTATAGACCAATAACATGCTTACCAACAACCTTCAAATTACTCACAGGCATTATTGCAGATAACATGATGGATTATTTGGAAACAAACAACATCTTGCCAGTAGAGCAAAAAGGCAACAAAAGAAGGAGCAGGGGCACAAAAGATCAGCTTCTAATTGATAAAATGATATTAGAAAATTGTAAGAACAGAAAAACGAACTTGAATATGGTCTGGATTGATTACAAAAAGGCATTTGACTCACTGCCACATAGTTGGATCATAAAATGCTTAGAAACAACTGGCATTAGCAAAAATATTACATCCTTTACTGAAAAGGCAATGAAACAATGGAGAACTGAGTTGGCAGTAGGGAATGAGAGCTACGGAATGGTTAATATCAAGCGAGGAATTTTCCAGGGTGATTCACTTTCACCTCTTCTCTTCATCATCGCAATGATCCCACTATCAGTAATCTTAAAAAAAATGAAATTAGGCTACCAAACAGCCAAAAAAGCTGAAAAAATTTCGCATTTACTATATATGGATGATTTGAAACTCTATGGAAAGTCAGAAATAGAAATCCAATCATTGACAAATACAGTCCGAGTATTCAGCACCGATATTTCAATGCAGTTTGGCATGGAAAAATGCGCCACTGTATCCATAAAAAGGGGCAAAATCACTGCATCTGAGGGAATTGAAATGCCCAATGGCCAACTACCACCGTCCAGGCCTTCCGCACAGCCCTCAAGAACTGGCTAGCCCGTCAGGCCTGGGGACATGGATAGTTGCCCCTCCCGAATGATGAATGTATGTTGCTTATTACTTTTATTATATGTGTCTATGTCACTGTTTGTACTTCCCCTCCCTGATTTTATGTGAGCTGCCCTGAGTCCCCTCAGGGAAAAGGGCGGCCTACAAATGTTAATAAAATTCTAAAATTCTAAATTCTAACTAATTAAATGCAAAGAAAATGAAGCCTACAAATACTTAGGCATTCTGCAGTTGGATAACATCAAGCATGGAGAAGTAAAAACTATTGTCAGGCGAGAGTACACCAACAGAGTTAGGAAAATTTTAAAATCTAAATTGAATGGTGGAAATACAATCAAGGCCATAAATACCTGGGCAATACCAGTTATAAGATACACAGCTGGCATAGTTAACTGGACACAAGCTGATTTGGACCTTTTGGACCGAAAAACCAGGAAACTAATGACAATACACTACAGTTTACATCCACGTGGTGATACTGATAGACTATACTTGCCCCGAAAATCAGGTGGCAGAGGATTATTACAAGTGAAGCAAACAGTTGAAGAAGAAAAACATGCACTGGCTGATTATTTAAAAGACACTCAAGAACATCTATTAATCGAAGTAAAGAACAAAAATCTACTGAAGGCCCAACAGACAAAACAAGAATACAGAAAAGATGTGATAAAATCAAGAATGGAGAGTTGGCAGAACAAAGCACTGCATGGTCAATTTCTGGAAAAAATAAAAGATAAAGTGGACAGTGAACAAACTTGGTTATGGTTAAAAACAGGTACATTAAAGAAAGAAACAGAGTCACTAATCCTGGCTGCGCAAGAACAAGCTATCCGCACAAATGCCATTAAGGCCAAAATCGAAAAATCCTCTGATGATGCCAAATGCAGACTTTGCAAAGAAGCTGATGAAACTGTTGATCACATACTCAGCTGCTGTAAAAAAATCACGCAGACTGATTATAAATTGCGGCACAATTCAGTAGCACAAATGATCCATTGGAATTTGTGCAAAAATTATAATATTAAAACAGCAACAAACTGGTGGGAACATCAGCCTGAAAAAGTCACCGAAAATCAGATGGTCAAGATCTTGTGGGATTTCCGTATACAAACCGACAAAATACTGGCGCATAATACACCAGACATCACACTGGTTGAGAAAAATAAGGTCACAATCATAGACATCGCAATACCAGGTGATAGCAGGGTCGCCGAGAAGGAACATGAAAAATCGCAAGATACCAGGACTTAAAAATCGAAATTCAACGACTATGGCACAAACCAGCAGTGGTAATTCCAGTGGTAATTGGCACACTGGGTGCTATTCCAAAAGCACTGGAATTACATTTAAAACAGTTAAAAATTGACAAAATCACCATCAGTCAAATGCAAAAAGCCGCACTGCTTGGATCTGCACGCATATTACGAAAATACGTTACGACGTCCTAGGCCCCTGGGTGGGGCCCGACTAGTAACCAATGCCAAATCCGGCGAAACAACTGGCCGCTGTGATACAATTGTACAATAATAATAATAATAACTCCGCCGTTGCCGGTCCCAAGCCCGGATGAGAAAGGAGGAGGGTTGGGGTCAGGTTGGCATCTGGTCCCGTAAAACAAAACCCGCCAACCCATACAATATGGTGAAAAAAACAAATAAGAATTCCATACCGCATCGGTCGTCGCGCGGGTTAACAAGGGCCGCGGCGGATGTTGGGGTCCCTGGACATCTGTCGACAAGTGGGCTACAAGTGGACCAGCCAACAAAACGACAAAAATATAGTGCAGATGAAAACCGTGCCATAATGGCCTGTTACTACAACTCAGAGCCAGAAAAAAGAGGCTATTTAAAGCGAATGTATGAATTATGGAAACAACAATATCCAGATTCAAATGTTAGTGAACAACAACTAGCAGATCAAAGGTGATTTATTATATGGAATAAAGTGTTTAGTGAAGTTGAACATGAGGAAATTCAGGCAAATTGCAAAACCCAAAAAACAATATCACAAGCGGAAATAACTGATATTCAAGACACAACTAAAGACATTATAGTAGAACTCCCAGAAGAAGCTCTCGGGGAGGAAATAACATCACCACCACTAGAACCAGTTATCACTGAACCAACTGATGAACTAACTCAAAAACAAAAAGAATTGAAGGATAAGATCATGGAGCATTTTCTGCTTAATGAGGAAAGGCAACGTTTACCATCACTAAAAACTGTGCCTAAGAAAACTTTGGCCCCTATCATGAAAATGGTTAATGCAGTGTTTTCAACAATTGAACCGGGATCCATCTTGGAAACAAACCAGTTAATGTACAGCGCAGCTGTAATAGTCACTAATGAACTAGGCATTAAAATTAAACTATCTAGTCACACAACAGAAAAAGCATCAAAGCCAAAGTGGAAAATCCGTTTAGAACAAAAAATCAAAAAATTAAGGGCAGATGCTAGTAACTTAAAGAACATGCATGAGCAACGGCTTAAAAACAACAAAACCATAGATCACCTAATCAGAAGATATAGATTGGATACAAGAAACATCAATGAAGCTGTAGAGATTGTAAAACAGCAGATAACAGCAACAGCTAGAAAAATTGAAAGATATGAGGCACGAATCATCCAATATAAACAAAATTAGCAATTTCGATCAGACCAACGGCGTTTTTATCAAAGTCTTAATGTGAATGGTGACACCAAAAGTGAAAAACCAGAAAAACAAGCCACAGTTGAATTCTGGAAAGAATTGTGGGAAAATGCAAAGGGCTACAATAAGGAAGCAAAGTGGATACATGACTTTGAGAAAAGCATTGGCAACAAACAAATGCAAGTATTAGAAATAACAACTGAGATGGTCAAAAATCGAGTTAAAAAGGTAAAGAATTGGACATCACCTGGAAAGGACCAATTACATGGTTTCTGGCTCAAATATCTGACCAGTTTACATGCAATATTGGCCAGGCAACTGAATGAAATTTTACAAAAGGGCCAAATTGATGAATGGTTGACAACTGGAAAAACATACTTGATTCAGAAAGATGCAACTAAAGGAACAACACCTGAAAACTACAGACCAATAACATGCTTGCCAACAACCTTCAAATTACTCACAGGCATTATTGCAGATAACATGATGGATTATTTGGAAACAAACAGTAGAGCAAAAAGGCAACAAAAGAAGAAGCAGGGGCACAAAAGATCAGCTCCTAATTGATAAAATGATATTAGAAAATTGTAAGAACAGAAAAACGAACTTGAATATGGTCTGGATTGATTACAAAAAGGCATTTGACTCACTGCCACATAGTTGGATCATAAAATGCTTAGAAACAACTGGCATTAGCAAAAATATTACATCCTTTACTGAAAAGGCGATGAAACAATGGAGAACTGAGTTGGCAGTAGGGAATGAGATCTACGGAATGGTTAATATCAAGCGAGGAATTTTCCAGGGTGATTCACTTTCACCTCTTCTCTTCATTATCGCAATGATCCCACTATCAGTAATCTTTAAAAAAAAAATGAAATTAGGCTACCAAACAGCCAAAGAAGCTGAAAAAATTTCGCATTTACTATATATGGATGATTTGAAACTCTACGGAAAGTCAGAAATAGAAATCCAATCATTGACAAACACAGTCCGAGTATTCAGCACCGATATTTCAATGCAGTTTGGCATGGAAAAATGCGCCACTGTATCCATAAAAAGAGGCAAAATCACTGCATGTGAGGGAATTGAAATGCCCAATGGCCAAACTAATTAAATGCAACGAAAATGAAGCCCACAAATACTTAGACATTCTGCAGTTGGATAACATCAAGCATGGAGAAGTAAAAACTATTGCCAGGCGAGAGTACACCAACAGAGTTAGGAAAATTTTGAAATCTAAATTGAATGGTGGAAATACAATCAAGGCCATAAATACCTCGGCAATACCAGTTATAAGATACACAGCTGGTATAGTTAACTGGACACAAGCTGATTGGGCCTTTTTGGACCGAAAAACCAGGAAACTAATGACACTGCACTACAGTTTACATCCACGTGGTGATACTGATAGACTATACTTGCCCCAAAAATCAGGTGGCAGAGGATTATTACAAGTGAAGCAAACAGTTGAAGAAGAAAAACATGCACTTGCTGATTATTTAAAAGAAAGTCAAGAACATCTATTAATTGAAGGACCAAAAATCTACTGAAGGCCCAACAGACGAAACAAGAATACAGAAAAGATGTGATAAAATCAAGAATGGAGAGTTGGCAGACCAAAGCACTGCATGGCCAATTTCTGGAAAAAATAAAAGATAAAGTGGACAGTGAACAAACTTGGTTATGGTTAACAACAGGTACATTAAAGAAAGAAACAGAGTCACTAATCCTGACTGCTCAAGAACAAGCTATCCGCACAAATGCCATTAAGGCCAAAATCAAAAAATCCTCTGATGATGCCAAATGCAGACTTTGCAAAGAAGCTGATGAAACTGTTGATCACATACTCAGCTGCTGTAAAAAAATCACGCAGACTGATTATAAATTGCGGCACAATTCAGTAGCACAAATGATCCATTGGAATTTGTGCAAAAATTATAATATTAAAACAGCAACAAACTGGTGGGAACATCAGCCTGAAAAAGTCACCAAAAATCAGATGGTCAAGATCTTGTGGGATTTTCACATACAAACAGACAAAATACTGGTGCATAATACACCAGACATCACATTGGTTGAGAAAAATAAGGTCACAAACATAGACATCGCAATACCAGGTGATAGCAGGGTCGCCGAGAAGGAACATGAAAAAATTGCAAAATACCAGGACTTAAAAATCGAAATTCAACGACTATGGCACAAACCAGCAGTGGTAATTCCAGTGGTAATTGGCACACTGGGTGCTATTCCAAAAGCACTGGAATTACATTTAAAACAGTTAAAAATTGACAAAATCACCATCAGTCAAATGCAAAAAGCCGCACTGCTTGGATCTGCACGCATATTACGAAAATACGTTACGACGTCCTAGGCCCCTGGGTAGGGCCCGACTAGTAACCAATGCCAAATCCGGCAAAACAACTGGCCGCTGTGATACAATTGTATAATAATAATATAGCATTATTTATTACTACATGATCTGAGGATGGGAATATTAAATTAGATTAACTGACTTGGGCTGTTTTACAATTACAGATAGTCCTCATTGAACAACTGCCCTGTTTAGCAACCAACTGAGCATTTTATAGCTGCTGGGCCATATCCGGCCATTTGACTATTCCTGTTCAGCTCATGGTACAACTGCATTGTTGTTATTTTGAAGGCAACTGCTATATCTATATCTATATCTGTATCTGTATCTGTATCTGTATCTGTATCTGTATCTGTATCTGTATCTGTATCTGTATCTGTATCTGTATCTGTATCTGTATCTGTATCTGTACCTGTACCTGTACCTGTACCTGTACCTACATCTACATCTATCAGTTTATGTGTTTGTGCGTGTCTATGCACCTTCATAGTCCTATTGGTTCAGCCTCCCACAATAATTCTCATGTGGCCCAAGGGGAAAATTAATTGCCCACTCCTACCCTATAGTAATATCAATATCAATAGCACTTTATAGCACACTCTGAGTGGTTTACAAATATCAGCATAGGAAGGAAGGAAGGAAGGAAGGAAAGAAGGAAGGAAGAAAGAAAATTTCTGATGCTCACTTTCCACATGAAAACTCAATGGGGAAGCTGACAGGAAATCAGAAGTCCATCTCCCTCCCACTGATTTTATTTTGCCCATCAACAGTTGCTTAGTTTCTCTGTTTAGGTAAGGAAATATCTCTGAAATGATTACTCAACACATCACAGGTTGTCTTATACACTATATAATAATATATTATAATATAATATATCTTTCACCATGTATGAAGGATTTTTCTTCCATTCCACTCTAAAAAGAATGCAAAGTTTCTTCAATACTAGAGTACATCAAGCTGGTGTGTTTTTTCCTTTCTAGACTGTGCAAACATCATAAAAGATCACCCGTTTCTCCATTTAATATAATAATTTTCCAATGTTTGAATCAATGAATTGAAACAAGACAAATGTATGGTGCCATGGTAGGGAATATATGTAACTCAGAATTGAATTTGGTATTTGCTAAGGTTGGTGTTCTTTCTGCAGGCATTTCATTACCCAGCTAGGTAACATCATCAGAGAATGGGAGATGTGGAGTTTGTTGACTGTTTATGTACAGCAGATTGCCCTGTCACTTTTGTCTGGGATGGTTTCTTTTTCTTGGTTGGGATGAGGTTCCCAAACTTTCCTCATTAATAGCACCAGTAGGAAGAGTGGGAGCTGACATCGTGATGATACAAGCTCCAAGATTGCAGTCGATATTTCTGCCACTGGATGGTCCTTTTGGATCTAAACCATTCCGAAGAGATGGTGATAGAGAAGAGTATGTCCTGCCGATCTCAGGGACACCGCAAAGTCCCTGATTGATCCAGGAGAAGCTCTTATTTCCGATGACAGATACCCAGCCTTGAAGCTGCTGAAGTTGGGACAGGTCCAGAACAGAAAGAAAACAGAAGAGAAAGTTGGATTGGTGATGAAATTTTATTATTAGAAAAGAGACTATCCAAAGAAAATTAAAATAAATTAAAATTGAAGACAAAAGAAAATAAGCAGCGAAATTAAGCTACATTAAACTTAATGCATTATCCTTTTTTATTTTTTATTTTTACGAATGGAATTTCTGCAAATGTTTCCTATTTTTTTTAATTGGAAGGGTTAATTTTTCTTCTTCTACTTTTTATTCTTTTATTTTTATTTTTTCTATATATACTTGTGGATTAAAAATTTCTTTTTTTACAACGTTTGATTGGATGGTTTTTTTTAATTAAGAATTTTGCTCCATAAGTCTGGTATTTAAAGAGGGCTGTAACAGCAGAGAGAAAAAAGTAACACTGCCACTTAGAATCTGGAGGCTTGGAAATATTGTTTTCTTTTTCTTCCCTTTGATCATCGGAGTTACACTTCAAGGCTTTCCAGTTTGTTTATTGAGAGTGATAATGGAAAGAGCACGGATTGTTTACACAGGTGCTCTTTTGGAGTTTCTATTAGTAGCTGGACTTGAACTGAAAGATTATTATATAATAATATTTGTTTGGAATATAATAAAAGCCTTGAATGCCATAGTGGCAGTGTTTATAAGTTGGAAGGATAGTGCAACATGAATAGCACCGGTAGGAGTTTGCAAACTGCTTGGAGATGTCATGTGGTAGTGCAGCAAACTCACTAACAGTTCTTCATATCAGCTGGTAAAATATTCTGTGTAAACCAGTTTTGTGTAGCAGTTAAAATACCATGACTGAAATTGGAAGGCTGTTGAGTTCTAGACCTGCTAGAAAGGCATGAAACCAGCAAGATGACTTTGAGTCAATCACTCACTCTCAGTCCCCAGAAGAAGATAATAACAAACTACTTCCTTATTTTTTTTCCAAGAAAACTGCAGAGACTTTTCTAGGCTGTCTCCAGGATTCAGCAATGAATTTAAAATAGGCATGTGTGAACATGCACACACACACACACACACACACACACACACACACACACACAAATATATTCTGTGAGTTTGTGTGCTCCAGGAAACATCTACATACAGTTTAGGATTAGGATAGTATTTATTACTTATTAATTAGGCTGCATTTAGTAAAAATATGGAAATCAGCCACATTCTGGTCAAATTTAGAATTGAAGATGACACGATGGCATACAAATATGAGATGAAGGAAAAAAGATTTGAAGAGAAAAAAGATTCAAGTCCAACTGATTCCAAATACTGAATAACAATTGCCTACAGGGCATAATGAAGAAGCAGCAAAATACCTGCAAATACAAGTTATTTTAGCAGAATGGAATGGAGTATTAAGATTAACATTTATTTCAGCACGATGGCTTCAAGGGTTCACCACAGTAACATTTTTAAGTATGCCACTTCACCTTTGCAAAACGAAAGCTTTAGCATAACATATTTAAAGTGTCCAGCAAAGAGCAATAGCATGTATGACTACAGGTTGTGTGTTTTTTTTTTGCTGGACTTTACAGAACTTTTTTAAGTCAGAAAGTAAGGATGTCAAGTTAATTTTTACAGGGAACTTAAATTTTGGAAAGCTAAATTAATCCTATTTAAATTCAATTAAAACTTATGGCTGGGGAACAATGTACCTGGTTCCTTTGATCAGGCAAGCAGCAAGGCTGACTCAGTATAGCTGATGGCTGCATATTTTGAACTAAGTACATCAGGAAGCCAGAAAACTTTGTTGGTGTAGGTGGCAGGTCACTTATAGCTTGTATAGGACTATAGTAATAAATTCGGTCCAATTGGTTTGAAAGAATAGCTGACAAAGCACATGTCCCCAGTTCACAGAGAGGTTAGAAATAAAATTTCACCTCTGTGCTAAGTCAGCATCTTTAAAAAAAAATCCTTCTATAGCATCTTTAATGTACTTCAGCATGCCATGAGGCATCTCCAGGACTTTTTATGTACTGCTTGTATGCATCTTAACTGGAGTTTTGCTGTATCTGATATAAATCAAAATTGCTTTTATTTTATATTATGTATTTTCAATATTGTATATGACAGCTAAGGTATATTTCATAAAATTGTTAAAAGAAAAGGAGGGAACCTACTATTAGTTACAAGTTCAAACAACTGTATAGACATATGTACTGAAGGTTTTTTACTTGGAAGAAAATGTTATTTCTATATAAACAAAAAAGAAAAAAAAAGCTTAAATATTTCTCCGTGGGAAAGCTGAACTGTACTAATAAAATATCCCTTAGTTGGTAGAAATGTTGGCCTTTGCGCTAAGCAGTATTAAGTATTTTTGCTTTTCTTCAAGCTTTGTTATTGTTGTAAGCCCTTTCACTGAATTATTGCAATTGAAGTGACTTATAATAACTGATCATAACTTCATATTTAAGTAAAATACTATATTGGCATTCAGAGCTATTTTCTTTAGAAAATTAGGTATATGTACTATGTGAATAAAACTTACCATTCAAGGCCTAAGGAAAACAATCAATTCCTAAAGAGCAACACTGAATGCCAAGTAATAAATAGGCATCAGGCAGTGGTACAAAAGTTAATTGTTGGGTCAAATATAATAATAATAATTCTTTATTGTCAGTGCACAACATATGTACAATGAGATTGGTTGAGTTCTCTCAGTGCACCCACCAACATAATACAACTCTCAGTGAAAACAAAAAAATAAATCCCTAACCCAATAAATCATATTAACAAACACCAGTTCCATTACACCAGTGTGAACATGTTACACGTTGCGCTGGCCCTGCGAGTCCATCATACTTCTTAGTTATGACGTTACTTCACATTCTGGAGTCTGACAGCCGACAGATAAAATAATTCTTAGAGGAGGATCCAAATAACTTTTGTTTGGTTCTATTGTCTTTCAGGCATTGTTCTGTATACCTTTCATAAAGGTTGGTCACACGACATAGAAATAAATAAATGAGATTTGAAATCAGGTATTTCAGACTCAAATGGTTGTAATTGCATGGGAATAATTTATTAGCCTAAGGGCCATATATGCACAACAGTTAAGGTAAGTAGCCAGAAGTACAGCTGTTCAGTTGACATGGATTGCTCTTATTTAGAGGATGATTAGAACAGCAAAGGAGAAGAAGGTGATCTGGGAATACATGATCACTGATTGCCAGGATTGGTCCCAAAATGTCAAGTGGAAGAATAGAAGCAGCTTAGACTGGAGGCACTGAAGAGAAGGTAACAACATGCATACAATTGTCTACTACCTAGGACAAAGAGAACAAAGCCAACAACACAGGGCCTTCACTGCCACCATAGATTGTTCTTGCTATGGTTGGGGAAGAATGACTCCACAACTAGCCAGATCAGGCAGAGGTGCTTCCTCATTCCCAATCTCTCAATAAAGCACTGCCTGTGATCTATCAGATCACCATCTAAAGCACAGCTATGCATTTCTGTAAAAACAAGGAGCTAGGCTTGCTGGAGTAGGAGAAGCTCGCAACCCTAATTTTGTTGGCTGCTTTAGGTATGGGGGGGGGCTATTGCTCTTCAGCTAGCTCCAAGGACATGAAACGTGTGCTTCACTTTCTTATCTGCTTGATGGTGATGATGTGGCTACTACTTTTTTCTTATTGTTTGTAAGAGAACTTCAGGGTACAGAAACTATGCTGGAGGATTGCATGCACCCTATGGAGACTGTCCTCCTGGGTTATATGGAGGGCTCATACAAAGAATACAACTATCTTCCCAAGATATGATTGAGTCAGAACTCCCAAAGCAGCCTGGATCTGCATGTAGGTGACCTTCAAACTGCTCTTTCCACATTCATAGATTGGCCAAGGTATGTTTACATAATCCAATGTAAAACAATGGAGCCCAACAGAGAGGAGCGAATAGAATAGAATAACAGAGTTGGAAGGGACCTTAGAGGTCTTCTAGTCCAACTCCCTGCCTAGGCAGGAAATCTTACTCCACTTCAGACAAATGACTATCCAACATCTTAAAAACTTCCAATGTTGGAGCATTCACAACTTTTGGAGGTAAATTGTTCCACTGATTAATTGTTCTGTCAGGAAATTTCTCCTCAGTTCTAAGTTGCTTCATTCCTTGATTAGTTTCCACCCATTGCTTCTTGTTCTATCCTCAGGTGCTTTGGAGAAGAGTTTGACTCCCTCTTCTTTGTGGCAACCCCTGAGATATTATAACACTGCTATTATGTCTCCCCTAGTTCTTCTTTTCATCAAACTAGACATACCCAGTTCCTGCAACTGTTCTTCATATGTTTTAGCCTCCAGTCCCCTAATCATCTTTGTTGCTCTTCTCTGCACTCTTTCTAGAGTTTCGACATCTTTTTTACATTGGGTCGACCAAAACTGGATGCAGTAGTCCAAAAGTGGCTTTACCTGAATAAGGTCCAACAAATATTTATTAGCTTTCCAATCAGAACACTTACAATTAAGTGTTCGCAATATATGTTTACATTTTTTTAAACTAAATTAACCATGCCATTGTGTTCTAATTCATATTCTTTGTTGTATAGTAAAAGTTAGTCCTCGCTGTTACGAATGACAGCTCGGCAGCAGCCAGGCGCGTCTTAGCCAATCAGACACGCCTGTCAGTTGCCGAGCTGTCAAGCACGAGTCTGCTGGAATATAAAAGGGCAGACTCTCTCCAACCGTCACCCCGGCAGACTCTCTCCAACCGTCACCCCGGTCTACCAGGGCAGCCGAACAACCCGGTTTACTCGGAACTGCTTCGCTGCCTCTTCTCCACAGACTACCCGGTCTACTTCTTGTTACATTCATTTAGCCGCGCACACAGCCCAGTCTACTAGAGTTACTTTGTTGTACCCGGTCTACTTCTTGTTACATTCATTTAGCCGCGCACACAGCCCAGTCTACTAGAGTTACTTTGTTGCAAGATACTGTTACTTTCACTCAAGTTACTGCTACATTAAAATTGGTTACAGTGTTACTGAATAAAGAGCCTCTGTCTTCATTCTCAAGTTATAATATTCTTGTCTTCCATCTCTTTGTAGTGGTTAACTGTGAGGCACTTTGAGAGCCTTTAGAGATAAAGATCTAGTTTTTAAGAGTTTTAAGAGTAAATGAATAAATAAAGGATAGCAAGACAAACCAAGGTTAAGTATAATATTCTTTAGCCAGGGCATTTTCCCATTGGCAGAACTGAAATAAAACATACTGAAGGAGATAATGTTAAGGATTAAGTTGAGGAATAGATCTGCATTTACTCTGGAAGATGAATTAGCCCTTCCAAGCACCAGACAAGGCGAAGGACCTTTCCGATGAAAAGAGATGTTGATATTCCTTGTTTTCCATCTTGTACTTGAGTGGCTATTGCAGCTGTCCATAGAAATTGTACTTGATACAGAAATACTGATAAACAACCCAAGGACAGAGGTACATTTCTCTTTATTTACCTTGTTTATGTCTGATAATAGCAGAGGTTCATTTTTAAAAAAAAATGATTACATGAACTGAAATAGGTTCTAAAGGAATAATATAAATTCAAGCAAGTTTATATAAGCATATATCCAACTAACAGTTTTAAAGTATTCTGTAGATCTAGTGCTTGGTTGTTTCAATCTGAGACACGCATGAAGTAATATCATAAACGCAAACAGGTAAGGTTTAAGGTTTAAGGTTTATTGTATTTATATGCCGCCCTATTCCCAGAGGGACTCAGGGCGGCTAACAAACCCAAGGGGGGGGGTAAACAAGAAGGAAATACAACAAACAAGGTACAAAGAGAGTTTAAAAAGACAATCAACAGTCACACGATTCGAGAGGGGAAGGGAACTCGTCAACTCCAGGCCTGCTGACACAGCCAGGTTTTAACGGCTTTGCGGAAAGCCTGGAGAGAGGTGAGGGTCCGAATCTCTGCGGGGAGTTCGTTCCAAAGGGCCGGAGCAGCCACAGAGAAGGCCCTCCCCCAGGTAGTAGCCAGATGACATTGGCCAGTAGATGGAACCCGGAGGAGGCCTAATCTGTGGGATCTAATGGGCCTTTGGGAGGTAATTGGCAGCAGGCGGTCTCTCAAGTACCCAGGTCCAATACCATGAAGGGCTTTATAAGTGATGACTAGCATCTTGAAGCGTATCCGGAGACCAATCAGTAGCCAGTGCAGCTCGCGGAGGATAGGTGTAGTGTGGGTGTACCGAGGTGCACCCACAATCGCTCCCGCGGCTGCATTCTGGACAAGCTGAAGTCTCTGAATGCTCTTCAAGGGCTGCCCCCATGTAGGTAAAAAGCATAAAGAGCTTAATTCAGGACTCGAAGCATGGAAAAGTTAGAGTACATAAACTATAAAGATTGCTTGAAATAAATTGCAGAAAACCACATGATCCCAGAAATTCAATTGGTTGTGTTGCAAAATACAACCATGTGTTCAAATTATCCCTTAGGTTAAAAAGGTATATTTATATTAAGACATCAGATTGTTCATTTTCTAAGTCCAATTGAAGAGGATATAGGATTTAAATGTCATATCAACAAGAACCAAACCACACCTATTACTATATAAATACTGGCTTTTATTTAAATACAAAAAGTAAGCTGGGGTAGGAACCTATCAATGAATTAACAGAATAATAGATTTGGAAAGGACCTTGGATAGTTTCTAGTCTAATCCCATGCTCCTATAACCATTTTGGACAAATAGAATAGAATACTTTCTTGGCCAAGTGTGATTGGACATACAAGGAATTTGTCTCCAGTGCATAAGCTCTCAGTGTATGGTACATAAAAACAACAAAGTGATATAATCACTTTGTTGTTTTTATGCACAGTAATATAATTTGTAATATAATCAAATGGTTGTCCAATCTATTGTTAAAAACCTCCAATGATGGAGTATTCACAACCTCTGAAGGCAAGCCATTCCACTCATTAATTGTTCTCACTGGATCCTCAATTCTATGTTGGCTATCTTTCTAATAAGTTTCCATCCATTACTAATTAAGAAATTGACAACTTTTAAAATACCAGTAGACCTGAAATGCAAACTTAAAAAACATCAACAACCTAGCAATATAAAAGAAACCAGCACAATTACAGATATTCCCTCTTCAGTCTAGCATCAAATGATATAAAATCCAACCAGCCTCCATTAAATGTTTCTACCCCAAAGCAGCATTGTGCAGCTGAGCACCCACTATTCCCAACATCTGCTGTTAGTAATCTTAATTATCTACAGATTATATGGCTCAGTTCCTCTTAGTTAATTTTGTGAAGTACAAGCAAGTGGCAATATATTCCTTACTTCATGCAAGATATAACTTGTAATCTAGTTTAGTTGGTTAAAAATAAGTAGCAGAGTCTGACAAACGTGTATAGCATATCAAACACTTTAATGTCTGCCCTAATAAATGATCACAACATTTAGAGCTATAAAGAGCTGTAAAATGTAAATAAAAATGAGTATTTGATTGGTTGCAACATAGAACAAATAGATAAGTCAACAAAAGAAAGCAAATCTTTCTTGTGCAAAGTGTGATGATATTCATAACAACTCTCATTAATGAGGAATTGTTAGATATTTCTATTCAGGGTGGAATTCTGGGAAGGATTCCATGACTGCAATCTTATAGAGCCTAGAATGTGTTCTGTGCTACACAACCTGGGAGCATCTTGAGAGTTCAATAAATCAGCCCAGATACAATTAGTTCCACAGTGTCTTTCTATGAGCAGATAGCCAGAGGTTTCAGTACTCAATCATAACTAAAGCATGAAAATACTGGCCCTAAGCATACAATTGTAATTTATAGTGTTATTACTTCTAACCAAGAGTTTTGGTCAATTATAACACATATAATCACTGGGTCTTTTTGCATTAAAGATAAAAACCTATTTGTGTTCATCATACTTTATCTGTCTCTGCTAATCATAGCACAGGTTCCTTTTTTTGTCTATGAAAAAGCAACATGTAGTTGATTTAATCCTGTGGACCTTCTCTAGGCACCCTAAGTTTCCTGGGCTTCTATGATGATGGCAGGGAGACTAATCAATTATGTAACTTTGAATAATCATGTTTTTTATTAGATGGAGATGAAGTGTCCATCCCTTTGTAATGTATTCGACATGGGCTGAAAGGGATAAATTATAGAACTAGTTTTCTGAGTTTAACAAAAAGAACAAGTTTAATGAGGGCTATAGATACTCACTTAAGTGAAATATTGCAAAGAAGAGAGTAGATAGAAATTGGAACTGAGTTTTGAAACCAGTTGTTGCATAATTTAGATAACATTCTTACTATGCTTGGTATGTAATTGTCCCAGGACATTCAATGACCAGCCTTTCATTCAAAAACTATGACAAAAATACATCTTAGACAATAACATTTAAGTTCCCGCGATCAATAGAGTAAACTTATGGAAGTGTGCTGTATAGACAAGAATACAACCACATGGCTTCATTCATACCTTGGTTTTTTTATAATTTAAAAACAAACAAAGAGAAATTAGCAGTGAAAAGAAGATCGGTTTGCTAGAAAATGGTCAGCATGGAGAAAGAAGAGCTGTATAGTCGGCAAAAGAAATAATAGTCTTGACACCAACCCAACTTTAAACCAAACAAGACAGCATTTAAAAAGTTAGGAACATGTCAAATTTTAATACTTCATTCATTAATATGTTTACCAATAGAAGTTTCTCTTTAGTGATAATGGACCATTAATTTTATGGAGCAGAATTTTAATACTTGTCAGCATCTCTTCTCTACAGCAGTTAGCTCAACTGAAATTGCTATTATGTGAAGTCAAGGTGTAGCTAAATTCCCTTATGGTAATAAGATTTTTCCACCACTGAGAAAATCCAGACCAAATCTTGCTAGTGTGCTACTTTAATGTATAATTCATTTACTATGAAAAATCTGACCAGCTGTACTCTCCAACTTCAGGGCAAATTAAGCAATGCTCCATTGCAAATGTTAAAATGCCTTGTAAACATTGTACTGGAGCCGGTGAGCAGATCTTGAGTTTAAATCTCTTGTAGACTTATCCCTTCTATGTATGTTATCAATTAACCTCCAGCAAATACATAGATTTCTCCCATTCTTATTCTCCTGCTGGCTCTGAAGAAAAAGATAGATTGTGCATTTTTTTTCCCAAAAGGGAGAATATTTTTAATAACTGAAATGTTTCTGCAGTTTGAATAATGAAACTGACTTTTCTCTTTCAAATGGTAAATTGTTTCAAGCTGAGCTGTTGGAAACCATTAATAATTGAAACAGCTTCTCTTTGGGTAAGAACAACATCTGCTGGGTGGTACATAAGCATAGTAATGGCTTGATTTGGAAAGTTTATTTTATTAGTTTGCTATTCTTACTAAATGAAAGGAAGCATCTTTTACTCTGAGGAAGAAGCTGTTATAATTTCTGAAGAAGCGTGCCCATAAAATTTCTCTGGGTCTTTTCTTAATGCTTTAACCTTGTATATGGTAAGTAAAAGTCTTTTTCACTGCTGTTCAATTACAAAATATGATGATGTTGGCTGATCTCAAGAATCTAACCAACATTGGTCCTGGTTAGTACTTAGACAGGAGACCACATATAAAGATGGGGCAGTTGCATTCTTTATATACTAAATCTAGTTTTAATCCTATGGATCATATTCTATTGTATAATCGTGTATTTATTTCTGTAGAATACCACTTGAGTAGCAAAATAAAGTCTTCCTATTTTATCCAGAAATCTATATGGATCTGCTCTGGCACTGGGGAGTTTGAGTTAGATATGCTTTTCTTCTAAATCTTTTTTAAATGAAATGGTTTGTATAAAAGACCTACATTTCCCCAACTTTTGATCTTATATGCAACAGGCTGGATCTCTGGTTCTAAACCCAGAACTTCACAGCTTGCGTGGGGAATATATATGGGGTAGGTTGCTGCCGGTTTTACTACCAGTTTGCAATCCATGTGCAATGCATATGCATGCACTGATCAATGTAAATTGTTCTTCACACATGCACAGAACAATTTACAATGAACTTTGCATGCACAGTCACTAAAAAACAAAATGGCACCAGCCCAGCAGTGGTGAGGGAACCAGTTTGGGGGCGTAGCAGGCCTGGGTCGCTGCCTGTTCTGCGACCCTGGTCTGAATTCCACTACCGGTTAGGCAAAACAGGGCCAAACTGGCAGCAACCCACTTCTAGAACAGACCCATCAGGGAGTGGGATTCAATGGGGAAAAGCAGATATCCAGTACCTGATGTCAATCTTGAGAATCACCATAGATCTCTGTAGATCAGTATTTAGAAGCATCCTTTCTACTTTTAACATATATTTATGAAGCATACATGGTTACATATGACCAGTCTGTATATATTTATTATTATTTTTTCATTTTTCACTGAAACTTTCTCCTTTGAAAACAATTTTTGAAAGCAAATTATTCTCCATGATAGTGAAGGACAATGATGGAATAAACTACAACTCTCCCCCCTCTACACACAAAAGAAAAGTGCAGCTCTCTAAATTATTGTTTTTTGGTCCACACTGAGGAACTGACATGAAATAGTATTTTTAGACTGCTTTGCTAAGATTTCATTATTTGCTGAAAATCTGAAGGGTACAACGTTCAACAAAGAACAGAATAAAAGTTGACATGTAGAAAATAACTTCCTATGCAAAATTGAGAATGTACATAAATCCTATGAGATGTGATTTGAAGGGCTAATTACAATAAATGAATTGAAGAAGAGAGATATGGCTGTCATTTCTGCTTTGGTGTTAAATTTTTGCCTTTTTGGTTTCCAATCATGATAAATATTCATAATATTGTGAGTGGATCTAATGTATATTTATAATTATTAATTCAAACGGTGTCAGAGCAGCTAATTAGGCCTGAATCCAGGCTTATTAATTCTCTTAGGGTACTTTTTTCAAGCCAGTTTGACAGATTTAGGACTAGGTGAATGTGGCTGTTTAACTCTGATAGTTTATTTAAAAAAATCCAACTCATATTTTAGATGCTTGAGACATAAAGTAGAATATTTTAATGGAGGTAAAGACACTCACTGAACATCATTGAAACATACAGTATAAGGCACTTCAGGGGTGATACCAACTTTGATATGAGTGCTAAATATGCTACTTATTATTTGTCAATTTTCTGGGTTCTTTTAAAAAGTATAATAGTTCCATAGAATCTGGAATGATTGACTTTTTCATATTCCTTATTTATAATCCTGCATAGCTGATTGAAAAATGGGAGACGTAGATAATGGACATAGCATTTGCTTCATTTCAATATTGGATGTTGGCAAATATATTGTTGTACAAACTCCCATGCCACCACACAATATGTAAAGTTTGTCATAATTTATTGTTTGTTCAGATTTTTACTGCTTTAGCTGTAGTCATAATAATTTGAGTGCAGTCCTCATTAGAATAAAGAATAGTCATTACTCAGTGACAAAGCCTACTGCTTGAAGGGTTTGTTTAAATCATTTCCAACTAGAATTGGGAATATTACTACCTGAAACCTGGGAAGGTGCAGACCAGTCTTATTTAATTATTAACCTAATAAATTCAAAATGAGTTGGATCACAATTCCTATAATTTCTTGGGATTATGGAAATTGAACTCCCAATATTTATTGAGGAATAGATGTGGGTACTCTATTGGATTAGTCTGATTCACTAGAAGCTACCCAAGCATGTGCCTAAAAAGACACATTGTATAATTCAGAATTATAATAGTGTTGTGGGTCCTTATGCTTGATCTTTTAAAATAATTTTGGTAAAAGAGAAGAATTGTCTAGGGAGCTCAGGGTTAAGTATTAATTCTGCTTAAGAGACTGGAAATGGAAGGAACATATTAAAATTCTGTATAGTAAGGAACTGTGAAGAATATCAGAATTTGGTTTTTTTATACATTTATAACTCTTTAAAATATTCTCTTTTTCTACACTTTTCTCTTTTTTATTGCACTTGTAGCTTTTCCTGTTGTTTCCTTTTCCTTTTCTCTGTTTTAATTTAATTTGTATTCGTTCTTCTTATTGTTATTAGCAGTAATCGCAATAGCACTTAAACTTATATACTGCTCTATAATGCTTTACAGCATTCTCTGACTGGTTTACAATGTCAGCATAGTGTCCCCAGCAATCTGGGTCCTCATTTTACCAACCTTGGAAGAATGGGAGGCTACCTTGAACTAATCGGGATCAAACTCCTGGCAGTGGGCAGAGTTAACCAGCAATACTACCTTCTAACCATTGTGCCACAATGGCTACTAATAATACTACTAATGGCTACTACTACTACTAATAAAATTAGTTTTTAAAAAACTGGATATCAGGTATGTCAACATCCAAGCAATTTTAAATGATACTCCCTATTTACAAAAACTTCTACTACTAGTTGGATCAGCACCAGGGGTGGGTTCCCCCCGGTTCGCACCGGTTCTTGCGAACCTGTTCGTCAGTGAACCCGGAAGTAATTAACTTCCGGGTTCCTAGCTCCTAGCCCCTGTCGCTGGGTGCCTGCGGGGTTTTTCTTTTTAAAAAAATGCCTCTCCGGATGATCTTGAAATCCTGCAAGGTTGCTTTGGAAGGGGACAGATAGGCAGATTCCCCCTGCCCCCCTCCCTGGGTGCCTGCAGCCTTAAAGCAAGCGTTTGCACAATAAAGAAAATCTAACGAGCGAGAGAAGTTCTTAATTGCTTTTACTGTTAAGTTTCGGAAGCTTCCAAGGCTACAGGCAATCAGGAATGGGGTGGGGGAATCCCTCGCAGGTTTTCAAGATCGTCTGCAGAGGCATTTTTAAAAAGAAAAGGGTCTTCTTGGGAGGGGGAATGGGCTGCGCTCCTGGTTCTGGTATTCCCCCCCCCCAAAAAAAGACCAGCTTCCCATCTCTCCAAATCTTGTGGCTTTTCAGGATTTTCTTTTAAAAAAACGCCTCTCCGGATGATCTTGAAATTCTGAAAGGTTGCTTTGGAAGGGGACAGATAGGCAGATTCCCCCTGCCCCCCTCCCTGGGTGCCTGCAGCCTTAAAGCAAGCGTTTGCATAATAAAGAAAATCTCACGAGCGAGAGAAGTTCTTAATTGCTTTTACTGTTAAGTTTCGGAAGCTTCCAAGGCTACAGGCAATCAGGAATGGGGTGGGGGAATCCCTCGCAGGTTTTCAAGATCATCTGCAGAGGAGTTTTTAAAAAGAAAATGGTCTTCTTGGGAGGGGAAATGGGCTACACTCAGAGGAGCCAGCGCTTGGGGCATCCTGAAACAACGCATCCCCGCCGCCTCGTTCTACTCAGCAAGCGGGGACATCCCATCTGTGCCCCTTCTGCTGCCACCACCTCCGCTCCCAAACGCAACTGTCAGCTGCGAGCAGGTGACTGAAGCTGCTGCTTGCAGTCATTTACTGCTGCAGATAGATTGTCCCTGTAGCGGGAAGCTCTTCGCCCTGTGAGAGCTCCTCTTTGGTAACATCATCAGTGCTAGAAGGGAGTGAGGTTGGGGGGGGGAGGAGGAGAAAGTTAGGACAAAAAAGAAAAAGATAAGGAGGGAGAGGACTGTGGGGTCCTTTGGTGTTCTCTGAACGTGGTGGTTTTTAATTAGTTTAGGGAATTTTTTATTTATTTATTGTTTATTACAAGAAATGTTATTCCTTTTTGCAAATGTTTTATTTATGATGCAATATGTTGCTTTTAAGTGTTTAGACCAGGTTTATGTGTTTCAAAGTGGCTGCTTTTCTATGGGCAGGCCAGGTTTCTTGCAAGGCAGTGTGTTTCACCCTCCTTGTTTAGGTAATTCTGAGGTGGTTGATGGTTCTGTGAGTTCCTGTCCTTTATAATTTTCCACATTGCCTTGATGGTTTTTATTCCAGTGACTTTGTCTTTCCTGTTCTTAGGCTTAGGAAAAAAAAACTGGTTTCATTGGCAGTCTTTTTTTGGGGGGGGGGGGGGATTTTTATTTTTTTGGTGTTTTCCTAGCACTGTCATAGTTTGTGGGTGTGGGTGGGTGTGTAATGTCCCACAGTTATCTATCCATTAATAATGATCTAGTAATATTAATAATATCTAGTAATTAGTAATATCTAGTAATAACATCGTCTTGGCCACTCCCACCAGGTCACATGGGTGGCAGGCCACTCCCATCCGGTCACATGGGTGGCAAGCCACTCCCATCCGGTCACATGGGCAGCAAGCCACTCCCACAAAGGAGGCCACGCCCACAGAGTAGGTTCGAACAATTTTTGAAACCCACCCCTGATCAGCACGGATCACTATCAAATCAGAAGGCTGCAGGAATTGATGAGATATCTATAAAAATAAGTTTAGTACTTGAAGAAGAATGAGGTTGTGTAAAGTTTTGATGAAGGGGGAAATCTATGGTTGCTTTTTCTTTACTACATTCAAATTTTCTTCTTTTCCATTTTTCTATTTCTTTGCATCTTATTTTTTATTTTTTATTATTTTACTTTGCATTAGGTTTTAAACTTTAAATAAAATTACTGTTAAGAAGAACATTTGCAGTTCAGAATGAACAAGATAGCTAGAAATTTAAAAAAAAACCCTTCCCAAAAAGCATTCTTTAAATATGTTAGAAATGGAATGGAATCCTAAAAAAGGATAAGCAGATTACAATGAGGAAGTGATTAAGTGGTAGTGGATGGGATTAAAAACACTACTAGAAGGGGACAAACTAGTTTTGTCCCTTCTAGAAGAAAAATCGCACCATAGCTGAACATGGTTATGCTTCTAGGAAAGAAAACGACTGTACTTTAATATAGCCAAAGAGAGAGGAATGATAACTTCGATAATTTTAAAAAACTTTAATCCTTAGTGCCAGTGGTGAAATTAATTTAGTTTTACTACAGGTTCTCTGGGGGTGATTTGGTAGATGTGGCAGGGGAAGGATACTGCAAAATCTCCATTCCCACCCCACTCCTGGGAGAAGGATACTGCAAAATCCGCATTCCCACCCCTGCTGGGGCCAGCCAAAGGTGATATTTGCCAGTTCTCCAAACTACTCAAAATTTCCCCTACCGGTTCTCCAGAACCTGTCAGAACTTGCTGAATTTCACCCCTGCTTAGTGCCAGATGGATTACATCCCACATACTGAAGAAAATAGTGGAGGTGATCTTTTTCAGTAATTTTTAAATTTTGGGGGGGAGTGGGATTAATGGACAAACAGGTTAAAGGTTTTTATGGAATTTTGCTTTTATATGTGATAACACCCCAAACATTTCCATATACATAACATAGAAGGACTTACAAATATTTACAATGGATGAATAGAAGGTGATGCTTATGTGGAGATGGTGAAATTCACAGCTTTGATTAAAACAAAAAAGACCGAGGAATTTTATTTTTACGTGGAAACCACTTTTGAACTTTTTGCAAGAAACTGAATACAATTTTTAATTTTGGCATTTGATGTTTAGAATTATGTAGGATTATAAAAATAACGTAGACTATGGTGAACTCCGGCATAAGTGTTTGATCTATTTTTTATGCATATCTGTAAAAAAGAAAGGAGGAAATCATTGTTTCTCTATTATTTTCTCTCTTTTTTGCATGTTTATCTTGCTTTTATTCTCCTTTTTCTTTCTTCAGTTCTTGCTCATTTATCTTCTATTCTTGTGTTCAATAAATATATATTTTTAAAAAACTGAACCACTCTCAATAATTTTTGAGAACTGTCTGCGGTATCCAAAGATGAAGAGAATAATTGTTATTTTTATCTTCAAACAAAAGGGAAGAAGGAAGATATCTACATTGGGCAAAGCCTTTAAACAAATTTTCAAGCATCATGTTTGTGAGAACCTGGAAACGCATGCTATAAATTAGCAGGAACCAGCATGAGTTTGTCACCAACAAATTGTGCCAGACTAACCTTAACTCTCCCTTTAACAGAGTTTCTAACTTAATATATCAGGAGAATGCTGTAGACCAGGGGTATCAACCTCATGTTGTCGTGGTGGTGTCATGTGACGTATTGGACTTTTTCCCCTTTTGCTAAACCGGGTATGGGCAAGGCCAATGTGTGATGCCTCCGGCCCGCAGGCTAGGAATTTGACAGCCCTGCTGTAGACATAGCATTTGTACACCTTAGCAAAGTCTTTGATCAAGTGTCTCATGACATTTTCCTTCATAAAATTATAAAATATGGGCTAAATAATGCTTATGGACTCACTACTGGGTAAATAACCACAATCAAGAAATATTTATTAACGGTTCCACTTCACTTTGAAGGAGAGCTATCCAGTAAAATGCTGCTACCTCTCCTGACATGGGTGAGAGGGGTAAAGAAACAATGTTTACCAAAGTCAGAGGCTTTGGTAAACATAATCCAGGAGAACATTAGGCCATCCCTTAAGGCCAGGGATGTCAAACTGGAGTTCTTCGAGGGCTGGATCAGCATTGTAGTTCTCTGTGGGTTGGCAGGGGGGGTTGGGAGCAGGGGGAGAGAGGGGATGGATGCCTTCTGCAGTAAACTGCTGGCCAAAACGGGGTGCACAGAGGCCCCACAAGGCCTCCACATGGCCCATTTTTGGCCAGTAGAGTGCTGCTGGAGGCCATGGAGGCCGAAAATGGGCCACATGGGGAGAGAGAGGCACCACATTGGAGAGAGAGAAAAACCACCTGGGGGTGTCCCTCCCTCCCTCTCTCCATCTATCCCACCATGCTGAAAAATAAGCAGGTAGCCGTGGAGACTGAAAACAAGCCAGGGGGCATACATGTCCCCCCCCCCTGTAGCCTGTTTTGGTTAGCAATGGCACTGCAGACCAGTCCTTTGATCTTTCCAGGCCAAATCCATGGGCCAGATTTAAGCACCCCATGAGCCAGAGCCAGCCTGAGGGCCTTGAGTTTGACATCTCTGCCTTAGGCCAAAGCAGATTGAAAACCAGAAAGGGCTTTCTTAAAGTGACTTAATTTCCAGCTATTTGCCTTAAGATGAAGCAACTTTAAGCCTGTGATGCAGAAACGACTTTAGGCAGAACAAGTGGAATTTTAAATTGTCTATAAAGATAATTCAGATGTTCTTCAGAGAGGTTTTTTTTGGGGGGGTCCTTTTCTGTTTAACAGTGCTTCCTTCAGAATTTAAAAGAATGTAAGGAACTCTTCTAGGATTTCAGTTTTCAAAGTGAAGTGGACTAAGGTTTGAACAACTAATTTCTTTTCTCCTTGGAGAAGTCAGATTCCTAGTAGACTACCAAAATAGTATCAATATGAATTGAAACTACAACTATGTTTTCAGAGCATTGTTACTCATTACAAAATAAAACAAGATTTGCTTTCCAATTAATGTCATTAAATCATAGCCAACCTTCCCTTTAACAGGGATGACAAAGCGAGGGGGAAGGGGGAGAGGGAGGGAGGGAGAGAGGGAGGGAGAGAGATTTAAAGTTAAATATGGGGAAGTAAAACAATTCCATAGAACAGGAGCATAAATGCATTTGGTTTTAACTTGTATGGGGAGAAAGATGTTAGAAATATACATTTATTCCCTTGGCAAGTTCTTATAGCTATTCCAACATTGAGCAATTTAAAATCCATGCATTTTTATAATGCCCATTTTTTACATTTGATGAAAATAACCCTTTGGCTCAGGTTAAATTATAAATGGGGGAGGGGGAATGATGCTCTGCCAGAATATTAATAGCACATTTCTGAAGGATCAGCAACTTTTAACTATTTAAAAAAGAGGGATCTATATTATGAGTTAAAGTGGTGACACTGAAGGTGTCTGAAAGAAGAAATTTCTTGGTAATATTAATAATTAGCATCAGTCTATATGATTCTATCAGAATTATATGTACCGATATTTGTTAGTCCATTCAATTAATGATCTACATGTTCTCTGTATGAGTTCTTTTAGATTTGCAATGTTTCTTAAAATATGTATTCCTATAAATAGCATTCCCAAATATTTTGTTAGGCTCCTCCAAGAGAAGTTTCCTAAATTTTCCCAGGAATTCACTATGAAATGGCAAGGACTAAATCATTTTCATAATTCAGGAACATTGTTAATACAATCAATGCCAGGCAATGAACCATTTAGATTAATTCCCAAACTAGTATCTTGATTGGGTTTAAATCTAGTATTTTTCATTCCTCATATACCTCTGTATAATGATAATCTAGACCAGCGATGGCGAAACATTTTTGGCTCGCGTGCCATAAGTGGGGAGAGCGCAGGGGGCTCATGTGTGGGTGTGCCGCACCCATAATGCAATGCGTGACACCCAGTGTGCATGCACACACTACAGGCACTCCCCCCCATTTTTTGCATGCTTTTTTCACCCTCCCCAGGCTCCAGAGGCTTTATAGGAGTCTGGGGAGGGTGAAAACAGCCTCCCCCGCCCCCCGGACACCTTCTGGAGGCTTCAGGGACCATCAGGAGGCTTTCCTGAAGTCTTCAGAGCAGTCAAAACGACCCTCCAAGCAAACTGGAAATTACTTCTGGTTTGCTCGGAGGGTCATTTTGAGCACTCCGAAGGCTTCAGGGACCTTCAGGAGGCTTCCCTGAAGCTTCTGGAGCAGTCAAAACGACCCTCTGAGCAAACAGGAAGTTCATTCCCAAACTTCCGGTTTGCCCATAGGGCCAGGTTTTTTGTGCTCCGGAAGCTTCAGGGAAGCTCATGAAGCCTCCGGAGGGCCTCCGGGGGGGAGGGGGGCAGGGGAGGCTCTTTCCACCATCCCCAGGCTCCTATAAAGCTTCTGGAGCCTGGGGAGGGCGAAAAATGGCTTTAAAAAAGGATGAACTCAGCTGGCCAGCTGACAGGGCAGTGCCTTGTGTTCCCTGACAAATGGGTCTGCGTGCGACCTGTGGCACCCATGCCATAGGTTCGCCATCACTGATCTAGACTTTTGTTTCTACTATATGCTTGCAAGTTGGAGTGGTCTGTTTACATTAACTGCATTCCCATTCTAGGAATTCCTACCTAATAATGAAAGCTGAGCAAAGTTCCACAAATAAGCAGACTTCACACAACTTCCACCATTATTGAAACTTTTTTTATAAGCCCTTGCGAAATATTAATCTACCCACCCCTCCCTCCCTATCTCCATTCTGACAAATATTTTGAGATGGATGCTTGTGTGTGGGTAGAGGGTAGGGGTTTAATACTGTGAATTTTTAATGTTGTAAGTCACCATGTGTGTTGTGGGTTGGCTGGCATATTAGTAAATAAATAGACGCTCCCACCCTCAGGGCCTTACAGATTCCATTTTGCCAGATACAATTATTTTATTTCAAAAAAGTTTTTTTGATGAATTCTTTCAAAATTGTCATAAGCATGTTTATTTGAAAACCATGCACTAGAGGGGGGAAACACGTCTTGAAGAATTAAAAATAATGATTGAGGTCAAACTCCATTTCAATGGACTCACCAGGCATGTAATTTCATCAAAACCCTTAGGTTTACTGTTACTAAATTGCTACTCATAATAAAACAATCTGAACTGATTGCATTTTCTTAGAATTACAAAACAATTGGAAGGATCATTCAGGCCACAAATCAGTGCAGTAATCCAAATTAAACCACCTGAACAACTGCCTAGCCACGACATCCGGAAAAGATCAATATGGGTTTTTACCAAAAATTAAAAAGTCTTGAATCAATATTTCAGACAGGGTCTGACAAAGGCAGAGTAGAGTGGGGCCATTATTTTTTCAGTTATCTGAAATTTCCCTGAAGTATTTCAGGTTATTAATGAGAATACATGCCTTGTTTTCCTTACATCTACCAAATTAACATTGAAAAAGGGTAGTCCCACTACAGAGTTTTCTTTCTTTTTTGCCAAACCAAAAATGGGGGCAGAGGGGTGTGGCAGGAACCATTAGGTAGAGCAGAGGTATAAAACTCAAGGTCCACGGGCCGCATATGGCTTGCAGGGGGCTTAAATCTGGCCTGTGGATCTGGCTGAAAATATCAAAGGACCAGCCCGTGGTGCCTCTGCCAGCCCCATGGGCCGAACACCATGTGTTTGGCCCCTCCTGTGGCCCGTTTTCAGCCTTCATGACCTCCTGCAGCACTCTGCTGGCCAAAAATGGACCATGTGGAGGCCTCTGTGCACCCGTTTTGTCTGACAGGGTGCTCCAAGCGTCCATCCCTTCTCTCTCCCCTGCTCCTCGGCCCTGCCAGCCCATGAAAGAGAATTACAATGCTGATCTGGCACTCAAAGAAATCCAGTTTGAAACCCCTGAGGTATAGTGATAATAGCTGCTTATACCCAGATTTTGAGCTACTTTTACGGATAAGTATTTCCTAGGAAGCTTGCTCATTGAATTGCCAAGTCCATCTGGCACAGCCCAGGGTCTAGGTTCTGTTTTCAGAAAGCTATTGTTAAATTTACAATTGTGATATTTGGAAGATGGTCACTATTGGCTGTCTAGATAATTTTTTTTACAAGAGTAATTATAGGGTCCTGGCTCTGTGAAACATTATAACATCAGAAGTAAGAACTGCTGACCTTCCTAAATAGTATCAAAACATAGTTCTGCAGGTTGGCTTGGACCCCCAAAGGAGATACTTGGAAATGATTGACAGAATAGGATCTCATCCCTGTTGGTGTCATATCCCTCTTCACCCAAGTGCCTATAAAATAAGCCTTGACAGCTATTCAGAACAAACACAACCCCACTAAACACATCCTGGACCTGACCAACCACTGCCTAACCAACACAAATTTCATCCATAATGGACAATGATACAAACAGATAGAAGGAGCACCCATGGGATTACCTCTCTCACCCGTCATCACAAACTTATACATGGAACATTTTGAAACTAACGCCTTAGATAAATCTGAACACAAACACAAACTCTGGCTTAGATATGTTGATGACACTTTCATGATTTGGCCACACGGGAAAGAAAAACTGGACAACTTCCTCACACATCTCAACAGCCTACACCCCAAAATACAATTCACCATGGAAATAGAAACAAACAAACAACTTCCCTTTCTGGACGTCCTAATCTACAAAAACCCCAATGGCTTCCTAGGACACACCATCTACCAGGGAAAAACACACACCAACCACTATTTAAATGCACAATCCTATCACCACCCTGCACAGATCAACTCTTTAGCTAAGACCCTCATCTCCAGAACCAAACACCTAGTTGACAAAGACCACCTGAAAACTGAATTACACACTCTCACAAATGTATTAATCTCCAACAGATTCCAAAGAAAAACAATTACCAACCTAATCCAAAGGGAGACTCCCCCCAAAAACCGAGACACAGAACAGGACAACAGCATCGCCCTCCTCACTTACATCAAAGGCACCACAGATAAAATCAACAAAATTCTCCACAAACACAATATCAAGACAGCCTTCAACACTGACCAAAAAATACCCAACATCTTAAGAAACCCCAAAGACAAAATCCAGCTAGAAAACCAAGGAGTCTACGAAATACCATGCAAAATCTGCCCTGCAACATACATAGGACAAACAAACAGGAGAATAAATGCAAGCATCGCAGAACACAAGAACGCAGTAAGAAAAAAAAGAAAAAAACTTCCTCCCTTTTCCAGCATCTAACCTTAACCCTAACCCTAACCCTAACCTTAAAGCTATAGGACATGAAATTAATTTTGAAGGAACCAGGTTAATTTCCAAAACAGAACACTTCAACAAGAGAATAATTATGGAAGCTACCGAAATAGAGAAACACCCCCACAGCATGAATAAACATGGCGATACCTCCTGCCTACCAAACATCTGGAAACCAGCCCTAGTCAACAAACGAGCCCCACCCACCACCCAGGCCGTTACAACATGAAACAACAATGTACACCAATCAGCACCAATCTACCAATCATGATACAACCACACAACCAATCACTCCACATATTGAAACAAAGCCAGCACTCCATACCCCCTCCACCAAGATTTATAGAAAGACGGCAGCTCCGATCACACTTTAAGCCCAAAACCCAGCCTGAAGATGGCGAGTGAGACCTCACTGAAACGTTGCCAAGACAATCTCAATCTTACATGGGAAAAGACCAGAATACAACAAGACCAGCATATCTACACCCATGTAGATACAGGACAACGGCATCGCCCTCCTCCCTTACATCAAACACAATATCAAGACAGCCTTCAACACTGACCAAAAAATGCATAGGGCTCCATTGGGTATCATTATATAATGTTTTAATATAGCTTAGTTGAGATTTGTGTACTTAAGCCACCACAAAATCTATTTTGTCTGCTCCAGAAATTGCTGCAAGTGAGAAAGACTTATAGCCACTTATAGCAAGCTATTATCTGTCCAAGTAAAACCATGCCAAATTTAGCAACATAATTCATGAAAGAAGAGTCTTTCGATTTTGCACTCCAACCTGCAATATTCCACGAAAGAAGTGCTAGGATTTTAAGGCATCTAAATGTTAATCTGAGTTCCTATAGTGGCCATTTTAAGAGGCAGATCCTCAAGAATGGTAGGAATATAAACTAGTACATGCTGTTTGGTGTTATTCCAGGGATAGCGTGGGACTGGAAACCACGCTTTGTCAATTTGTCAAGTGTCAATTTGACAATTATTTATAAATATTTTCAAGTGGTTAGAATTGGATAGTCACACTATAGGAGAATTTTGGTGTTAAAAGCATGCCTTCATGACAAAAATCATGAAAAAAATATTGTTTAAACCATCCATCTTTCATTATCAATTATCTCAAGAGTCTATAAGGATATTTTTTTTTGAAAAAAGGGACTCAGCATCACTACATACATATTGTGGAGAATGATAATTTCATCCACTGCAGATTGCTTGAGATATGACTTATGACTGCCCACTCATAGTTACCCTATTAGGAATGATTTGATGATTAGTAGTAGCAACTGCTAGTTCCACAGCCTTCAGTGTTGGAAGTAAGTGTATGTGCATTACACACACACACACACTTTCTCTCACACTCACACATGCACATAACACACACACACACAGAGAAAAACTGTGGCCAAAGAAATTGGACGGAGTTTCTTTGACTTTTTTCAAGAGAGGAGAAAACACCCGAGAGGGATTTCTCAAATAAGGAGTCTTTCTTAGGTGGGGATGGAGTGCTGCTGCTATCAAGAAATGTTTTCTCATAATGTCTTTCTTTGGGATTTAATGGATGTGTGGAAAGCCAGAGATTCTATATGCAGTGATTTTGGCTACCTCAAAACAAGAATACCACACTCCACTAACAATCTAAGATGGTGCTCTTTTTGAGAGATTTTCTAAGACATGTTACCTTTCATCAATTTAAATGACAGTTTCTGGAAATAAGGTTGTGGGAAGCCTTTCCGCTGTGCAAAATCATTTCTACTGCTTTATGTCTTCATTGTATTATCTTGAGTTCAGGTACGAGATAGACTTGTTGTAGGCTGCTCATCATTATTGTGCACTGCAACCCACACATCTGACTGACAAGTCATCAGCCCTTACAGAAGTCTTGCCCTCCCCTGTGCAAACCTCTCTTTTCCCCAGATCAAATCCGTTCAGGATATGTGTATGACTTTATTTGAGCTGGGGATAATGGATTTTAGGGTCCAAAACATCTGAGAAAAGGCTGCTTTGACAAGGAGAGATGAAATTCAAGCCAGATTTAACAGAGGAACTGCAAGGAGACAAGTGTGATACTTCATGTAGAAGAAAGCAGTCTGCATTCTGTAGTTCAGCAACAGACGATAGCTTGCCAGCATGATCTAGTTTATTTTGCACTAAGGTTAAATATACTCTTCATTAAAAAGAAAGTAATTACACAGCCATAACACACCACTGACTCTCTCTCTTGCTTTCTCTGATAAATGTACTGTTGCAGAGAAGAGTTTCCTCAGAAATATTTAGCTTGTGGATCTGTTTTTTTAACCATTTTAAAATTGTGTTAATTGTTAATGAGTAGTTGCATTCAATATTGATAAAAAGCAAAACTATTTTATAGGGGGGAAAAATCTGACTGACTGCCTGATCAATTTCATGCAAAATGTTCACTAACATTTGTCCCTATTCCAAGAATGAATTCCTTAAAAGAAGACGTGTATAAAATATACATAATCTGAAGCTTCAATATCAACAAGTATAAACACGGATAAAGCTGCTTACAGAAATCAACAAGTCCCTCAGGGGGAACAGTAATTATAAATACATTTTCTTATGTGGATGGACTATTAACAAGGTTATGATATCCAACAGTTCTGGTCATCTCATTAAAAGTGTAACTGACGTATTCAGTAAATATTAGTTAATCATATTGCATTAATAGGATAAGTACTGGTATTACTATGACCAGGCTAAGTAATTAGAATTCTTTTGAAATTGATAACTAAACACTGATACTATTTTTTAAAGAACCCATAGAATGGGGGCTTTGTTCTTGATAGTGAGACCCATCAATTAATTGTGACTTTGTCTCCTGATATTTGCATAGGGATTTCTTGGGGGGAAATCATCTTATGATTTGGTCTACAGATAGTTCCAGAGTATAGCACCCAATGATTTGGAATGGATTTATGGTTAGATTGAATCATCAGAGTTAAATAATAGAAAAATAAACAAGACAATTTTTGTTCTTGTTATTTAATGACCCCATAATCCCTTGCGGGGTGGAGTCAGGGCAACTGAACAGAGCTAAGTGTTTACTGGCCGGATGCCCTTCCTGTCACCAATGTGGAGTTCACAGCAGATATATTCTCATTGTGCCCAGAGAGAGAAATGTCTGCCTAACAAGACAAATGATGAGAGAAAATGCTTTTTCTCATTACAAGTAATTTCAAAAGATCTGGTTATCCCTAGTCTGACATTTTATTAAATTTCTAATTTCTTGTACAGAACTTAAATTGGAGGTCATGCTGAGTGTACCACTCTCTTGCTTACCTTCATTAGCCGGTAAAATTGGGTAGTTTACTGGGCCAATCTGAAGAGAAAATAGATCACGTAAGATGATCCTGTGGAGAAATACACCACATAAGGTAAACTTTGATCTGATTGTGTGTCTGTAGCATGAAAAGCTGACATTTGAAGATGTTGTGTGTATTTCCCATCCTCAAAAAACTTCTTCTACAAATGACGTTTTTTTACTCTTGAACATCAGAGCTGCTTATGCCTTTGATTAGAATATCTCCAGCTGATCACATATAATACCATTCCACTTATCCTCTGCAATTGTCTCCTCTAACAAAGTTACTTGTTTGATCTAGAAACAGAAAATAATTTTCTGTTCTCTGCATTTTAAATGAACCAAACAAAATACATAAATAAAAATAGATATACAGTAATAAGGAGATTACAGATTAACAAAACTTGTGCATTGTGTCATTTAAAAATTATACATTGGTGTAGAAATTGAACAGACATATAGCTGAAGCAGCATGCACATGATTGACCTCCGGATTTGAAGAAGACACACTGTTGAACAGATGGACACAGATGAGGTACATTTGCAGTCCCAATCTAGCACAATGGGGGAACTAAAAGTCTATTGTTATAGTAACTGTGGGTGTTCTCTGTGAAGTCACTCATGGTTTTTTAAATCAGTTTTTGTCAGCTCCTGTTTTCAAAACTGGTGAAAGCTTCATAGCACAAGGCTTACCATCAGGTACTGTCAAAAGCCATAGCTTCTAGTTTCTTTGGCTGGATGTGCAAACAATCACGGCATTTTTATAGCGCTTGATGGTTGACCTCTATTGCCAAACTCCAGTACATTATAGAGCAACTGCCAAGGCAATCAAGTCAGTCAGTCAGTCAGTCAGTCAGTCAGTCAGTCTGTCTGTCTCTCTCTCTCTCTCTCTCTCTCTCCCTACCTACCTACCTACCTACCTACCACCTATATCTGTCTGTCTGTCTGTCTGTCCATCCATCCATCCATCCATCCATCCATCCATCCATCCACCCACCCACCCACCGACCTACCTACCTACCTACCTACCTACCTACCTACCTACCTACCTACCTACCTACCTACCTTTCTGCCTAGCTTACTGTTAGGCAACTCTGGGCAGCTTATGCTACACTGGAAAAAGAGTGACATATCAATTTCTAGATTTATATAATTAAATTCATTATTTTAATTTGTTTAATGAGCTCTTTGTTCTGAATGCATAGCACATTTAAGCCATCTCTCAGCATTACCTTGATTAAACTTGAGTTTGCTATTGAGCTGTAGCAAAAATCTATAATTTTTCCCTCTGCCTTTCTCTTCTCTTCACAATTTGCTTTTTAGCATAATGGCATGTGTTCACAGAAAAACAAAACAAAAACCAAGACCAAAATGATGTATGGAATGCCATAATGCTTCTGGAGGGGACAGTGTATGGAACAGAAATATAAAGAAACCAATTACCACTAAACTTTTATTTTTTTGCTCAATGAAAACCTGTGCTCTATAGCCTTAACTGCCAGATAAATCTAGCCCTGCAAAATATATGGAAGGGATCTTTCCAGTAGGATACCTGTGTTAGGTCAACTTGAGTTTCCATAATATTTATGGTTATACACTAAGGCCATGATGGTAAACCTATGGCATGTTTGCCACAGGTGGCACACAGAGCCCTCTCTGTGGGCACACAAGCTGTTGCCCCAGCTCATCTCTGCTGCACATGCACCGCACCTCCCGCCAGCCAGCTGGTTTTTGGTTCTCTTCCGTGCATGTGGGAGGGGCTAGGGAGCATGCAGCAGATGCGTGCATATACATGGGGGCATGGCGAACATGCAGGGGTCATGCATGCATGGGGGGTTGGAGCACATGTGGGGAGTCACGTGCACATGCATGGAGGTGAGCCTCACATGGGGTCGTATGTGCATGCATGGGGGGCAGAGCACACAGGAGGGTCTCATGTGCATTGCATTATGGGTCTGCGTGCATACACACATTTTTGGCACTCTGTGCCAAAAAGGTTAGCTATCACTGCACTAAGGTTATGCATTAAGACAGAGATGTCAAATTCAAGGACCGAGAGCCAGATCTGGCCTGCAGGGTGCTTAGACCTGGCCCACAAGGCCACCCTTGAAACAGCGAATGACCGGCCCATGGTTCTTCTGCCAGGGAAAACAGGTTCCTGCACTCCATTTTTGGCTGTGACAGTCTCCTGCAGCCCTCTACCAGTGAAAACAGAGCTTTGTTTTCGCTGGCAGAGGGCTGAAGGAGGCCATGGCAGCTGAAAACGGATCTCGGAGCCACACCTACTCCAGCCATGCCCACTCCAGCCCCTCCCAAGGACAAACACAATCCTAATGCAGCCCTCAATCAAATCAAGTTTTACACACCCGCATGAAGATAACAAATGAACATCAATAGTTCATACAACATATTATTCATTGATTATCAAATTTTATCACTAATCACTGTGGTGGAAGAGGATGGCTTTATTGGAGTGGAATTAAAGCAAGAAATTTCATTTGGTTCACATTTTTCATTTTAGCAAGTGAAAGTTTGGTTCAAACTTGCATAAACTAATTAATTAAATAGGTAAATTTTACTCATACATTTGTCAGCATTTTGTATGAAATTTTGTAAACCTTTTTTCCAAGCATTTTTCCTCATTGGAAAAACATATGTTTGTGCATATTTTGGTGAATATTTTCTCATTTTAAACTTCAACCTCTGCACCTATCTCAGATTTGGAAAAGCTATAATTTCATTTTTTACAACGCTGAGATGGACTATGAATCCCATATTCTCATTGACCAAATCTGTCACTCCCTTGTAGGACCCCACACTGTGCTAATAGATACACTGGAGAACTCAAGCATACAGTTGAAGAGGGGCATCTGTGCTTAGTGTATCTGTGGTTGCATCAGGAGTGATACAGAATGCATGTAACTCCAAATTATTCCAAAAGCAACTTTATCATGGATCCCTTTAGTATTTATAGGAAGTCTCACATCATTGCTCAGATTGCCAGTGATATAGGCTGCTACCTGAGTCAGGAAATAAAATCTGAGTGATGGGAAGTAATGCCTTGATCAAATTGTGTCTTCAAGCCTCAAGATCTGACTCTCACTGGAAAAGCATACACTTTTTGTAATCTAAAGAACTGTAAACGTGAACAGATCCCAAACCCTTATGGCTATAAATGAAATGAAATGCTTAATACTATCCCAAAGGGCCAGTTCAGTGGTTCCTAGTCTTTTTTTCTTGATTCAGACCATTGCCTCGCCATCAAAAGCATCTGTATAAGCACACATAAGCACACCTTTTAAATCTTTTAACTTGGACTGTGTCAGAAGATATTGAAAATGTGGGTATTAGTGTATTGGCTCATTCATAAATGTATTGCTCTTCTTAAGTATTTTTATCTGTATTATCTTCCATAACCCTCAGGGAACAACTGCAGTGGACTTGTGAGAAGCAGAGGTTTACAGAGCATAGGTAGGGAACCATTAATGAAGCTTTTAACCCACTCTGATCTCCATTAGATATGTTGCT
The DNA here is from genome assembly GCF_009769535.1 of Thamnophis elegans. Lineage (NCBI taxonomy): Eukaryota > Metazoa > Chordata > Lepidosauria > Squamata > Natricidae > Thamnophis > Thamnophis elegans. Next base: position 67,678,747 of record NC_045545.1, read on the forward strand.
GATCTAATATTCTGGCTTGGAGTCAGGGGATTTTGTATTTGTTGCAAAGGCAGATGGAAAGCTCTTTGATTGTGACAAACAGATTGTTGCATAAAACAAGAGGAGGTCAAGAAATATACCAAAATGTTTCCTGGGTTATCTCCACTGTGTTGGAAATGCGGAAGAAGGGATGGCACAGTCTACCATATTTGGTGGTCTTGTACTGAGGCCACGAAATACTGGAGAAGGATTCAAAATGGCTTAAAGAGGTTACTGGGGCAAGCATGGAATGGAAACCCGAGAATTTTTATTAAGTATAAAACCAGAAACATGAGTAAATCAATATGGCGTTTGAGCCTACATATAATTGTGGCTGCAAGAATAACTTATGCACAATTTTGGAAATCTACTACCATACCGTCGGAAGAGGCCATAATTAAAAAGATCTATGAATGTGCAGAAATGGACAGAATGACGGGTTGGCTGAGGGACAAAGGAGAAATGGAACATTATCTTAGCTGGAACCTATGGTATATGTGGGTGACAAGGAGAACAGCAGGGACTTAAAATGGGGAAAGTCAAATAGCAGTTGTTAACAATGGGAACTAAAAGTGAACATGGGTATTGTAATAGATCCCTGAATTTTGTAACGAAAAGATGCGGCTTAGAGACTAAACAATGAGGATGGAAAAAAAAAAGTTGGGCTGTGAATGACTGTCAGCGCGGGGGGGGGGAGGGGGGTTGTATGTTTAAAATTGTATCTGTATTTGTATGTTTCACTCTTAAAAAAAATAAATGTATAACCAATAAAGATCACTTTAAAAAAAAAAGAAATATACCTTGTGAACAGACCACCAAATGCATTGCACTGTTTTAGGGACTGAGCCAGGAGTGGGTTCCTGCCAGTCCTAACCTCTTCTATAGAAGAGGTTCCACAAATCTACAGTGCCGTTTAGAACTGGTTCCAGTTCCACCCATCCACACATCATCAAGATGAAGAGCAAGAGAAGGAATTCTGGGAGTTGAAGTCCACAAGTCTTAAAGCTGTCAAGTTTGAACACTCCTGGGGTTTTTTTTTTTTTAGGGTTAGGGCTGCAAGGGTCTTGAACTTGACAGCTTTAACACTTGCCTGCTTCAAATGCCAAAGTTTCTGAGCCAACATTTTGGTTACTAAGCAAGAGCGTTGTTAAGTGAGTTTCACCACCTTTACAAGTTGGCCATGCCCACCCAGTCACATGGCCAGCAAGCCATTCCCACAAAACAGGCCACACCTATAGAAGAGGTCCTAAAAAAAATTGAAACCCACCACTGGTCACTGAGCCCTCCAACGCAATACTTTCCTATTGATAATTCAATGCCACACTAGTGCAATGAGAGAGAGAGAGAGAGGGAGAGAAGGGGGGGACAGGGAGAGGGAGAGAGAGAGAGAGAGATGGAAACACAAAGGTAAGTTCCTTGACACAGTTGTGATCAAAGGTGAAATTGTTGAGAGAAAAATATATCTCAGTAGAAAGGTGTATAATATGCTGTCAGATTCTAAGTTTTTTTTTAACTGATTGACACTTTCTGGAATTAGATTAGGGGCTTGCCAAGTACATATGATGTCATTGCAAACTCATTTTTATGCACTGTTCAAGTTTAATATCAAAGGGACCACATGTCCCATGTCAAATGAAGCAAGTTGAGACTTTCATAGTTAAAAAAAAAAATTCACAAGGCCAAATGCTAACTCTTAATTTCTAGCTGATATGACATAAATATCAGATATTTTATTAAAAATGCCAAAAGTAAAGGTTCCCCTCGCACATACTGTATGTGCTAGTCGTTCCCAACTCTAGGGCGCAGTACTCATCTCTGTTTCAAAGCCAAAGAGCCAGCGCTGTCTGAAGACGTCTCTGTGGTCATGTGGCCGGCATGACTAAACAGCGAAGGCACATGGAGCACTGTTACCTTCTCACCAAAGATGGTCCCTATTTTTCTACTTGCGTTTTTACGTGCTTCGAACTGCTAGGTTGGCAGAAGCTGAGACAATAACGGGAGTTCACTCTGTTATGCAGTGCTTAAGATTCGAACTGCCGACCTTTATGATCAACAAGCTCAGCATCTTAGCCACCGAGCCATCATGCCCCCTTATTTAAAAAATGCCTACTTACCCCTATATGGACATCTTCTTACTACTTTTGCTTATAATGTCACTATAATATAAGGATATAGTCTTGGATCCAGGAGATGGGAAACATTTTATCTGTTAGCATAATAAGACAAAGATTTATTGACTGGATCTAAAGCAATTAAATGAGGGGCATTTCAGAATAAATAAATAAATAATAAATAAATAAATAATAATAAATAAATAAATAAATAAATAAATAAATCAATAAATAAATAAATAAATAAATAATAATAAATACCTGAACGTTTACTTTGCCTGATTTCATTCTTAATAATCCTCACAGCATTAACAGAATTACTGTATTATTGAGTTTCAAAAATGTCAAATTAGGATTTCAACATTTTCTACAAATATTCCTTAAAAATTTTTTTCATTCATTTGTGCAAAGAAAGATGGAATAATTTGTTAATTCTTATGGTGGTGGGATATCTGCAATGGTACGTATTGCTATCAATGTAAGCAAAGTAGTATAATGTAAAATGCAGATTAAAGGGATGTTATGACTTTGGGAAATATTGTTGTAGGGTTGCAGCACCTTGAAAAAAATATCCTAAATATTGCCTGCACCTAAGCCTTCATTTGTGCTTTAGAGATGAGGGAATCTCCACTGTTTTTGCACAATTTTAGTCATAAGATCCTTTCATCACATTTCTGTATTAAGATACATACTAATCAGTGCATTTCTCCATCCACTTCACAACTAGCTAGATACCCATGCTTCACTATGAAACTATGTCATTGCGCTTGAAAATTAATGTAGAATATGTAATTCCTTAGCAGCAGAGCATGTTAATATAAGACAACTAGCAGTTGGAGCAGAGTTATTTTCAGGTGGGGAGGGAAGTAGAATGTCTAAACTCCCAGCCCGCAGGCTGGATGAGTCAGATTATGTAAGCTGTTATATCTTAATCCCTACTAGAACTATGTAAAAATCAAGCCAATTCTCTGACTGCATCTCCTTCCAAACTTTTACTGATCTTTTAAACAGTATTTTTGTACATAATTTTCTAAACACAATTTTATATTATACTTCATATTTCCTGTCTACATCATATTATAGGCATCTTTATCAATAACCTTTCATAAATCAAAATATAACTCAAGGAATGTGTTTAGTTTGAATTGACTCGATTTGTTCTTAACAATCCTTGGTAACTGGTAGCACTTGCTATATTTCTTATAGATTGGCACATAAATCTATTCTTTGCAGTTTGTTCTCCTCCTCTCTTCTTGCTTTGGTTATAATCAGAAATACTTTTTCCCCTGAAGGTTCTGTGAATATTTCCCATTAGCTGCATTTTCCAGACATACTCCTTGTATTTATGACTTCATAATTCTCAAATCTGTCACAATCAGCTCTGAAGGAGCGTGGCAGGGTGTAATGAAATAATTTCAAGAGAATGTTGCAACCCAGCAGCAATCTGCTTTTCTCTCCCACCAGATGCAGAATGAATAATATTTTGGGACATGTACTTATAAATCAGTGCACCCTTTAATTAAGCAGCACATTTGACTACAGAAGAATTAATTAGCAATTTGTGGCATCAGCCATGGCCTATTATCAAAATGCCTGTAATGCAATCAAATGCAATTGCTGGGGTGCCTTTAAGAGCTAACTATGAGCGAGTTGCTTTAGTTTAGATTTTGGAGTTTCTTCTAACACACTCAAAACACAATCTACATTTAGCATTTTTGCTTGTTTTCTTTTATTGTTTAAATCAAACACACACACAGACACATCAACATACATACATACATATATACGTGTTTGTGTGTGTGTGTGTGTGTGTGTTGTATTTGTGCTGATAAATACAAATGTAACAAAGGCAACAGTAACACAAATGTAACAAAGGCAACAGTAAAAATATTGGGTTTCTGTCTGGATGGTCTCTTATGACGAGCTGATGGACAGAGAATGGAAGCAGTGAACTTCCTCCCATATTTGGGCATACCAGGGGTTGTGACTTTAAATGTGTGTGTGTGTGTGTGTGTGTGTGTGTGAACTGGTTGGCTTACTGAAATTTGGTAAGCTAGTGGTTAAATGGCCTTGCCTTTGAGAAGGAGTTATAGTGGATGGCTTTTCAGTTTCCTACATAAAATAGTGATTCAAGATATGCTCCAGCTGAAGATGAAGGCAAGGCAGACAATTCACTGCCAACATAGCCCATAGAAGCTTTCTGCCTTTATCTCAGGTTAGATAGCTGAAACAATAAAATCTTTCCTAGGACTGGTAGATATTACAGCTGATTTATACTATACTGTCCCACTGGTGCTGTTAGTGGTCAGATCTCAAAACAAGAATTAAGGTGGATCAGATGGATTACAGAATGCCAAAAGATTTTCAAAAATTTAAAAGATGCTTCGAGGCATAGCTTTAAAAGACTTAAGTCTGATTATTACAAAGTTATTTTCTGATGCAGAGATACATGTAGGGTTAGGAGATACATGTAGGAGAGTGGAGAGCCTACAGTGGTCTATCTTTCCAAGAGGAATTTATCACACCAGTTTTGTGACCCTTAGATTGGTTATAGTAAGTTTTGAAGTACAAGCTAATATACTGGTTTTAACTTATAAAGCACCAACTGGATTGGAATCTGGGAAAAGCTACTAATTTAACAAATCAGGTCAATCAAACTAAACCTGTTCCTTGAGTTATATTTGATTTATGAAAAGTTATTGATAAAGATGTAATATGTTTATAGATAGGAAAATATGAACTAAAATCATGTTTAGAGAATTACATAAAAAGTACTGTTTTGAATTATTTTGGAAGTATGGAACAATGGATTTCTAAATGATAACTTGCACCTTAAAATAGAATGGATCAAACTGGTTCATATCAGTAGATAGAATCCTAATCTCAATACAACTCAGTTCCCAAGTAATTTTTATTTTGACAATTAATTGCATTAAAAACCACAATCGCTTTTTAAATTAGGGATGAAAATCAGAATTTGAGAAATATGCCATTATTTTTATGGAATTGATTTTAGCAAAATTTATTATAATTTTGATGCAGTATCAGATTATGTAAAAATCAGGCCATATTCCTGTATCATATCTCCTTCGAAGCTTTTCACTTTACATCACTTCTGTTAGGGGGAAGAAAGGCTAGGAGACACTGTTTTTTAGTCACTGTCAAAATTTTATGGAACATCTTCCCTTTACATCTAGCGAGATTCCTATTTAGCATGTATTTTTAGTTTGTCCATATAGAATAGCATGATATGAATATGGTGAAAGACTCCCCTCTACCAACCATTTTTCCATTATGAACAACAATGAATATAGACAAAAAATTAAAATGGGTTGCAATTATCCTGGCTTTACAAGCTTTTGGCATTCAGGGTGTTTTTTTTTAAAAATTACATGAGTCATTTAAAAGTGCAATCCCTATTTTGTAATGGGAATTGTTGAAATCCTACAGCCACATTTATTGGTATGAAGAAACCTGTCTCACACTGAATGAAAGAGAATGATGGAGTACTATGTATATGGTTTATTGCTTTTCCTGTTATTCTATGATAGGATAACGTGCAGCTCTTAGTTTGAAGGTACAATAAATCTATGCCTTTGCAAAGCTAGGGAAGTACAATCACCAATCTAGGTATTATGTATTTATTTTTTAGTTTCCAGTATATTCAATCCACAGAGTTGCAGAAGTATGCAAAATAATAAGGTGGAGGGAGGCACATGTTGAAATATTATTCATCCTATTCATCAGGTTTTGGAGTATTTGGTGCAAACAAAAGTCTCTGCATTTTCATTTTGAGTGGATTATATAGCAAATGCATTATCAGTGCTGCATCACATAATGGTCTTGCAATGCTGCAGTTAAAACATTTGGCTTCCAGTGGATTTCATCGCAGATGGGTTCTATTTATATCGCACAACAGGCTTATTGTAAAAGCTTTCTTTGGAAAAGTGGGATTAAAAGCAGGGGTGGAATTCAGCTGGTTTGCACAATTCAGGTGAACCGATAGTTCTGGCGATCAGTTGGCCTCACCCACCCACCCATGGAGAGATGGGTTCCTATGGGTTGTGGACCGGTTCGTTTGAATAGGTAGTAACTCAGCCTGCCATGCCCCTGAACCAGTTCTTTTGGCAGCGCCATCTTCTTTGTTGCTTATACATATGTGCAGAAGCATTGTTTTTAGTACTACGCACATGCGCAGCGTGTTCCTGAGCGAACCGGCAGTAGGAGCAGCCAGAACCCACCCCTGCATCCATGCTCTATTCCAGCGAATGCTGGCTGGGGAATTCTGAGAGTTGAAGTCCGGACATCTTCAAGTTGCCAAGGTTGAGAAACACTGCTCTATTCTGTCCTATATTCCTATGTTTGAACCCCAGCTAATCGGCATGGCAGAGCAGATTACCATGCCTCAGCTATTTACTCACCGGGGCTGCAGGAAAAGGTAAAATTAGTGCTGGCTTCAAATGCAGTGCAGCCCGCGCAAAGCGAACCAGTTGTTACACCGGTTGAATCCCACCACTGATTAAAAGCAACAGTAAGGGACAAGTTACAAATGGAAAGCTGTACTTTCAAAAAAAAAAAATTCAACAGGAAGGCTTGCCCACTATTAGCTAGATATAATAGGGCATGTAATCTGGATGGAATGCAGATAGGTGATTTTATTCAGAAAAAAAATAGGTTATTAATTTAAAAAAAAGTTCATGCCCTGTCATTTTTGGCATCCTGTTTATGGAACTGTTGTCATTTGTTTACTAGAATAACCAACTGCTAATGCTGAACAATATTTGTGTTAGAGCAGGGGTGTCAAACTCACATCATCATGATGGTGTCATGTGATGTATTGTGATTTCCCCCCCCTCCCTTTGCCAAACTGGGCATGGCCAGTGTGTGATGCATCTGACCTGTGGGCCGGGAATTTGACACCCCTGTATTAGAGGATGTGGGGGGGGGGGTCACAGAAGCAATGTCCTTTGTCAAAAAAACTTTGTGTGTTTCCTCTAACTCCAAAGTTTTAGAATTTTATTACTCGTTTCTATGGAAAGTGGTAGATAGACATCCTAAAGAAGCCAGCACATGGGCTGATGAAGTTGTGGGATGAGAAAATGGACTATTTTGCTAAGGTCTTATTTTGCTCTTGGGATGAAGGAATGTTTTGTTTGTTTATTATTATTATACTTGTATAATATGTGATCAAGCCATTGAAGTTTGATGCTCTAAGAAGCATTCAGAATGGATTGCATGGATTTTCTAGTAGGTGCAATATGAGCAACAGTATATTGATGTGCAAGGTTGTCTCTCGATCGTAGATCCTAGCTTGCTCAAATGCAATTAATCTGATTTTCTGCTAAGTATCAGAAATATTTAGTTAAACGGAAACATTTGGTGAAGAATAACAGTGCGATGAGATTCTGAATGTGGGACACTTTCTGAGAGTGTCAAAAGCAAAGCTTGGGAAAACTGTACACAGAGGGTAAAGAAAGAAGTGAAAGAAACTGGAGTGAAAATAGAATAATTTATTTGTGCAGATTTAACCTCTGCTGTTTATTGAATGTTAACAATTTTTATTATTGTTTTATTGTTTTCTTTTTTTTTAGAAATCTTACTATGTTATAGTATGCTACCCTGAAGACCATTGCATCATTTTCTCAGGAGAAAATCCTAAAACACACAGCCAAAAATAACAGAAGAAATGGGACAAGTTCTTTCTCTTTCCCTCCATCCAAAGATCAAGTCACAATACAAACATGGGCATCAGACAGCAGCTCCTAAGAAGATACTCAGCTTTGGAAATAGTCCTGCTTCTCAGTGCAAGTATTACATTTATGGCATTTATAAAAAGGAAATGTTTGCTCAAGGCCATTTACTTTTTTAGTTTGCACTGGGATGTGACAGCCATCACAGCTGCAAGACAGACAGATGCTCATGTTTGAGCTGAGCCTTCTTTTCTGCTTTGTTTTATTTATTCCACCCAGCATAGATCAATCCAAGGAAAATATGGAGATAGGACATGGGATCTCGTTTAAGGCAATTTCAGCAAAATGCAGGTAGATATTTAATTCACTTTTCACATCAACATATTTAGCTGATTGCTGGAAAGAATCCAAATTCCCTTGAGGAAATAAGTTTTAAAATAAGCTACACTTGCAACACTTTGAAGGGAAAGTTTTCCCTTATAAGTATTTATATGGTTGGATATATTTATTATTATATTGTTGTTTTTTCCTGGCTTTCACAGTTGCTTGTTTGTTTCCTTTATATCTTTTCTCTCTCTCTAGAGGATGGAGTGTTTTATTATTTAATAGTAAAGCATCAGCCCTTATGAACTGCAGCAGAAAAATGATGATAAATAAAAAATAGATGGATAGATAGATAGATAGATAGATAGATAGATAGATAGGAAGGAAGGAAGGAAGGAATATATAAAGAGACATACACATACATACACAACATGCACATATAAATTCTGGAGAAGGAAAAAGAAGAAGCTTCTATTTTGGCAAAGTCCAGCTGTCTAAGAATCTTAGCTTTGCTTTTAATTATTTCATTTATTAGATCTTTTAAAATCCTGCTTTTATTATTTTTATGAGTAGCTCAAGGTGACAAAATATATCTGTCCTCCTTCAGTTTTTTCCCCACAATAACAATTCTGTGTGTGTATGTGTGTGTGTGTATGTGTGTGAGAGAGAGAGAGAGAGAGAGAGGGAGGGAGGGAGAGAGAGAGAGAGAGCGACTGGCCCAAAGTCACCCAACTGGCTTTTTACGCCTAAGGCAGAGTATAGAGTTATGAAGATGACCAGCGGATGGTAAATTATGCAAAACAGTAGCCATTGCAAATTTCCTAATTTGCAAATTAGTACCAACAACAGGATAAAGCTGCTTAGGAAAAATCCTATCAATATCCAATATCTATGCATTTATACAAGTTACAGAATTCAACGAAAGCATAGCATGTACAAGTTGCAATTATGCATTAAGAGATTTATATGTCAATTTAGCCTAATACTTGTACTCCATTGCATTTGTGCAGAAAAAGAACAAATAAATCCTTGTGTAGCTGGAGATGCAACCGACATATTTCCTCATTAAAACATACGCCTTTGCAATATCCTAAAATTACTGTTTTCTGGGGAAAAATAATTACATATATTAATTCCATTTTTAGACAAAGTTTAATATTTTCAGATGCATATATTTTTTTTGTACTGCATATCTACCATATGGGAAATGACAGCTGGAAAATTCTCTGTACCCTAATTATTGGCGAGAAATTGTTTCTTCAACGTTGGAAATACAAATTTATGATGTTACTGTAATTATCCAATGGATTGAAGATAGATTCTTTTATTCCTTTTCATATATAAAACAGTCCATGAAAATGCTAGTTTTTATTGTTGCACTTGGTGTATACTAAATCCACAATCAGATAAATGCTTTTATCATCAAAATGTTTTTGTTATTTATCGTTTTGTCATTTATCTTATTCTTTTCTGCTTCCAAGGCATTAACAATAGCAAAAAGATGGGAGTTCCATTTGAGCCTTTAAAGTGTCTGTAAAAAAATAGAGATGTATGTGTAAAATATTCTGAAAACCTGACTTAACCCAAGTCCCACTAATAAAAGTTCTCCTAATAGACTGAATAGGTCAGAAACTAGTTTCTGAACTAGCTTTTCTTGAAATGAGTATCCTGGATTTTTTTTAAACACAACCTTATTTTTGATTCAGTAATAGTGAATCATCTGTTGTGTAAGCTCAGATAAGGGGCAAAGAATTTAAATGTTAGCTTTTAAAAAATCTTCTCCTTACTTTCACACTATAAAAAACACTATGCAACCCAACATTTTAACAAATGTTAAATGCTAGATATATGTTGTAATATAGTTCCTTGTGCAGGTGTGTGTCCTCCATGGCCTAGTTCATACTAGGGCTTGCAGAGCCACGCTGAATCACACAGGAGACAACTGGCTCCTAGAAAGCCATAACATCTTGATAATGCATAACATAACATCCTGAGATGTGCCCTACCAATGACGTCCAGGATTTGACCATATATAGACAGAACTTCCCTGAGCAGTAGATTAGAAATTGTACTTTTACAGGCTGTTTTTAACCACATGCTATTGCTCCTCCTGCCTTTGTTCTATCCCAATAAAAGGGGCTCTCAGACTCTCATCTGGGTCGCTCCATCCCGAGAAAGTTCGTGTCCTGTCTTTTCTCAACATTGGCCTCATGGGCGACCCACGGGAACATCACATTTGGTAGCAGAGGATGGTTACTTCACATTTGGTGACCCCGACGTGATTGATGGACGTGATTGACATAACCGACGTGATTGACGTGATAGATGTGATGCGACGTGATTGACATGACCGACGTGATAGATGCGACGTGATAGACGTGATGCGACGTGATCGACGTGATAGACGTGATTGACATGACCGACGTGATAGATGCGACGTGATGACCTGTGTCGCCAGCCTTTCACTCATCCCCGACTTGGCAAAGTCTCGCAACCAGGGCCAGCCGTTAGCGAACGGAGCACCCTCCCAAATCGTGAGTATGGGCTCAGGCTTCTCGAAGGCTCAGACTGCACACCTGCAGGAGCTTCGGGATCTCCCCAAATTCTCCATTGCAATCTCTCAAGCAGCAGTTCGCTTGCTTCCCATTCCCCCGAAAAAACATTTCCTCTCTCTATTGGCTTACATCTATGAGAATTGTCCCATTTACCCTGAGAAGGGCTCTCTTAAAGTAACCTCGAGCCCTGCCGGAAGTTCTCACTACTTGGAGACTTCTTGTAAGATGCCTTCAAATTCATGAGGAAGATATGCAGGGGGCTGCTTTTAAGCCCTCGGCAACATCTCCCCCGCGCTACGAAGAGGAAAGAGATATCCCACAGCCTTTATAACACCCCTGTGTTTTGCTATAAAAGAGAAATCTGGTAAATGGCGTTTTTTGCATGATTTGCAGGCTGTAATAAAATTCTCAAACCCATGGGAGCGCTGCAGTGCGGCCTCCCCAATCCAAATTTGATCCCCAAGAATGTGATCTCATGAAACTTGTACACTATTTCTCAGACACCCGCCCTTTTTGCAGCCCTAATTACAAAAGCCCTTCCGCTCCAGTGGAAGCCTCCTTCAACAGCTTTTCCTATCAAAGACGCTATAACTTTCTTTGCTGATTGGAGCAAACATCGGGGAGCATGTGCCTGGCAGGAGGATGGTACATGGCACACCCAGATCACAGAGCCACAAAAATCTGCTCAAAGAGATGAATTGGCCACTTCCATCTTGGCCTTTCAGTTATTTGATACAAACAACCGTTTAACTTAATTCTTGATAGTCTTTATGTGACTCAGATTATAACCTCTTTGTATGAGTCTTATCTCTCTTCTTCTATTGATTCACAACTTTTGTCTCTGTTTCTCACTTTACAAGGTCTTGTCTCCTCTCGCTGTCATTTTTTCCATGTCTCCCATATCTGAAGTCATCAGCCTTTCCCTGGGCCTCTCCAGGAGGGCAATGATGTTGCTGACGCTGTGGCATCAGCCCCCCCACCCCATGTCAATGTTTGTTCTGCTATCACACCTTGGGATAGCCACTCTTACTTTCACCAGAATAAAAAGCGCTCATAAAACAATTTGGCCTTACGTCGGCGGAGGCATCAGCAATTATTCAACAATGCCCTACCTGTAGCCAGCAGGCAACACTCTCCCTATGGGAGTTAAACCCCAGGGGGACAGAGTGTTGCCAAATTTGGCAAATGGATGTTACCCAATATCCTCCATTTGCCCCTTGGAAATATTTGCATGTTTCCATTGATACGTATTCAGGCTACATTAAGGCATCCCCCCAAAGGGGTGAAGCCACCAAACATGTTATTAATCATTGTATTCGGATCTTTGCATCGCTGGGACGCCCAAAAGAATTAAAAACAGACAAGGTGCAGCCTTTGCTGCCTTTTGTAACCAATGGGGCATTGGCATGAATTTGGCATTCCTTATAACAGCCAGGGTCAGGCCTTGGCTGAGCGCGCCAACCAGACATTAAAACATGCCCTGGACAGATATATTGGCAATAGGGGGAAATGCCCCCTGGCCTCCCAGCAGTGCAACACACCGGCAGCCCACCATCCTCGGCAGCGACTCGTCATTTTGCAGCTCCACCTACTGCAGACACCTCCCGTCCACCTGTCTGCTATCACTGCTTGCCTGACTTGAACCTGCTGACCGATTACCTGGGAAAGGAACTACGCTGCAACCCAACTAAAAGACAAAGTTCTTTGGATTCCAGGACAGCATGTAAGACCATATTTGCCAAAACCACCTATACAACCACCTACACAACCACAGAAGCAGCCTGACCATGACCAACCAACAGGAATCACAGCTTGAGGCTGTCTCTGTCTCTGACCTGGAAAACAGAGCAGAGCACCCTTCACCATACACTCCCCCGACCGGCTGCTCCGTCTTTCGCCGCAGATCCCCCTACTATGTGTTTGGTTGAATGCTACCTGTTGTCATTATTTGAACCAGTCCGGACAAATTGAAACCAGTGTGGACATATTACATGATACCGTTCAAACAGTTGGACAAACATACAAGGCCTCGGACTCCTGGTGGGATTGGATGACCTCTTGGTTACCAAATTTTAGCTGGTTGGGAAATGTTTCCAAAACTGCTACAACCCTTGTTGCTTTACTGATACTGTTGTGTTGCTGTATTCAATGTGTACCCTCTTTATTAACTATGTGTAAGAATATACTCTCTAGCTTGGCTCCACAGAAGAATATTTACATTGTCAACCACATGAAGTTACATGAACAGTCAACCCCCTTCATGGGGAAAGATCCCTTCCGCATGCCCAGCGATGAAGAGGGAGACGCTGCCTTTTAAAACAAAAACATTCCGGGTGTGTGTGTGCAGGGTAGCTTCTGCTGTCTGAAACACACATACACAGGGATGCAAAAACTCGCACCAGAAACATCTTTCCGCCTAAACGGCCAGGACTCATTATGCAGCCTCATGTAACATGAACTATGTGAGCCAGCTACTCCCACACATGCCCTTTCCCTCCCAATGCCATGCAGCTTGTAACCTTCTATTCCCCCTTTGCCCACCCTTTGCCATGATGTGATTTTCTATTGGTTATTTGTAGAATGCTGTGATCAGCCCTGTCAGATGAAGAGGGAAAGTCTTGTTGACAAAAGAAAATAAAAAGTAGGAGATGTTGTAATATAGTTCCTTGTGCAGGTGTGTGTCCTCCATGGCCTAGTTCATACTAGGGCTTGCAGAGCCACGCTGAATCACACAGGAGACAACTGGCTCCGAGAAAGCCATAACATCTTGATAATGCATAACATAACATCCTGAGATGTGCCCTACCAATGACGTCCAGGATTTGACCATATATAGACAGAACTTCCCTGAGCAGTAGATTAGAAGTTGTACTTTTACAGGCTGTTTTTAACCACATGCTATTGCTCCTCCTGCCTTTGTTCTATCCCAATAAAAGGGGCTCTCAGACTCTCATCTGGGTCGCTCCATCTCGAGAAAGTTCGTGTCCTGTCTTTTCTCAACATTGGCCTCATGGGCGAACAGCGGAAACTTCACAGATATAGGAAGGATATTATGTTAGGCAATGTCTATAATTTTTGTTGGGGGAGGGGATGCTATTTATTTATTTTTTATTAGATTTTTATCCCAACTTTTATCACCTTACGACAGGATCAATACTAATTTCTGTCTCCTATTTTTCCCAGAACAGCAATTCTGGTTGGGCTGGATTGGGAAAGTAACTGGCTAAAATCACCCAGTAACTCTCCATGGCCTAAGGATGGACTTGAATGCATGGTCTCAAGGTTTCTTCCCAAGTGATGGAAGCTTTCATTCATAATGTGGATGTTTAATGTGTGAACATCTGCTGAGAAGAACCTTTTTATATTTCTTGATCATATGGCAATTTGATATATAAAACTGTAGGCCTGTAGATATTAAGTCTATAGACAGTTGGCATGCACATGCCATCATTACTCAGCTAGCCATGCCTCAGGATTGATGATAGTCCAGATCTGACATGGTTAATAGGAAGACTTGACTGAACTTCTTAAGGCAGCTCACACACTCCCAATCATTATTTTGAAGCCAATAAAGCCCAAAATCTTCTACTATACTGATATTGTAGCACTCTTGATTTAATGAGGGTAATTGGGACCAGAATTTCCACTGTTAAATCATAAAGTGTGAAGACCCATGATCACATTGCTTAGCAATGACAATCCCAGCAGTTGCCATCATTAAATGAGGATCATGGATTATTAAGTGAGGATCTCACATGAATGCAACTAGCAAATTCCTACCAGCTTCCAACAAGCAAAGCTAATAGGATTGCAGGCAGGAAGTTGCAAGTCTGTCCAAGCTTTTTCTTAGGTGACATACAAGCAGGTGGTAAGCAGGTAAGTGTGGGAGGTAGAGGATGATTGCTACAACCCAGCATGAGTATGGTCTGGTAGGAGAGTACCATGAAGAGTGACTTGTAGGTGGGTGGGGACATGCTATGGAGTATGAGATCTTCAGAATCTTGTATTCTGTAAGCAGGACTGTAGCAGTGCTTCTTCAGAAAATTGCGGGGAGGGGTTCTCCTTTAGAAAAAGGCAAACATGATTAGGAGCAACTGGTGATTCTATGTTGTGGCCCATCAGCTGCCAGCAGAGCTGGCGACAGTCTCAAATGATGATGAGGTTGGGGAGGAACTTGGACCAATGCTGGAGTCTGAGGGAGGCCCTGATGGATGCTCTGTATTGGATGCAGAGATAGAGCCAGGCCCATCCGCTATTCCCCAGCCATTGGAGAGACAGCTGCCTTTGGAGGCTGATATGAGTGAGGAGGTAGAACAGCTGGGCCCTGTTCCAGATACACATATGCGCAGAGCAGTTAGAAGAGGTGAGCAACGGAGGACAAAGATTTGGCTCGGGAAGCAAAGCACACATGGACGCTAAATGGCCCCTCTCTGGCTGGGGAATAATAGAAAGAAAGGGGAATGGTTGTCATAGGAGACAACAATTCATATTTCTGAAGATTTTGCTCACTGTATTTCGTGCCACAAAGGCTATTTGCGAGAACCTAATTTGCAGCCTTTCGGTTGGGAGCTCACAGCCTTGCAATTATCGCAAGGAACTGATAAGGGCTGTACTGCAGTTAGCTCCTTGGAGGACTATTGCCTGGACTTTCTGGTGGGTAAATGCAATTCACAAGAGGTAAATAAGAGAGGTTTTCGAGACAAGGTTTCTGTTTCTTGCTTCTGCTAAGGCTGGGTCAGAACACTTTACCAGCTGATTCTACATTGACTTTGCTTGTGGGAAGGCAGCAGGTCATTAACTGAGGACTACTTGTAGTTGATTATGAGATGGGTGTGTGAACTTATTTTCATCTCTCCAGTGCTTTGCAGTTATTCCCGCTTCCTATGTTTCTATTAAATCACAAAAATGAAAGCATTTATGAAGTAGAAATTGTAGTCTAAGATTGCCTTTAAACTTCTTGTTATTTATTTTGTTTTCAGTCTCTTAAGTGAACAATTTTTAAAAAGATGAAATAAAATCATGTAAATTAATTATACTAAAGCAGTTGACTAAAACAGTAAAAATGCATGCAACAGCATTAAAAGATCACCACTGTAAAATTAATAACCCTAGCAATAAAAAAGGGAGGGAAACAAGCTAAGAAAAACAAAAATACCATGAGAACTATGATGGTATTGGCCAGTTTTCTTTTTGTTCCTTTGCTGGGGAAAAAAAGATCAATGCAAATGTTGATGAGCCATGTACATAAACAATCCATTACTCCCAATCAACTATGGATTTCTTCCTATCATGTTGCTACCTTCCTACCATAATTGCTTTAGACAGCTCCCATGCCCCCAAATCTATAGTTCTTGATAATTTAATAGATACTGGAGATGTTGCCAAGAGGAATATAATGCATTCCTATCATACTGTGATTGATAGTGAGCCTTGTCAAAATTCTTGTAGTTATTAGCCTAAAATATAGTAACATTTCAGCTCCTGATTTGTGTTTCCAAAAGCAGGGTGATCATAACCTATTACATGTAGTCCTCACCTTATGACCATTCTAAAGCTTGCCTATTTCAGTCCCAAGTTGTGATAGTCATTAAATGAGGTGACCATGTGATTGCCTTGGTTAAAGACACCCCCCCACTTCTCTAATTCAGCTTGTCCTAGCCTCCAAGACCTCATTCACCCACTGAAGCATTCTGTGCGTTGCTATCCCTATCCTTCAGGGTCCCCACAACCCTTGTGCATGTCTTCCTACACCACCACCTCTTCCCAGGGGTGGGTTCCAGCAGTCACTACTGCTGGTTCACTCATGGGCATGCCTGCACAGTGCAATAAAATTGTTTTGCACATGCGCAGAAGCAAAAAACAAGATAGCAGTGCCTATGGCGCCACCCGGAGAACCGGTTTGGGGGCATGGCAGACCTGGGTCGCTGCCGGTTCCAGCGACCCAGGCCACCAAACCACTATCACTTCGGCCGAACTGGTCCGAACCGGTAGGAACCCACCACTGCCTCTTCCCCATGTCCCATCACTATGCACTTACCTCTGGAAACCCTCTAAAGTTCTGGAGCTCATGTCGGGTAAAGAGGGAATACTGCTGCCCCCCCTTAGCATCCTGTGGTGGCCTGGCAGGAGTCGGTGGAGCTGCCGCCAGACTCCGACGGTGAGGGGTCTTATGAGTTGGCCTTGGAAGAGGTGGAGGACCCTGAACAAGGTGTTAGGGCTCGGCCAGAGCTGTTACAGCCGCTGCCAGACTCCGACAGTACGGGGGCTGGTGGGTCGGTCTTGGAGAGTATGGAGAACCCTGGACAGGGTGTTAGGGCTCGGCCGGAGCTGTTAGAGCTACCACCAAACTCTGCCAGCACGGGGGCTGGTGGGTCGGCCTTGGAGAGGGTGGAGGACCCTGGACGGGGTGTCACCACCGCGCAGGGTGGGAGGAGACGTGATGGCCACTGGATACCTGGGGAGCATTGGATCAAGGTGAATGTTCCTGCAGGTATTTGGGAATCACGAAGGAGGAAACACAGGAAATGAGTGTGGGCCATTTTATGGACAATCCATTCCAACCGCATCCAGACTGTCAGACCCAGGGGAAGGGCCCTTCGGTGGAGGATAGTGTTGTGGCTTGGTAGGAGCCTTTGGAGCTGCTATCAATGAGTGGTTTCAGGATGCTCCCGGGAGAAGATAACAAGCAGCTGGGGCTCGTTAAGGCTCTTCTCCTGTGGATAAAGGACTGATGGTACCATGCCTTAGTTGCAGTAGTCAATGTCGTTTGTTTGTTCGTGAGTTCAGTTCCATTCCTGTTCAAGTTCGTGTTCATGATTCAAAGAGGCACTTGGATAAGTGATTTGCTTTCTGTAAACCTGGATTGCTGTAAGAGTTTTGTTTTTGCATTTGCTGTTTAACTTTTTGCCAGAGACTTTATCTATGTTTATTTTGGGCTCGCAGCCAGCTTGAGCTGGGACTGATAAAGATATTTCCTTTGAAGCTCTGTCTGGCTGTCGTTTTTGAACGAGCAAAGAGGGGGGTCAGAACAGCATCCTAAACCATGTGGTTCCATCCTAGAAGTGGGCATCATTTTCAGAGTAGGCATAATGAATGAAAATAACATCAATTTTATCAACTACTTTCAACTTTTTACAAAGAAGTGTTACTAGCTTCTATTCACTAATTAATCTCTAACCACTGTGTAACTTCAGAAGTAGCCACTGCAACTTAATAAACCATAATACAAAATTGCATGTAGTACCAAAAAGCTCTTTACATAAACCAAACTTTTTAAAAATGTGTTAACATTTTAAATAACCACTACGGTTGTATCATGTTTTACAGGTAGATGGCTCAAAATGATATCTGGAAACCAATTTGTGTTTTACAGTGTTAAGTACATGGAAATCTTTACCTGATTTCCCCTATATTGTGATAACCTAAAATCTGAAATTTGGAAGGGAAAAAAACTTGCATTATATGCTGTACTCATTTAATTTTGAACAGGAGGATGACTTTCAGTGATGCACAGAAACGGTCAATGGGATCTCCGGAAGACAATAGAACCAAATCAACCAGATTTGGCCAGTCAGTGTCAGAGGCAGATGGATTGGCGACTGATAGACTTCCTTCTCCTATCTCTAAATACAAATATTATTTTGGCTATAATTAATGAAGGGGTCTAATTGTCCAGCATCTTTGCCTCAGGAAACTATGCTGGTTCTCCATAAGTGTTTTAGCTAGCATTCATAATGATTCATTGCTATTGCTACCGCAAAGTCTTGTGATGTTTCCCTTGGAGATCTCTTTGCTTCACCTCATAGTACCAGTTTCCATCAGTTGTTGACCTTATCGTAATAGAATCTGCTCATTAAGTTTGAATATCATAGGAAGACTTGCTGAGAGACTTCATCCTTCTGAATTCTTGGGGATGTTTGGCCAAGGCAGCAGACCTTCTCACTGCAGCTCCCACTTATGCAATTAAGTCCCTTGACCTGATCGTATGGGAAGCTTTCACCCTCTTAGCTTTCCAAGTGCATTAAAACAGTTTTAATGTTCTGTTGTTTTGGTCCAAATAATAGATGACATCACGGTGTCATTAAAAGAAATTTAAAGTGTGTTGTGAGGTGTGTTTTTATTTATTTGTTTCTCTGCTGTTCGTACTCCCAAGTCCTTGGGGATTGAGGCTGTCTGCTCTTTAGCTAGAAATTGCAACAAATAATTTCAAAACGAGGGGTCCTTGGTGCTCTCTGAGCTTGCTTGATTTCTTGCAGATATTTCACTACTTCAGGGTGCACCAAGGACCCCTCGTTTCAACCCTCTGCTACAAACATTCTCATTTATTATTATTATTATTTTTAAAAGGAAACTTGGTTATGAAATGGCATTTCCTTTCAAATCTTATTCAAGGCTTCCAACCATAATAAGGAAAGCAATCCTTATGAAAAGTGCTGGCACTGTTTTTGAAATGAAAAATGGAGGACAGTGCTGGCACTGTTTTTATACTGTTAATTTTGATTGCAGAGTGGAAAAGATACTTAGAAGGCATTAGCTGTTATGACATAGTTCAGGCACAAGGACCAGAATTCTTTCTGTACAACCACTCTGTAATTTCACCATGATTGGAATAATTTTGCATAGATTTTTAATGTTATCATCTATCCTTAATACTTCAATATTATTCTGTTTGGATCATTTCTGATAACAAATATTAAGGCTGCCCTATGGTGTCCTGACCTGATATACATTAAAAAAAAGATCAAGATTATTCTGATGTCTGTGTGTATAAGTGTGGGTAAGTACGTGTGTGCATCTTGCGTGTAACACAGACGGTGGTTCACTATTTATTGTATGCAATATGCTAGGAAGTTATAATATATTTTCTCTCAGGCTCTCACAAGATTACTTTTTCTGGCTGCATGCCTTGAAGGCTAAACTTCTTAAACATGTTAATTTTTTTATACTTTTCTTAGCGATAAGCTATTTACCAGTGTAATTATATTTCTGTGTTGATTTTAGATGGGGAGGAGGTGGTAGGGGAAAGGATGAAATACCTTCAATCAGTAGCTTTTTAGTGGTCACTTTCTCCACTTCCTACCAAGCCTATTGAAAGTACTGTAGAAACAGCATCCATTATTAACAGATAAATGTTTTATTAAAGATATCAAGACCATGAAGATTTGTAACTTTAATAAAGCATTTTTTTATTTTAAGTCTATAACATTATAAGTTGAACAACTGGGGATATCTTTTAAAGGATTGTAGTCAGGCATAGCCTCAGAAAATTGATAATTTTGCTTGTCTTGGGAAAATTTAACTGAGCTTAAGAACACATTGATAAAGCATTTTTTTTTAAAAAAGTTTTGAGTTCAGAGAAAGGTCTTGCTTTTTATAGTCATGCTTATACATTAGCAGATACAATTAAACAATGGGTTAATTACTTATAGCTATGCTTGCACATTAGCAGATACAATTAAACAATGGAAAGATTCAAAGGGTGGTATTCATTTAATTTACTTATAGAAATAATTTGCAGCAAGCTCATTGTGAATTGGAATCTATTTCTGAAATTGGATCTCACAAAATTTATTAAGCACACTTCCAATATTCTAGTAGGAATGTTAATTATCCAAGTATTGTCTCCAAAGACTGTGGAAAGTTCTGTGTGTCAGGATTTCAAGTAATACTCCCAATGAAAGAAGACGCCAAGGCTTCAGTTTCCTCAAAGTTTCATTTTATTAGAGATGTTATATTGGCACATCTGGGAAAACCTGAATCTGAAAGATTTCCCCACCAGAAACAAAGTTCAAGTCCCTGCCCAGCATCCACATGTCCATCACATGGTCCAATCAAGCGTCCCAACTGCAGATGCCTCTCAGTCACACCACTCCAGGTGCAGGGCAAGATGTTCTGGAGTCACAGAGAAAGGAATGTTATTTTGACTATATCTACCCCATGTCAGGGCTGTAGTTATGTTCCTTTTAGGACCTTTGGCCTGCCACACTTTCCATTATTTCACTATGCTGTTTCATTAGTGTAGTAATTGGGAGGGAATAGACAGGAGTAGAATGGTGTAGAAGCCAATGAAGCCAAAAGCAAACCAACCCCTAAAATGGACAATGGACTGTCAAAAAGCCTTTGAGAAATTAAAACGGCTCTTTGCCCAAGAGTCCATACTGCAACACCCCGACCCCAAGCAACCATTCATAATCCAGATGGATGCCAGTGATGTAGCAATAGCTGCAGTGCTACTACAAAAGAATAGAGAGGGCCACCTCTTGCCATGCACTTACATCTCCAAGAAACTCACCACTACTGAAAGGAGGTGGGACATTTGGGAGAAAGAGGCGTTTGTGATCAGGTGGAGCCTGCTCACGTGGAGACATCTCTTGGAAGGGGGAGATATGCTGTTCGAGGTCTGGATTGATCATAAAAACCTCGAAGCTATCCACGCCCATCGAAGATTATCTCCCAAACAAGTTCGCTGGGCACAATACTTCCAAAGGTTCAAATTCAACATTAAACACATCCCCACAAGGAAAAACTTGTTGGCGGATGCTTTGTCGAGAAAGCTGCAATACGACAGTAAGAAGGAAGAAGTTGTCCAACCCATCATTTCTTCCTCCTATCAACAGGTGGCCCGGGTCATCACCCGAAGCCAAGATAAGCTGATGACAGAGTTCAAAGCAGCACTCCCGGCAGACCCGTGGTTCAACAATAACAAGGACATCCTACAATGAGCGGTGGTTTAGCCTGGAAGGGGTCCAAACTGTACGTCCCTGCGGAATTGAGGCTGGAAGTCCTACAGCAAAGCCATGATGTAAAACTAGGTGACCACTTTGGATTCCTAAAAACGCTCCACCTTGCCAGGTGTCAATTTTGATGGCCAAGGATGAAATCGGAAGTGGAAAATTATGTAAAAAGCTGTGCTACTTGCGCAACAGTGAAAACACGACCAGGGAAGCTCCCTGGGCTACTACAACGAGTAGCTAGCCCTAGCTGACCATGGGAAGAGATTGCAATGGACTTCATCGTCAAACTCCCAGACAGCAGTGGAAATAGAGTAATCTGGACAGTTATTGATTTGTTTTCCAAGCAGGCACATTTCATTGCTTGCTCAGGGCTGCTGTCCACAAAGAAATTAGTGAAAATGTTTGTGAAACACATTTATTTCCTGCATGGGGTGCCCAAGACGATCATTTCAGACTGCAGAGTTCAGTTCACTGCCAAGTTCTGGAGAGAATTCCATCGGGTCCACAGAAGGACTCAGCTCAGCGTTTCATTCCAGCACGAACGGCGCTGTGGACAGGGCCAATGCGATGGTGGAACCATACATCTGGTGTTATGTGGGCTATCAGCAAGAAAACTGGTCGGACTTGCTATCTTTCGCCGAAGTGGTGTACAACAATACGGTCCACAGCAGTACTGGATTAACCCCTTTCCAGATTACCAGTGGCATGGAATTTGTTCCCATGCCTGAGTTTCCTAGAGAACCTCCCTCCTCCATGTCTCTGAATGAATGGATGGACGCACTAAAGAAAGGATGGGAAAATACGAAGAAGGCTCTAGCAGATGTGGCAAAAACCTACAAGAAGCAAGCTGATAAACATTGCTCGCTCCAACCCTCCATTCGTGTGGGGGACAAAATTTTTGTATCTACCAAACACATAAGATTAAGAATGCCTAGTAAGAAATTGGGCCCAATATTTCTAGGTCCATTTCCAATAGAAAGGATAATTAACCCAGTTACAGTTCGACTCAGTCTATCCAGAATTCTAGGGAAAATTTACCCAGTATTTCATTGTACCTTGTTGAAACCAGTAATTGAAGAGTCCAGCATAAGACCGTCCAGCCACGCTCCCCCTCCTCCTGTAGTGGTAGAAGGGGAAACACATTATGAGGTGAAAAAAATCTTAGACTCGAGGCTGTATAGAGATTGCTTACAGTATTTAGTGCATTGGAAGGGGTACCCTTTGTCCAAAGCCACTTGGGTGAAAAGTTGGGACCTAAAGGTGGATAGGTCAATAAAACAATTCCATGAGAAATTTCCCAATAAGTCAAAGGATCCCCCTGGTGGGGGGAAGAGGTGGTTCATTTTTTTTATGCTAACTTTGATGTTGTTCTCTTTTCAGGAAACGTTTTTCTTCTGAGGTGAGGCCTCCTGTCAGGCCTGTAGTTATGTTCCTTTTAGGATCTTTGGCCTACCACACTTTCTATTATTTCACTATGCTGTTTCATTAGTGTAGTAATTTGGAGGGGGGAGTAGAAAGGAGTAGAATGGTAGAATGTGTTGTTGTCATTCTTTTATAGAAGCCTAAGGTCATCTTTTGTCTCTGCACCTCTGCACCTGACCGGAACCAGCTGAGTGGAGATGCCAGCATGGCCAAAGAAGATTGAACCATGTGATGGATTTATGGGTGTGGGGATAAGATCATGAACTTTCAACTGGGTGAAATCCCAGGAAGTTTTAGAATTGGGATTTCCACAGTTCGTTGCCAACATGTCTGTCTTATTAAATTGGAACTTTAAGGATAGCTCTGCCTTGGACTCTGATTTAATTCTGCATGATATTTGGAACGCTGACACCCCACTCCATACAATCTCTCTTCCCAGTTTCCCACATCAATAAATGTGGCAGGCCTGAATGCCTAATGCAAAAGATGGCTTCCAGGTCTAACACTGTGTTGATATAGATTGTTATAGAACTTCCAGATATATAGATATACAGTATCAACTAACCAAGAAGGCATTGCTTCCTTTGCAAAGTAGCTAATAAATTGCTGGCTTTAGCTTATAGGCAGGTAAACAGACATGACAAGGCACTAGAAGAGGAGAACTACAGCAAAAAAAGCATATCTGAAGTCAAATTTGCATTGGGAGAGAGGTGAGTAAAACATTGCTTTGTCTGCTTCTGCCCTGAACCTGTTGTCATCTTGTCCTTGTGACAGAGCAACCAGGCAGTATGAATGAGCTCAATGACCAGAAAAATGGTGAAAGAGTATGCCTCTGTATTTAAAAAAGAAAAAGCCCAGGGAGAGCAGCTAGCTCAGGAAAAGAAAATTTGCATTTAAAAAAAAAACCCTTCCAGACTTCAAACCAATCATGGTCTATTGGTCATGCTAATGTTATACCTTTTGTGCTATTCTTAGGGAGAATAAAACTACTTTAAACCCACTACACAAAATGCACCCAGAGCCAACATTTGTAATGGGATCGAGTTATGTTCTCTGTTTCTGCTATCCAGAAATGGTTGCTTGTCTGTTCTAGCAACAGGGCAACTGGGAAATGCAGCTAAGTACTGAGTCATGATATGGAAATTCCCTTATTTTCACTGCTGGCTTTGAAAATTATCTTGGACAAATTATATTTAAACCTTGAATTTTGGACTATCAACACATTTAGCTCCTCACTTGCAATTTTAATTACAGAGCTTTAGTCTCTTTGTCTCTTTGGAAGTGCTTATTTGCCAATGTTTTTAAGCAGAGAAACAGAAAATGTTTGACAAAACTACAGTGAAATATTTTTATACTATTTGGAAAAAAATACGGTTTATCTTCTCTGTTCTTTTCAATTTATTAATAAGATCTAAAATGTATTACTGTGGTCCATATCCAGGCATTCACATATCAAAAAAATAATAATATTTGCTTATTTTAGAGGTGAATATGCCATCATCTTTCATATGTTTAATAGTTATAAATTATCCTTGCCCTGAACTAGTTATACCCCAAGAATATGAATTCCAGGCTCCAATTCTTCTCTGGCCCAACCACTTGAGAACAAACCAAGTTAATCATAATAGGAATTTCATCTAAGAAGAATATCTTCCAAACAGGACATTCAAACTGACCAATTATTAGCTTGGGTGAACCTGGTCTAAGGTGACCAGACATCCCGATTTCAGCAGGACAGTCACGATTTCTAACAATTTGTCCCGTGTCCCAGGACATTTTTAAAAAGTCCCGATTTTCTAGCTTCATGTTGAAAGCCCAGTGGATTTGCTTAAGAAATCCTAACCGGGGCAAGACAAAAGACACCCTGTCTAATCCCTCTCTCTGTCTCAGTACTTTCATTGAAGATATTAAAACATTAAAGCAAGAAAATGGACCCCCCGTGCCCCTTTTACCTGATTTTATAAGATAAAATGACCTAGTACCATAGAGCTCCAGGAAATACTTGGCTAGAGAGGTAGCAAGTGTTCCTTCCTGGATTTCCGGAGGGGAGGGGCACAGAGGTTGGAGGTCGGCTCATGTGGAAAAAATGGTGGCAAAGTTTCTTTGAAAAATATTTCCCTGACTATTTCAATTTGCTCAGCTCTTTGTATTAACATCTACATCATTCTGGATTGACTTGGAGTGCAAACATGCTGGTAAGTGAGCTGGGTTTTTTTCTTTTATTTTTTAATGTATTTTAAAGTAATATTTTATTTATTGTGCATAGGATTTTTTAAAATTCTGTGTGGATTCTTTTTTTTAATTGTCTTAGACTATTTAAAAAAAGATTCTATCCAAAATAAATTGAAGTAAAACCATTTTTAAAAATTCTATGCACAATACTTTGAAATATATTGTGCACAGAAAGAATAGTTTGAAATGTTTTACTTCAATTTATTCTGTGTGGATTCTTTTTTTAAATTGTCTTAGGCTATTTAAAAAAAGATTGTATGTAAAATACAAAATACCAGCTGCAGTTATTCACTTAAGAACTGTGGCAAGAAAGGTGGTATAATGGGCTTAGTGACCAAAGTTACAATGGCATTGAAAAAAGTGACCATTTTTCACACTTAGTAAATATTTTCACACTTAGCGACTGTTGCAGCATCCTCATGGTCACCCGATCAAAATTTTGATGTTTGGCAACAGTTACAATTTATATTTGTAAATTGTAGTTATGTTGAAATAAAAATATTACAATACTATTTTTGCGTTATATGAAAATTTTTGTTGCTCCGTATAAAATTTTTAATCAAGCCCCCCCCCCCATCAAAGGTGTCCCTCTTTACCAATCTGAAAATCTGGTCACCTTAATCCTGGTCAGATAATTTATAAGTGATCCCTATTGTATCTGTTTAGCTCAGGGTTAGTAGTACGGGCTGATTTTAACATATATAGTCATGCATCTATAGCTGGATATTCCCCTTGTTGTCATCAATAGACATACAAATGGAGAAGGGGTACTGATTTGTTACAGTTCTTTTCAGTTAAATGGACAATCAGCAAGCATAGTACCCTGTTTCCCTGAAAATAAGATCTCCCTGGATAATAAGTTCAATTGGGCTTTGGAGCATGTGCTACAATAAGCTCTCCTTGAAAATATTGCAATAGCAGCCATGAGATGACCACGCTCACTGCCTCCTGCACCTCAAAAATAATAAGACTCCCCTAAAATAAGGCCAAGCGCTTATTTTGGGGGTTAAAAGAAAATAAGGCCCTGTCTTTAGGCACATGTTCTTCTTCAATGGAAACAGAAGATGCCAAAAAAAAAGGCTTATTAGAACATCTATAGAACCTTCAATCAATTATAGCACTCAGTTCTATAGGATACTTTGTCACATATGCCTTCATAATTATCATTCTATCAGAATTCAAATATACAGATAAGATTTGACTTGGTACATATTCTGTCATTCTGTCTGTTTTGGATCTCTGCTATTTATCTTGTCTGTTTTTTAAATTTAATTTGCTTTACTTAATTGCTGCACTGGATAGTTTACATCTATTCATAACCAATAAAATAATTAAATCATGGGTAAAATACTTTAAAATACTCTAAATGAACATCTTCCTTATACTTTAGAGATTGCCTTTTCCATTCACTTTCTCTCATATAATAATGAGCTGTCCTTTAGATTGGTGAATGCACATTAGAAATTAGCTCTTTTTTCTTTTTGTAGCACATTCCACACAGTGTTTTTTTTTACCTATGCACCTTTTTCAGCCATTTGGGGGGGATAGCTAAGAAAGAAGAGGGAATTTGTTGACTCTATGAGAGTCTGCATTACTTGAACTATGTAAAATCAGAAGCAAAAGCAGGAAGAAAGAATTAAAACATAGAAAAACAGAGTAGGAAGGGACCTTGGACGTCTTCTAGTCCAGGAGTGTCAAACTTGATTTCATTGAAGGCTGCCTTAGAGTTGTGTTTGACCTCAGAGGCCAGACTGGGCATGGCCAGGGTGGGCATGGCCAGCTTGATGTTTCTCATGTCAGGGGTTCCTGGGGTTCCTGAGAGCTCTGCCAGGGAAAACAGGCTCCTGAGCTCCATTTTCAGCTGTAACAGCCTCGGGCAGCCCTGTACCAGTGAAAATGGAGCCCAGGAGGCCCAGCTCTGTTTTCACTCTCAAAGGGCTCCAGGAGGCTGGTCCTTCACTATTTCAGGGTGGCTCTGTGGGCCACATCTAAGCACCCCATGGGCCAAATCCAGCCTGTGAGCCTTGAACCTCTCTTCTAGTCCATTCCCTGCTTAAGTAGGAGACTCTATACAATTCTGGATAAATCACTGTCCAATATCTTCTTGAACAGCCCCAATGATGGAGCACTCCATTCCACTGATTAATTGTAAATTAAATAATTGTAAAACTTGCCAGACTTACAAAATTTGCTAATTTGAAATTTGGCAAAAACATTTTCATTTTAATTACAGTTTTTCTACCCGCTATGTTTTAAATTAAACCCAGTCATTCACAGTTGTATCAACACTTTTAAATCCATATGCTCACTAAGAGTAACACCAAATTGATGTCATATAAACAATTTGAAAAATCAATTTACAGTACTCAAGTGACTGAGGCTGTGTGTGTGAAAACCTGGTTATTCTTAAATGACTGATTTAACCAGTTGATAGCCGATATGCACAACAGAGCAACCAGAAAAAATAGAAATACTTGCCTTCCAAAACAAAAACAATACTACAGACAAAGAGGTGCATGAGCAAACTTTAAAATAAAACTCAAGTCTCATTTTAGAGTTTCTAAAGAATTTTATCACTGTACAATCCCAGACATTTGACAACAGATTGAATAAGGTCTTAAATGAAATAATTGCTTTAAAGCATCGAGGAAAGTGGCTTCTAGCTTTACACAACCAGATTGCCTATTGCATGATTAACTACTAAATATTAAGATATAAACTTAATTCAATAGAATTCATAAATTAATATAGAGAACTTATTTGAAATGTATTTGATAGGACATTTGCTGTAAAAATGCAAGGTTATGGCATGAACTCAGAAGAAAGGGAAGAGATGTGTATTTGCAAGACCTGCATATCAAAGATAAAGGAAAAAGGAGTGTGGACAGATGGGCCTCCTTTCAATGTAGAAAACAAGAGTTGACTGTTAGGCACATCATACATGACCTATTGCTAAGATAAGGAATAGGGCTAAGACATAGCCAATAGAAGACTTGCTAAAAGTTTTCTAGGATGCCCGTTAGTTAACTTTTAGGAATAGGGTTGAAATAGAGCCAATAGAATACCTGTTAGATAACTTTACTAGTTAAGACTTAGAAATAGGGATGGCATGGAAGCCAATATAGGATCCTTTAGATAACTTTCAGAATGCCTATAAGACAATTTTTCATTATCCTGCATTGAAAATCTGTATAAAAGCTTGTTGAATCCTTTGTCCTGGCATTTTGCTGGCAGGGGCTCCTTTTTCTGAAGTGTTTCAATAAAAGGAAACAAAACTTGCACCTCATATCTGACATTCTTCATCAGCTTTGGCACTAGGCTCAAAACCAAATTGGGGACAACATATTAATTGACTATTAGTATGAAGTACCCAAATATGGTCAGAGTAGGCTAGATATAGTGCTATATCTAAATTACAGGTATTAAATCTAGGTTTCATATTCCTTTGCTTTTTTCACAATCTGACCCTTTTTGTTTTTAAGAATTTAAGAGAATAGAATCTGGAATCTACAATCTCACAGTCATTAGGTCAAGGGGCTGTTTTTCAATAGTTTTAATTTTTTGTCTTAACTGATGTTTAGTTTTCCTTACACAATATATTTGTTTTCTTACCTTAAAGGAACTTCCTTTAAATTATTTATACAATGTTTTTAAGCACATTTATTCCATTATAAAGTAATATTTAAAATAAGAGTGAGATCTGAATAGGACTTGGAAATCAGACCTCAAGGAAACCCCAAAGCTGTTGATTAGATTGGGAAGCAAAAAATAAAAACAAAATTTCTATTGTTCCAAATAAACAATATGGATATTTCTATCCAGCCACCAGGAAATGAGCTTGACTTGAAGAAAAAAATCATCTTTAATACTTTTTCCCCCTAATGCATCCACAGCTGGCCCATAGGCCAACCTTTTTTACCTAATTAGTCAGATTAATTGAGCTGGAGTGGTGGCTGATTAAATTAATGAACAAAAAATAACTTTCACTTTCTTAATGTTAAATATCAAGGGAGGAGTTTGCTTTAGGTTGAATTTCTTGGAGCAACAACTGGCTATAGAGAAGAAAAGAAAGGCATCAAAGGTAATGTTTTTAGCTAACAGAAGGGGGAAATGTTTTTTTTTCTTTTGGCATTATTCTGATCTCTCTAGTTAAAGGAAAGAAAGGATGTTTAGTAACTGAGCTATTTTGATTGTTGAAGTAGATCTTTACTGAAGGATATTTTTCTGATCCTTCATAAAGCACTGAAAGCAAAGTGAGTTGTCAACAGTTAAATAAATCTTGCAACATAGCACACGTGATACACAAATGCCATTTTCAATTTATTTAAATGTGTTACCCTTTAAAAAAAATATCAACTCTCATTACAATTTCAAAATGTCAAAAATGCTAAATAAGTACCTCCATAGTTTCTTATTTACCACAACAACATGCACTTGAAAATCATTCATAAACATCATACCTTGTTCAACTATACTGAGTGCTCCTATCCATTGCAATTTTTCTTCTCTAAGCTCACTTTAGTAAATAAGACTCAAGAAAAATGTGCAAATCAAGAGAGGAAAGAATAACAAACCAGGTATAAGACAAGGCATTGCACTGCAAACATGGGTGGACTTCAGTGTCCTTCTAAATATTCAATTGGTTAATTTTTCAACTATGTATTTTAAATAATAGCATTCATTACACAATCAGTTGATATATTTTAGGAGTGCAGTGCTTCATTTTTTTTATTTCAGGGAAAATGCTCCAAAACATGTGAGAGCACTAATGACAGGTGGTAAATAAATGCTTTCAATAAATTTCTAAACTCTATTGCAATCCTGAGTTTTAAAAATTATTAAAAGTGTTTTTATGCTACTTGTGCTAACAAATACAGATGGTATTTGTCGTAGATGGGTCATAGACAACAAATTTGGTTTATATCTCACAACACAACCAGTATTCCTAGTGTTTAATATACAAAACAGAGCCATTCTCTACTTTCCCATGTAAGTTTTCCTTTGGTGTCTCAAAGATGGATGGTTAAATCTTCAACAAGTGGTAAAGTTCACTAATGCTTTATAAGTTCATTGGGGATTTCAGAGCAGAAGGTGAACACTGTGATATTTAACTACAGCAGCTTAACTGTGACTCTTTGGCTCATTCCAGTGCCATAATTAGCACAATCTAATCAAGTGTTCTGAGAGTAGCTAACTAAGTACACAGAGCTGGTCTCATCATAGACTTCAGGACAACACAAAATGAAAAGCAGCTCATTCACTTTTGTAACCAAAGCCATTCTTATTCACTGACCCCTGTTCTTAAGTCCATGATAATAGAATAGAAAATAAAAAAGTTTTCCTCTCTAGCCTCTTGCATATTTAATATTCTTGTTATTTGCAAGATGACAGCTCCTCCAAACTGACATTCTCCACCCAGAAAAAAATAAACAAACAAACCTCCTCTGAGAGATGTTTTATTTGGAGGGTCATAAAGTTCACACACTTTAATTGAAGGGGTCCCCCCCCACTTTAATCATGAAAGCTATGATAGAATAAAAGTACCATGGGATAACTGGAAGCATGTGCTCAAGCAACAAGTGGAAGAACCATGAATTTTGACACCTGCTTAGTCAGTCATTCAATTATTGTTAGTCTATTTATATTCTGCCTTTCCACTAAACTGGATTAACAAGGTGGCATATGATACACACATACTCAAAAAATGCCCAAATGGAAAAGAATGAATGAAGCCAGCACATCTATTAAGACATATTCAAATATAGCTAAAACTGTTTCAAAAATTCCTTTAAAAAATTCAAATGTTGGATTCATAAAAGCGGAGTGGAAAACAAATGCAACATCAGATGGAATCCATTGCATAATTTGTCCTCTGCCTACCTCTACTTTGTAATCCAGATGGGATCCCATATACCTCGACAATAGCCAATTTCTGCCATATTAGAGTCACTAGGCTTCTGCTGAGAAGGAAGCTTCTCTTTGTGCTATCCATCACATGAGTTGGATTGTTTTCATTCCAACTAGTTATATGAAGAACTGTAAATTGGTCCCTGAACAGCTCAGCTGTGCCAATAGACGGACTAAAATAAATCAAGGTGGCAATCAGAAAAGAGACCAAAGCATCATCTCTTTGTATACATGTGCACAAAGTACATTGTGCAGCCATATCCATCATCTTGGGTTTTTTTGTTCCCATCCCATATAAGACACCACTGTTACCAAGATGTTTTTTTCACCCTTCCCAACCCTTCTTCTTTCATATAAAGCATTTTAGGTCATAAACACAAAGGCAGGAATTCTCTTGTCTATTTGTAACCCATTCTAATAGATAAAAATGAGGCAATGTGTTTATATAAATAACATATAAGGTTGCCTATATATAGCCATACATATTCTGAACATGAGCAATCACCATGTTGGGACAATTTCAGAAAGTTTCTTCAAAGTTTAGGATCAACCCTAAGGAAACAAGGAAAATAAGCAAACTTCCACTTGCTTCTCCCTTTATTCTTTTGAGGCTTTATTCTTCTGCAAGACAATTGCATTTAGAGAGCTACTCATTGTAATTAGATCTCAAGCATTTTAAAATCATATTTCAGCACCTTCGGAAAACACTTTTTCAACACATGATTTAAAGAAAAACAAATTTCTCTTTGTATCATTAATGAATATAGAGCTTTGCTAGCTGCCTTTGATCAAAGAATGCAATAATATTTCTATTATGATTAAAATTTGGGAATTCATATATTTTTCTGATCTGAACAACATTATGCCTTAGAATAAAGAATGAATAGCTTACGGGAAAATTTAAATATTTTCTTCATAAGATTTTGATTAAAAATATTGATTGTCAGGAAAACAAGACAAATGGTGCATGATAGATGCAGAAATGTACACCTAGGCAGGGTTCATTCAAGTTTCATTTAAAATTTACTGAGAAACTGTTTTGGTCTGTGGTGAGTCTAATAACCTCTTAGACCTCCTTTACTGCAACTATTAGGAGGGCACCATTTCTCTGCCTCATTTTCAACTATTTGTCATTCTTTGCTAATGAAATAAAATATTTCTTCTTTATGAGGGAGCAGATGTGGTTTATTTATTTCTTTGCGAAATTTATATCCCACTGCAGTCATAGAAGATTCTTGAAGGCCCACAATAATAAGCAAAATGCAACGATCAATCAAACAAGCCAAAATCTTACAAATAACACATGCCAGAATAATACATAGTGTTAGACTGCAAAAGACCTCTGGGAAAGCTCTGTTTAAAACCTCAGCTCAGGCTGATTCTAACAGGGATGAGCCATCCTGCAGATAACCCAGTGCCTTGCCATAAAAGGGTTTTATAGGTTAAAACTAGGACTTTAAATAGTTCTTTTTTAATTTAGCAGAGTTGTCTTTTGTATTGATCTATTAATGATGCACTGAAATATATATGAAGCAAATGGGGACCATTTGTAAATAAAAGTTGCTTCAGTTCTTCTTGGATATTTTTGCCAATTTTGAAGAGTTGCTTTGGATAGTAAAATGGGAAGCATAAATATTTAATAGTTATTTATTAAATTTAAATCTAATAAATAAACATCAATTATAGATATTATTATAATTAATATAGGTGTGAGAATCATCCAAGAGTCAATTCAAATTTGAAATCCAAACATAGCACGTTTAATCCAAATTTGAGGTTCAAAGGTAGCAAGATGTTATTTGAAGCACATTGAGAGTAGATTTGACAAATGTCCACAGCATCGCTTAATTTGCTGGAGTGGGAGATGTACAATTGAGCATCATCAGCATATTCATGATATTTCACCAAAGACAGCAGATGAGGGCATCCAGCAGTTTTGTCTAGATGTTAAATAGGAAAGAGGAAAGCATTGACCCATTCAATAACCCAGCTCTAACAGGGTCAAAAATGGGATCTCTCCTCCCCAATTGCCACTAGCAGGACTGACATCATAGAAAGGAGATGAACCACTACAATACCATGCCAATCACCTCTAAACCTCTGAGTCACTCCAAAAGGATATCATGGTATTGAATCCTGCTGGGAGATCAAATAAGGCAAGGTTGGACATGTGTGTTAGTCATTTCTGGCTCTAGGGGGTGGTGTTCATCTCCGTTTCCAAGCCAAAGAGCCAGCGCTGTCCAAAGACATCTCCATGATCATGTGGCTGGCATGACTAAATGCCAAAGGCACATGGATCACTATTATGTTCCCATCAAAGTGGTTCCTATTTTTCTATTTGCATTTTTTAGGTGCTTTCGAACTGCTAAGTTGGCAGAAGCTGGGACGAGTAACAGGAGCTCACTCCATTATGCAGCACTAGGGATTCAAACTGCTGAACTACTGACCTTCTGATCGACCAGCTCAGTGACTTAGCCACTGAGCCACCACGTCCCTTCTTTATTATACCCAGGTCCAAATCCTGTCTGAAAAGGAACCAGATAATTTAGTCTTACTAGACAGTCCAAATTTTCTAGTAAGAAACTCATAGAAATGTTGAATGTAACCAGTGCTCCAAATCTCCAAATCCAAATTAAAACAAACTGCATGTGGAAAAAATGTGTTGCCACTACAGCCAACATAATGCTTTATGATATATACCATTATATATGTAATAAAAATATGACAAAGAAATAGACTCTTTGTATGTGGTATCTATATATACTTACCAAATAATAATATAGACATCTGTTTTCTCACCAGTAAATTGTCAGCAGATTCAGTTAAAATGAGAACAGGTAAAATTTACCTCTTAATGCAAATATTATGAATCTTTATTGAATGGAACTTATTATCAAGCAGTGCCCATAGAGTACAACTTTCAGCATACAACCACTCCCACCAACACTGACAACCTAGAGCAAATCCCACACCTTACTAGCACTGATAACACTGGTCTACAGCACTGGTCCTTCGAGATAAAATGTGTTAATTTTACAGATTTTTATAAAATGAATTAGAAAACAGAGGATAAGGGTGCTGGTTGGCTAAAGTTTTTGAGATATTTCACCTTAAAGATTTATACATAGGCGAGTGTTGTGGCCCAGCAGGAGCCATTGGAGCTGCCACCAGACTCCGACAGCGAGGGGCCTTATGAGTCGGCCCTGGAGGATGTGGAGGACCCTGGACAGGGTTCCGACTCCGAGCAGGGCGCAGAGAGACTGGTTGGCCACCAGGTGGCGCCTGAGCCTTGGATCAGTGGGGAGGAGACAAGAGAGAGTGATCCAGAAACCACCTGTGAATTGTTTCGGGATGCATGCCGTCGAAGGGCTAGAGAACAACTACGTAATTAAGGAGGTAAGAGAACAACTACGTAATTAAGGAGATAATTATGCTCAGCTGATGCTCATTAAGCTCCTTTCCGGATTATAAAAGAGACTGCTTGTGCCACGCCCTTCTTGCAGAAGTCAACGTTAGGGACTAACGAGAAACAAACTTGGCAGGCTGGATTGCTGCCAGAGTTTGTTGGCATTGCTGCCAAGGTTTGTAGGACTTGCTGCCAAAGTGCTTATCTCTTTGTTGATTTGGCTTTCAGCCAATGAGAGTCTGGACTTATTAAAAAACATTCTCATTTATGTTTGTCTCGGCTTTCGTTCCTGGATGGAGGAGGGGGGTCAGACCAGGCGAGTATATTTGCCTACAAGGGAAGGAGGTGTCTAATGATCATGATGCCTCATAACATCTCTACAAAATATGGTGGAAAAAAGAAAATGGTAAGTGTATACATTTATCTTCACTTTGGTAACAGTAAGGCAGATGACTATGAAAAACATGTGGAAAATTTGCTTAGATCCTTTGAAGCACTTGTTGCAAATATGTCACTGAAAATTCACTTCTTACACTCACGTTTAGACTATTTCCCTTTGAACTGTGGGGCAGTGAGTGATGAGTATGAGGAGAGATTCCACCAGGATATCGCAGGAATAGAGAAAAGATACCAAGAGAAATACCAAGAGTCCGTCCATGCTTGCCAATTACTGCTGGAATCTCCCTAGGGATGATCTTACTGCAGTTCACAAGAGAAAAGCCAAAAAGCACAGTTTAGATACCAAATAAAGATGGAACCTTGTTGTTTAATCTGCTAGAACTTGCCAGTTTTTCATGCAAAAAGCATGAAAATGTTACATGAAAACCCAATAAATGAATGGAAAGTTATGTTATTGGTATCAATAAAGATAAAATTTATAATGATTGATGTGGCACCATTCTCATTGCTATATCACATTTTGCAGAAAAGTTATGAGGCATAATTACACATACCCCTTGTAATTTTGAATTATTTTGATGCAATTTTGACTGAAGCTGTATCTTGGAAACTGGAGCCAATTATGAGTTTGTTGCAGAAAAATCAAATCCAGAAAGCACACATAGTTAACTGATTCAGCTGCATTCATTAACTTCTTTATATACATATTAACACATGAAGATAAATGCATAATACAATATAAGTACTCTCCAATGAAGTAGTAGTTACAAGCAAACACAGGCAGCAGTACAGCAGAGAGAAGTTTTCAGTTCAAAGGTCAGAGCAAGCAGAGTTCAGTTTCAGTTTCGGTTCTCAGCACAGACTCAGATCTGTTTAAGCTCCCATTGGCTGACTTAGTTGCTATGCCTATTCATTGACTGACCTTGTTACCATGTCTCTCCCAGTCATGAATATTCTAAATTAATAGTCAGGACTTAATTTTCCTTTATTAGTGACTCAATTCTGGTAAAATTAAGCTACTTTCCTAAGCTTTCTGAGGCTTTCTCCTTGTAGACTAGTGTAATGTAACCTAGTTTGGGTAATGAAATGTCTGCAAGAAACCAACCAAACTCAGAGCACGGATGGCTTTTTGTTTCAAAGCAAGTATGGAAGTCTAGCATGCAACTTTCTGCAGGAATATGGGGACACATTTTTCATATTTCTGCAAAAATATTATATTCTGGATTTTTTTTCACCAGTATTGCAGCTCTAGCTTGGCTGGAAACTCAAAGAAATCTCTGGGGATGCACATTGCTTCTTAAGTTACAAGAGCATAAGATGAATCTGATAGAAACAACTCAATGACTCTATAGTTCAAAATATTATGTAGCTATTCTCTCTCACACAAATCATTGAACTGAGAAGGCATTAAATAACATTTCTCCCTTGACCACCCACTAGATATTTATGCTTTCAAGATGTGAAGATCTGCCAGATCAAGAGTGTTGTGTGTGTATTTGGCACAACCCAGGTGGATAATATAGAAATCCCTTCTCCAGTTTTTTTATTAAATGTATTTCATAGTCAGCACACAGGATAAAGCAGTGGAAAGATCTGTATTTGATATAAGATATTGCTTCTATCAAGTTCTTTCTTTTTGGAACTAATTGTGAGGAACTTAAAGCTTCCCTCCTCCTCCTCACAACTGCCCTACTCATGCTAAACACATTTTCAGTGAGGATTGAACAGTCTTGAAAGATTCTGGATTCCTTCACTTCACCATGTTATTTCAGAGTTAAGGAATACTGAACTATTCAGAGAATGGTTTGTATTATTATTATGGTTTGTTGCACAGTCAGTCTGATATTTAGCCTAGATTTGGCATTTTTGTCCTCCTGCCAAGTCCACTCCACACATCTCAGATGGGCAGATGTAGATGTGTTAAAAGTATCATTCCAAGTAAAGCTGCCTGAATAATCTGGCCCTTATTCAGAAGTAGTATTCAGCAGGTTCTGACCACTTCTGGTGCAAAAGGCAACCAGTGATTTTGTCAATGGTGTTCAAGTGGTGCTACAGTTGTTTTAGGATTACAGCCAAGGTGCCTATTACTATTCATACTATCTTTGTTTTCTTTTGCAACAGTTGTTCTAATT
Organism: Thamnophis elegans; assembly: GCF_009769535.1. NCBI lineage: Eukaryota > Metazoa > Chordata > Lepidosauria > Squamata > Natricidae > Thamnophis > Thamnophis elegans. The sequence continues at coordinate 67,715,676 of NC_045545.1, forward strand.
CTATTTGTAGGTCTTTGGATTTTGTTATCTTCTTCAGCTCTTTCTATTCTATTCTGCTCTCTCCAAGTTCTGCCACATCTATTATCCAGATGTTTTTGTCTTTCTTATTGACAATTGTTAAGGGTAAAGTGTTATGTGAGGTACCCATCCATTTGAATTCTGTTCTGACCCCTCTCCGTCCAGTGATTAATCCCGACACAGGCTTACTGTTAGCCACACTTTATTCATGGCAATTACTCACAGGCAAGATGTTGGCAGCAACCCAGACTCCCACAGATAAGAGATACAATACACAGAAGAGCTTCTCCAGCTTGGTATGAATGGTTGTGTCCTGCAAAAGGTCTCCTCCCAAAGTCTCTTCTTATATGCTCTCTTGGGAGGAGCCAAGCCACAACCACCTGGGCTTGATTATCTCTTATGAGTCTGTCTCCATAACTGCTGCCTCTGTTTCTCCGCCCTTCTTTGCCTGGCGTCAGGGACAAACTCCCTTTGATCTTCACCACTGCTCCATGCCTCAGGTGCCTCCTGGTGCCAACCAGCCTCTCTGATCCCTGCTCAGAGTCTGAACCCTGCCCAGGGTTCTCCACATCTTCCAGAGCCGACTCATATGGTCCCTCGCTATCAGAGTCCATTGGCAGCTCCAATGGCTCCTGCTGGGCCACAACAGAATTCTAAGTCCCAGAACATTTTAACTTCATCATTTTATATTACTTTTTCTATTTTAATGGCGCCAACAGTTCTTATAAACAACACAATTATTACATTTCAATTATTGTTTTACTCTTTTGTATTGTTTGTTTATTTATTTTTGGAAGTAAGTTGTCTTAAATAGTCTAGTGAGCTATCAATTGAATAAATAACAGAATATATCTTCAGGACACCAGGATTCCTACCTTATCTATGGCAGTCTTATTGCGAGTAAGAACTTGATTGAGTGACCCATGGAGCTCAGTGAATTAGTTGCTATCTTTTAATCTAACCCACTTACCTCATGGGGGAAGGGGGTTGTTATCAAATTAGAGATTCAGACTCCACTTGGTTCTTCCAGAAAAAAAGGACAAAATGTATTCTATCGATCTGAAATATGATTTTACTTTCTCGCCCAGTAATAAAAAAATGCCATTGAGATACATTGCTATGGCAGCAATGTAATAAGATCCCTTGGACTAAGGATAGGGTCAGAAGAATAACTAAGTAAACATCCATAAAAGATTTCCAGTATGGAACAGTGCCATTTCACCCCCCATCATTATGGAGATCTAGATGACCTTTATTCTGAAGTAGTATTCAGCAGGCTCTGACCAGTTCTGGAGTCTCTAGAGAGAGTGCAGAGAAAAGCAACAAAGATGATTAGGGGACTGAAGACTAAAACATAGGAGGGGGCTGGCTTAAAGGAAAGCAGGCGCAACAGCTGTATTCCTCCACACCACCACTCTCAAAACACTGTTCTTGAATCTCCACGGAATGCTTTTTCAAGATCACCTGGCTGGGAGAAGAACACAGTTGCATACCAACCTAGACTTGAAGTGACTGTTCTGAAAACCACTTCCTTGAATGTAATTGGTCAGGGGGAAGACTAGTGATGGGGGGAAGCTAGGAGAAGGAAATGTTGAACTTAGAGAATTTGGTGCATGGTTCTCAGTTCTGGCTAGGCATTACTGCAGGGGTGTCAGACTCATGGCATCATGTGATATATCGTAGGTTTTCCCCCCTTTGCTAAACTGAGGATGGGCATGGCCAACGCATGATGCATCTGGCCTGCGGGTCACGAGTTTGACACCCCGGCACTACTACAATGCATTTGACTTCTAATATAAATATAGCTTTCTCAATGAATGGAGCCAAAGATCATTTCTTTTTAGAGATTAATTTGCAGCAGGTATGAAAGTATGTTTACTTTAATGAAAAGAAGTACCAGAGCAATATCTAAGTGGCTGTCACAAAAAAGAGAGGTAAGCCTATTTTCCAAAGCCCCTGGAGGCAAAACAAGAAGAATGGAAGAAAACTAATTAAGGAGAGACCCAACCTAGAAATAAGGAGAATTTCCCTGGCCGTTAGAACAATTAATCAGTGGAACGACTTGCCTTCAGAAATTGTGAGTACTCCATAACTGGAGGTTTTTAAGCAGATATTGCACAACTGTTTGTCTGGAATGGTGTATAGAATGTCTGGAATGGTTTCCTGCTTGAGTAGGAGATTGGACTAAAAGACCTCCAAGGTCCCTTCCAACTCTGTTATTCTGCATTTGCAACTGAGAGTAACATGACTGATGTTTCAGATTTTGTAAATTTTTATTAATCCACTATCCAATTCTAAAATAACTCTGTGTGGCTCACAAAATCGATATCAAAAACCCCCGCAATCTTTCAAACTTGTTTATTTTGTAGGCTGGTTTTGTTAGCTGCACAGAGTTATTTGCTTAAGATGGGTGGTCATATAGGTTTTCCAACAACATGATCATGGAACTCAGGTTTTCATATCCTTTCTCCCAAATTATAAGTGTACTTAATAGAGAATCCATTGATCATATCCACTCAAAGAACAAAAGTGGCGGCCTGAATTACTGGTTTTAAAAATTGTCCCTCCGCAATTACTGCAATACGCATCACAGTGCCTTTTCTTTAAAGGTATCCCATTTGTCATCTGATAAATTCACCCAGTTCAGAAAAAAAAATGTTTGTAGTTCCTTACAATCCACTTAGATTTTGTCATTTGGAACCATTTGTAGTTGTAATCTTCTCACTGCTATGCCTGGCTGCAGACCACTAGGGCAATTATAATAGCACTGTTAGTAATAATGATAATAAGAACCAATAGTTCAATATTGTTCACTTTTTTTCTCCATTATAATGGAGAAAACAAGGAAACCATAGTCTTGAAAGACTATTCAACTTGAAAGGGACTTAGCTGCTTATCTGTGTATTATTTCTATCTTCTTGTTCTCATCAATGTATTGGAGTAAAGTGGACAATATGTACCCCAAGCCACATGCAATTCCCAACCCCACTTTTCAAAACCTTCAGACTGTCCCTAAATAGATTCTATCTATGTGCATACCTGTTGTTATTTTCTTTTGATTAGACAAATGTTAATTTATCTTTGAAAAATATATCTTGGAGGGCCAGTTTGGTATGGTGGTTAGAGCACCAGAACAGGAAAAAGAGATGGTGCATTCTAGTCCTGTCTTAGGCCAAAGCCATCTGGGTGACCTTGGGCTATTTCTGGTCTCTAGCCCTAGGAAGATAAGCCACTTCTGAAATCTTGCCATTAAAACTGTAAGGCAGTTATCACTTTTAATGCCCTTCCTGGTATACAGCCTGGTTTTCTGAGAGACTGCCTATTTCCAATTCTTTCTGCCCATTCAATACAATCAAGCAAAAAGTCTATGCTCCAAATCCCATTGATTATGCAGCATCATTTTGGGGGACCTAGGAAACAGGCCTTCTCTGTTGAAACAACGTCCCCACAGAGATTTGTGCAGTTCCTATTCTTGTGACATAAAGAAAACTATTAAATGTCTGTTTTTTCCCAGGTCTTGGGATAGGTTGGTTCGGCAGCTGAGGGTGGGAGGAAAAAGGATGGGGGTGGCTTTCATATTTTTATGTTTGATATGTCTACTGAATTGTTTTTCTGATCAGCCTGGATCCCTTGTTTTACTTAGATTTCCCTATGTCATTCAACTTTTTTATTTGTAAGCTACCCAGAGTCATCAAAGTATGAGGTGGTCTCTAAATTTTGATAATAGATAGATGATAGATGAGTGGGTGGGTGGGTGGATGATAGCTAGATAGATAAATAGGTAGGTAGGTAGGTAGGTAGGTAGATGGTAATAGATAGATGATATATATATATATATATATATATATATATATATATATATATATATATATATATATATATATATATATATATATATATATAGAGAGAGAGAGAGAGAGAGAGAGAGAGGGAGGGAGGGAGGGAGGGAGGGAGGGAGGGAGGGAGGGAGGGAGGGAGGGAGGGAGGGAGAGAGAGAGAGAGAGAGATGGATGATAGATAGATAGATGCTCACAGAAGAAATTGTGATTTTTGTCCTGGAAACTTTAGTCTAATATTTGAACAGGCATTATTAATAGACCTATCCTTCATGAATCACTCATCTAAACCAATAGCAGCATACTATCATATGTTAATTCCCAAAATGTAACCATACACTGTCTAGAAAGAAGTCTATTCTCTTTATGTGATACTACCCATATATTTCATTGGAAAACTCCAAGTTCTTGTCTTATAGGAGAGGAAAAAGAAGTTTCTCATAGTCTGCATAGTGTCATCTCAGAGCACATAAGTGAATGTAAAGAAACACCAAGAGGGAACTCTCTGCCTATAATGGGATTTCTTTTGTCTCTCTTGATGTATATTATTCTAACTTAGGCAGCTACAGTAACATGATAAAATGCTGAAGTGAGTGACATTTAATAACAGAAAATGTATTCAGAGAAAACTTGAATTGTTAAGTATCTCTAGCAGAATCTCAGAGGGGGCCCAGTCCCAAGCATCATAGCATAAAAATAATTTAATCCTCACCTGATAAAAGGAATTTTTAGTAATAACTCACTTCTTGTTTTATTGAATATAGACTAATTCAGAAGTTCATTATTTATTTGGCAGGTATTTAGCATAACAAATCAATTTAATGTGACACCTGAGACTAAGTAATTTATATTGAAAGTCAAAATCAAGATTAAAAAGGAAGATTAAGCATCTTGTTTGTATAAGCAGGACATTTTGATCCATAACCAGGTCTCCAATGACTGCCTGACTTTTGCAAATGATTGAGGTGGTTGGCATAACTACTGCAACTATTTGTTGTGTCAAATTGTGCCCTTTCTCTAGTACCTCGTAATACTGAATAGAAGATAAAGAATATTTACTAAGAGTTGGAAGAAAAATTCACTTACATTCAACAAGTGTCAGGTTCTCTAAAGTACAGATCCTGAATAGACAACTTTTTGTGTCCAATTTTTGTTAAGGATTTAATTTTGGTGTGCTCCTCGTGTATAATCAGAAATTAGTCCCACTGAGACTATGGAAATTTACTGTAAGGTAAGTATAGAATTAGAGCCTTAATGTTAATTTTCTATTACTTTACATTCAGAAATTGCTGTGATATGACTTTTCCTTAAGGAGTTAGGCTTGAGCAATAGAGCCAAGGTGGCGCAGTGGTTAAATGCAGCACTGCAGGCTACTGCTAGATCAGCAGGTCAGCGGTTCAAATCTCACCGGCTCAGGGTTGACTCAGCCTTCCATCCTTCCAAGGTGGGTAAAATGAGGACCCAGATTGTTGGGGGCAATATGCTGACTCTCTGTAAACCGCTTAGAGAGGCCTGAAAGGCCTATGAAGCGGTATATAAGTCTACTGCTATTGCTATTGCTATAAGTCTACTGCTATTGCTATTGCTATTGCCCACCAATATTTGATGTGATACCTCATTAAGATTTGACTAATGATGTATAAAAAAAAACCAAATCATGATCGAAAAAGAAATGTTAATTTAAACAAAATGCAGAATTCACAGATTAGTATTGGGCATTTCAACTTCATTTCTGTGATGTGCATGTAAGTAATTCAGTGCAAAGGAACAATTTACATACAAAGTCTTATAGCACTTAGCGATAGCACTTAGATTTATGTACTGGCTCACAGTGCTATACAGTTTTAAACAATTTTACAGAGTATTGCCCCCAACAATCTGGGTCCTCATTTTATCAACCGCGGAAGGATGGAAGGCTGAGTCAACCTTAAATATAGATTTCTATTGTACTGTATTGCTTAAGGTCTTTTTACACAGTATAGGTAGCCTTCGAATTACAACCATCCATTTAGTGACCACTCAAAGTTACAATGAAATTGAAAATAGTGACAACTAATCCTCACACTTACATCCATTCCTACATGATATTGATCATGTGATCATGGTCACAGGATCTTAATTCAGGAACTTGGCAACTATGTATTTATTATTATTGTAGTATCCTGGCAGTGGTGGGTTCCAGATCCCGTTCCAACTAGTATGGTTGAAACGGGCCCGGCGTCGCCCACATGGATGCGTGCAGCGTGCACGCACATGTGCGCAGAGTGCGCATGCGTTGTAACTGCCAGCGATGCCCCAGCTGCTTGTCGGAGCATTGCGCAGGCACTGTACATGCCATGCACATGAGCGGAAGCGCCGAAGGCTTTAAAGGACAGGTAAGGAGCTCGGGCAGGTGGGTGGGCCCTCCGGAGCACCATACCGGAATGGTACTCGGTGCTCCGGGATAGTTCTGGTACGCCCGTACCAGGGTGTACTGCCTGCAACCCACCTGGGGTCATGTGATCACCATTTGCAACCTTCCCAGCTGGCTTCCTACAAGCAAAATAGCAATAGCAATAGCATGCCTCTCTATAGTGCTTTGCAACACTCTGAGCAGTTTAGAAATGTCAGTATGTTGGGTCTTCCTTTTACTAACCTCAGAAGGATGGAAGGCTGAATCAACCTTGAGACTGTCAGGATTGAACTCCTGGCTATGGGCTGAGCTAGCCTGAAATACTGCATTCTAATCACTGTGCCATCACATGGGAAGCTGGATTTGCTTAACTATCACGAGTCACTTAATTGTAGTGACTCATTTAACCATGGCAATAAAAGGTGGAAAATCCAGTGTGACTCGCTTAACAGCTCCTTGCTTAGCAGTGGAAATTCTGGTTCCAATTGTAGCTGTAAATCAAGGACCATCTGAATTAAGATCCTACATAATCTACCATAAAATCAAATGAATTGAACTTGGGATTCTGGAGCAGTTTGTTAGAAATGAGACAATTATTTGACAGTATTAATATAATCTCTTAGACATTCTATCATTATTTCAAAATCTGTGCAGCCAGCCGTTCCACCAAGAATTAGAATGGTATGTGCTGGAAAATAAAAATTCTTTTTTGCTTCTTTGTAGACATTCAAAGGTGTATAAAGTTTCCTAAGTAGTTAGAATCATAGAAATACCATTTTATTTTAAAGGGCAGAAATTTCCCTAAGATGCAAATATAATATTAATATCTAAAGAAGCATTCAACTTTGACAGCAATACATTTAAAGCAATATAACTACTTAATAATGACTATAAATTGTTCACAATAAATTCTTGCAAAGTTATTGCAGGAAGCTGATAGATTTAAATAACTTTGCAAGAATTTATCCACAAAGATCAAGCTGGGTTTTAACCTAAAAATCAATTAAAAGATAATGTTGAAACTGTGTTGGATACTTTGAACAGCACAATGAAAAACACATTGCCTTAATTTTTTTTAGATATAGAGAAAGCCTTTGACAATTTGAACTGGACATTTTTATTTAAAATCTTCAGAGATATGAACTTGGGGGAGAATTCTATCAAATAGATAAAATTGATTTCTATTTTAAAGAAGGTTCAATGGATGAAAGAATGGCTGTTGCTGACAAATAGGCTTTAGGAATTAGAAGAATATGATTTATAATGTGGGTGGCATAGATGTTTAAGGTACCATAATGCTAAGGTTTTTTTTTTTTATTTTTTTTTTTTTTAAGATTTTATTGGTAAAAAGAAAATACAACATCCATAACTTGTAACAAACAATACAACTACATTTCGAGATATTCCCATACTATCAAATCATTATAAACATCAAAGGTTAGGTATCTTTCCCTCCCTCTTTTCTTCCCTCCCCCCTTACTTCCTTCTCCCCTGCCTTCCCTCCTTTCTTTTCTCCTTTTCTCCTTTCCTTCCCCCTCCTTTCCCTCCCTCGCTCCCCCCCTCCTTCACACATACCTTCCCTCCTTCCCTGCCTCTTTCCCTCCTCCTTCCTTTTCTCTTAATCTCCCTCCTTTCCTCCCTCCTTCCCTCCTTCCTTTCAACTCTCCTTCTCTCTTTCTTTCCCTCCCTCTTTCCCTCTTTACTACCCTCTCTTCTTCCCTCCCTCCTTCCTCCCCCAGTTTCTTCTCTTTCTTCTCTCCTTCTTTCTTCCCACCTTCTTTCCCTTCTCTTCTTTCTCTTCCTCCTCTTTCTTCCCCCCTTCTTCTGCCTTTCCTATTCCTCTCCTTTCTCCTCTCCATCCTGACTTCCCTACTATCCTCCTTCCCTCCCTTCTAACCTTTGTTACATTTGCATATTTTCCTCTGCTGAGGACAATCTGGTTCTCTTTCCCTTTCCTTGCTTGAAGAGGCAAGGATTATACGTCTTCTCGCCTCATCTAAAATGAAGTTTGATCACTAATTTCATGCAGGTAATTATAGCGAATTTCCTATCAGCTTTTTAAAGTTTTCCCAGCATTGTAGCGTGACAAAATTGCTCAACGGTGGGTTCTCGCCCCTGATACATTTCTCCTTTCTTTTATCTCTCAGTTGTTGTATATTGTTCATTTGAGTTATTGGTTTAATCGTGATAGGTTAGTTAGCTATCTCTTTTTATGTCTAGGTCTTCACTGACTCATCAAGCCATTTGTATAGCTTCTCCCAGACTGTATAAAAGTCTGTGTCTTCTTTGTCATTAATTCGCATCGTCAGTCTGTTCATTTCTGCTAGTTCTAAAATTTTATTCATCACCATAGTGTTGGTGGGGGCATTTTCACTCTTCCAGCACTGTGCGTAAACAATCCTTGACGCTGTCAGAATATGGACTAGGAGGTATTGGTCAGATTTGCAAATTTTTTGATCTATTATTCCTAATAAGAAAGTTTCCGGCTTAAAGCATAGTTTAATTGACAGGATTCCATTCAGCCATCCTAGTATTTGCTTCCAATATGCTTTGGCTACCGGACACGTCCACCACATATGGTAGTACGTGCCCAGCACCGTTTTACATTTCCAGCATATGGCTGAAACTTTTGAAGACATTTTCGCCAGTCTTGTCGGTGGAAGATGCCAGCGGTAGAACATTTTATATATATTTTCTTTATAGGCCGTCGACTTTGTCAATTTTAGATTCCATTCCCAGACTCTTTCCCAGTCGTCTAGATCTATTGAGTGGCCGATGTTTTGGGCCCAGGTTACCATGACTTCTTTTACTCTTTCTGCTTCCTTTTTTCGAATCAGTAAGCAGTTGTATATTTTTGAAATTAATTTCTCATCTGGTCCAATTAAAATTTTATCTAATTCCTGGTTCTTGTTCTGGAAGCCAGGTTGTGCTAGATCGAATTTATGTTTGTTTTGAATTTGAAGATATGGCCACCAATCGATGTTTATTCCCTTATCAGCCAAATTTTCCCTGGGGTTTAGTTTGTTTTGGTCGTCTAGCAACTGTTGGTAGGTAACAATTTTATCCAGGTTTATCAAATTCGGGTATATCAGGGCTTCCGTCGGAGATATCCATTTAGGTAGTTGCGTATAGTATCTCCTTCTAATTTCGAGCCAGTCCTTAATCAATACCCCCCTTAAATGGTGACTACTAAAATAATTGTGGATTTTATTTCCCTCGCACCATAAGTAGTTGTGCCACCCGTATTGCAGGTCGTGGCCCTCTATTGTTAAGATTCTTTTATTAGCTAACATTACCCATTCTTTTATCCACATAGTTGTTGCTGCTTGATGATATGTTTTCCATTCCGGTAATCCCATTCCCCCTTGAGTTCTTTTATCCTGCAGGTGCATATATTTTATTCTGGGCTTTTTACCATTCCATATAAAGTTTCGAATCATTTTGTCCAAATCATTATAAAATTTTTCCCCTAGCTTAACCGGTGCCGTTTGAAATAGGTAGAGGATTTTTGGGAGAACATTCATTTTAATTACTGCGACTCTTCCCATCAGTGATAGTTGTAGTTTTGACCAGGTTTTTAAGTCCTTTTGGGTATTCTGTAACAACTTATCATAGTTGTCTTCTTTTATGGAAGAGCACTTCGCAGACAGCCAGATCCCTAAATACTTAATTTTTTTAGTTACCTTTAATTCCATTGTTTCCTCTAGTTCTCCAATCTGGTTTTTGGGGAAATTTTTTATAATCATTTTTGTTTTTTCCTTGTTTATTTTTAAACCGGCCACACACCCAAAGTTCTCAATGTCCTTCATCAAATTCGGTCCTGAAAGTAAGGGGTCTTCCACGATAAAGACCATGTCATCCGCGAAGGCCTGTACTTTATATTGTTCTTTTTTTATGGTCAGGCCCCTAATTTCCTGATTTGATCTTATCCGATTTAAAAGGACCTCTAGAGACGTAATAATAGTAGTGGGGAGAGCGGGCACCCTTGTCTAACACCCTTTCCAATTTGTATCCTCTCCGTTAGTTCCCCATTGACTATAATATTTGCAGATTGCCGTGAATATATAGATTCTATAATCTTAATAAATTTATCGCCAAATTTCATCATTTTTAGTTGAGTGATTAGAAAGTTCCAATCTAGGTTATCAAAGGCTTTCTGAGCGTCGACAAAGATTAATGCGAGTTGTTTCTCGGATCTTGTTTGATAGAATTCCAGGGTGTCCATTATTATTCTTGTATTGTTTCTAATATGTCTTTTTGGGAGAAAGCCGTTTTGATCCGAATGGATACTTTGATTTAATATTATTTTTAGTCTTTCCGCCAATATTGATACAAAGATTTTGTAATCTGCATTTAACAGGGATATGGGTCTATAATTTTGGACCTTGCTACTGTCCGCCTCTTCCTTTGGTATTAGGGTAATGTAAGCTTCCCCCCATGATTTTGGGACCCTACCATTTTGCAATGTATCATTACATAGTTCTAATAATTTGTCTTCTATGGTATTTTGAAGTTTTTTATATATTTCCGACGGGAGCCCATCCGGCCCAGGTGTTTTATTGTTTTTTTGTTTTTGAATGGCCTTTTTCAGTTCTTCTTGTGTAATTTCTTTATCGAGCATCTCTCTCATCTCCTCCGACAAGACTGGAAGCTTCTGCTTTATAAGGTATTTTCTAATGTCCTGTTCATTAATTTCGTCTTGTTTATATAGTTTCCTATAATAGTTCTGTACTATCTTTTTCTTTTCTCCTATTTCTTGTTTCAGATTCCCCTCCTCGTCATACAGTTGTTTAATAATTCTTTTGACCTTCTCCTTTCTTATTTTGTGGGCCAACCATCTCCCAGTTTTATTTGCATGTTCAAAATAATTCTGCTTCATTTTCTTAATGTTTTGTGCTATTTCCTCTTGGGAGATCAAATTTATTTGGTGTTTAATTAACTCTCCTTTTTCCCTGTGTCTACTATTTTCTGGCTCTTTCTGGGTCAGCAGTTCCGTCTCTCTTAGTTCTTTGTTCAGTGTATTAAGTTTTTCCCTGTGCATTTTGTTTCTTCTTATTATATAGGCTATGGAAATTCCCCTCACAACTGCCTTCATCGTGTCCCAAACATTTTGTATTGAGGTCTGCTCTTTACCGTTTTCTTTAAAGAAGTAGCCCAGTTCCTTTTCTATTTGTTGTACAAATTGTTTCTCTTGTAGTATGTTCTGGTTTAATGTCCACCTAGCTTTTATCCTTGCCTTCCCTTTCCATTGCCATAAGACTGGGTGATGATCGGCCCACTTGTTGGTTATTATTTCAATATTTACAGTATCCATGAGTAGCTCCGAGTTTGACCAAACCATGTCGATACGGGACCATGAATTATGTGGATGGGAGTAAAACGTGTACTGTTGCATCTTGTCATTCATTGCTCGCCAGACATCATAAAGATCTAAATCCTTCACCATATTTACATAGGCAGACGGTAGTTTCCTTCTTGTGCTTTTCTTGTGGGTACCCTTATAGTCCATCTTACCATCTGCTATAGCGTTGAAATCCCCTAGAATACATATATTTTGCCACTCTATTTCATTTATCCTCTTATATAGATTAATATAAAATCTCTCTTGTTTTATGCTAATGCTAAGGTTAATTCAGACTTTAAAAATCGTCTTGTTAGATATGCCGTACTGAGAATATGGAACAGATATAAACCTAGGATGTGCCAGAAAATATCTTTGTGGCAATGGAAGTATTTTACAGAAGACAAATTATACCTAAGCATAAATGGTTAACTTAGTCTGATTTATTATAATTTTTTTCAAGTAGAATATAAAATAAAATGGATAGAAAACGTGTCGACGGGACATATGTCAATGGTTTTCTTATGTATAGTTATCAAAAAGATTTAAAGTAGATAAAAGAAAATTTGGTTTTGGACACTGTAAAACTGGGTTTGAAACGGAACTCTGCAGAAGTGATGAAATCATGATATTGCTCAAATGTATAAACTTTTATTGAAATTTGCAATGGAAGAAGAACAAGTAAAAGGAAGTATAATAAAATTGGCCAAAAATGTTCTACTTGTCTGGTCTGGGAACTGGGAGGCCTTATGCCATCTTCTTCTGACAGATCTCAGGTGGTGTTTGTGATTGATCAGCCTCATATGATATCTGGCTTTTTCCTTCCTGAGCCTGACATTCTACAGGGTCAGTTGAAGCAGCTTCTTCAGATTCCGAGTCCAAAGCCTTGGCCATAAGACAACCTGGCAGAGAGTGTTAGAAATGACGGTCACCTTACTGTGTTGATTGCAACAGTGGAACAGCTTTGAAGCAGCCACAACTTTGCCAAATTTCAGTGCCACAAGATAATGAATTCTATGCTTTGGATGTATTCTTTCAGCTACTCCATTTGAGATACATTGATTCAAAAATTGTAGTCCTATTTTGCACTGTTTCCCCCAATAGAAGATTACAAACAGACAAACAGGAGAGTTTTAGTAGTAGACGTCTGTCTATATATACACACAAAACTATGCACTAATCCTGAATCCCCTTTTTATAGTATATCCAATAATCCTCTCTAGCTAAGTGCATTAAGTTATGTTTTTTTTAAAAAAAATCACATAATGCAATATGTACCTAAAAGTTAAAAAGATTAGTGGTCTTTTGAATTCAGCTAAATATACAATTTGTTTCCAGCAGATATAATTAAACTAATAACTGGAGGATAAAGATAAATCATGAATTAATTTAACTGGAAAATCCTATAATCAGCTGCACTAATCAAAAGGTAATTTCTAATTCTTTCTGTTTTCTTCTAAAGATTGGTTCTGGGGGGCGGGCAGGGGAAGCACTAAGGGAATAAAAATGGAAACAACCTATCTTTATGAACAAGGATAAGAACACTTCTTCTCAAGGATTCTGTGCCAGTTGAAAGTAGTTCCAGACATCTAATGCTGAAGAGCTGAGCCAATTTATTTTTGGCTCCATTTCTGTTAAGCTGAAAGCAAGTTGGGTTTAAGATGCTGGGGCAGTTGTAATATAGCATCTGGTGATGGTTACATCATTGTTCTTCTTACAGCACATTTTTTTCTGAGCCAAGCCAAGTACTGAACCTACCTAATATGAATAGAAGAGCAGGAAACTGATTAGTAATCTGACCTGTAAACCCATACTAGGTGTGACTACCCTTAACAAAAGGAAAGGAAATCAGGTTTCACTTAATGAACAATTGCCATATATTTTCAGATGATTAAGTTCATTCTAACGGAGAGGATGATCTGCTACACACTAAAATATTTATTGTTGCCGTCCTCCCCCACCATGTACACAATGTCACAGATCAACTGAACCATCATTATTTGTCAATTGAGTGTGGTTGCCTTTTTACTGAGAATTATGACCCATACCTGCTCATTGTTGCTACAAGAATTCAGTACTAATTTAATTGCTCTCACAACAGCATCAGGAAGAAAAAATAATTTTGCCAAACTCCAAAGACCGGAATTGCATTCCATTCAATAGTTGAGACCCTCTCAAAGATGCTGTTTCAATCAGAGGTGGGTTGCTACTGGTTCACGCTGGTTCTGGCTTGTTGGTAGTGGTTTGTAGGCCTGGGTCACAGAACCGGCAGCAACCCAGATTGTCTATGCCTCTGAACCGGTTCCCCGGGCACAGCTGGCATTGTCGCCGCTTGCATTGTCAGCATGGATTTTTGTTCTTTTTTACAGGCAACTGCCCAAAATACAAAATGTCTTAACTAAAGAACAATGTTGGCATAATCTCCAAAAGTCAAATACGATTGAATAGGAAAAATAATATGTACAAGTTTACTGTAACGTAGAGACATTCTTAAAACAATAATTAAAGCTACCATGAATGGTTCTTTAATTCCCTAGCAGCAGCACCAGTTTGGATATCACATCAAACGTTTGAATATTTTTAAGGAACAGCTTAAATGTAACACTGATTACTTCTTTTGTTTTTCATGTCCTGTATTCTCAACGTAGGTTTCTTTTATCTCTTTCATCTTTCATCAGCCACATTTCCCAGCAAGGCACCTCTGAGAAAGAAGAAGAAAATGCAAACAGAGATCTACAAAAAACAAAATTAATAAAATATACTTTGTGCATGCATTATGAAAGATATCTGTCTGCAGAGAGAAATAACAGCTACAATTTTACTAAGATTATTGAATTGAATTGAATTGAATTGAATTGAATTGATTTTATTTGTAGGCCGCCCTTTTCCCTGAGGGGACTCAGGGCGGCTCACAGAAAACCAGGGAGGGGGGAATACAGCACTAAGACGACAACACATAATAAAATAATAAGCAACATGCATACAACATTCGGGCGGGGTAATAGTCCTTATCCCCAGGCCTGACGGGTGAGCCAGTTCTTCAAGGCTGTGCGGAAGGCCTGGACGGTGGAGAGGGTACGAATCTCTACGGGGAGCTCGTTCCAAAGGGTCGGGGCCGCTGCTGAGAAGGCCCTCCTCCTTGTGGTTGCCAGCCGACATTGGCTGGCCGATGGAATGCGGAGGAGGCCTAACCTATGAGATCTTATAGGTCGTAGGGAGGTAATTGGCAGAAGGCGGTCTCTCAAGTATCCAGATCCACTGCCATGTAGGGCTTTATGGGTGATCAATAGCACCTTGAAGCGCATCCGGAGATCGACAGGTAGCCAGCGCAGCTCGCGGAGGATAGGTGTAATGCGGGTGAATCGGGGTGCACCCGCGATCACTCGCGCGGCTGCGTTCTGCACTAGCTGAAGTCGCCGGATGCTCCTCAAGGGCAGCCCCATGTAGAGCACGTTGCAGTATTCCAGCCTAGAAATCACGAGGGCCCGAGTGACTGTTGTGAGGGCCTCCCGGTTCAGGTAGGGTCGCAACTGGCGCACCAGGCGTACCTGGGCGAATGCCCCCCTGGTCACAGCCGCTATATGATGGTCGAATGACAGCTGTGAGTCCAGGAGGACTCCCAAGTTGCGAACCCTCTCTGAGGGGTGTAAAATTTGACCCCCCAGCCTGAGTGTTGGATTAATGGCCAAATTTTTGGGAGGAAAACACAACAGCCACTCGGTCTTTTCTGGGTTGAGCACAAGCTTGTTAATCCTCATCCAGTCCATGACGGCTTCAAGCCCCCGGTCCATTACGTCAACCGCTTCATTGATTTGGCACGGGGCGGACAGATACAATTGAGTATCGTCCGCGTATTGATGGTATCTAATCCCGTGCCTACGGATGATCTCTCCCAGCGGTTTCATGTAAATGTTAAATAGTAGGGGGGATAAGACCGAACCCTGCGGCACCCCATATTTCAGGGGCCTTGGGGACGATCTCTGCCCTCCCACTAACACCGACTGCGACCTGTCCGAGAGGTAGGAGGAGAACCACCGTAACACGGTGCCTCCCACTCCCACCTCCCGCAGTCTTCGCAGAAGGATACCATGGTCGATGGTATCGAAAGCCGCTGAAAGGTCAAGGAGGACCAGGATGGAGGGGTGTCCTTCATCTCTGGCTCTCCAAAGATCATCCATCAATGCGACCAAGGCGGTTTCAGTGCTGTAACCGGGTCTGAAGCCTGACTGGAAGGGGTCTAGGTAGTCTGCTTCCTCCAAGGACCGTTGGAGCTGGAAGGCCACCACCTTCTCAACAACCTTCCCCAGAAAGGGGAGGTTGGAGACCGGGCGGTAGTTGTTAAGGACAGCTGGATCTAGGGATGGCTTCTTCAGGAGGGGTCTCACCACCGCCGCCTTCAGTGCGGCGGGGAAGTTCCCCTCCCGAAGAGAGGCGGTTACAACCGCCTGGATCCAGCCTCGTGTCACCTCACTGCAGTTAGAAACCAGCCATGAGGGACACGGATCCAGGGCACAGGTGGAGGAACTCACAGCTTATATCTTAGAAGAGTGGATATGGAACGGAATAAATGCTTGATGGGATATTGCCTCTAAAAGTTGAAATGGGCAGAGATGGAGGTATCTATTTGGCTCAAATTGCATAGAAGAAATGGTCAATAAATGATAGTAAAACTGAAAACTAACTGAAAAATTCCAAGGAAAGCATTATGAAAACATTATAACAAAATAACAGAATTGAAAGAGACCTTATAGATCTTCTAGTTCAACCTCCTGCTCAGCAGGAAATACTATACCATTGTCCAGCCTCTTCTTAAAAGCTTCCAGTGTTGGTGCATCCACAACTTCTGGACGGAAGTCATTCCATTGATTAATTGTTTCAGACAAATGTTTTTCAACCCTGGAAACTTTAACTTTTGGGGACTTCAACTACCAGAATTCTCCAGCCAGCAATGCCGGAATTCTGGTAGTTTAAGTTCACCCATCTGAAAGTTTCCAAAGTTGAGAAACAATAATCCAGAGTATAATGTAAAAATCCTTGCCACTGTATTAGTTTTGAAATTAAGCATGTCCTTGCATGCTGACTATTTGATGTTTTAATAATATTAACAACTATGTTTCTTTCCATAGTGTTGACATATGTTGGAAGATGACAGAAGCTTTTCTTAATATCAAAATAATGTGGTTTTTAAAAATTTATTCTGAATATAGTAACTACACCATAGGAAAGATGTAAATGAGATCAGTGCACACGATTATTCACGATACCCTAAGTGAAAAAATCTAGTTAATATATACATACACCATCATCAGGTCATGCAGTACATTCTGAAATCCATAAATGCAAATTCATTTCATTGAATAACAAATGAAGCTTAATACTGGTTAATGAGATACATGTACCAAGAAGTAGGATAGTGAGGTCGGCTCATTTGTTAATTCAACTTTTTGGCTTAGACTGTTAAGATGATACCTACAAATTACTGGTAACATTCTCTTTAAAAGCAAGACTTTTCTTTTTTAAAAAAATCTAGCTTTATCACGTGAGTTCACATGACTCCGTGCATGTAATGGATTAATGTGGGGAGAAGGCAGGGCTGGGTTCCTGCCAGTTCTAACCTCTTCTATAGAAGAGGTTCCACAAATCTACAGTGCCATTTAGAACCGGTTCCAGCTCCCTCCCCCTGCCCGTCCGCACATCATCAAGATGAAGAGCGAGAGGAGGAATTCTGGGAGTTGAAGTCCACAAGCCTTAAAGCTGTCAAGTTTGAACACTCCTGGGTTTTTTTCTAAAGGGTTAGGGGTGCAAGGGTCTTGTAACTTGACAGCTTTAAGACTTGCACACTTCAATGCCAGAGTTCCTGAACCAACATGACTGGAGGAGGAATTCTGGGAGCTGAAGTCCACAAGTCTTAAAGCTGTCAAGTTTGAACACCCATGGGTTTTTTTTCTAAAGGGTTAGGGGTGCAAGGGTCTTGCAACTTGACAGCTTTAAGACTTGAATGCTTCAAATGCCAGAGTTTCTGAGCCAACATTTTGGTTGTTAAGCAAGACTGTTGTTAAATTAGTTTCACCACATTTTACAAGTTGGCCACGCCCACCCAGTCACATGACTGACAAGCCATCTCACCCGGTCACATGGCCAGCAAGCCACTTCCACAAAGCAGGCCACACCTACAGAAGAGGTTTTAAAAAATTTTTGAAACCCACCACTGGGAGGAAGTTAAAACATTATGTATATTATCATTCCATATACACCATCAGGTAAACTTACCACTTGTATGAAGAACTCCCATGTTTAGAAAGCAACCTGTCTTTATATGTAGGAAAGATCTCATACTCACAAATACTATCTAATAGTTATTCTGTGAGGAAGGAGCTGTCCTTTGAGTTCATGGACTACTCTGTACATTTCTATTTTAAAAAGCGATTGTATTTGTTTTCCTTTAGATTATTTTGTTCTTATTTTTGCTAGCCTTCAATAAAAGGAGTGGTTGTATCAACAGAAGAGAATATTCATAAATCAAGGTTAACTGCAGAGAGAACACCAAGGACTCCAAAGAGTGGCTGTATCAGCCTTACTCAGAAAGAGACAGGAGTAGCCTGAGTTGTAAATGAACATTACCTGTTCAGGATCTACATCAGCCATATTAAATGTTCTTCCATGGTTTTTAAGCCTCTTTGCAAATAGAAAACTGGCCCAGTAAGAAAACCTACCATGGTTTTTGCTTTTGGTTGAACAAATAATATTAAGACAAAACAAATCATACAGTTTAAAAAACAAAAAAAGACAACCACAACCAGAAAAAAAATATTGAGAACATGGGCATATAATTTTTGTTTGTCTGTCGTTTTCAAAAAGAGGCAAATAATATGTTCTTCCCCATATAAAATGAGGGACATGTGCAGTCTTTTTTACTGTTACATGCATAGACCACACCAAATATCCCAAAGAAGAGCTGGGTAGTTGGCTTAATCCTTCTCACCTAGTGTTATACAGAGAAAAATCTCCATTCGTTCTGTCCTGTTCTTAGACAATTTGAAAGCTTAATGGCTCACACATGCACGCACACACACACACACGCTCACACATCTAGTTAGAGCAAGCTATTCATTCATTACAGGCCAAGTTGCATTCATGCCAAAAGAACAATTTGTTTTACTTTACTACCATTGTATTCCATCAGCACAGTATTTAAAAGGACACCATCAAAAACAGTGTTACAGTGGAGCCTCAGTTAATAATCAGTGAGCTATTTGGGAGCAAATTTATAATGAAACCATCCATTAATGCATACTTCCATTAATGCATTAATGGATTTGAATGTGTTTTTGCTGGCTGTTGTGTTGCCAGGCTTTCCTGGGCATTTCAAGCAAGATGGGAAAGAATAATAAAATTCATTATTTGGGGAAGCATTGCATGAAATCTCTCCAGGCTAAATTTCTCTTATGTGCATTTGAACTATATTCACAAAGGCATGGGATGAATAGATTGGATTGGATACTTTTCTTGTTCATGGCATTCAACTATTGGTGAAGTCAGAATGGGCAGTGGTTATAGCCGCCTAGATGATTCTAACGGAAGCTAATAAGGAATAGAACAGTAAATTGATTATGCACCAAAAGAAAGAGAATATTGTTGATAATGGAGCATTAAAAGGAATAATAAATAGCCACATCAAAATTGAGCCAATCAAATTTTCCTCAAGATTAGCATGGCGATATTTATACATTTTATTTCAGGAACACACTGCGCTGTGGCACATTGGTTAGAGTGCAGTACTGCAGGCTACTTCTGCTGACCACCAGCTGCCTGCAGTTTTGCAGATCAAATCTCACCAGCCACATTGTTGATTCAGCCTTCCATCCTTCCAAGGTCAGTAAAAGAGGACCCAGATTGTTGGGGGCAATATGCTGACTCTGTAACTGCTTAGAGAGGGCTGTAAAGCACTATGAAGCTGTATATAAGTCTAAGTGCTATTGCTATTGCTATATGTCCATTATTCAATATGTATGAAGCATGTTTCAACCATGCATGATTGAATGGGTAGTTTTGGTTGCTGCAGGCCTTGAAAGAGGACATTATTTTTGCTCCTTAGTCTCAGACTTTTTGAATAGGCAAAAATTCAGGCAACTACAGAACAGCTATCAAACCACTTATGGCAGGATGGACATGAAAATCCAAACTGGACATGGTCAAAGTATATTTTGGCATAGAAATGGTAGTCAATGGTAGAAGAAGGGTCAGTCATTGTGATTTGTATTTCTGAAGGTAAGTTCAACCACATGCTAATCAGTACAAAGATTGTAACCCATAATCGGTGCTGAGTGCAGTGATTATATGGCCCTAGGAGCAACCCTAGATAGTATTTCATCTTACCTACCTTTCTGAGATACAGATATTTTGGATCAGCCATTTCATCTGATAACAGTCATTCTTGAACAGCTTCAGATTTATTATTTGAATAGCTGGAACAAATGACAAAATCTTAGAAATGATAAAATGGCAAACCATGCCATTAGTTTTCATGTGTTCATGTACTTCATGCCTTTAACTAAGGTCACTCAAATAGGCAGATATTTATTATTTCTGCATTCAGCTTTTTTATTTTCTTTCTTTAGTTGTTTCTATATGCGTCTTCTGCCCACTCTACATGCCTGATAAAGATTTGAAAAAAACATGCCTAAAATAGATGTGAATGTCCTTGAGGAACTCTTCTCCGCTCTTATCATTCATTTCATTTAAGATTACATTTAAGAGTATAGGGCTCTTCATGAAATAGATTAGCTGGGTTTTTTTAACCCAAACAGTGGAGTGCTCGAAGTTCAATAAAACAGAAGTATCTGAAACATATGCAAGTATCTTTCCGTTTGACAGTAGCTTAGAAGATAAAACTAACATGATGGAGACACAATTACATACAGGATAGTTGTTATTATTAGGTTTCTAATCCAGCATGGGAGACCTAGCCCAAATTTATTTGAAGAACATCAGTCTAAAGAAATTTGCATTATTAATTTTGAATAGATTGATTTCCAAAATTTCTAAGACAATATACTTTTCCCACAAAACTTGCTTATCAGAAACAATGGCAGAAGAAATGTTAGTCCCACAATATCTCTATCAAACCCCTACATTGTACTTCATCATCACTTTTACTAGTCCCCTCTGAGTACATGAAATCAGGAACTCAGTTACACACATTATTAACAAAAGTTTCCTTTATCACAGGTATGATTAATATGGTAGTCTGTTTGGGGTTTCAGCATTTCACCTAGGGGGTGGCATAATAGCACTATTCCAACATTTGAGGGGCTTCTACAAAGGCCAAGCTATTTTCCAAAGCACCAAAAGGCAAGACAAGAAACAATGGATGGAAACTAACCAAGGAGAGAAGCAAGCTAGAACTATGGAGAAATTTCCTAATGGTGGGAGCAATCAATGGAATAGCTTGCCTTCAGAAGTTGTGTGAGCTCCATTACGGAAGGCTTTCAAAAAGAGACTAAAGAACCATTTATCTGATAATGGTGGGGCTTTTTGCTACTTAAAACCATATAGTAAATTCAAAAGCACCACTGCAATTGTAATGGTAATCTAATGTATCCTAAAACTAAGCTGGAAATATAGAAACCAGAAAATCTTTTACAGAGGAAAACTTTCAAATATTCGTGCAGTGTTCAATTTTACATGATGGGCAGATGTAAATTTCCTGCTAATTTGCGTCATGTGAATAAGAAGACATCTGACTATAAATAGTAGAAATGCACACCACAACCTGGGAAATGGTATGCAGACATCATAATTCCATAGATACTAACCTGAAATTGCAAGAAGGAATGATGTCACTTTTTGGTCTTAAATTTGAGATCCCTCAATCTGTGGAAGTTTTGATCACAACTGTAGTCATGTAAAACAGAACTTCAACTACCCATAACAAGTTTCACTTTCTCCTCTATTTGTCTTGATCTCCATGCATATATTCCGGTAATTTTCTTCCCTCCATACAGAGAAATTGTGTCTATTAAGCCTTTGTTGCTTGCAGTGGGTTCTGAAACTGACAGTTCCATTAGAAGGAAAACACGACACTAAATGAGACGCTTCTGAGGTAACATGCAGGGATATCACAGACAGTTGAAACTTTCCATGTCACAAAAGAGTTGTCAGCATTTAACTAAAGCAACATTCTCCACACAGAAACATTTTTCAATGAAATGGCACCAAGTGAGAAATGAGATGCCCATATCTTTTGCCTATAATTTTCAGGCTACATGATCAAAAACTTGTCTAGGGAAAATATCTTCCTTCAAACAAGTTGCCTGAGCATCTATTTAGAAGGATAATAATGCTAAACAACCTCACTTTTATTGAAAGAATAAAACAAAAGCAAGTGCATAGTAAAGTAAAATGGTATAGTACTCTATATAATAATAATAGTAACAGGTTATGTACCAGTATATCATTTTTTATGTCACTTTTCCGCCTAAGAGGTAACTTGCACAGAGGAACTAGTGATCTTCCATCATCAATTTCCTCACTACAAACCTACTGCATATGTCAGGCATGGCCAATGTTGGCAACATTAAGACTTGTGGACTTCAGCTCCCAGAATTCCCCAACTAGCAAGAAGTCCACAGATCTTGAAGTTGCTAAGGTTGTGCCCCTCCTCCACTATATGTTAACTAAGGTCTTATCTGTACTGCTTGCTTTTCCATTGCCAGAATAGGCTGGAAACTATTGTTAGCAGCAGAAAGAGATGAAATTTCCCTCTAGATCTCAACTTTTTTCCAAAGCAACCACAAGGAACAATTTCCTGCCCCATTCCTGAAGTATAGTGATCTATGTTCTATTGTCTCAAGGCTTCTGTCTGCTTCAGTTAGTTGCAGGCTAATTTCAATATTTCATTGGCTATCTTATAGAGCAGGATTGGTGAACCTTTTTGCCACTGAGTGCCAAAATGGGAGCGCATGCGCGAGGGAAGCACCAAAAACTGGAAGAGCAGCTCCGCAGTGCGCTGAGCTTCTGGTTTCCAGCATGCACATGCATGCTGGTCACCTGGTCTTCCTGTTTCTGGCATGCATGCAGGCACAAAGATCAGTTGGCCAGCGTGCATGCATGCATGCACCAGAAACTGGAAGCTCAGTTGCTTTTCCAGTTTTTGGTGTTCCCACATGCACAAAGACCAGATGGCTGGAACCTGGAAGAGCAACAGGTGATGGCTGGCATGCCCCAGAGAGATGGCTCTGCATTCCACTTCCCACATGTTCCCACATGCCATAAGTTTGCCATCACAGTAATAGAAGGAGAAGAAGCCTTCAAAAAGTCATTGCTCGTGTCTAAGTACCTTTTAGACCTGCTAGGGATTTTTTTTTTTTTTACTGTGTTGGCTCTAAACACCACCATTTATGCATTAAGTTCATTAAACTTTCAGTCCCAATATTTTTTCTTTGCATTTCATATGTTTGGTCTGCTACACTTTGGAAATATTGAGTTACTACATTTTTTTAAATGAAATGCTTTATTGTTTTCCCTTTGGGGAGGGTTATTATAGGTTCATCAACATAAAGCACAATACTTAGAAATGAATCAACTGAATTGCTGGAACTTGGATAGCATATAAATATAATAATTTACTATTAACATTCCCTGTAAAAATGCTGGGGATTTTCTTCCGCATTCCTTAAAAAAAAGTTTCTTAACTTTTTTCCCATGTTTGTGTTAACTCCTCACACAAATGATTCCTTATGTTGCAAGCTGTACAAAGAATATAAAATGGCAACCACATCATCAACATATTTAGTGGTAAGTTAATAACTGTAGCTGAGGTTTTGGAGAGAAATTGCCCCTGATTATTAGAAAGCAACTGGTGCAAAAATTCAGTGTCTGGGGGGATAGTGGATTTTAGTGCTTGGCAATAAACTTAATGAACTTTCTAGCATGCTTTATTGCTGGAGGAAGGAACATCTCATTAAAGCAACTGATAAAAATAATCAATGCTAATTTGACTCCATTGAACCTAACAAAAGAACTGGACCATTATATTCATTTCATCAAGTTTTTTTTTTTTTAAAAAAACAAATATTTATTAAATGTTGAAATCTGTTCCTGCTTTAATTGGACTCTCTTATTTCAATGAATAGACTCTTCCACCCCAGATGCCTTGTTACTGTAATATTATTTCATGGGTGAACATAAAAATGTTATTAATATACTTTGCTGTATTTGTAAGCTGCCTTTCTGGATTTCAGCATTTAAAATAATACCACCAATTCTTAACTTGGAAAGTTTTTTCATCATACCTAACATTTTGTCTATGTGTATGTCTTATTTTGTAGTTTTAAGCATAATTTCATTAGAATGATCTCTATCACATAATTGGGAACCTGTGCGTTCTCACTGTTTGGTTGGAGAAATCTTTCCTAACTCTTAGAAACAAGATGATTATAGGCACAAAAATAGAAAAATATTGACATTTCCATAGTGGAAGAATGCATCATAAAAATGTCAGAATTAGCAGAAATGTTTGGTTAGGAAGAAAACATTTTGAAACTTCTTTTGAAAGACTGGAAATCTTTCATGAAATTTTTGCTAAAAAAAGAAAAACATGATGATTTATATATTTAATGATTGAAACAAATGACAAAAAATTAATATTTTTTGGAAGAGTTAAGACAATAGATTTTTAATATATAAGAAGGTGAGAAGGTGTGTTTAATATGGTCTTGTTTTTTTCAGCTTAATCCAATATTTTTACTATCCAGAAATCAAATCTAACTAGAAATTGGTTTCAGTAGATATTAAAAAGTCAAAAGGATATAAATCAAATAATAATAATATTCTGCTATCTTAAGAATAGAGTACTAATTAAAGCAATAAAGTTATTCCTAAATAATTATTTAAATAAGAAAAAAAATTGTTTCAAAATATTAACAGAAGTCACATTTCAAAATACTTTCAAAAGAAATACAAGAGGTCAGGAAAAAAAGCCTTAGAAACTAAATTTAATTTAATTTAAATTGCTTGGTTTATTTGCATTTTATTTTTTAAAAAATACTGTTAATAAGATTATTGTTTCATTATTTCTTCTTTTTATCGTAATAACATTCAAATGTGATGTCATATTTTTGAGGAATTTTGTAGGTCATGTATCAGAGGTTGGTCATATGTGGGTATGGTACATCTTGCTAAATGAAGAAACATAATTAAAAGAACAAGAAGGAAAAATACTATTCTATTCTCCTTTTCTTTGCATTTGGTTTTTGTGTAAAAAAATACACAAACATTTTAAAGTGGGAAATATGAACAAAAAATAAATGAGGTCAGGCATTGATTGTTAATTTGGAGCACCATATTGTTATCTGAATTAGAACTGAAGAAGCTTCTTGGATGTTTCCTTGAAAATGTTTTCAAAGAAAAAACAAGAAAGTCCAGTTGCCTTTTGGAAAAGATACTGTAAGATAACCATGTCCTGGATGTTTGAGAATCTCCATAGACCTTCATCTGTATCTCTTTTTACTTCTATTTATTTATTAGTATCCCACCTTTATTATTTTTACAAATACTCAAGGTGATGAATATATCAGTGATGAAATTCAAAAATTTTTACTACTAGTTCTGTGGGCATGGATTAGTGGACGTGGCAGGGAAAGGATACTGCAGAATCTCCATTCCCACCCCACTCTGGGACCAGCCAGAGGTGGCATTTGCCAGTTCCCCAACCTACTCAAAATTTCCACTACTGGTTCTCCAGAATGTGTCAGAACCTGCTGAATTTCACCCCTGGAACATATCCAATTCAACAGGTTCTGACCAGTTCTGGAGAACCGGTAGCAGAAATTTTGAGTAGTTTGGAGAACCAGTAAATGCCACCTCTGACTGGCCCCGCCCCCATCTATTCTCTGCCTCCCGAGTTTCAGCTGATGGGGATTTTGCAGTAACCTTCCCCTAGAGTGGGGAGGTACTGGAGATTTTACAGTGTCCTTCCCCTGCCATGCCCACCAAGCCACGCCCACCAAGCCACACCCACCAAGCCACTGCCAGAGAACTAGTATTAATTTTTTTTAATCCCACCACAGTATAAGCTCCTTATGGAAAAGAGAAAGGAGGGGAATCTCTGTCAGAGTCACCTGAAAGAATGATTATGTTCTTTCCGATGCACAGAAGCTGGGATTGTTTGACATTTTTTTTCAGGAAATAAAAGTTAGGTAGGAATATATCAGATAGTGAGAAACCTCATCTTTCAACCGTTAGAAAGATTACTTGGATCACGTTCTCCCATAAGTGATAAATTTTATCTGGACTGTACTGCTTCATACTACAAAAATTACCCCCTACCCCTTAACAACTGAAAAATCTTCCTTACAAGAAATAAATACTGTATAGCGTTACTGTTCAGCATTTGTAATGTGCTATACCATGTGATATACAAGAATATATCGTTTCACTGAGATTTAGGACATGGTATGATATTGATAGGAATATCCATCTTTGTATTTTTTGTCAAAGATAGAAGATAAGGTGATGTTTTTTAAAAAATAATCTGCAAGAGAAATGAAGGTTAAATATTTTATACTTATGTACTGTATGTATGTATGTATGTATGTATGTATGTATGTATGTATGTATGTATTTATTTATTTATTTATTTATTTACCATATTTTTCAGAGTATAAGATGCACCAAGATTTTGAAGAGGCAAATTAAAAAAAAGTTTTTGCACTCTGCAGACCTCACAAAAGTGGCCCGTCAAAAAAAGGGCATACATAGCATTTAGGAGGCTTGTAGAGTGCTCCTGGGGGCTGGGGGGAGAGGGCAAAAATGTGCAAAAAACGGTTTGTTTTTTGTGAAAACATGCCCGGTTTTTGTGAACAAAAAGGGCATGTATAGCCTTTAGGAGGCTTATAGAGTTCTCGGGGCGGTGGGGGGATAAGCAAAATCCAGCCCATTTTCCTCTCATTTTCCCAGCCCCCAGGAGCATTCTGGAAGCCTCCTAAAGTCTATGCATGGCCATTTTTGCAAAGGGGGCAGGGTTTCGGGAGGCCAAAAATGCTGTATTCAGTGAATAAGATGCACCCAGATTTTCACCCTCTTTTTTGAGGGAAAAAGGTGCACCTTATACTCCAAAAAATATGGTATTTATTTATTCAGCTGCCCATCTCACAGACTGAGTCTGGCTGACTTAGCAAAAAAAAACTATAAAATAAGAATATAAAAATAATCAATAATCAAATGATTTAAAAGGCAAGGAGGTAGCTCCAGATCTTATTAACAATGGAGCCTTCTCATCAACTCACCATTCCTTTAAGAGTCCCAAGCCTGATGAAACCAAATCTTTTTTTAATTAAAGTTTTTTATTTTTACATTTTCATAACATATAACCACATATATACTATTACATAACCAACATTATATTATATTATTAAATGTTTACATCAATTCATCTTATCAACAACTCCCAAAAATCAATTATTGGCTCTTCTGCTCTCCATACACCATATTTCTCCCTCTCTCCTCCCACTCCCTACCTCTTTTCTTCCCTCTGTTATCATTTCCTTCTCAACTTCCCCTTCCTCTCTCCAAATCTTGAGAGACTTCTGGAAAATGAACAGGGATGAAGCCAACTTCACCTCAGGAGGGATTATGAAGCTTGAACAGGGAGTGAACCATGACTTCTTTAAGGCATTAAAGGAACAACCCCCACTCATAGAAAAGTTCATCACCACTAGAACCGACTCACATGACATTCTGCAGGCAACCAGGAGAATTAGTTAACCAGGAGAGGCCTGGATCTAAGGAGCAAATGGAGCTCAGAGTCATGAGGACCCTTTTCATTTCCTCAGACCCAACAGGTTCAAACTGTTTCCAGATATCAGGGCAGGAATTCACCTTTGGCCTAGCAAACAAAGCCAGCACTCAGCTGTTAATGAATTTGAGTGAATTTGTCTGACAGATGCTGAGCAAACTCTTTTGCATGACTCTTCAAAGGGACCTCCAAACCTCTCTACCCAAGAAGGCACATGACCCCTGAAACAGGGCTATGTGGTCGCTATCTACAGAGGCAGTAAGAGTAGGGGAGTGTGTTGTTTCACCACCCTTATTGCCACAAGGTAGGCCTTGATAGCAGCTCTAACCACTCTTTGATTGTGTTCATCCCCTGTTGAGTGCCAGAAGCCCTCTAGATATCTCTTCTCCTGTTTTATCTCTCTCAACCATGAGAGAGAACCATGGTTCTCTGTGAACCATGGAGAGTGGCACTATCACAAGATGGGAGAGGTTGCATGGCTAGGATTCAGCCTGAGACTCTCATTACACGCATTATGCACAGGCCACACCCACACCAATTCCACAAAGTGAAAAACCAGCACAATATGTCACATGATGGCAATGTGACACTGCAAGTTTGACACTCAAGATCTAAGCTCTGTAACAACCATCATCAGGTTTTGCTACCTGGTGCTTTAGTAGTAAAATAATTTTACTGACTGCAATGGAAAGAAATTGATTAGAGGGAAAAATGGATATTTTGTAGGGGCAATATGAACATCTCTGTGCTACTTTTATTACTATGTTGCTGCTTCAATCTGTGGATCATATACTAACTTAGATAGGAAACATGTTTTGAGGTTCAAACCATTAATATTCTAGACACTTTACAGCAGTGGGATCTAATTTTGTGATCTCATGGGGTGTTTAATACATGTGCATGCCGAGGCTGTTCTCATTTACTCCTGTCAACCTGAATGCAATCATCAAGGGACACTGCATCAATGGAAGGCTGCCAAAGTGCACTGTTTCAAATCCTTTGCAATCCCTAAAATGTTATATATTCTGTATCTGAAGAACTGATAATATACCAAAAAGCCAGCTATGTTTCACTTGGAGAATTGAAGCATGGAACCGATTTTAGTTAGTTAATGTGAATGAGTGATAAATACTATTTCAGTGGAAAATGTTTCAAGGAAAGGAAGAAAGGAAGGAGGTTTGACAGCTGACCTGAAGGGCACTGATTTATAAAAGCAATAATAAATATGATGCAGAGATTTACTAGTTTCCAATTAGACTTCTCATTGCACATGAAATACATTAAGGCAGGCATTAAGACTTTTCTAAAGAGTGATACCTTTTTGGTTTTGTTTTGTGTTCCTTCAAGTGATACTGTTCCTCTAAAATTACTGATTGTACGGGGACCTATCACGATTTCTCTCTACAAAACATGAAAGGGAACCTTGAGTCATGATGCTATACAATCAAGTAACTATCTAAGCAGAAAAGGAGCTGGGCATATATGGAACCAGACTTTAATAAGGAGTCTATAAAATGAAACGTAAATGGAGATAAACACTTTTATGAGTAGTGAATGGTTGTAGTTTCTCCAAATGCTATCTCCAAACCAGCAGGTTTTTAGATTCAGTCATTTACTTATTTAAACTTGATTAAAAAGTGTCTACATAATCAAAAAGAAATAAAAATATTGCTATTACAATCAGAAGCTCACTTTAAAGTTATTTTTTTTCTGATTCTTTACTGCGTGGACATTTCTTCCAAAAGTAAGCTAGTAAAAAGAGAAGATTTTGTCAAGTTTGCTCTAAGGAGAAACAAAATCCTGAGAATCATCTGATTCAGACATATTACACATCCAGCAAAACATCTCTTCCAATGCTACATTCAAATACAGAAGGAACTAACCAAATCTTCATTTACAATTGTGAGTTGCACGTATGTATGTATGAACTATGCTGTATCTGACATTGGGCCTCTTAACTTGTTTTGCTTGTTTGCTTAAGTCAAAATTGAAACTTTCATAGAGTGTTTGGCATTTTCTGTTTTCTGTCATTAAAGCTCTGTGACTGAATGCATACTGAAGCAATAACAGTCCAATCATGAATTCACTATAAACAAGAAAGTAATGAGAAGTAACAAACGTAACACTCATTACTTTCTGTTTGTAATTAAATGTACTAAGTGCGTGTAAGTAAATGCATTAAATGTACTAAGTAAGTGTGAATAAATGAGTTAAAGCACTTTTGTTACTTCTCATTACACTTAATTATCATTACACTATTTCTTAAGAGTTGAGAAGACAAAGGCAAGTTTCCAACTCACATGCTTTAGTTAGGTAAATTCTGTAAGGTTATCCAAACACTATTGGGGGATTGATTTCAGTAAAGTATCCATATGTACTACACACAAGAGAGACATATTTAAGTCTGTTAAAACATTCCAAATAAAAGTATGCCAAGTGTAATAGTCAACGTTTAGAAACCTGCCCAGAAATTAATAATACATGTTTATCATAAGATTTCATTTCATTTCAATATTCATAGCATGAATATTATTTAATATAGGTCTACCTGCAAATTAAATACTCGTATTAGTTTTAGCCAGATTAACTTCTGAAAGTCTGTTTTTTGTTTCATGGAGCACAGCAGATAAATGCAATCTGGGTTTGGGGCCTCAATGAAGCTCTGCAGAATAGAAAATAGGATGGTGTAGAAATTTCAAGGAAAAGTAAGGGCATCGGAGGCAGGTTTTCATGTTAAGTTAGTGAAAAATTGCTCCACTAGTTTCTCATTTTGCCAAAAAATCCCAGTGTATCTTCTGGACATTTTTCCAGCATTATTATTATTATTTTACTCCTGCAACTAGACATGAAGGCTAGCAGAGGGCTGCAACTTTATGCTTTTTTCCCCTTCATTTTATAACATCCAATACAGCAAATGCACGCCTGAGGATTAAAGGTGTGTGCATATCCATTCATGTGCTATTAAGGTACTCATGGTTCTTTCTGAATAGCTATTCCAGATTTTTCAGCAACAACTGCCATTAATTTAATTTATAAGAGCCAAGGTGGCGCAGTGGTTAAATGCAGCACTGCAGGCTACTGCTAGATCAGCAGGTCAGCGGTTCAAATCTCACCGGCTCAGGGTTGACTCAGCCTTCCATCCTTCCGAGGTGGGTAAAATGAGGACCCAGATTGTTGGGGGCAATATGCTGACTCTCTGTAAACCGCTTAGAGAGGCCTGAAAGGCCTATGAAGCAGTATATAAGTCCACTGCTATTGCTATTGCTATTGCTATTGCTATAATAGGTTGCATCTGAGGACAGTTTCTGCAGTGATTGTCCTCTTTTAAAAAGTATCTGCATAATAAAGAAAGCAGGGATTATAATATTTATTTTACCTTTGCTATCCACTTCTAACTGAATAAGTAAGTTTTACATCTGCCTTTGCCTTAGTGCTCTGAGTGATAATCAAATGTATCTAGAATATTTTAAAGATGATAATTGTGGAAGACATATGTTATGTTATGGTTTCTTGGTTTTGCTTTTCTTAATTCCTGAATGTTAAATCCTGGCTCTTTCCCCTACCTATTATTCACCCTGAATTCTACATTGCACAACAGTGCTTTCCTTAATTACCCATTTTCCCTACATACAGTACATTTCCCTCTATAGCTCATTTCCTTTCTCATCTCAGTTGTTTTCAACCTTTCATATCTTGGGAAGGGCTATTGCATCGTGCCTGCAAAAATATGGATGACAAATAGATTGAATAGAAAGTTAGTTTTCTAGTATTTCTTTATTTCATCTAGTGGCTCTCTAAATTTTTGCAGCCCAAATGTGATAGTCATAACTTAAATCTATCTGTTGGGCAACTAAGAACTTTGGGTTCCAATGTGGCAGAATTGAAACTTTATTTTTTTTAAAGGACCTTGTTTACAAGAATGTTGCTATTATATTTTTTTATATTTGATAAATATAAATGTAAATATTTTCCATTCATAAAGTTTATGACTTTATGAATGGAAAATTTGGATTTTATAAATATTTCAGTGACTTGTGTTCTACGGACATAGTTTCTGAGTCCCGCTAGTGTTGTTTGGTCATTTCCAAATTATCCATGATTTGACTGATTACATTTCAGCAGGATTGTCTATCAGTAACTGCTTCCTATTCTTGTAAATTCATGCTTGTGCCATCGATTTAGTCACCTTGTCTCCTGTCAGATTGTTTTGGTCACCTTCAGTTTATCCACTATTTTCCAATGATTCTTGCTTTCACATTATGTATCCAAAATATTTAAGCTTTAGTTTTACTATGAGTGCTTCTAGTAAACAGTCTAGCCTTATTTTACAAAATCATAGAGCTTCAAAAGACCCCTCTCCAAGGCAGGAGTCCTTGTACCATCCCAGTCAAATGGTTTTCTTTAAAAAAAACCTCCAGCAATGGAGCACCCACAACTTTGGGAGGCATACTGTTCCCTTGATCATTGGTTCTTACTGTCAATAAATTCCTCCTTATTTCCAGATTGAATCTCCTTGTGATGAGCTAAGAGCCTCCTTACTATTAGAATCCAAATAAGTAGTCTGAGAAGCAAAGAAACCTCAGGAGGTGATAGTAGAAATGTTGCAGTGGGAAAAGCATGAATTATAGCTTCCTGTATTTTCTCTATACTGTCTCCAATAAATCTTTTGAAACATTTTTCCTTGCAGAAAATAATCACTTTTACTACACTTGCATGCATGTAACACATACTTCTGGCTTTCCTTTATTGCACTAACAAATTAAGGAACTGTCTACTGCAACCATAGGGATCTGTTAGAAGCCATAGTTTCCAACAGAATAAATAAATAAATAAATAAATAAATAAATAAATATATAAATAAATAAATAAATAAATAAATAAATAGTTGTGTCAAAATGGTTATCAAGCTTTAATGTGAAAATAATATGCATTACAAATAATCAGTAGTGGCCCATTAAATCTTTTTGGTTGGGCCTGTTTTGTGTTCTTCTTCAGTTCCTAAAGACATGTTTCTTGTGGAGATAGGAATTCAGAAGAACTCAGAAGGTGAGCATTGGAATATTACCCCTGTGTTTGATGGGCTAATCAAATGAAGCTGCCTAACCATACCAGGCTGTGAAACCCAATTTATCAGGTGCAGTTCCAGTCAACTTTATAACACCTTGTCTATATGTTTGCTGCATCTCCCCACACTGGAAGTCTTGCACCCATAGGAATTAATCCTGACCAAAAATCACATTTTCAAGGGGAGATAAGGAGTAAAGAAGGGAGAATTTCTCATAAAAACTAGTTCAAAGTAACATGGGTCTCTTTTAATATGATGACATTTTCTCCAATATAACTGTAAAATGATTCAGTATTTGAATTTCAGGGGAGAGTTTGCTCAGGGCAAGCCAAAGGAAGAAGGGCTCTGATTAAGCTGAAAACCTCATTACATCATTTCTTGGATATTGCAAGATAATTCATTGCAAGATAATTCATTCAAACTAAGAGAATTCAATATGCTGGTTCATCACTGTGGTTTGACACATTAAGCTGTCAGAGCCTTGACAAGTGGAAGTGGAAGCTAAGTAAGATCAAGTTTGGTTACTTTTTATAAATGAGAAACCATCAGGGAATTCCAGAGCTGTAGGTTAAATCTGGAAGGTAAACGCATCATGGAAAAATCACTTCTGTATTGGATGAGCCCTTGGAATCACCAGAACTTGAGTTCAGTTCAAAGGCTTGGATTGAATTTATTTGGTTGGAGTGAAATTGGACACAGCCAGTTCTTCTTCCTTGCTTAGCTTTGCTCCTGAATATCAGAAGCCCAGATGTAAGTCTTCCTATTAAATTTGCTCGATTTAAGGACTAGAGCTGAGGTGGCGCAGTGGTTAGAGTGCAGTACTGCAGCCATTTCAGCTGACTGTTAGCTGCAGTTCAAATCTCACCGGCTCAGGGTTGACTCAGCCTTCCATCCTTCCGAGGTGGGTAAAATGAGGACCCAGACTGTGGGGGCAATATGCTGACTCTGTAAACCGCTTAGAGAGGGCTGCAAGCCCTATGAAGCGGTATATAAGTCTAACTGCTATTGCTATTGCTATAACATCACTTTTAGCAGCAACATCCTTACTATATTAGCAGATGGGGGTGGAGGAGGGAATAGAAGAGGACATTTATTCATATTAAATGAATTCAATGAAGCTCAGTTTAATAAATTGAATGGGATCCCAAAGCAGTTGAACTGGAAAGCCCTGAATTTTACTTCCTGCCTTTTCTGCCACTCACAAGAAAACAGTGAAATCACTGAAATGGCGTCAGTTTGTTTCTCTGTTTCTCCTAAAAACATTGTAACTGGAAGTAAAAAGATGACACCATGAGAAGACATTTCCTATCAATTACACCATAATTGTTGTATTGTTCTCCTCTTCCTTATACAATTTATATTTTTACTGACGGGCAGTGGTTGAAAGAAGCTGCCCAAAATAGATTTGAATTTGTAAAATATTGAGTTTAAGTTGACTTCTTGTCTAAAGGCAATAAAATTTGCCTATGCATTAAAATAGATTTTCATTTCAGATTTTAGATTAAAAATAGAATTCAGAATAAGATGGAAGCATCTGAAAGTAATGTTTATGGTTAAAGAGGATGGTAAAGTGCCGCAAACAATTATAAATGTAATTTGGTGCTACTGTTTTTTTTTTAAATTGGTACTGCTTTGTTTTGATATTTTCTATCTTCAATAGTTCTTGTTTCTTCCAGGATAGTCACACTGGATGAGAATATGCAATATGCCGTCCATCAATGAATCGTATAAAATCATAGTAAGATGTAATCAATCAAGTCTCCCAACACAATGAGGTCATTAAATGTAAATTAATGTGATGAATTGTAAATCGAAAGTAAAAGGTGGGTTTTTTTTCTTCTCACTGCTAAAAATACTCAAATATTCTGAGTAGCTTTACGTCATGTCTAATATAAATATAAAAATTGCAATTTACATAATGAGTCTGAATATAATATATGCTCTAATGTAAGAAATCAGATTTGGTTTATTAGCTGATGAGAGAGAGAGAGAGAGAGAGAGAGAGAGAGAGAGAGAGAGCATTAAGTGAAATTGGAACAAACAGTTCTGATGGTCCTCCTAACAGCATTAATGGAGAATGCATAATGAAACACACATACACACACACACACACACACACACCTACCTTTACAAGGGTATTTCACATTTTTCCCAAATAGGTCAATTAATATATTTATACTCTGCAGCATGTTGCATATATCTACTTAAAACTACGTATCCTGCCATTTCCACATTTATCTTTCTAAGAAAATCAGCATGAAATGTTTCATATATTGCAGTGTGGAGCCTACGAGGTGGTTGTACTGTTTGTGATGTATGGATTGCAAATGCTGTTGCTGATATTTTTATGGTTTTAATCTCCCTAAATATGGTTTTATGATTTATTTGTATTTTGTAGATTATATTTTGCTGTGGTTTTTAATTTTGCAATTTGTCCAGAATCATGTACTGTATGTGATGTGGACACCTTTATAAATTGAGTGAATGAGTGAGTGACTGACTGACTGACTGACTGACTGACTGATTGATTGATTGATTGATTGAATAAATAAATAAATGAATGAATGTTGTTCTCATTGAGTTAGGTCTTTTGGGTTTTTTTAAGTCAAGATTTGAGGCTGGCCTAACTTTGTAAATCTTAGATATTGCCTGGGATGAGTGGGGTGGGGGAATACATTAGAGAATAAGATTTGCATGCAGAGATTTTAACAGCATGAAATGTCAGAAACGAAGCAAATATAAGCAAGGAACAGATAATCTTGTAAGTGTCAAAAATGTCTCCATGCTTGTGTCTTCTGAATAGCTTTGAAAGTTACTTTTAACACCTCCATAACATATTTGTATTTAACACTTACCTTATCAAATGATAAATCTATGGAAAGTGTGTTATTAGCCAAAGACAACAAAACTGTCAAGACAGTGAGTGGTGTTAGATTATTTTGTCATTTACTTTGAAAGATCAAGATTTCAAAATATCAGCTGTAGCGACTGAGCAAAAAATAACATATTTTAAATGAATTTCTTATGTTTCACAGCAAAGTCTAGGCACAAGTTCTTGTCAGGATAAATACAGATTAGTAAAATAAGAAAGAGAAAATAGCAGGAAAATATTATATTAACTAGTGGTTGATCTTTGAATGGCTAAACAAATATTAAGCCAAAAATGAAATGACTCTAAAATGCAACTTTCCTTCATAATATATAAATCTGCTTATAATATTCAAAGCAGAAGCAGAAGCAGCACTATTTCAAGCTTATAGCACAAAGTCAGGGTTTGAGACTGACAGGATATAATAAAAATATAATGGAGAAACTAAATATCAATAGCAGTGACGTGTGGTCAGCTTTAGGCCTGGTGAGGCACTTTTTAGACTTGTGGACTTCAACTCCCAGAATTCCACAGCCAGGCATGCTCAGTTCCGATTTAAAGCAACAGCATTTTCCCCCCTTGCAAAATAAGTTTTCCCATTCTTTTTCTTCTCCCTCCCCCTCCTTCCTCTCTCTCTCTCTCTCTCTCCCCCCCCTCCTCTCAAACAGACACAAACAGAGAGAACTTCGATCCCTCTCTCATTCACTCACTCTCAAACACAAACACAGAAGTTGGATTGGTTATATTTTCCAAAGGCTTGAAAGCAGCTCCTCTGCCATACCCCCCTTCCCCTGCTGCCTTCCGATCAAACTTTTTGAATTCCTCCCCTCTCCCCACACGCACCTTTTCCAGCTGTTTCAGACACAATTTCAACTCTGCTTCTCCCTGCCCTGTCCTGCCCTGCCCTCCCCTCTTGAAAAGCCAGAGCTGTGTCAGACTGAGCTAGTTGCTCCCAGAGAACTCTAAAAAGCCTCTAAAAATGCCCTCTACAAGAGGCGAGAGAATATGTGCCTCATTTGCATAAGGAATTCTTAGCTTGTTAACCCTTGCTTAACTCTTAAAAGGCGAAAAATTCCTTATGCAAAAGAGGCCCCTAGTTCTCTGGCCTCCTCCTAGTTAATACTGAGAGCAGACACCAAGCCACTGTGACTTGAAATCTGGTAGCAACTACCCTGGCTTTAATTATTTTAAAAAAATTATTTAAAATTCTTTCCTTTCCCTGAGGAGACTGGTGAGGCCCTGCCTTCCTTGCCTCTAGTGACTGCACATCCCTGATCAATAGCAGGAAAGGTAGATAAATGGTATACTTTTTTTCTCATGGATTGAAAAAGTCTGTCATCACAATTTACATCTTTATGGAAAATTATATAAAAAATAGCTGAAATGTGATGAAACCAAGAACAAACTCTGTCAATTCTGAGAGGGGTTCCTGCATTAGCTTGGCACAAAGTCTCAAACCAGCAAGAAATGAGACAATTTGGAATGATTTTTTAACTTATTTAAAGTCAGGCAGACACTGATCCTGTGTTCTTGTCAAAACAAAATGTAATATCTTCTCTAATACATTGTTTGAGAACTCAGTGTGTGGAGTGATGCTCTTTAGAAAACAAAGGAGGTTACAAAATGTTATTAAAAATACTGCTATAAAATAACAGCATTGGATTAATGGATAGTAAGTCAGTGGTGGGATTCAGCCAGTTCGCACAACTTCAGGAGAATCGGTTGTTAACTTTCTGAGCAGTTGGGTGAACTGGTTGTTTGAAGAAATCATTAGGGCAGAGAACCAATTGTTAAATTATTTGAATCCCATCACTGTAGTAAATCCATTATCGTATCAGAATGTTCCAAATATTGAAAAATGCATTCTTTTCTATAGGAGGCAAGAAAATAAGGTATAGGCAGATCTGTATTGTCATTATAATCACACTTGCGTCCAGATCCTTTTTACATTTTGACAGATTATTTATATGATAAATTTTTCTGTCTTGTAATAACTGATATTTTTTCATTCTTCTTCTTCCTCACCATTCTTTTGGTTCTGCATCACTTGATATGTTTATCTGACATTCCTTTCCTCTCTCAGTCTGTCCATTCCTTCCTTTCACAATAGGTGTTATATTCCAACCTTGTATTTTGCTGAAATAAACCTGTGCAATTTCTTAGTTGTGCTAATTTGAATTTATTCCTGTGTCCATTCATTTCCTCCTCCTGCAAAGAATGACCTAATTAAGTTCCATGTTTATTGCGGGGGCAGCTTATTAAACCAACATAGATCTAAGCCTTTGGCATGGCAACATTTCAAATTCTATTTGATGGTGTCTTGATTACTTCAAAAATTGAGAGGCTTAACCCTTGGTTTCCCATACATTCATCCATTCCAAATGTGTATAGTGAAAGAAATGAAGTCATCACTTAAAGCACAAATAACAAATTCTAGCTAAGAAATCTAATCGGGGTAGGCTGCGGAGGGTTCGCACAGATTCAGGTGATCCTCTAGCAAAGATTCTGCGTGGTTTGGTGAACCACCAAATCCCACACATGGCTGGCCCTGCCCACCCTGCCCCATTCCTCCTATCCCACCCTGCCCCTCCCAGGAGTCTCCATGCAGCCTGTTCATCATGCCAGGTAAGTGCAGGGCCCACACGGAGGCTAAGGAGGGGGGAATGGGCCTACCGGAGGGTCCAAAAGTCCAGAAATTGGCCTGTTTCAGGCATTTGGAGCCCGGGGGAGCAGTTGTCACCCTCCCAGAGGCTCGAGGAAAGCAGCCGTAGCCTTGGGAGGGTAAAAAATGCCCCCCACTGTGGTGCAGGAGGCTGACTAGGCCACACCCACCATGGCCACGCCCACCCAGCAACAGGGCAACAAAATTGTTTCTGCAATTTTTGAAGCCAACCCCTGAATCTAATATTTACAAGACAACATTTTAACACATACAGTCTTGGTAGAAAAAGAATGGATAACAGATGACTGTTAGAAGAAATAAAAGTACCTATTGATAAGGGTTGTTTTTGCCAACTTTATGATAGCAAATTGAGAATTGGCTATATTCAGGAGAAACATGGCAGAAAATGGAATGTAATAATTGGCTACTCATGAATTATTTGATAAAAGAAAGGGATATGGGCTCAAGAATAAATGGTTACTTGAATGAAACCAGAAAAATTCTACACTAATGAAGCACTCTATGTGCTTCATTCTCTACTAATCCTCTACTAATCTTCTACTAATGCTCTACTAATGACAAGTGAGTAATGTTTAATAGTATTTATAATACAAGTCCATAAAAACTTGTCAGTTCAGACCAATGGCTGATCTGTTCCAACATTCTATATCCCACAATTTCCAACCAAATGTATCCTGAAAGTTCTTGCGCATGTGGGTCTGAGAAAAAAATAAAGAGCAAGGAAGAGGAATAGCTATTTATAGCCTTGGCTACCTGTCCCTTTGCTTACTCGGGTACATGGTAGCACTCAGAAACACAATGTTTTCCTCAGGTGAGCTCTCTTTTGCCTGCTGCCTTATTACAGTAAATAAGTCTTGTGGTTTGGGATTAAAACTCTGCTTTTCCACATCTGCCTTGAGATTTAGTTACAGATTCATACATTCTAGATGAACTTGTTCAAAAGCCGCATGCATAATACGATTAAATATCAGCTGTGTATTCACCTCTTGTGTTCATAATTGGTGACAAAGAGGATCCCTTTATATTTCTGATCTTTCAATAGACCATTAGGCAGACTGCAAAGCCACATGATACAAAAATATCAACATAATCATACAACTTCCTTTTTATTTTTAAAAGATCTACCCTTTCTCAGGAAAGCTTCAAGAATTTTGCCTTGCTATATGAGATGTTTATCAAGTTACAATTGCAATTTAAAATAAACTCTAATTGAATATGTGAATTCATTAACATGGGGCAGATGGGTTTCAAATTGTCTCTTGAATACAAGATCATCTCTTCAATTTTAAAACGTTTTAAATTTGTTTTTCATAATTACTGCCGTATAATATACTGAATGAATGGTGATACTTCCAAGCATGATCATTTGATGTACAAGGTCTTTGTCTGTAATTACAGGCCAGCATATCAGGCTTCATATGAAGTTATAAACTAAGAAAAAAGAATAGAGGTGAGTTGATTGAAATGTCAAACTACTTCATCTTTTTTGTATAAAGGATCAAGCACATTTTAAAAAATCAGTAGAAGATAGTTTGGTGGCCTTTCAGTCAGTAAAATGAGGACCCAGATTGTTGGGGGAAATATGCTGACTCTGTAAAAGACTTAGGGCTGTAAAGCACTGTAAAGTGGTATATAAGTTTAATATACAATAGCTATAGCTATTCCTATTATTACATTAAAAAGGTGATGACTGAATAGTGAAAGACTCTGAACTTGTCAACTGGAAAGCTGACAACCTGGATTCAAAACCCAAGCACTGCACAACAGCGTGAGCTCCATTATCTGCCCCAGTTCCTGCCTAACTAGCAGTTCGAAAGCATACAAATGTGAGTAGATAAATAGGTACCACTTAGGTGGGAAGCTAACAGCTTCTGTGCACCTAAGCATATAGTTATGCTGGCCATATAACCACAGAAATTTCTTCAGACAACACTGGCTCCTTCAGTGAAGAAATAGAGATAAGTACCACTCCCTAGAGTCAGATACGACTGCACAAGGGAAATATTTACCTTTACCTTTATTTTTAAGTTATTTTTATTGAGGTCTTTAGAAAAATGCTGATTAATAAGAGAACTGGCATAAATATGAAATAAGAGGAACTGTTCTGAAAGGTACTGATTAATTTGTCCTTAAATGGGACAAAGAAAGTTGCTTTATACTACTGGCAGCTGAGTATTTTCCATTTTGAATGGCAATAACAGGTCCACGGCAGTGGTAAAATTCAATTTTTTTTACTCCCGGTTCTGTGGGCGTGGATTGGTGGGCTTGGTGTGGCTTGGTGGGCTTGGCTTGGTGGGCATGGCAGGGGAAGGGTACTGCAAATTCTCCATTCCCACCGTACTCTAGAGCCAGCCAGAGGTGGCATTTGCCAGTTCTCCGAACTACTCAAAATTTCTGCTACCAGTTCTCCAGAACCTGTGAGAATCTGCTGAATTTCATCCCTGGTCCACATAATTTTCAGAAGAGTTCTTCCAGGTCACTTTTACTGGATCCTTTATATGAAATTCAGAGATAAAACCTATGGACACCCAGCATCCAAATTCTGTACTCTGTTTTGAGCTACACTCTTTCCGTTTGTTTATCAGTCAAGGTTCAGCTGTCTTTAGTGGCACAAAATCAGAAACACAAGAAATGCAGATTTCTCAGAATTAAAATGCAATTATTAAAGGAATCGCCTCATTTAGGTTGTCCTTCTTTGCACCTTTTATTGTATTAATAGGATTAGTCTTCTTGAGAAGCAATGAAGAGAAATAAATAAATAGATTTATATAAAGGAATACTTACGAATTTTCCATGTTTTTGAGAAGCAATATGCTAGGTTAAAGTTTTCATTGAGCCATAACTTTAACTCTTCAACTCTTTTTGAAGTCATTTTTAATCATCTTTTGTTAGTTTACGCCTGCTTATTGTATTGGATTAAAATAACAAAAGTGTAAATGGGATCTGAAAAAAATCCCAGATCTAGTAAATTATAGTTTTATATTAGAATAATGTATGAAGTAATAGCTTGACTAGTTTCAAGCAAATTACACATTTGCATGAAAGTAATAGTGTTATCTCAAAACACCGGCTCTACTTTTCAGCAGCCTACTTTATAATATATATGCACACAAATATAATTGTTTGTGTGCGTATGTATTTAAAAATTATACAGTCATCCAATTATAAAAATTGGACAAAGTCATCACAAAGAATATTTAGCTGATACAATAATCACTTTTGTAATACCATCCATTTTACTAAGTATTAATATTATTTGTTTGTTTATTTATTAAATGTATATGCCACTGATTTCCCTATCTAGAGATTGATTATGTTCA
Organism: Thamnophis elegans; assembly: GCF_009769535.1. Classification (NCBI taxonomy): domain Eukaryota; kingdom Metazoa; phylum Chordata; class Lepidosauria; order Squamata; family Natricidae; genus Thamnophis; species Thamnophis elegans. The sequence goes on from NC_045545.1 coordinate 67,756,996, forward strand.
ATTGGCTTAAACTTCTTCCAAAACTGAAGATGACCTGGATAACAGCTTTCTGTTCCTTTTATCCTACCTTTCTAGAGATGAACATACAATCTTATTGGTGGATCAAATGAGGCCAATATTTTCACGCTCACTATTTTAAGGACTAATAACCCATTTTAAATCTAAATAACCCATTTTAAATCCAAATAAAATCCAAGTTCCAGACACTGTCTATCCACACAGACATCGAATATCACCAATTCAATTGGAGCAATACATGAATTATCAGCCACACAACTATCTCCCCATTCTCAAGTTTATCAAAGTCTAGCACTCCACGAGCAATTCCATCAACAGACACATTGACCTACAAATTCAACTGCACAGGCAAACCCTCAAACAACCCATGCAACTCCTCCAACCAGCACTTCACCTCCAAATAACTCACCCGATATGACCTCCCTACCAAAAGACCCATCACAAGACCCTCATTTATGACCCACACTTGACCCATCACATGACAGTGACCTGATATGACCCTCACTACACAAGACCACATAAAGTTCTTATAAACTGAGGAACAATAACACTGACATCCCTAAACTCCACTGGAAATGTTATATAACCTGGTAAAGAAACATTTGGAAACTAACTCATAAGCTTGGAGAACCAACCTCCTACACCTGAGTTACAGATATTTGCCACCATATCATCCAAATACTATACTTGCCAAGAAAACACATCCACGTACTTACCTGGAATGAGCTTAACTTTATCAAAAATTTTGGATTATCACAATGAATTTATATCACTACTAGTTTATCCAATTACTCAGGAGTTGTTGCACTTTACTAAAGCAACAATTTCTCTTCTTGTGTACAAACTCCATCAATCAGAGCTCCCTTGGCAGGATCCTGATCAGTTCTAACTGATTCCATATATGTCTGGGCTTTTGCTAACATTGACTTCCTTCAGTCCTATTTTTCCTTTGCTATGGAATCTGCATACTGCCAATACCCTTGTGTGTGCTTGGTATTTGTAACCTTCAATTGGGTGAAACACTGCATCATGAGGAAAAACAAAATAAAAAATATAAATAAAAACAGAACTGCAGAAATCTGGTCATTTTCCCTTACTATAATCGTATCCTTCCAATTCCCCTTTAATACCTGAGTTGGACTTGGACTTTTGGCCTTTCAAAAAATTGGCCCAGCTTAGCCCAGTTTGTTGTTGTTGCTGTTAGTTGCAAAGTCATGTCTGACCCATCACAACCCCATAGACAATGTTCCTTCAGGCCTTCCTGTCCTCTATCACCCCCGGAGTCCATTTAAGCTCTTCAGTGCTGCTTCAGTGACTCCATCCAGCCACCTCATTCTCTGTCATCCCCTTCTTCTTTTGCCCTCAATTGTTCCCAGCATTAGGCTCTTCTCCAGTGATTTAGCCCAGTTATGGTGTTGTAACTCTATTTATACCTATAGATTTGAATGGTATTTAAAAAGTCTAGAAATAAGGTTAGTTTTCAGTCAGAGCTACAAAGTTACTCATACTCCAATAGTGAAGTGAAATATAAGCATCATTTTAACATCATCGCCCTCCAAAACTCTGCAACCATGTGATATTAAAAAGTACTTATCAGCTTAAAATTTCACATGGCACAGCACTAAAATTAAAATTATTTATTTACCTGGATACCAGTTTTGTGATACCCAGAGCCTAGAGGGTGATAGATGGATAACCTCTTTAAATATAGATCAATATGCATATATTGACAATTAGCAAATGGATGGGGCAAGAGGAAGAATAACTGCTGAAGAGGGCAATGTGGATATCAGCAGGAGATTTGTTATGTATACCCACAAGTCTTCTGAAATCTGCTTCGCTTTGTATTTTAAATAATACTTTCTACATTTTAAATCATGTGTAATACAGTACCCTGTATAGCGATAGCTATATTGCATTGACATGGATTTAATATCTGAATGATAATATTTAAACCATGAAAGAAAAAAGATAGAAAATACTACATAAAATATATAAGGGCTTACAGCATGAAGATACCTTCAGATTGCTCTGTCACTTAGAAACATTAATAAAAACTCATCTCATATTGATTTTAGTTTTGAGATCACAGAATTTGAAAATAGTGTTGAGGGAAGAATTGTATTTTTGAAGTTAAACTAAATATGAAAGGGATACAGAAGACAGAGGCTGAGGAAAATATTCATTTCTTTCATTTCTTGAATGGTGTAATACTACTAAAGATGAAATATAATTATTATGCTCATAGACTGAATACAAAAGCTCCTACTTTTCATTAAAGTTATCTCTTATTTCTTGGATGTCAATTATAAATGGGAGAAAAGATTTTTTTTTCTTTCTCTCTCTGATTATATACATGCCTCTTGAATTATATTCTTCACAGCTGTTTTATAAGCTTATGTAGGCCACCATGTAGTGTAATAACAGCACTGTAATTGTGATAGCTACTTGTTCTGATTGGTAATTATATTCCTGTCATTGGCATTTGCCAGATTGTCTAACAAAGTAACCCTGTCATGTGGCCTATGTCCAACTACCATCTTACAAAGAAGTAGAAAGATAACAAAAAGGCCACATGTGTATGTGCGTTCATGTCCCTGAAGCCTCTGAGGAAACTCCAAATAGAGCTACCCTAGAGCCTTTAGCCATTTCTCCACTAATGACTCAGAATCATCCAGCCAATACTATGTACGCTATCCAAAGGTCTACAAGGTGATACAGTAGATGGGTCAGGCAATAAAAAACTGTCTTCATTATTATTATTTCAGTATATTCAACAGTGGATGGAAGACAGCATTAAGCCCTTCATGGTATTGGACCTGGGTACTTGAGAGACCACCTGCTGCCAATTATCTCCCAATGACCCATTAGATCCCACAGATTAGGCCTCCTCCGGATTCCATCTACAGGCCAATGTCGACTGGCGACCACCCGGAGGAGGGCCTTCTCTGTGGCTGCTCCAGCCCTCTGGAACGAACTCCCCACGGAGATTCGGACCCTCACCTCCCTTCAGGCTTTCCGTAAAGCCGTTAAAACCTGGCTGTTCCGGCAGGCCTGGGGTTGACGAGTTCCCTTCCCCGCTCGAATTGTGTGACTGTTGATTGTTTTTAAACTTTTTTCTGTATTTTATTTGTTGTGTTACCTTGTGTGTACTATCCCCCCCCCCGGGTTTGTTAGCCGCCCTGAGTCCCTCCGGGAATAGGGCGGCATATAAATGCAATAAACCTTTAACCTTTAAGCCAGTGGCAGAGATCTTATCTGTGTCCTCCTGGCTTTTCTCTGTGTGGAAAGTAAGACCAACATAAAAGCACATTAAGCAGTGGTAACTTGTTTTTGGCAACCATTACATCTACATTTATTAAATTCACACAAATTCAAGCCTTAGGAAGGCAGCGTTTAAGATAAGGAAAACAAATTCGATTTCTTCTTGATTTACTTCACCTTTTGTTCTCCATTGATTCAGTCCTATTAAGATTTATGTGCCAAGACAAATAAAACTAGGGCTTAAACCCAAAGAAATCAAAGGAAAATATGATTGTTGTTTAAATCATATTACTAGCCTTTTGTTTCCTTCTGAGGGCATGTGGCTACTGTACTAATTGCCTAAGTTGATAGTATCTAGTTCTATCTTTGTATTCTTCCTTACTTTCATCGCCCACTGCTTTTGTGCCTGCAGCTTGTCAAGTGAGAGGTTGTTTTTGACATAACTTTATTATTCTTTGAGAAAAAGCTCAAGGCAGTTCAGAAATACTCTAACTGATAAGGCATAGGTGCAGATGCAAAGAGCACTAGAATACATTCTGGCAGCCAAGGGATGTTGGCTTCCCATCGCAAGATGTCCTGCGTATGTTCTTATATGTTCTTTCCCTGCAAGAACCAAACAAGGCATGGGACTTGCCTTGTCTGGACCTGGCCTGCAATTTCAGGGCCAGAATCCAATGTGACCTGCTCAGGAAGGAGCAGAGGAAAAATCACCTTTGAAGAGGTGAAGATGAAACTGGCCAGAATTTCCTCAACCTTAGCCAGGTTCCCTTTGAACAGCACCCAGAAATGTATTGGGCTGTTTCAGAAGCTATTGCTAGAAGCCACAGACATAAATGGAGAGCCCACTCTGGGAGCTGGTTCTACTTTGTGTGTACAAATCTGATTTGTTAACAGACCACACTTGAATGGAAGGCCTGTTAGAAAGTAGTCTATTTTGTGTATGAGAAGGTTCACACATAGTATTTTTTTTAATGTTAGGAGGTCATGACACCACCAAGTTTTAGAACCCCTGCAATAACTAATACAATTCCATTACCAATTGCAAATTCTTTTAGCATCTTATAAGACAAGCATAGGCATTTGAAAGCACTTCAGAAGTTTTGGGCTAGAATTCTCATAATTCTCATAATGAATACAAAGAATAACAAAATAACAGAGTTAGAAGGGATCTTGGAGGTCTTCTAGTTCAACCCCCTACTCAAGCAGGAGATCCTATACCATTTCAGACAAATGGTTGTCCAATCCCTTCTTAAAGAATTTGGAGCACCCACAACTTCTGGATGGAAGTTATGCCACTGATTAATTGTTCTCACTGATAGAACATTTCTCCTTAGTTCTACGTTGATTATCTCCTTGAAGATTAAAAGATCTGGACAGGAGCTACAGTGGGGAAAAAAATACTCCTATAACATATTTCAGGATCCCAAAGCAGTGTCAGACTGATGTTGAGCTCACTCTCTTACTTGGAATTTGCTATCAAGGCTTTTATTTTTTTCCTTGCTAACCCAATTGTTTACTTCCCTTTCCAAATACACAAGGAGCAACTAGAGTAAAAGATGAAGCAAAATCTTCCTTTTATCTTGCACACTGTCTTCTGGGACAGAATATCACTGGTGGTGATAAACAATACACACACTAAGAATAACTTTCTCAGGGCCTTTGAAACCCGAGGGTAGCAATAACATGATATCCTTTAGAATAAAGGAAAGTAGAGGGAACTAGATATGGTGCGGAGTCTCCTGGTGCTCATATGATGCTGCAGTGCAGTGGAGAAATTGAAACAATATGCAGTGTATCACGATGACTTCATAATCTGTAATGAACTGTATCATTGGCTGGGCATATGCAAAGCACACTGTCTCCATTATGTGCTGCATTCCACAGGCACTGTTAGATGCTGCAGAAAAGCAAGACATGTACTACAAAGGACATTAGGGAATGAGGTTTTCCCCATTATTTTTCCAAACATTTCCATGCTTCTAAAGCAGCGGTTCTCAACCTGTGGGTCGTGACCCCTTTGGGGGTCGAACGACCCTTTCACAGGGGTTGCCTAAGACCTCTAGGGCCTAGAGTCAATAACTGGAGAGGGGAATTAATTTGCCTGATGTTAGCCAACAGGAGCATTCTCCAACCTCGGTGTGGAAAGGGAGGCATTTTGCAGCGACAGCCTCTGCACCATAAACAGTTGGTTTCCGGTGCTTTCTGGGAAGTGTGGTCATAAGGCACTCCTTTTGCCTGCCAAGATGCCACTGGCTCCAGGATTAGTCAGTCACGTGTCGCCTGCCCAGCTCTGCAGCGGTGGCCCTCAGGTGTAGTAGACATATGGCGGCGGGGGGGAGGCGTGAAGAAGCATGAGCCCTCAGAGATGCCGCTGGGGAAGATGCAGCCACCAGAGAATCACCACCTGGAAGCTCGGCACCGCTCACCCTTCAGCCAGTTGTAAAGGTGGGCGATGGCAATGGGCGAAGAAGCTGGGCAGGTGGCGGCCTTGGTGTGGGAAAGCTGGCGCCGGTAGTGGCGGCTTCCTGGCGGGCCCTGAAGTGGTGCATTTCGGCTGCTCTTTGCACCACTTTCCTGGTAAAGAGGTGGGAAAGCCAGGCAGGAGAACGAGCCAGACAGTGCGTCGAGTGACAATTGGCTTTGCTCTCCGATGAACCCGCAGGTGCCTTGCCCTTATGGCCCAGCCCGCAGCTTCCTGGGAGCAGCGAAGGAAGTCCAGGGTTGAGCGCTGCCTTCTGGCGCCTTTGAAAATGCAACAGTCAGCAGACTAATTGAGCTACCCCGCTAGTGAGATATCTGGCGGGGATCTCTCTGACATCCTTAAGAAGCAAACGTTGCCCTGCTCGAATAGGGATAAATGGAGAGCCTTCACCTCTTGGCCTGTTTTTGTTCAAGCCTAACATATAGGTAGTCTTCGACTTACCAGCCCACACTTGAGCCCAACATTTATGTGGCTAAGTGAGAAGTTTGCTGTGGGTTTTGCCACATTTTACCATTTTTCTTGCCACATCTGTCAAGTGAATCGCTGCAAGTTAAGTTAGTAACACTGTTGTTAAGTGAATCAGGCTTAACAATTCATAACAGTAGCAAAATTACAGTTATGAAGTAGCAACGAAAATTATTTTATGGTTGGGGGTTACCACAACATGAGGAACTGTATTAAAAGGTCACGGCATTGGGAAGGTTGAGAACCACTGTTCTAAAGGATCCTAGCTCATTTCTAGCCCTGAATTCCTTACGAAACCCAATGATGTATTGCTGGGAATAGCTTTGGGGAAATTTAATCTCAAGAGCTCCCCGCCCCGCCCCCCTTGCTGGATTGTTTGCAGATATAGACTTGGAACCTGTCCATAGTGCTATTATTGCTATAAAAAGGGAGGGAGAGAAAGAAAGAAGGAAATTATTTTAACATTTGTTTTTCTGCAGAACTAAACCCTGATATATTTTAGAGAAGAAATACACCACAAACTCATAGAAAAAAGGAGATGCACCTGAGCCAGGAGATAAAATTAACTGCTTATCTTTTACAGAAATTCTCTGCACCTTTCCATGCATCTCCTATCACCTCTATTATTGGTCATAGCCTCAAAAGATTAGATTCAAAGAATAAAGTTAAAATTCAGCAATACACTGAACAGGACTAATGCAATAGAAACCTGAAGATGTCAAGATTCACATCTAAATACGATTGATATAGGATTGATCTAATTCAAGTGGTGTCATGCAAAGGAACAATTGTGATCAAATGTTTTTTTAAAAATTTCTACAATGGTCAGACCCAAATAAAGTTCAAATGCTCTGGGATCCTGATCATAAAACTGTATAGTTTATCCAGACTTTCAGAAATGTCCTTTCTTCCTCAAATAAAACACCTGTGTATTTTTTACATTTCATGACGTCTGGGACAACTTAAGTTTGTGCTCTCCCACTCACACACAGAGAGACACCACAAGTGTAAGGAGTCTTTATTAAGGCTTCCATGCCTGAATTGGTATTCCCCAGCCATTTCCCATGCTAGCACCAGTTCAACCTCAATGAGTTCCACAGGCTACTCACATGAAGCCAACACTAGTTCTCAAGGCAATCCTAGTGGAATCCAGTCTACTAGGCAAAAGTCAGCTCCCAAAGCAAAGACAAGTTCAAAGACAAAGGCAAGTCCACAGGCAAAGGCAAGGCAAGGCAAGACAAGGCAAACAACTGAAGAGACACAATCTGAAATTCAAGACAAGAAGACACAGCAAGGAAATGAATATGTTGTTCCCAGCATCATCTCCATCTGTCTACTCTGCTAGTCAGCTTCTGGTGCCACCTGCCAAGAGAGGTAAGGCTGCCTCCTCATGAGTAATCAGCCTGAACTTCGCTGCTCCTGCCTTTTCTCTGGCCTATGTGTTCTTGGACCAGGTGCAGAAGGCAGTTTCTCTTCTTCATGCTGACCGTCTATAACTGTATTCTTTCCCCACCTGAAGCCTCAGGGCTGTTTTGCTGCAGTTGTGCTTCAGCCAAATCATCCTCAGATGACTACTTGGAGCTATTAACCAACTCCCCTCCTGACAAGCCTGTAACTAGTTTGTCCTCCTCCCAACTGTCATCTGGAGAGTTATCTGGAGAAACATTAGGGGCAATCATCACAAAGTTGTAAGGTTGGTGAGTTTGAGCCTGGTTGTTTCCTTGCTAACCAACTAGGTAGTACTAGTGAGTGTGGGGTTTATACCCAACAAATAAGTCAACTATTGGCAGGCCCCAAATGTAGCTAATTGACCATGATTAGGATAAATAAACTTGGCCTAAGTTATTTGGGAAAGATTGTTTTGACATTTTTTTATAGAGGGAGAATACCAAGCAATCTTTTTCTTCAAACAACCAAACCAAATTGTATGGTTTTGTTTTGTTTTGATTATTTTTATATTTAATAAATAGTTAACATGCTGCACCAGTAGATCGTAGCATCTAGCTGACACAGATGATTACAAGACAAAGTAGGTTGGCCATAATTAGTACTTGTATGGAAAACTATCTAGAAATTATTGACTGTGAGTTAGCCTACAACAGTGATGGCTAACCTTTTTCTTGTTGGGTGCCAAAAATGCAAGGGTGTGCATGCAATAATGTGTGTGCGCCAGCACCCATAATGCAAAGCATGTCCTCATATGCGCATGCATGCACAGCCCCCTCCCCATGCTCCCCCCACGGACACCACACTGCTGGCCTTCAAGCTGAGCTTGGTATTTCTTCCAGGGATGGGGGAGGCCATTTTCACTCTCCCCAGGCTTCAGGAAAGCCTCCAGAGTCTGGGGAAGGACAAAAAATGGGTCCAATGGGCCAAGCAGAAGTTCAGAAATGAAACAAAGCTGGAGCTGATGGCTCGTGTGCCAGCAGATATGGCTCCGTTTGCCACCTGTGATATGCGTGCCATAGGTTTGCCATCAGAGGCCTACAACTTAAAATATCATCCTACAAATCACTTCTACAATGCAGGAGCGGAGTATGATTTGAAAGCATCACTACTGTTGTATGCAAGGCATAAAAATCAGCAAGCTGGACTAAGAGTAGAGCATAAATGGAAAAAAAAGGTTTTAAAATGTTTTCACCTTCTGCAATCTTTAACTAACTTGTTCTCTCTTTCTGTAATTTGTAATGGAAGCATATCATATGGCTCCACAATATGCTGCAAGTAATGCCATTTGTCCATTTCTCCATTTGTCCTTGTAACTCAGATGCCATGCCAGGAGAATGTACCATGTTAGCTTTATTCATGCAACTCACTTCATTGGGGCCCTGGAGGCAGATCATTAAAGTTGACTTAAGAGCTCCTTTTCAACCTGATCCCTCTTTTAAAAATTGCTTTCAGCAAGAGGCAGAAGTTTTCTTCTCTAACTGGCTGAGGCTAGCTGGCTTGCTTGACTTTTGAAGGCATTATGTGACTACAGGTTGGACATGACGAATCGGCTTTATGGAGGCTGCTGATATTTGATACTGATGATTATTAAAGGAGGATCTGTTCCTCTTGTGCACATTCTAAATATACCACCAGGGCTCCAGAAGTCATTGACCAATGACCTAGAATACAGAAGCTCAAAAAACATATGATATGCTTCAAAGCAGAGCAGGAAATGTGTGGTCTGACAAAGGACTGGATAGTCATTATTCTTGTGTCAACATGTCCAGAATGAAATGTCTGCTAGGAAAAGGAAAATTACAAATGAATTTTAAGAATGAATTTTAAATGTAATTCTGCATACATATGAGCTTGGGGATTTTAAACTTTTAAATTAATATCAGTACAGAGGATTCCAAATACGTTCCGTTTGCTAGGGAATAGATACATATCTAGATAACCTCCTTACTAAACTAAACAACTCCTTGCTCATACTAAAGTATGGTTCTAATCTTTAAAGACCCATCTATTTCATCAGGCTTTTAGTTGTTAGGTTGTTTGGGTGTTTTGTTTACCACTAATCAATCTTTTTGCACTATTTGTTCCTTTGTTTTTAAAGCTTGTTAGTTGTCTTGACTGTTCCAGAATAGAAAGGTGGGTATCTATAAATGAAGAGATACCCAGAGTAGCATAAAGATTTTAATGAGTGGAAATTCTATGCTGAAGTCCTTATTGGATCACTGATTTCACTGGGTCAGTGATTCGATAAGGATCAGTCAACTCACCCACTTTGAATGGGAACTCCTGCCATGTTTTTGTGCTCCAAGTTGAAAACAATATGCCAAAAAGCATTGTTATCTGATTTGCCTACTATACTCTACTTTGTTCTAGGCATTCCTTGTACTTTGAGTCTACTGCTCAAGAATGCCAATTCAGCTATTTTCACAGCTTTTTCCGATGAAAGTCCACTGCTGTTTTTAATATAATGGGTTGTATTAGTATCTGTCCCCTGTGCTATCAAATTTTCCTCTGGGCTTTTTAAAAATAAATTCACCAGTGTGCTATTTCATTATTTTACCAGGCCCTTGAAGTAGAAGGATTTCTCTCCTACTTCCTAGATAGCTCAGATAGGGATGGGTATGCAATCCTTCTATTGTGACTGGATGAATAATTGATAATATTTTTTTAAAAAAATGTAGTAGATAGCTAAATGAAGGGAAAATAGTAATTTTTAAAAATGGAATCTAGGTTTCAAACTGCATATCAAGTAAGTATTGTACTGGGAAATACCTAGAGCAACAAACTTTTTTTAAAAATGGAAAATGCAGAAAAAGGTTTTTGGTCATACTTGTGTATTTTGATACTCTAACTTGGCCAAGTCTCAGTAAAGTTTCTTCAGTTCAATTGAAGTCATATTTAACACATCCACAGTGAAAGGTGGGTGAGTACACATGCATACAGAGAGACACAGACACAGACACAGACACAGACACAGACACACACACACACACACACACAGAGAGATTTTTGGCATTTTTAGATGGTGTTTCAGATGGTTTAAGATCTTGGATCCAATGTAATTCAATGAGAGTAGAAGATATATCCAGAGTTTTGATAATACTGTTCTCATGTGACTTTAATTCTTGGAATATATTCCCTCTCATGTTATGATTCAATAGTTATCATAAAAGTTTACTTTGCTTAAAGCTGTGGCATTCAATGTATTTCTACATGTTGTAAAATATAAATTCCAATTAAAATCTAAGAAGCATATATCTTATGCATAAATTAGTTTTTTCAAAATACTGCACTTTTCCTGTTTGTTTTACTTTTATCTTTTGCTATGTCAAAATTATACTCAGGTTTAATAACTGCATTTTAGAACAGGAGTTCTAAAGCAATAAAAGTTTTAAAAAATAATAAAAGTTCATTTTAAATCAGAAGTTTTAAAGCTATATCTACTTTTTTGAAGCAAAAAAACTCAAATTACAAACAAATTATCACTTGAAAAGCAAGAGTCAAACAATTCCAGATGCAGATGCAGTAATGGTAAGATGTTGCATTTTAATGATTTATGTTTCATTTTAGTCAAATATTCTGTAAACAATATGAGATAAGATATTTTTTCTTATTTCTACTATGCGTCAGGCTGTACTACTGTGGGCCACTGTTCTGTGTCCATAATGGCATTTAACTCTGAACAAATACAAACCTCTTTTCTTACAATGTATAAAAAAAAAGCACTGTTCTTCCAACCATATCTTCTCAATGTGGAAACGGTAATTCCTCTCTTCCCAACAATAAACAGGATTCTGGCTATATTGGTAACAGTGAATGTATTTAAAGCTCCCTTGAAGCAATCCAGATAATACAATGAAATCAGTGGTTTTCTAGTTAGCATTTAAATTAAATAAACCTGTAATATATGATGCCACATCAAAAGTCCTTGCTGTTTCAACTTCTAATAGTAATAGTAATATCGTTTCCTTCAATGTTATATCTTAATAATATTGAATATATTATGCCAGAATTGTTTTTATTTTTAGGCAAAAATTCAACAGGTGCAGCATTCTAAGGATGCTGGAAAAGCCTGCGCTGATTTAATTTCTGACTGGTATGTAATAGTTCAAAGAAAAAATTCAATAATTATACATACCACCAGATTACCCAGCATTGACCTTCAGATCACTTTGATTGCTTTTCAAGTGAAGGCCTCTATCCGATTTGGATTTAACTTCTCCCAAGGTGTTACTCATGCCATCAAGAGCTCCTGGTGACAGCACAATAGCACTATTGTCTTTTCTTTCATCTTATTTCATGATTCATAGTGACTGGTATTTTATGTATGTTTGGATTTGTAAATATTTGCTATAGGGGATGATCGTAAGGTGATGCTTTAGCAATGTGACATTTACAGCTGCTTATATTTTATTAGATACTTTTACAGGTGAAACTCAAAAAATTAGAATATCGTGCAAAAGTTCATTTATTTCAGTAATGCAACTTAAAAGGTGAAACTAATATATGAGATAGACTCATTACATGCAAAGATAGTTCAAGCCGTGATTTGTCATAATTGTGATGATTATGGTTTATAGCTCATGAAAACCCCAAATCCACAATCTCAGAAAATTAGATTATAACATGCAATCAATAAAAGAGGGATTTTACATAGAACAATATCGGACCTCTGAAAAGTATAAGCATGCATATATACTCAGTATTTGGTTTAGGCCCCTTTTACAGCAATTACTGCCACAATGTGGCATGGCATGGAAGCTATCAGCCTGTGGCACTGCTGAGGTGTTATGGAAGACCAGGATGCTTCAATAGTGGCCTTCAGCTCTTCTGCACTGTTCGGTTTCATGTCTCTCATCTTTCTCTTGGCAATGCCCCATAGATTGTCTATGGCGTTCAGGTCTGGTGAGTTTGCTGGGCAATCAAGCACAGTAATCCCATGGTCATTGAACCAGGTTTTGGTGCTTTTGACAGTGTGGGCAGGTGCCAAGTCCTGCTGGAAAATGAAGTCAGCATTCCCATAAAGCTCATCTGCGGAAGGAAGCATGAAGTGCTCCGAAATCTCCTGGTAGACAGCTGCATTGACCCTGAACTTCATGAAGCACAGTGGACCAACACCAGCAGATGACATGGCTCCCCAAATCAACACAGACTGTGGAAACTTCACACTGGACTTCAAGCATCTTGCAGTGTGTGCCTTTCCATTTTTCCTCCATACTCTGGGTCCTTGGTTTCCAAATGAATTGCAAAAGTTGCTCTCATCAGAAAAGAGGACTTTGGACCACTGAACAACAGATCAGGTATGTTTTTCTTTAGCCCAGATAAGATGCTTCTGGTGTTGTTTGTTGTTCGGGAGCAGCTTGACAAGAGGAATACAAAGCCCATGTCCAGGATCCGTCTGTATGTGGTGGCTCTTGATGCACTGACTCCAGCCTCAGTCCACTCCTTGTGAAAGTTCCCAACACTTTTGAATGGCCTTCACGTTGGCTGATGATGTTCCCTCGCTTCTGTCTTAGGCTCTGCGGGAATCGCATATCAATCCCATCCTCGTCGCCAGTATTGTAACGTGTGGGTTGTGTGAGGGAATTGACACGCAGGAGCCATGGTGCAAGACAGATCTTTATTATAACACAGGTGACAAGAGATTCAAACGTTCCCTGCAACTGCCAGGGTATTTATACTAGCACTCAGACCAACTGTCAAAACGACCAACCAATCAGGTCGCAGCTGGTATTTGCATATTGAATATGCAACAGGCAGGAGGCGGTCTCTCAAGTACACAGATCCACTGCCATGAAGGGCTTTGTGGGTGGTAAGTAAGACCTTGAAGCGCACCCGGAGATCAACAGGTAGCCAGGGCAGCTCGCGGAGGATGGGTGTTATGTGGGCGAACCGAGGTGTGCCCACGATCACTCGCGCGGCCGCATTCTGTACTAGCTGAAGTCGCCGGATGCTCTTCAAGGGCATGGGATCAAGGGATAGTGAAAGGAAGAAGAAAGAGTACTATGAATGTTCACTGCTTTGAGTTACTTTTGAACTAATAAAGGTGAGATTAAAATCTTGTAAATAAATATCTCAAATTGTATTCTGCAAGACTACAAAATCATGGATTACTGGTCAAGAAATATGCTTTTGCACCACTGAAACAACTGTAGGAGAATTATAATAGTGTAATGTGAATGTGTGCATATTTTGATGCTATCCTTTGGAATTGAGACTCAAGTCCTTGAGCAATTTCAGGCACAACTGAGACATGACAGAAATCTTTAATATTACACCCCTCTCTCCCCATAACACTAATTTTATTACAACTTGGAGAAGTGACTAAACCAATTTCCAGCTATCCCAGTAGCAGTGGATGTCTATAAACAAACATTGGTTTATATGAAATAAACTATTGGTTCATCTAGCTTGAGGAGCAGTTAATTTTTTTCAGCTTTAGGATCACACTATGATTTTCTGTCATTTCTGAGGAGACATAAGGTGTGGGTAAAAATGGCATGTTATGGAGGGAGCAGCGCAAGACTATGTATCTAATGGAGAAGTAACAATTCTACAAGAATCCAATGGGAGTTTACTGAGTGTAATGAGCACCTCTAGCTCTTGCAAGCCATATATTCTTCATCCTCACTGTTGTGCACTTGGTTAGATACACAGCAACAGCTCTTCTAAGTTTCACTTAGAGAGCTATCTCAGCTATTTTTATAACCTACGACCTTTTATATCCAGGTCACAATTCCTATCATTAAGTTATGACCCATCACTTTCTTTGGAGACTTCACTGAAGTAGGGGCATCAACATTTAAAGATCAGATTTCTGCCACTACAACTTTTCATCATGGTCTTATATTTGGAATAAATACAGATGGTAAATAGTTGAACAGTGGAAGGATGGGAGAGGTCTATTTAGCGTTTAATATTACTGATTTCTTTAAGAAAGCCCTTTGAAACTGTTAGCCCCATCAGCTCTCAGTCTATTTTGAGGTTTGTGTCTCTAGTGAGTACAGCGACCTCAGAAGTCAATAGGATGTATTCAGCATCTATTACATAGTAGGGATCCCTAGTTACAGTACACCTGCTTCTTTAGTGTGCTTTTCAATTTCAGTACAAATTGCCTAGAGATAACCCAAGTCAATCACAGTTTCCTCAAAGGAATAAAGAGGAAGGATGTGTCTTAATTAGTTCTTCCACGGAAATTTCTTGTTGCACTCCTAATGCATGCTCCTATTAGTGGAGGAGTGGGTGAACACATATCAACTTAAATTGAAAAATTGAACAGTGATATCAATATTCACATACTGTATTCACATCTTCCCTCCATATAGTGTATTTATTCCAGGGGTACTTGGATGAATGTAAATTGCCTCTGGAGGGATGGGCTGCTGGAATTCCTTTAGACCAGTATTTCTCACCCTTTGTAACTTCAATTCCCAAGGCTGGTTGGGGAATTTGGGGAGTTGACGTTTTGTTGTTGTTGTTAGTTGCAAAGTCATTTCTGACCATCGCAGCCCTATGAACAACATTTCTCTAGGCCTTCCTGCCCTCTACCGTCCTCTGGAGACTATTTAAAGTCACACCTACTACCTCAAGTGACTCCATCTAGCCACCTCATTCTCTGTCATCCCATTCTTATTTTGCCCTCAATGTTTCCCAGCATTAGGCTCTTCTCCAGTGAGTCCTTCCTTCTCATTAGGTGGCCAAAGTATTTGAGCTTCATCTTCAGGATCTTGCCTTCTAAAGAGCAATCAGGGTTGATCTCCTCTAGGACTGACCAGTTTGATCATCTTGCAGTTCAAAGGCCTAAATTTTTTGGCACTCAGCCTTTCTTACAGTCCAACTTTCACAGCCTTAGTGATACCCCCTAGGTCAGTGAATGGTGCTCTGCCTGCTGGAGAGGGGATTTTCTGGGCAGCTGCTCGTGAGCATGGTCACCTCATGGTTGCTTTGCCCCTGAGGCTGTGGCTGGCTCTTCAGGAGTCCATTCGCAAGGGAGCAGCTGCCTGGCAACCCCCCCTCTGTCCAAGCAGAATACCACTCCCCAACCTAGCAGTATCCCGAAGGCGGCAAGCAACGTGAGTGCCTTTTCCTCCCGGCTCCCACAGCTTGGCACCTTTGGGATACCGCTAGGTCAGTGAGCGGTGCTCTGCCTGGCCAGAGAAGGGGTTGTCCAAGGAGTTTATTTTCGGGGGTGGACTTATATTTTTGCCATGCGAAAAATGTGGCAGGGCGTTAGTTTCGGGACACGTCGTATTTTTGGGGAAACACGGTAGCTCTGTGGTCTCCCAATTGTTTCAATATATGGTTTAGCTAAAAATCCATTTTTCCATCCCTGTGTATTCCATAGTGACAGCTGATGCTTCCCAAAATCTACATTCTTATCTGGTAATAAAAGGGAAAATATCTCAAAGCTTTTTTTCCCCCTTTTCCTTTTCCTTTTTTTTTTTCCAAAGGCAACTGCCCTATATTTTTCCTTGAGGAAGAAGACATTTCACTTGTCATCCAAGAAGCTTCATTGATTCTGGCTGGATGGTGGTGGTCAGGGAGATGGAAGGAGGAGGAGCCAATATCACGACGATACGGATGTGCGGTCACGATGCTTCGAGACAACAGCTGATACTTTTGCCGCTGGGTGGTCCAATTGGATTTAAACCATCCCGCAGAGATGGTGAACAGGAAGAATATGTCTTGCTGATCTCAGGGACATTGCAAAGTCCCTGATCGATGCAAGAGAAGTTCTTCAAGCCGGCGACAAAAAATCCAGCCAAGGCTGATGATGTCAGGGCAGCTCCAAAATGGAAGGATATGGAAAGAAAAAGTGTTTCCAGCTGGTGAGGATTTTTTTACCATTTGAAGAGAGACTGCCTATAAAAAACTTAAAATTAATTTAAATTGGAGAACAGAAGAAATAAGTGGCGGAATTAAGTTTGGAATGGTTTTGGACAGTGGGTTATCTTACTTTTTAAATGCTATCTTCATGGATGGAATTTATGCAAGCCTTTTAAAACAAATGGATTAAGTTTTCTTCTATTTTTTTCCTTTTATTATTCTTTGTAACCTGTTGTGACTCAGCAGCAGTCTTCTGTGAGTCTTTTCGGGATGCAAGATTAACTATGCAGCTGGGGCTCATTAGGGGCATCTTCTGGGGATAAAAGGACGGATGGTGCCACGTCCTGGTTGCAGGAGTCAACATTCCTTTGTTCGTTCAACATTCTTTGATCATCGGTCGTGGTTTATTTGAGAGCACTTGGAGAAGTGATTTGCTTTCTGTAACCCTGATTCAAGGAGGCACTTGGAGAAGTGCATTGCTTTGTAAGAGTTTTTGTTTTGTATTGTTATCTTCTTGAAAGAGACTTTATTTCTGTTTATTTTTGGGCTCACAGCCAGTCTGAGCCGAGAACTGATAAACAGAGTTCCTTTTAAGTTTGTTTGCCTGTTGTCTGTTAACGAGCGGAGAAGGGGGGACAGAACAGTAACCTATGGACTAAAATTCTCCTCTTTCATTACTGTGGGTGTTTTTCTAACTCATTCAAGAATTGGACCTTTTTTTAACTTAAAATACAAAAAAGATACAAAAAGAAACAAAGAAAATTGCAACAATAACACTGATACTCAGAGGCTGGAGGTTTGTGTATTGGAAACGAAACACTTTTACTTTTCTTACTGATTATCCTGGCTTGGCACTCCAAGGTCTCACTGCTTGTTTATAGAGAGTGATAAGAAGAAAAGCATACAGATGTCCCTTTGAAGTATATCTTTAACCAGAGAAAAGTGAAAATAAAACTTTATTGTGAATCTATGCTTAATCTTGTAAAAACCTTCCAAGCTAGAGCAGCAGTGTTTGTTAGCTGAATATAATGTCACAACTTCAACAGCAGAAAGAAACTTTAAGCCTGCAAAAGATATTCTTAGAAATGCAGAAATTATCAAACACATTTGAGAGGATGGAGAAGAAGTTGGAAGACTTAGAAGATCTAAAAATAAAATATGATGAAGAAGTTGTAGATGTTTATCAAGTGGAAAAAGTGGAAGTTAAAATCCTAAAAACTGAAGAGGAAAATAACGATAAAGAAATTAAATCTGCTGATATTTATGGTGATTGGTTTGTTTCTGGAAATGGAAAGAGTGAAATACTGAAAGAGGAAGTAAATGGAGGAAAACTCTACCCCAGATGGCAAGACACAGAAGAAGAAAAAACAAAAGAATTTATGGATTTAAAGAGAGAAATTTTATTAGCAACATCATTGATAACACTACTGACAATTAAAGATAAGCTGATTAAGGAAACAGAAGGGCATCGAAATTACATGAGAGATTTTATAAGCAAGGAGTTGCTAAGAGGAGTCCATACAAATTTGATTAAGGAGATGATTAGAGGACTGACACCACAAATGGCAGAAGACATGAGACTGTTTTGCTACTGGAAAGATACAAGTTGATAGACGTGTATAATTTAAAACTAGTTAAACTTAGTGAAATTTAGTGAGAATAGATATAATTAAATAAATGATATTAATTTATTATTAATGATAATAATGTATACAATGTGTAGTGTTATGATAAGTAATAATTGGATATGAATATTGAATGGTACCCATGAAAGGAAGATTAGAAATCCTTTTGGATTACATATAACGGTTAATTAAAAAAAAGAACTAAGTTAGATTCAGTTAAGTCTTGATTATTGGGGGGGAAATGTTATGATACAGGATATAGTCAAATAAAGGAGGGATAATTATAACAACATATGTATGTATGTATGTATGTATGTATGTATGTATGTATGTATGTATGTATACAACATAAGGAAACTGGATGTAAATTGTAAACAGTGATTTGGAAAGGAGGATTAGAAAATTTTGTTACTAAATATTATGGATGTTTAGATAGAATAGGATATAAGGATTCAGTGTTATTGGAGGATTTTAGAAATAGTAAATGAAATGCCAGTATTTGGTTATGTATTAAATCTTGGTATATTTTATGATGAAGGGCGTTTAAACAATTATAGTCAAATGAAAATGGAGGTAGGATGATGGTAACATGTATAAATATCTGAGTTAAAATACTTGAGTTAATATGAATTATGCTTGATGACTGTGGAAGAGATGCACGAAAGCCTTTTGTAACCAACTGATACACTTTCTACAGTATGTAAAGAAGGAAGATTTTATGCGTGGTGTTTGTTTTGAAAATAAAAAAATAAAAAAAATATTAATAGGGAGATGGAAGGATTAGTTTTGACAGGAGGGTGAGGAGGGAGTGGAAGAATTGTATTTGTTTGCCGTTATGTGGTCATTAGGTACTCCCTCTTTACAGAGTGCTAACAACCAGATAACTGCAGAGAAATGTAATTCCTCCCTACCATCCAGTCAGAACTGATGAAGCTTCTTGGATGAGAAGCAAAACATTGTCTTCTTCCTCAAGGAAAAAAGATAGTCCACTTGCCTTTTTTGGAGGTGGGGGACATCTTTGAGACAACTTGGATGACAGAGAATCTCCATAGATAAGGGATAGTAGAATGTTAACAGAAATATATAGAAACAACACCATTTAAACATGAATGCTTCTAATTTAGTCCAGCTTACAGATGTCAATTTTCAGGACCATCTCAACAGAGGCCACAATCAAGGGGTAAAAAACCCTCTGCTGTTTTTATGAAAACTAAGAAATATTGAATTAATGATGATACAAGAGGGGATCAACCAGAATGTGTTATTGCTAATTTGAATGCTCCTGACAAATAAAAATCAATACATGTAATAAATTAATATTTCAGGAAGAGAATTATATCAAATTTTGCTTTCTAGCATGCTGCTTCAGTACATGGTGTCCATGTTTCAGTCATTTAAAAAATGGATTTTTTAAAAAAAGAACGAGTCCTTACTCAACTATCTTGAGTATACATTGAATAGATTGATGAAAATAAACTTATTCCTTTCAACGTATACAGATGCAAGGGCTCTTCTCCCTGAGAAAGGGCTTAGACTACCAAAAAGAACCTGAACAGGTACAATACATTAGTAGAGGTTTGTCAACAACTTTTGTGTGAAAAGAAGCTTATAAAGGAAAGTTATGGTGAGTGTTATTGTAGTACATAAAATTCAGTGACATACTTTTCTGAAATGATCTCTGAAGATCTATCTTCATCATGCAAACATCATCTTGCTTTATCAAACATTATGGAAGGGGAAAAAAATAAAGTTGTTTATGAAAGTTTAACAGCATATACAAGGCTAGCTTTGGAGGTTACCCGAAGGATGTCCTTTTCTTACATGACTTAGCATGACTGTTCCACTCAGCCTTCAAAACCCAATCTACATGCAGAGAAGGAAATTGTCCTTGGTGCTCTCAGATCTTGAGTCATTTCTTGTAGACATTTCATTACCCAGATTGGTAACATCTTTGTTGCAGAAAATGACAGGCTTTAGACTTCTCAGGATACAGGAAAAGTTTATTTGGCAGCCAGGTTCAGAAAGCTAGCTCATGGCTTAGCATTGCAAGTTCTGAACAACCTTCATTATCGAAGCACGTGTTCTTATACATTCTCAAAAGCATTGCAACACAGAAATAATCCATTTCTTATTGGTTAATTTGGGAAAAAGCCTTATAAGTAGATGAGGGTCTTACTGCTCCTTTTGTTACAGGTATGGATTACGTGTCATTAACGAACTTTAATTGAACCTTGTGGTTTGGACTTTTGACATAGGTTTTGCCATAGGAACGTTGGCTAGAACATCTTGTGGTTAGTGAATGGTGACACTTCCTTTAAGCAAACTTCTAACTGTCCCTGTTATTCTATGTCTTCATTCTTATATTTTTTAATCCATATTTTATTCTACTTTATCTTCAGTGCTAGAAGAGAATGGGACGCTTTCTGATTATATACAGTGGCTTGCTCTATCAGCGTTGGTGGATGTGTTGTTTTTTCCTTGGTAGTTCCTTGATCACACTACTCTTTACTATAGCTTTATATCCAGATAAGAAGGGATTAACATTAGGATTATTACCAGACCAACAATCAAACAGTAAAGAATACACTGATAAAGGAACTATAATTCAGACAATCAAACAATAAACAATAGCTAATGAAGTAACTACCAAGAAAAAAGTCACACTCCTACCAACACTGACAGGGCAAGCCACTATGCATAAATAAGGAGCAAACCCCACTCTCATCTTGCACTGAAGATATTACATAATTGGGTAATGAAACATCTGCACGACCAAGCACAGAGAGCACAAGGACTTCACAGTTCAGTTATAAATATTCTCTTTTATGCTAAGGATATAGTTATCCTATAATTTAGAATGAAAAACTTTCTGTTTCAGGAGATATAATGACTTTTTGGTGTATGGATAATAACCTTCCTTTTGTATTTGTCCAATCCTGTCACCTACATTTCATAGGTGCAAAAACTGTACATTTGCATGCAAAATAGTGTCTATATTAGAGACGCCAGCTTGCATAGAGTAGTATAAGCACTTTACTTACACTTGTAGCAGATAGTCCAGTTATTGCAAGCTGACCAGTGGTTACATTAGCAGAGAATGATATAGCAGATGCCTGACTAAGGCTGATAACTCAGCCTATATCTTCTATATTTTACTTGAAAAAGGATAAGGAAGGTATAGATCAGGGGTATCAAACGCATGATGGCGTCAGGTGATAAATCGGGACTTTCTTCCCCTTTGCTAAACTAAGCGTGGACATAGCCAGCGTGTGATGCAGCATCTGGCCCATGGGCCACGAGTTTGAAAGCCCTGATATAGCTTGACCCAAGCCACGTTCAACAGCTGAGCCAATGATGGGATTCAGCTAGTTCGGGCTATTTCTAGCAAACCAGTTGCTAAATTGCTGGCTCCCTTCCTGCCCTGCCCCTTCCAGGAGCCCCCCTGCACTCCGGTTTGGCTCCCAGGTAAGTACAGGGAGGCCTACTAAGCCTAAAATGGGGTGTGGGGGTATGGCACACATACCCTTTAGCCCATTTTTGCTCCCAGGAGGCTGCGGGGAGGCCTACTAGGCCCAAAATGGGGCACAGGGGGCCACCCAACCATAGCCCGTTTTTGCCCTGAGGGTGTAGGAAGATGATTGCTACCTGTCACATCCCCTGGCCACACCCACCATGTCCATGCCTACCCAGCCAGTCATTAGGACAAAGAACTGTTTGCTAAATTATCTGAATCCCACCACTGACTGAGCCTATCGGATGTGCTCTGCATTTTCTTTCCCTATCTCCTAACCCTAACCTTTAAATCTCCCTTGAAGATTTAGTGGCAGCTCCCCATTTTTGAGAACCGTCAGCAATCTTCCTTGAGGAACAGGTGTGAGAATTTTTTTTTTAAGTTGGTGAACAAAGAAAACCACAAAGGAGATTTATGAATCTCTTACAAATACCTAATTCAACACTTCTAAATTGCAAGAAAAGCCACTTTGAAAACAAAATGGCATCATTCTGAATAGGTTGTTTAATGAACATGCTAGTAAATTAAATCTGAGCACTAAAGACTTCAATCTAATTCCCAAAGTCATTGATTTTTTTTGATCTTTGCAGAAGAGGAGTGATATTACAGTACTTCATTCAACATGAACTAAGGCATTTCAAGCAAAAGACTTTGAGCCAGCATTCTCTACTTCTTTCATTATGGAACATCTGAAGCGCCAATTTGTATTGGAGGTTTTAACCTGGTTGGACTAAGAATAAACTAGAATCCCTTGTCTTTCTGCATACATCCTTAAAGCAGCTGCATCTCTCCATTTGGGGCTTTGACTGTTAAAAGGACTTCTTAGTTAAAGTGCCAGTTTGTTTTGAAGTTGGAATAATAGAAGTTCCTTCTCTTGACATCTATGCCTGCATTGTTTCCAGTAGCTCTAACAAATTCTTTGCTTTTTGAGAGAGAGAAAAAATGTAAATTCTTAATTGTCACTCATGCCTCTCTCGCTTCCTGTTTTTGTCTGTCTTTTGTCTCATTCTTGCCAGTTAATTTTTTGGAATCTTTACTGATGTTTAATAAATAAACATCAAAGTGTATTTTTGCTAGCCAAACTGCGTGACATGTACCGCTATGTTTGGTCTCATGTAGATGCAGAGATTGATGGGTATGTGCCAGGTGCAAACTACTGAACACTGTCCGTACAAATTTCCCACCATCTGTATTGTTTTTTATAGTTCTAATTACCCCTTCTGCAAAGTTGTGTATTTGTGGTACCACACTAATATATGTGCACCTGTGCATCCACCCTGGAAGATATATGGAATTTGGTAGACATGTAAATAAGATAAAGGGTACCTCTTTCTTCAATATATGCTTCTCCTGTATACCTGTGATTCTACTAGCCAGGAGTTCAGGGTCAGAGCAGGATTGTGAAATGAAGGAGGAGGGAGCCATCTAATCATCAAGCACTATCTCAGCTGGTGCTACAAGGAAATAACCATCGCGCAAGGAAATAACCCATGGTAGTGGCTATGAATGACAGAAACACCTCTTTTTTTCCCCAGGCTTTTGTGGAACTATAGGAAGAAGTTTCTTTAAAGCAGTGTGCTCAATCTCAACAACTTTAAGATGTGTGCATTTCAACTCTCAGAATTCCTCCAGCCAGCAATTGAAGTCCACAGATCTTAACACTACAGCAGAAAGGTACTGTGGTTGTTTTACATGAGGTCTGAAGTATTTCTTCTGAATAATTTTTAAAGTAAACACAGTTCTGATTTGCAAACATTTTATAGCATTCTATCAGAAACTCTGCACAATTCCACCCATATAACTGTAACAGAATTATTCTCTCATAAATTTAACAAGCTTCCTAAATATAAGCAGTGGCGAATACATAAGGAGAAAGGATTTATGACAAACATCTGTAATACATGAAATATTTTGTAATTATACAGGGAAATAACTCATGTGGCAAAATTTAATTATGCATTCTTTGCTGCCAAATTACATAATGACTATAACTGTCATCTGCTCAGCTACAGATGCAAATCATGAAACAACAATTTTGAGCAACAGTTTATAGCAGGGGTTTCAAATTCAAGGCCTGGGAGCCGGAGCCAGCCCATGGGGTGCTTAGATCTGGTTAGCGGGCCACCCTGGGAACAGCAAAGGACTGGCCTGCAGTGCATCTGCCAGTGAAAATAGGCTCCTGAGCTCCATTTTGGGCTGCCACAGCTTCCTGCAACCCTCTGCCAGGCGATCCACCTGAGCTCTCTGGCAGACTGTTGCAGGAAGCCGTCACAGCTGGAAATGGAACTTCGGAGCCCATTTTCACTGACAGAGTATTCAGGCCACTACAGGCACCTCCAACACAAGTGATGTCAAGCTGGCCATTCCCACCATGGTCCCCCATAGTCAAACACAACCGTGATGTGGCCTTCAATGAAATTGAGTTTGACATCTCTGGCTTCTAGCATGAGCCAGTTCCTGTTCTTTTTTCAGTACAATTCTGGAGAGACAGTCAGAGCTAGCCCAGGATATTCCAACACCAGCCAAGGTATTTTGAAATCTGAAATAAATAACAGTGCATCCCCACTCCATGGTAGTAAAAAAAAATCAACACAATAACAATAAATTAAGTAAGAGGATATGCTTCTTATATGTGTCATGTCCAATCAGTTGACTGGCAAATTCACTCTTTCTAGTATAGACCAGTCTTGTGAAACATTTCCCAAAACAGCACTAATAATATCTGAGTGTGCTTTACATCGGGCCATAACATAATCATTGTATTTGGTGATGATTCCTGCCCAAGATGGCTGCTGAACAGTAAAAGCCTTTCTTCTCTTTTACCAATGATCTGCTGATTTTGCTGCCAAAGCTGGTTCTCTGGCAATGCTACTCCCTGGATTTGAATGGGAACACACAGGAATAACCCAAGATAACTTTTGGACTGTTGTGGAGCCATTTGGGAAGGGGAGTCTTGAAGATTCCAATTTTCTCTGGAAACCATAACTGGACAAATCCATCTTCCTGTCAGTACTTTCATTTTCTTAAGTACATGTGGGTTTTAACTTTCACATTTTGAATTTACTGTTTTACTTTGTTTTTTGCTCTTAAAAGTTGACCGGAGGTTGAATGCTGATTTATTTCAACCCATTGTTGGACTTTTTTCTTTTTCTCTCTCTTTGATTTATGCTGTTCTGAATAACCTTTGTTCTCTCCATAAGAAAGCACAGCGTGTTTCTTGATGATGAAGTGCTTTCAGTAGAGTAGAGTAGAGTAGAGTAGAGTAGAGTAGAGTAGAGTAGAGTAGAGTAGAGTAGAGTAGAGTAGAGTAGATGGAATAGGAATAGGAATAGGAATAGGAATGGAATCAATGATGGCTGAAATCTAAGAAAAGACTGTTGTATAGTAGATATAATAAAGTATCTACAAACTATCTACTATTGCTATAGTAGATATAGTAAAGCATGTAGCTTTTCATTGAAATGATTTTTAAAAGTTTGGTGAGATGATGATGGCCATGGAAAATATGCAGAGGCAGATAGTTTAGGATAAAGATTCACAAAGGGACTCTGATCTGAAAGTTTTTTATTTTTTTTTTTTTTTTTTTTTTTATTGGAAATTTATATGCCGCCCTTTTCCCTGAGGGGACTCAGGGCGGCTTACAACAGTGAAGGGAAGGGAGTGCAAGACAAGACTTAAAAAGAAAGGAATCGTGATTAAAAGAAAATTGATCATAAAAACACAACATTCACTCAACATTCGGGCGGGGTGAGAGTAATCCTATCCCCAGGCCTGACGGGATAGCCAGTTCTTAAGGGCTGTGCGGAAGGCCTGGACTGTGGTGAGGGTACGGATCTCCACGGGGAGGTTGTTCCATAATGTCGGAGCAGCAACCGAGAAGGCTCTCCTCCGCGTAGTCGCCAGTCGGCACTGACTGGCGGATGGAATTCGGAGGAGGCCTACTCTGTGCGATCTGATGGGACGCAGGGAGGTGATTGGCAGGAGGCGGTCTCTCAAATAGTCAGATCCACTACCATGGAGCGCTTTATAGGTGGTAAGTAAGACCTTGAAGTGCACCCGACGATCAACAGGTAGCCAGCGCAGCTCACGGAGGATTGGTGTTATATGGGCGAACCGTGGTGCGCCCATGATCACTCGCGCGGCCGCGTTCTGGACTAGCTGAAGTCGCCGGATGCTCTTCAAGGGCAGCCCCATGTAGAGCACATTGCAGTATTCCAGCCTAGAGATCACAAGGGCTCGAGTGACTGTTGTGAGAGCCTCCCGGTTCAGGTAGGGCCGCAACTGGCGCACCAGGCGAACCTGGGCAAATGCCCCCCTGGTCACAGCCGACAAGTGGTGGTCAAAACTCAGCTGTGGATCCAGGAGGACTCCCAAGTTGCGGACCCTATCTGAGGGGGATAAGTTTTGCCCCCCCAGCCTGATTGGTGGAACGTTAGCCAAATTTTTGGGAGGAAAGCACAACAGCCACTCGGTCTTTTCCGGGTTGAGTACCAGTTTGTTAGCTCTCATCCAGTCTTTAACAGCCTCAAGGCCCCGGTTCATCACGTCCACCGCTTCATTGAGTTGGCACGGGGCGGACAGATACAACTGAGTATCGTCCGCATACTGGTGGTATTTTATCCCGTGCCTTCGAATGATCTCGCCCAGCGGTTTCATGTATATGTTAAATAGCAGGGGGGACAGAACCGAACCCTGCGGCACCCCATAGGTTAGGGGCCTCGGGGACGATCTCTCCCTCCCCACCAACACCGACTGCGACCTGTCCGAGAGGTAGGAGGAGAACCACTGTAAAACAGTGCCGCCCACCCCCACCTCCCGCAGTCGTCGCAGAAGGATACCATGGTCGATGGTATCGAAAGCCGCTGAGAGGTCGAGGAGAACCAGGATGGACGCATAGCCTCCATCTCTGGCTCTCCAGAGATCATCGGTCAATGCGACCAAAGCGGTTTCAGTGCTGTAACCGGGCCTGAAGCCAGACTGGAAGGGGTCAAGGTAGTTAGCTTCCTCCAAGGTACGCTGAAGCTGTAAGGCCACCACCTTCTCAACAACCTTCCCCAGAAAGGGGAGGTTGGAGACTGGACGATAGTTGTTAAGAACTGCTGGATCCAAGGACGGTTTCTTCAGGAGGGGCCTCACCACCGCCGCCTTAAGCGCGGTGGGGAGGTATCCCTCCCGAAGAGAGGCGGTAACAACCGCCTGGATCCAGCCTCGTGTCACCTCTCTGCTGTTGGCAGTCAGCCAAGAGGGACACGGGTCCAGTATGCAGGTGGAGGAACTCACAGCTCGCATAGCCTTGTCCACATCCCCGGAGGCAACATCCTGAAACTCAACCCAGAGATGGTCTACCAAGTTATTCCCCTGTGTCCCGGCTGGATCTGCAGGGGTGGAGTCCAGTTCCGATCGAAACCGAGCAATTTTGTCCGCCAAGAACTGACTATATTCCTCAGCCTTACCCTGCAGGGGGTTCCCCGTCTCCCTCCTATTTAGGAGGGAGCGGGTTATCCTGAACAGGGCGGCTGGGCGAGACTCGGCGGACGCTACCAAGGAGGCAATGTGTGATCTTTTGGCGGTTCTCAATGCCCAAATATACTCCTTGGTGCAAGTTGTCAACAGTGCTCGGTTCGATACGGACCTGTCGGATCTCCACCGGTGCTCTAGGCGTCTCCTCCGGCGCTTTATCTCGCGGAGCTCCTCGGTGAACCAAGGGGGTCTCCGCGAGCCGCTGACCCGGAGGGGCCGTAGTGGCGCAATTCGGTCTAGAGACTCTGATGCCGCCGAGTGCCAGGCCGCAGCAATAGTCTCCGCCGAACTGTGGGCGAGAGCATCTGGAATGACCCCAAGCTCCGTCTGGAACCTAACAGGGTCCATCAGTCGCCTGGGGCGGAACCACCTGGTCGGTTCCTCCTCCCTACGGTGGGGGTTTGGCCTCCGGAAGTCTAGCCTCAGTAGGTAGTGGTCTGACCACGACAGGGGAATGATCTCATTTCCCCTCAGACCAAGATCATAACTCCACTGCTCCGAGAGGAATACGAGGTCGAGTGTATGTCCTGCCAAGTGGGTAGGGCCTCGAATTACCTGGGTCAGGCCCATGGCTGTCATGGAAGCCATGAACTCCTGCGCTCCATCAGAGCGTTCACCGAGCGAAGGCAGATTGAAGTCCCCCAGAACCATCAGTCTAGGGAACTCAACTGCCAGCTCGGCTATTGACTCGAGGAGCGCAGGGAGGGCCGCTGCAACGCAGTTGGGAGGCAGGTACGTTAGCAGCAAACCCGCTTGACCCTTGAGGTCCAACTTCACTAGCAGGGACTCACACCCGACAAGCTCCGGAGCAGGGATCCTACGAGGAGCTAAAGACTCCCGGACTACAATAGCCACACCGCCACCCCTTCCCTGGGCTCTCGGCTGATGAAGCACCTGAAACCCGTCTGGGCACAGCTCTACGAGGGGGACTCCTCCCTCCGTGCCCAGCCATGTTTCAGTAATACATGCCAGGTCTGCCCCCTCGTCTACAATCAAGTCCCGGACAAGGGGAGCCTTATGGATAACAGACCTGGCATTTAGCGACAGCAGCCTGAGACCAGGGTCCTGATTGCTCACGCCATCTGACCTTGGAGTGGGACTCATAGGGCCGGAAGGAGGGATCTCTGCAATATAGCGAACCCTCCTTCCCCTATAATGGCCAGCCCTAAAGTCCCCGCCATATCTGCCTCTCCCTGTTATGACCGCAATGCTCCGACTCTCTCCCGTGGGCATAATTCCCCCAACCACCCCCATGGCCCCCGCTTGTCCCGCCAGGTCCTCCGAATCATTCATACTCAAACTCTCACACAAGCAGTCCTCACTGATAGAATTAAAACACAAATACAGCTAAATAAAAATAAAAGTGAGATCATTCATACAACCAGACAATCCCATGCACTCAACATACCAGTTAAAATTAGAAAATGATAGGGTTGCGCAGGTTCAAGATAGTATTAAGTTCGTAATAGTCCAACGTAATAATCCACCCTCTCCTGAGGGGGGGGGGGTCACACCCTAATGGGGGGCTCCACTCTTCTCCTTCTGCTATGCCCCAAAGAAAAGTCCACAGCCGGAAGGTCAAAGTTCGATAATATACAAGGCAGTCGTGTGTAATAAAGGGGAGGCAGAAATGCCTGATGTTTATAAGCAAGAATTGTTCAGTCTTATTTCCCTTAAAGTCCCAGAGAGAATCAGCGGACCACATAGGAGAAAGTCTCTTTCCTAGGGTTATAAAATGTCCATAGTCTGGTGGGCCAAGATCTAGGGCTGGCCCCAGCTGCTCAAGGCAAAGGCAAGGGGGGGGAAAGCGATGGTTTTCTTGATACCCAAACCTTGTCCCTACTGCTGCCATTATCTGTTGTTCCCAATATTCCTAATAACAAGGAATGATGATTCAGGCAGCTGCGATGGTAAATGGGACAAGGCTGGGGGGGGGGAGGGGCGTCCGGACCTTCTTCCTCCTCCTCAGATCGAAACGTCCTACTCAAAGCTCCATCTTCTGTCCTCCGTTCAGTCCCCTAGCCAAGCAGGCAACGGCCCAGGGACCCTAGGAGTAGACAGGCAGCTGGCAGCAGAGTCAGCAAGATAACGGGAGGAGGATGTCCGGGGGGGGGTGGGGGCTACGAGCTGGTAAACGCAGCCAATCACCCCAACCACCCCAACCACAACTGCAGACCAAGTTGCAGACCAACATAGCTGGAGAACTAACTGAGTTGATCCTGTGTCTCTCTTTGAAGTTCAAGCCTGCATATCTTTACAATAGAGGAGTCTGGTTAAATGGGGAAGTGACAAAAACCTTTTTCATACAAAGTCTGAGGAAGATTGGAGAATGGAAATTACATCTATTTAAACTTTATTGGGAAGAAAAACTCACTGTGGAGACTGAATCTATTACAGTAGAACCTCTGGTCACGAACACTTCTGACCACGACCAAATCAGGTTCCGACCAAAAAATTCACTTTTTTCCCCATAGTCGATTTCCCCTTCCATGCCATTTTTTTTGTAAGCGCCAAATTTCCAAAATTAGGTTCGGATCGCAATCAAATTGTACCTCCTGTTTGTACCTCCTTTCCCTGACTGAGTTGTGAATCGCCCTGAGTCCCCTTTGGGGAAAAGGGCGGCATATAAATGAAATAAATCCTAAATCCTAAATCAGTTTGTGACAAAAGTTATGGAACAAATTATGGTTGTGACCAGCGGTTCTACTGTATATTTAATTAGACATTGATAAGAAATGAAATTAAAAAAACATGAATATTTGATCCAGGATGAATTACTTTTAACTTTTGGGATTATTTGGGATAGTTAAGATGCTATGGCAAACTTTCTATGAGTGAATTACAATAACAGTTTATTAACAGAGAATTTTGAAACCTTAATCTTGTTTTTTTTTTTTAATTCTTCTTGCTCCTTTTAACTATTTTGTCATTAATATAGTATATAGAAGACAGATCAATAATTTTCAAATAGATTTACTAGTTTAAAAATGGGGGGAGGAGTTGTTTCACAAGGGGTGGGAACCAATATTGTAATAATATATTACTCACTATTCAGTTAAGGGAGGATAATATATGTATATGTGTTGTTATTTTTTCTTCTTGATTTTCTGAGCATGAGTAAGCTAACAAATCATGGGTAAGTACAATGTATTCAGAGGTATAAACTATTGGCAGTTTGGGGCAAATTATCAGGGAGCCTCTCCCCATGTGACATAAGGTCCATATGTCAAATATAGGATATATCATTCATTTATTATTAGTTCTATAGATGAATGGTTAAGAAGATGTGGATATCAACAGTGAGCTGTTTCTGTGAGATAAGATCTTTATGAATATTCATCTCCAAATCCATCTGCTGTTCCATGTATCCATATATCTATGGAGGAAAGAATCTGAGGCCTGAATAATGTTATCATCTGTTAAATGTTCCAGCTCTGCACATCTTCAAATAATGTCTTAACTTTATAATCATCTATGGTTCTCCTGTACATAAATATCATTTCTAGCTATAACACAAACCTTCTCTGGCATAGTTTGTCTCACCTCCTTCCTAGCCTATGAGCTGTCCTTAGCTGTATCACAATGAAACTAATATTGACCCTATTATTCTAACACTGTTCAAGATCTCAAAGTATGTAAAGTCCATCCATTGAATGCAAGTCAAAAGACAGGAGTGATCAGAAAAAAAATAGGCAAGTTAGGAATGGGCTGTAGTTTTCTGCTGATTAATGGGCTGTAATTTTCTGCTGATTAAAGAATGTAGATAATATTTATTTAATAGTGGATAGAAGCTCATCATTAGCTCCAGTCTTAACCTTTTTGATCTTTAGAATTTTAAAACTATGCATGTGGACTATTTTAATTATCACTGCTCATTGTCAACCCTTGCAAGTTTAATATGTATCTCTGTAAATATTGTCTTGTATGTTCTATAATTTGATAAAAATATTTTGTTACTTAAAGACTGTGGTGTTCACTTAACAACCACTGCAAAAAATGTTGAAAAATCAGGTCCAGTCAGGTGTTGACTCAAACTGCGATAACATCATTGTAATTCCAGGTTTTATCTGTTGGTTTTATCTGTATAATATAATTCTTCATAAAATTATAAAGAAATGAACCACAATGGCATTTTGTTTCATTTTTGCAGTCAGCATTCCTACATCTCAACAAATTGCTCTACCCATGCAAGCTCGTTTGTAATAATTACTCAATTATAAGGTTATTTGAGCTACAAGGCCAATACTCTACAAGGTGCTCCTTGTAGCACAGGAAAACATTAATGTATAGGCGATAATTCCTTTCAGGTATAGAAAATGGGGTAAGGTCAAAGCACTCTTCTTCCTTTCTGGAAAGTTCATTTGGATATTTGAGGCAAACAATGTGCTTTTCAGCTAAACGTATTTCATTAAATGGACTTTTCCCCCCATTCCCCTACCCCACCCATTTTCATTCAGTGGAATGAAAGTGAAATTGACTTTTTAACCCCAAAAGGAGAAGAATGGTTCTCTTGTACCAGTATTTATTTAGAAATAAAGTAGTTAAGGAAAAAATTTCTATTTTTCATACTAGGAACATCTCTCTGGTGGTCTTCAGCATCCCTGATTTTTTAAGTGTCCATTAAATCCCAAGGAAGATATCCGGAGGGAATTTCTTTCTTTGGAGTTTTTCATAAGGCCACACTTGGAATACTGCATCCAATTTTGGTGGCCATGATGTAAAAAAGATGCTTAGACTCTAGAAAGAGTACAGAGAAGAGCAACAAAGATGTTATGGGGACTGGAGGCTAAAACATATAAAGAACAATTGCTGAACTGGGTATGTCTAGTTTAATGAAAAGAAGGACTGGAGTGACATGATAGCAGTGTTCCAATATCTTAGGGGCTTCCACAAAGAAGAGGGAGTCAAACTATTCTCCAAAGCACGTGAGGGCAGGACAAGAAGCAATGGGTGGAAACTAATCAAGGAGAAAAACAACTTAGAACTAAAGAGAAATTTCCTGACAGTTAGAACAATTAATCAATGGAACAACTTGCCTCCAGAAGTTGTGAATGCTCCATCACTGGGAGTTTTTAAGATGTTGGATAATCATCTGTCTCAAGTGGTATAGTGTTTCCTGCCTAAGCAGGGCGTTGGACTAAAAGACTTCTAAGGTCCCTTCCAAATCTGCTATTCTATTCTATTCTATTCTATTCTATTCTATTCTATTCTATATTTGGGTAGCTAAAATGTGTTACAGGAAACAGCAATGTGCTAAGAGGAGTACTTTGAGTAATATTAGTAATGGAAATAGTAAGGAAAATATTAACATTCTCAAATACTTAGTGAACATGAGTAAGAGAAGATGAGGAGAACAAAAAAGTTTATTTTGTATGTCAAGTAATTTTTTGTAGAATTACAAGACTGTTTTAGCACTCCATTAGTTTAAATAAATGTGGAGAAATAATTCACCTTGATTTCTGCAATTTTCATAACAGTTTAGTTCCATGGTGGCTATATCTACACCAAAAATCTGAAATAACAAATGAACATTACAGATCCAAGGTTTCTGGCAACTCAAAAGCTATATAATTTATTTCTTCTCACAAGCTGTCTTTTCTGTATGTCATTTATCTTTGGTTCAAAAAAGGAAGCAGGATTGTGAATTACTTGAAATATATTCAGAAATGTAAATAAACATAAGGTATAATGAATCCTCCCTCCCTCCTACCCTCCCATCTTATTTATAAGCATTTTACTGCAAAGCCATTAAAATATAAAAATACAACTAGAAGTGAAATACAGTATAAAATAATGCATTCATTTGTCAATGTACCAGTTTCATGAATGAGAATTCTTTCAAGTTTTCACTCAAAAAATAAGAGAACATTAGTAAAATATTCTCATGGGTGACATGCTATTTACTTATGAGATGGACAAATGATACAATTATCTTTCCAGCTGTATGTAGTCCCCTGGGCTCTCTATGCTACAATTAAATTCCAGTGGATAAGTGGATAGCTGAAGGAACCTCTCCCATTGGACCATTTATTTACTCCTTTGTTGAGCTGCCTCAATCAATTGACTTGGTTAACAATAAAACACAACTAAGCAAAATGAAACTCATTTCTCACACACTCCCAGATAGCAAAGCTAAACATGGCTGCCCAGTTACCACCAACTCAGATCAAATATCCATATAAGAAAGTTAGAACTTCAACTTTTAAGCAGAATGTTTTAAAGGAGATTAGTTACAAAATTAAGTACACAGTAGTATTCTACATAAAAGAATTACATTTAATAGTTAAGGAATGCATCCTTTCCCTTTATACAACGCAGAATCCAATAAAGAAACAGAAATCCCAAGTCCTTTCTAAAATTGCTAGGATCCAAAATGATGTTTGAAATTACTGGCATCCTGATGAATTGTTCAGGATTGTTTTTAAGGAGAACAGAACTTCATGTTTGGTGGAAGGAGGATTACAATTCTTTCGCACAGCGCTTTTAAAAAAATACTTCATGTTGGAAGATGCTCACTGAACTGGATTAATGGACCAAGTGCAAAGAAGGCTGTCAAGAGACCTTGAAAAATATAGCGTATCACATGTGCATGTGTAATCTATCACAGTGATGTCACCACACACAGCACAATTCACTGCCAGACTTTCAGAGAAGCATGAGAGATGCTATAGAAGCCATCAATCTGATTTTCATTGGAGTCACAAGGAAGCCGGAGGAAGAAATAAATAAATAAATGAATGAAAAAGAATCTGAATAGAGTTTCAGATGAAACAAGCTTTTTTAAACACACACACACACACACACACTAAAGTGCTGTTTAATTTACTGTATATATGGCAAATTGAGCTCATTTCTGCAACCGTTTGAAGGTCATTGGATTAAAGAGATAGGTACGGTCTCAACCAGGAACTGCATGGCATCTAAAAATCTAAAAATCCTATTGGGTAACTATGAGATTAAAAAAAATTCACCCAATTCATTTTTCATTCATTCATTCATTCATTCATTCATTCATTCATTATAAACAAATACTGCTTAAACAAACAATAAACATTGATCATATAATTTCAGTGAACTGAAGTATGTATTCACTGTTTGCAACAGTGACTTTGGAGAGGGAAAGAGAGATACACATCTTAAACAATTTGTTCAGAATGACTTAGTTACATTAGTTATTGTTGCCAAGAATCCAAGAAACAAGCATTTTGTCAATTAATTGTCGCACATTTCATTTAAGCAGCATATACTGTGTAAGAACTGCCTTACGGAGCAGAGGAGGTTATTTCTCCTGAACTACTGATTTAATTTAAAAATCAACCATTTTAAACTTTGAATGATTGGTTCTACAAGCATCAGATATCAGAGTGTACTAAAGGAACTTTAGGTGAAATTGTTTTCTGTCCCGTGGTTATGAAAAATTTAAAAAATGATTTTCTGCTATGAGAAAAAATATCTACTTTCCTTTTCTATTTTCCTTCCCTTTTTCTAAGATGGCTGGATTAATCTAGGGATAGAACTTTCCTTGGCACCCACTTGCTTCCTGCCCTGATTTTAATTTTTTAAAATTTAATTTTAATTAAGATTATCTTAATTTTTTAAAATAGAAAGTCAAAATGGCTGATTAATACAAACCCACTGAAAAAAAGATATTATGAAACATGCTGTGAATGAAAAAAAAGGATCTCATCAGTTTATTTTCTCTATTTGAATGCTTAGTGAAACCTATCATTTTGTAAGATAACATAATATTAACATAATAATAATAATAATAATAATAATAATAATAATAATAATAATAAATCATTATTGATTGAATAGTATATATCATGATAATTAAATTGTGTCCTTCATTGAACAATGTCAGTAGTGATATTGATAAACTCTACATACCAAGGAAAATTGGTGAGTATGAAATGTTGCAAGTACACCAGACAGTTGAAGAAGAAAAGAGGACATTGGAAGAATATCTAAGGACAGTGAGTAAAATGCATTTACTAGTATACCAGGAAGGCTTACTGAGTACTGGAGAGACCAAACTGGCCTACAAGAAAAACTAAATGAATAAAATAAAAGAGCCATGGCTAGGCAAAACATTACATTACAATATATATAAAAAAAGAACTAGGAGGCAAAGCAGAAAGCAACTATTAATGGCTTGCTTGGGTAATGATTAACAGCATGAAAGTTGAAGAAAGAGACAGAAGGTGTCAACCTCTATATCGCTTGCTTGCTATCGGCTGCCATAGTAATGGGGGAGGGGATTTCGGTATTTGGGAGGGGAAACATGCTGGAGGAGATGTCCTGGGATGAAGAGGGAGTTTTGTTCTCACCATCTTCTGTGTATGCTGAATAGATTGTTTAGGCCTGGTGAAGGTCAACCATCTCCGCATACCAGATGGATGAAGCCATCTGTAGATGCACCCCACATGACATCCTTGGGGACTGAGATTGGACATTCAGCTTGGGGTTGTTGGGGGGAGGGTTTTGTGTAAAGTTTTGATATGTACAATTTCATGCCTTTAGCCTCAGATCTTGCCTTACTTTCATTGTTATCATTTCATATCCGGTAAAAGTACCTTTTCTCTAAAACAATAGAGTTGGGGGTTTCTTTTCTTGGATTTTGAAGGAGGCACATCTGACAGAAAGGCTAATTCTGGCTGCACAAGATCAAGCCATAGGAACAAATACATGAAAAGCTAGAATTGAGAAGACAGCAAGAGACAACAAATGCCATCTCTGCAAAGAAGCAGAAGAAACTGTGGGCCTCCTAGTTAGCTGCTGAAAGATAATTGTATAAACTGACTACAAACAATGGCATGACAAAGTAGCAAAAATCATGCATTGGAACATCTGCAAGAAATATTATTTGCCTGCAAGCAAAATCTGGTGGGACCACAAAGTAGACAAAGTAATAGAAAATAAGGAAACTAAAGTGCTCTGGGACTGAAAGAGAAAGAGAAATTATTCCTATTAGAAGTAAATATTGAGCAACTGTCTCCTAGATTTGTATTGGAAGGGGGTTAGGCATATTTCAAATGAATGAAGAAATAAATAAATTAAAAAGTATTTTTGGAGTCTTGACGTTATTAACTCCCAATATAAATATCCAGTGTGAATGAATGAAAATAATTGGAATGAAATGTAAGTAATTGGAACATTCATACAGAAGCTGTTTTCTGTTAGTATGGCTGAATTCATTATTATTATTTCTCTCTCTAATTATGTGTCTAATTATATGGTACAGACATGCAAACTTGCAATAATATATAAAATCTTGTTAAATGCTATATTATTACATTGTATCATTTGCTAGGAATAATGACAAGCCTCTGATACTTAAAAATGCACCACCAATTAAGTTAAGGTAACTAACTCATTTGGATAATATGCATGTAGTTAATTTTTATGTCAAGCAATGTTCTTAATGCAATACGGAATGCAATTTGCATTTTAATAACATTCTTAATACAATAAAAATTAGATTTTCTTGTCAAACATTTCATATGGCTCTAAATCAATCTGTTCTGCCCCTCATGTGGCCCACTATGCATTACTAAACTCAAAAATCATTTTTTCAACTCCCCAGATTCTCAGCAATGGCCATGTTAGTTAGAAACTTCTAGGGATTGAGGCTTATCCATTAGGAAGACAATTAGTTTCACTCTTATATTGTATTTTAACTCCCCACTTCTGATTTCTAATATTCTATTATTACTATGATAAGCAAACTATGGTACTTTCCAATTTTGCAGCTGCAGCATTTGGTTGGCGGTGAATATGCCTTTGCAAAAATAAATCGGTATATATGCAAACAAGGACTTCCTCAAATATATCTGCAGGTTTTCTTTGCCTTGGTAGAATTTGGGATAAGAAATTTGCATTTGAAAGACATTAGAAAACCTTCTCATTATTCCTCTGTCCAACTCTATTCCACTCCTCGGTTTTTGAAGGATGAACTAGATTATAGGACATAAAGGAACTGAATTTGCAGGAGCCAATCTGAGTTGGTCACCAGGACCAAAGGTTAAGATCTCTGAAGTCCCTTCTAACTCAATTATTTTATGTTCTATGAATGTTTATTCTTCCAAGCTTCCGGGCTTATATATTTGCCTTCAATTGTGAATTGAACTTGACTCAGGAGGAACAAAAACACAGGTCTACATGGCATTCTCTTTACAGCATCTTGGAATTGAGGCTTTTAAATTCATAAGGTTTAGTGCAAAAGATTCTTGCACATGTTCCAAATGCAGACATGATTCATAGTAAAGAACACTAATGGCTAAGGAGCAGGAGAAAAGCACACAAAACTTTCAGAAAAATAATAAAACACCAAAAAGTAATAATTTGTATAAGTAAAAACAAAACAAACAACCTAGCAACACCAAGACATAATATCATGAGTTCCATATATTAATGGAATAACTGGTTCATTTAATTGTTTTTCCAGTGAAACCGTCTATCAAGGCAACCTGGTCTACCCAAATATGGGACGGAGCATATTGCTTCAACTTTCACCTTCCAGCCCCAAACCAGGAAACTTTGCAGGCAGTGGCTTTTGGGACAAATTATTTTTGGTTGAATTTATATTATACCAACAAAGAAATAAAGGAAGACTAGTATACAGGAAAACACTTAATCTCTCCCCTGATATAGCTGACAAAGTGAGGAGACCCTGTGGCTTAGAGGTTAATATACATCTACCTAATATGCAAGTAGCCCGGGTTCGAATACCAGAAAGGGTAGGGCTAGCTGATGAGAGCTAAATAGCTTGAAATAGATCTATACTAATCTCCCTTTGTTTCTTTGTCAGTAAAATATAAATTGATTCATTTAATGTTTTGAACTGAGATTTATCCTATAAAAATTTAGGGAAGTACAGAATTTAAAGAACAGTTGTGTTGCACATTGAGAATAGAATTACATTACATAGAATTCAGTGGTGGGATACGGCTGATTGGCCCTGGTACTGATGTACCGGTACCTACTGGGAGCATCAGGTACCGTTCTGGTATGGTGTTCCAGAGGACCCGCCCGCCCACCATCCTTACCTGCATTTGAGCCAATCGTGGATTCCGCGCACACACACACACAGCATACGACGCCTGCACAATGCTCTACTGAGCAGCTGGAGTGTTGCGGACCCATCTCAGAGCGTCACAGGTGGTAAATACGCATTCTGCACGCATGCATGTAGTGGACGCCCAGCCCCATTGCCCTGTACCAGTTGCAACAGGATCCGGAACCCACTACTCATAGAATTAGAACATAGAATTAGATTAGTTCAATTAAAAATCTGGATCAGGCAAAATTTTCCAATATTAGCATTTCTTCATCAAATTTCCGTAGGTTATTTTTAAATACCAAACTAGAAAAAGAGGGAAACAGCTCAAATATTGCAGAGAAATATATAATTAAGGATCTATTTTAGATCCTTAATGCAGGGCAAAGGTGTGTGTTTTCAGTTAGAATGTATATTCCAACTGCAGCTTTCATTAAAATGTAAACAATAGATAAAAACAGAGGTCAATCAGATTTACTCAAGATTGAAAATGAATATTGTTGGGAAATGAAACACTTGGAACACTTTATATATGATAAAAATAGCACACTATTCAAAGCAGGTGTGGAGGAAAGACAAAAGCACTATTCACAAACAGGTTAAAGAATAAAATATTTCATTTCTTTTTAATTCACTCCACAGAAAAGAATATAAGATAATGGGCTTGTTGAGTTCTTGGTGTTCTGAAGCTTGCTTTTTTTCTTGCAGACCTTTCATTGCCAGGTTAAGTAACATCATCAGTGCAGGAGAAAGTAGAGGTTGTTGACCAGTTAAATGTTGTAGCATATCCTAGGGCACTGATTCTTTCTTCACTGAACCTGGCTTTAAAATAGAATAGAATAGAATAGAATAACAGAGTTGGAAGGGACCTTGGAGATCTTCTAGTCCAACCCCTGCCTAGGCA
This sequence comes from Thamnophis elegans, assembly GCF_009769535.1. Taxonomy (NCBI): domain Eukaryota; kingdom Metazoa; phylum Chordata; class Lepidosauria; order Squamata; family Natricidae; genus Thamnophis; species Thamnophis elegans. Next base: position 67,796,116 of record NC_045545.1, read on the forward strand.
GGAAACCCTACACCAGTTCAGACAGATAGTTATCCAACATTCTCTTAAAGAGCCAATATCTTCTTATCTGAATGTGTTAAGGACAGAGGTCTTTAGGACTATTTTCCCACCTTTGCCTTTTGGTAGCTTTTTTTAAAAAAATGGTTTAGACATGGAGTTTATTTCAGTGTATCTGTTAATAGCTGATTTGTCAGAATGCCAAGCCTTTATGAATTCTCCTGAATTTTGGACTCTGACATAGTCTAAAATGTTTAATTTTCAACTTGAAATTGTTTTTGAATTTGTCAGTGTAATAGGTGGTCTAGAATCTTATGTCTGCCCATTCCTTAATCACTGCATCTCATTAACCAAGATAGCAAAAGAAATAAAGCAATCCAAAATTGAAATTCATCAAACAGTAAAGTAAAATACACTGTTAAAAATAATTTCAGCTTATATTTAAAAACTAGGAAACTGAAAAATATGTTTTTTTTTCTTTTGCTCCGCTTTGGATGGTGGTGGGGAAGCAACTGAACGGAATTTATCCTGCATCTAACTCATTATTAACTAATTGCCAGTGAGTTTAGTTCATCCTTGCTGATGCTGATGCAACCTGCCCTCCTGCATGAAAGTGCTATGGTTAACATGGACCAACCAACATCAGGTTCAAGTGACAAGCCAGTTGATCAGTTCCTGTTGCAACCAATGGGTCAATAGCTATATACAGTGTTGTGGCAAGCCACTGAAATAGTACTTTTTGATCCAAAAAAATTGACCCTGCACCTGTGGAAAAAAATTCTTTTAAATTCACTCCACAGAAAAGAATATAAGATAATAGCAATAGCACTTAGAGTTATATACTGCTTCATAGTGCTTTTACAGCCGTCTCTAAGCAGTTTACAGTGTCAGCATATTGCCCCAACAATCTGGGTCCTCATTTTACCCACTTCGGAAGGATGGAAGACTGAGTCAACCTTGAGCCTGTGAGATTCAAACTGGCAAACTGCAGCTAGCAATCAGCTTAAGTAGCCTGCAGTGCTGCACTCTAACCACTGCACCACCACAGCTCCTAATATAATGGACATGTTGAGTTCTTGGTGTTCTGAAGCTTGCTTTTTTTCTTGCAGATCTTTCATTGTCAGGTTAAGTAACATCATCAGTGCAAGATTACGTTACTTAAGTAGGAAGAACTATATATTACTAAAACTCTTGTGTCTTTTGATATTTTGCACGCTTCAGTGGAATGAACATTGTACAGCAACAATTTTGAACTAAGGTATCTCAAAAGAGCTAACTTAAAGAATTTGGTTTCAAAATCTGAGATCCATGACTTCTGTAGGATTGAAATTTAGCAAAGTGGTGGTCACTTTAGCACCACCATCCCTTCTGACCAAATTTCCTAGAAACTCATAGGTTTTGTGGTTCAAGGGAAGATGGAAGGATGTATTCCACCCTCTGATCCCTGCATCTAATCAATTGATTATTTCTGTACTAATTTGGTAGGCAGTTTTGCAGATCAGTCAAGGAGGAAGTGTTTTCATTGGGCTCTCCTGAGGGACAAGACATGATACAAACTTACATTATATATAGAAAGTGAAAGAATGAGGGAGTGAATTGGGTGCCTACTAGCAAGTAGGGTTGGTTGGAAGGTACTGACAGTCAAAAGGTGAGCACTGTTCTCCCTGGAGCAAAGGAGGCCCTTAGGGACCGACTAGAATGAAGAGTAGTGGTGCAGTTTTCCTCATGATTTATGGAGCCCTTAATATTTTCTTTCTCTCCAGCAAAATGGCAGACAATTCTGCAGGTCAGCCAAGGAGGAATAGATGGAGGAATATTATTTGTGAAAAGAAGAATGACTGATTGGATCATGGATTGTCTAATTATTAATTAATTCTAGTGCCATTCATCACCTCTTTTACCTGGCCATTGGTACAATAACATGTTTTCTCTACAATGAAGATTTTGGAACAACATTACTACATGTAACAGTAACAGAGTTGGAAGGTACAACCACGTGCTCACACAGGAGACTTACACTAGGGATTTGAACTACTGAACTGCTGACCTTTCTGATTGACAAGCTCAGTGTCTTAGCCACTGAGCCACCTGGCTGGATAGCTAGAAAGATCATAATATCCTATACAAGAGGGAGAGTAGCTGTTGCACTGCAATTCTATCCATTTGTCCATTTTGCAAAGTGGGTGGAAAGGGGCACAGCAGATAAAGTCCCCAAAACACACTTCTAAGGGCTTAGCTTACAGCAAAAAGGAAAGTCTTGTTCTCTGAACTCTGAGGTTTTCATGGACTAGAACTGTAACTACCAACTGCTGACATCAGGAATAATTGTGAGGCCATTAGAGTAGCATTCTTATGTTTGAGGTGCAATTTTCTGAATATTTTTTTTTATTTTTTTATTTTTTTTTTCGTGTTTCAAATGTTTTATTCATTTTCATTTTTCAATTTTGTACATTCACTTATATACTGAATATTTGCAATAATAATAATAATAAAAAAAAACAAAACCCAACCTAAACACAACTCATCATAAACCCAACCTGTCGCTTTCATACACCCCTTCTTCTCCCCCTCCAACTTTCCTTTCTCCCTCCAACAATCACCCCTCCTACTTCCCTTTCCCCTCCTATCTTCCTTTCTTGCCTTCCTCACCCTCCTTCCCCTCTCATCCTCCTTACATTCCCCTCTTCCTCCCTCCTTACTTCTCCCTCTTCTTTTCCTCTACTTCTCACTTTGGTGCATTTCTCTATTCATTAATCTATTCAATTACTAAAAATTGCGCTAAAAAGAAAGGAGAAGGAAAAAAGAAAAAGAAAAAGAAAAAAAAAGAGAAAAATAAAAAGAAAAGATAAGGAACAACAGTATACAAGTGTATTCTTCTTATTCTATATATTGAGACTATATCTCCACCCACCCACCCACCCCCAATGAACCCCCCTCCCTAATCCCCTCCGACTTCCCAGGTCCCACACCCGGCACAGTTCAGTACCATTCACCTTCTAGAATATCTTATTAACAATAATAATGAAAATAAAATAAAAAGAACACTCCGAAAAAGTAAAAAAACGAAAAAAAAATAAAAAAACAAAAATCTTTTGCATTATGCTCAGCCTCCCATCATTCTTAAAATTTAAACAGTATAGATCATTCCATTTATATTTTATCTTTGTCCCTTGCTTCTTTGATATTTACCCCCATCTTCCTGTAGACTCTCCAGATAGCCTTTCTTAACCTTATATTCAAATAATAGTTTATACAAAAATCAATTTACCTTCAAATACAGAGCAGTCTAATCATACTTTCGCTACTCATCTTCCTACCCCTCGTTTCTCATCTCCATTCCTTCCAAGCCCAAATTCCATAAGATTAGGATCTCACTCTTCACTTTAAAATCCTGAGCTTTTTATGTTATACTTCAAGCATGTAAATCCGTAAAATGTGTGCCCAAAATCCATACCACTTCATTCAGTCCCAGGATCCCTTCATCGATGTCCCGCTCCACCTTCCCTTCTGCCCCACTCCTCCCAACTCCATTCATCCCAAACCGCAATTCAAATAAATCTTGGTCCCCGCTTTCCTCACACCAGAAAACAATTCATGCGCAGTTTGGATTAAAATTCAAATAAGTCTTATAAAGATCCCATACAATATCTGTCCAAAATAAGCAATGCTTCTTTCCATTCCTCATCGGTACACAGCTTTACCATTTCGTACCAAACAGGAATCCTAAAATTTTAATCAGTCCAAGAGCTTAAAAAGTATTTTAAAGACATCGCTGGATCTTTATTCTGTACTCTTCTGCCCTTCCGGAAAGAGAAGGCAACCCTCTGCCTTATAACCACGTGTCCCGCTGCTTTGAAAATATGGCTAAATCCTCAGTTTCCGCTCTTCTGCCTCTCCGGTAGGGGGAGAACAACTCCCTCCATCTTGTAACCAAGTGAATTGCTGCTTGTCTTTCCTTCACCTTGTCTTTCCGCATTTCCGAGTGAGTCAAGAAGCCCCGCCTTCAGAGTTTTATAATAAAAGTCCCGAGCTTCCGAAACAGAACTGAGACAAAATCTTTGATTCTCGAGTGTAACTGTGATTCTAACTGGAGCTTCCCATTTATACTGTATTTGACGATTTTTAAGCTCTTGGGTTAAAAAAGTATAGTCTCTCCTTGCTTGCAGCATCTGGAGTGGCATTTCTTTAAAGACAAACAAATCTTGCCCATCGATTCGGAGCCTGTTGTTGTAAAACTTATGGATGATCGCATTTCTGGATTCTCTTGTGAAAAAGTATATAATTATGTCTCTTGGAAGCTGTCGCTGTTCTGCTACACACGAATTCTGGCGATAGATTTTTCGAATATTCCAATCAAAATTGAATCCCGGACTTCCCACCGCTTGACTGAAAGCCTCTACAAACGTCTGTTTCAAGTTCTCTCCTTTCTTTTCGGGCAGTCCTCTGACTCTTATTGCAAACGCCTTTCTGTTATAATTTATCATTATAAGTTGTGTTTGAGTATCTCTAATCTCTTGTTGTAATGCTTGGATGTTGGAAGTCAAATTAGAATTAGCCTCCTCCAAAGTTTCCAGTTTAGTCTCCATTTCTTCGATATAATCTGTCAAAGTAGACATAGCTTCAAACATATCCACCTTTATTAGGGCAATCTTAGTCTGTATTTTGTCGCATAAATCCAGCACAAATTCTTTGATTTCTTGTTTAAAATCATTGAGTATTTGAAAAAGAAGCTCCTGTGTTAAGGAATCTCCAGTAGGGGGTGTAGGAGGCGAGGGCAGCGATTTACTAACAAGTTCTTTAAGCACATGCGAGGGGGAGCGTTTTGCCTGCTTAGACCTGGGAGGCATTATAGATAAAAGCTGAGAATAAACAGATAAACAGTGTCTTCACCTGCTCAGTTCTCAATAAGTTATTTGTAGATTTTGCTTGTTAATGAGTAGCAGTCTCCGGGGAGATAAAGCCGGTTAATTACGTCATCAATCACCAACATAGTAAAAACGCCATTTTGCAGCACGATTGAACAAAGAAGTTTCAAAGGAAAACGAAGCTGGTGTTTAGATAGTTATAAAAAAGGAACATCACAGGAGTAAAACCCGCTCGTGTTGGTCTTAAGTTGCTTTAAGCAGTTTATCATTGTCCTGAGGGGGGGGATCGCCTGTCTAGGGCTGCAAAAAAAAAAGCAGCTGAGACGAACTGGCTGGAGATAAGAGCTCAGTTACGCTGGATCTTTTCTCCGTTCGCAGCCCAAAGAAAAAAGAAAAGGGGCTGTGAACTACGAATAAATCCTAGCACCTGAGCTTCTGCCTGCCCCTTTCTGCCAAAAAGGGGTGATATCTATTGATCTTAATTAGATATACAACCAGAACTCTGAGAGGAGCTCCTTTGAGCTCCTTCGGCGACAGACTCTGCCCCCAGGAAGTCCCAATTTTCTGAATATTGTGACTCTATTCCATGTAACAAGCTGCTTCTGCATCACTATCAGTTTTATTGAAAACTCTAAACAAAAAGAGTTTGTCTTAATGTTCCTTGCTCATATATATCTCCGTGACAGGGATAGGATTATACATTATCTAGTAATAGAGAAATTCTGATAAGTACATCAAGCTATCAATCACTTATGTGATTTGTGGAATTTAATCTCAACAAGGCATTAGTTTTTCTAAGATAGGAATTTAGATCTTTGCTTTCAGAGACATACAGAGCTCAGTTCTGTTGATTTAAATCAATAGATTTGAACTAGATATTGGATTCAGCTGAAGGGTGGGTTCCTGCCAGTTCTAACCTCTTCTATAGAAGAAATTCCACAAATCTACAGTGCCGTTTAGAACCGGTTCCAGCTCCTTCCCACCGCCCGTCCACACATCATCAAGATGAAGAGCGAGAGGAGGAATTCTGGGAGTTGAAGTCCACAAGTCTTAAAGCTGTCAAGTTTGAACATCCCGGGAGGTGTGTGTTTCTAAAGGGTTAGGGGTGCAAGGGTCTTGTAACTTGACAGCTTTAAGACTTGCATGCTTCAAATGCCAGAGTTTCTGAGCCAACATTTTGGTTGCTAAGCAAGAGCATTGTTAAGTGAGTTTCACCACATTTTACAAGTTGGCCATGCCCACCTAGTCACATGGCTAGCAAGCTACTCCCACCCAGTCACATGGCTGGCAAGCCACTCCTACCCAGTCACATGGCCAGCAAGCCACTCCCACAAAGCAGGCCACACCTACAGAAGATGTTCTAAAAAAATTTGAAACCCACCACTGATTCAGCTGTTTAGAAAAAATACATAGGACAGCTTTCATAGAATTACACCACCTTTTATTTCTCAGACTTGCTGGCTAACTTTGACAAGTATACAAATGATATGTTCCCTCTAGTTTAATATTATTCAGTTTATAGATATTATCCACTTTATATCATCTAGTTTAGTATTACTTATTCCAGATTTTTTCAGCATGGCTTTTAGGCAAAACTGTTGGCGATTCTGAGGTCCCAGGAAACACCTCGACAATGTTCAAGTCAGAAAGGATCATTGCTATAATGCTAACAACTTTAGACAATATTGTTCCATACCGTTTCTAATGCTACTCAATGGTTATCACATATATTGATGTATGACTTTTTGGTTCATAGACCGATATCTATCTATGTATGCAATGCATTTGTGCAATGTATTTGAATAAATATATAAATTCACATATACGAAACCCTTCATAATCGTCCATTCAAGCAAAATAGTTTGTTCTGGAAATTTTTATTTAGTGAACATGTAGGAAATACAGAATGGAACTAAGAAAACCATAATAAGGGATAAATATGTCTTCAAAATCAGATGTGGTCCCCATATGGGAGGAGGCAAGAGCATTCAAGTGGAAAACTAATAGAAGCCTTGTTGAATATTGTAAACACCGATGGGAACTCTATTACTTTGGAGTGATCACATAAAATCAATTTCTTTAGAACTCAAATCTGGAACTTTTAACCAGTTTAAAGATTCGAATGCTGGGAAAAATGGAAGGAAAGAAAAAAAAAGAGGATGACCAGCAGAAATGAGTGCCCTATTGGACGATCAGAAAGATCAAGTCATGACCTGATTGTCATGGAGAAAACCTTTCTATATGATTGATAGGAGTTTAAAAATAGCTTAATGGCACATAATCAACACAATCATCAAACTTAGCTTCATCAGGCAGACTTTGAGAATTGGGAGATACATATGGAAATGAGAGGGAGAGAGGGAGAAAGAGACAGAGGGAGGTTTATTTTTTTCAGAAAGGGATCAAGATAAAGTACAAACCTGTGTTGGTTTTGCTTCTTTAGTCTTCAGATAAAGAAAAACAGAAACAGATAAATTAAAACATCACTAGAGGTGTTATAAAAACTCTTTATCACCTTTCATGACACATAATGGACATAATCTATGTATACTGGAACAAATTAAGGTAGTAAAATATTCAAGTTTAAAACAGCAATTAAAGCATTTCAAAGTTAAGAGTGGAAAATGCCCCAAATAGTCTGTGCAACAATCTAAGACATAACAAGCAGAACAATTTGGAAAGGGACATTGCTAAGAGAAGCACCTTACTACAGGAAAAGATGATATATAACTTTCCAGACTCTCTCTGAATTGGGAAATTAGAAGTTGCTAACCATTGTTGTTGTTTTTTGGGGGGCGGGGAGAGACCAAATAAAGGTTTTCCAAAAATTGGAATCTCTCAATCATGTTTGAAATTTAAATTGGTTGAGTAATGGCCCTTTCTCATATCTTCTGCATAAAATCTGTTTCATCCAGTTTCTGGATGAATCTGTTGATTTGAGGCAGTGAGAGAGAAGCCGTGGATATTTTCATTGATTTTTATACACAATTTCCTCTAATATAAATGTTTTTATAAAGTTTGTTAAGATATGCCTTCTAATATTATATTGTATTTCCTTACATCATAGATGCAATTATATTCCATTTCTGAGCAAAAAGAAAAATCCTCTGCATTGCAATTTTTAAAACAATGCATAATCTGAAACAGAACACTGGTCTGATGCATGTATTTGATAAATATAAATTGGGCTACTTGGTAAACAAAGGAAAAATATTCCTCATTTTCCAAGGTGCTTTTTCAGGAGTCAACTGGACTTTCTGGTAAACATCCATAAAAGGTAAAGGTTCCCCCTCACATGCGTGCTAGTTGTTTTCAGCTCTAGGGGGTGATGCTCATCTTTGTTTCTAAGCCAAAGAGCCAGCACTGTCTGAAGATGTCTCTGTGGTCATGTGGCTGGCATGACTAAATGCTGCAGGCGCATAGAGTGCTCATTTTCAAGTTTTTAGTCTTTTCTATAGCTTTTAGCCCAAAATGACTAGGATTTATAACAGTTTCTGAGGAAATTGCAATCAAGGCACCTAGAACAGAGGCAAATTCAAGTGAAGAAAGTTTTGACCTTACAATATAAAGTCCACCTTTTAAAGACTGTGAAGATTGTGTTATGTCCTCACAACACCAATTTTGTTATTTTAATGTAATCAGAATTAGGAATAGCAGGTAAATTGCTTTTATATGAATTGTTTACCTATGTATTCCAATTCCTATAACCAATGAACTAACCAAAACCAGCGATCCATTTTAAAAATAATAAAGTTAAAACACATTTTTTAAATATAAAATGTCGCTTGGTTTAAAAGTAGGCATTTTCTCTGATATAGTTAGCTAGAGTCACTTTTAGAAAACTGCTACTTATATTAATGTTGTCTCACATTTTGATGAGTAGTAAAAATAAAACTGCAATTTGTTGTGCTTTATTTTTGAAGCACCAATTTGAGAGGCTTTCATTTCTTAATAGCAAGCTGTTCTGCTTTTATGTATCACTTTGCATTGCTTATTGCAGCCTATCCACTGCAATGAGATTCCCAATGAAATATAAGAAATCCTTGAATTTATCACCATTTGTTTAACAAGAGTTAAAAGTTATGGTGGCTTTGGAAAAAGTGACTTCTGCTCTGCCCTCAAAGTTACAGCTGTCACATCATCCTAGAGTCATGTGCTTATAATTTGGGCATTTAGTAACCGGCTTGCAATTATTATGGTTGTGGCATCTTGCAGTAACATGATCTGATTTGCAATCTTCCCAACTGGCTTCCAACAACCGAGGAAGGTGGATTCACTTAAGATATATGTGATTCACTTAAGGATCATGCGATTTACTTAATGACTGGTAAAATGGTTCTAAAATCAGATCCAGTTACCTGATGACTTGCTTAATGACTGCATCTCTTACAGTAGTGACTAAAATTCTGCTTTCATAACTCAAGAACTACCAATAGTTCCCAGGGAATGTGGCGGTTTTAGCAGATGAAGGGGAGTGAACAGCCTATCAGGGTTGAACAAATGGAAGATAGTTTTTCTTTGATGAAAGACATCCCAAAGGCGCTTTATCAAGAGGCAACTTTAAAGACGTTTCGCTTCTCATCCAAGAAACTTCTTCAGCTCTGATTGGATGGTGGGAATGAAAGAAAAAAACAGACAGTCCAGTTGCCTCTTGAAAAAGCACCTTTGGGACAACATGACCTGGATGACTAAGAATAGACAGTTTGTTGAAAGAATTGCTTCCTATGTTATGCTAGTAGAAATAAACTGAATGCAAATCCCTGAGTAGGGGAGGCAGACTATACTTGGTGAAAAGTACCTTTAGTTCCTAAAAATACAAACTAAATATACAAAATTCATGGATAGGTGCTAAATGAGAAATCATAATTTTTAACAATAATGGAGATTATTTCTAACATAAATAGGTAGTCATTTAAACTCAATATTTTTCCTCCAAGGGCATTTAAGAAAACAAAACCAAAATGTTTCAATCTCTTGACACTGAGGAAGACCCAATAATTTCTGTTAACAATCTAAGTGGACTATTGATTTCCTTCTTTTTAGGTGGTCTACTGGAAAAATGTATACAATTTGAAATTTATAGGGGATATTTTTGTATAAAATATCCTGGGTTTTACCTAATTAGGAAGATTTAAAACTCCAAATCACTCTCCTTAGTGCTCCATTAATTCTGGCAACCCTGTTAATTTCTTCCAAGCACCTGGACTACAAACCATCAAAGTGTCCATGAAATGGCGTGCAAATTTTAGCCATGACTTTGATGAAAAGTGGTAGTTTTTAAGTGTGTAATGAATCCCCAAATGAATCAAGTTTCACTTGGTAGCAAATCTTTCTTCCTGCTCTGATCAAAGGTGTATTCAGAAAGGATGAGGCTTTGATACTGCAAGAAACACGTTTCTTACCATGTTCAAAGTAAAGCCCTGGGATTTGGCAGAGACGTTCCTATTGGGAGTACAGCAGCTAAACTTAGCAAAGCTTAGCAAAAGGGGATTGGAGGTGGAGGTGACAAGAAAATGTCATATATTTAGACCCTTCTGTGTTTTTCAAGAGTAGCTTTTTAATTCCTTCACATTAGCATTCAAAATGCAGATTGAACCAAAATATATCAGAAAGGAATAGCTCTCTGTGCTACAGCAGTCTCTCTCTCTTTTCTTCTACTCTCTTCTGTAGTTCAAGTACTAAGCAGTGTAACCAAATGTATTGCATTGCTCCTTCAAAGTGCATTTTAAGTAAAAAAGACAATATATTCAAAGAGAGGGAGAGGGAGGGAGGGAAGGTGAAAGGCTTTCCTCCTGCATCCCTATCAAATAAATTTGGGAAAAGTAAGAGAATGGGATTCGGGAATTCTTGAGTGTGAGCAATTTATATACAGTTTGTTTGAATGATTCTTTAGCTTTTCACCAAGTAATAACAAGGAAAAATTGGAATGAATCTTGTGGGTATTCTCTTTCTAAAATTAGGTTCTGACCCCCATTTCAACTACTAGAGTCCAGTGAATTTGCAATATAGGTAGTAGCATGTATCATAACTTGAAATAAGCAGTTATTCCAATGTTAGGTATAGATTTTTCCAACCTATTACAAGCCAAAAGAGTTGGATTTCTTCCCCTCTCAGCATGGCTGAATGATTCAGTAGAACTAAAAGCCAAATATTTGGAAGTTATCACAGATTGGAAAAGTTGGTCTAATATTTGGTGGCATATTGCTCCTGATCCCAAGAGTACAAGTTTTCTGTTTGTTATTTATGCACATATTTATCATTATCTGAGTTAGGTATCAGAACAGGAACCAAAGTTAAAATAAATGCTCTTATTGCGCAAAGGAGAGCTCATTGTTTCCATTCAAAATTATGCACCTCTAAATGTTTTTCACACAGTGTCTTGTGTCACAATATAGCCATCAAAGCCACACGTTCCTTCTGAAATGTGGATCAGAGAAGCAATCATTGTACTAAATTTGGTTCACCAGATCGACTTCCATAGCAACAGACAGTAATATAACTAACAGGATTATGGTCCCATTTATGGTCCCATGTTCTGATAATGGAGGAAAGTACATACCAGAATTATACTTCATAAATCTCTCTAAAGGACACAAAGTTTATTCAGAAGCAATGATGTCATGGACTTTTCTTCTTTAAATGTTTGCTTGTTTATCCTAAGAAAACTCTTGAGACTTACAGCCTCAAACAAGGCAGTCTGTTCCCTTACATCAGCTGCAGGGGCAGATTTGCTGACCCTCAACAAACAGCCTCATTAAGCCTTTCATTAACCCTGGTTATTATCCATTAGTAGCCTGGCAATTCTTCCCAGGGACAACTTCACAATTATTGCAAAACAACTGGTTCTCTTTATCTGCTCTACATTTACAGATGTGGGAGCTGAAAATAGTGTGCTTTTAATGAAATTTGTCCATCTGCACTTCTGGAGTATATGCAAGATGAAGACATTCTATTCTTTCATCAACCTGCAGGTACAACATTTAACATTCCACACTTTATCTACAAGTACAAAGGCAGCTGGACAGCCTGCAGCCCAAAAGTTGGATGCCTATATTCCTTGACCTTCTTCTTTGGATTCTTCAGCATCAAGCTGATCACTCCACTGAATAGGTCAGTAGCATTGTTTATACTCCTTTGATAGGGGAAACACATCGGAAAAAATATAGCACAATTTTAAAAAGTTTGAAGAGTTTGAAGAGCCATAAAAAAGAAAAGCCTAATAAATGCCACCCTTGGCCAATGTAAGAAAGAATTTTGCACACTTAACATCACTGCCTCCACCTGGCCCATAGAAGGTAAGGCTTCTGCACTAAAGTCATTTGTGTATACAAAATACCATCACATTCCTTCAACCATGTAAAAACTAGTCAAGAGTGAATGAGGCTGTTTCTTGATTAATATTACACATATGATTGGCTTTATTTTTGTTTGAAGTTGTGATAGTTATACTACAAGCAGAATATATTTCCCCTCCTCCAACATATGTTCTTTCTTAGAATAAATAACACTATAAATTGATATATGGGCAGTTCTTTTGCCAACAGAAGGCAATTTTTTTCTGGAATAGAGAAAGGATTGAATTTCTGCAATTATTCCTCCTCTCTGCCCCCATCCCTATGCCCTGTACAAATTTGTTCTAGAAATTTGTGAGATTCTTTGGTGCAGATTTTGAAAAACAAATATTACAATGATTTGGATATCACTGAAGTGTTCTAACTAATTGCATACCATCTAATTGGAATATTGTCTATTATAATGGTTAGATTTCATCCAGTATTATAACATAAGGAATGGACAAGCATTTATTAGTGACAAATACATGTAATATATGTGTGGGTGATTATGCATCTGTGTGTTTGTGTGTGCATGTGTGTGTGTTTATACACACCCAGTACATATGCTTGGTCATCCTAGTTTCCTTTTTATTCAACTTTTCAGTCTTCCTCAATCACTATATCTCTCTCTTTTTGATGCTCCACTTGGAGTATATTTTTAAATCAATCAATAAATAAATATTCTACTTTCTTTTATAATAAATTTTGTCTAACAATAAAATGAAATGTATAGTACAATAGACTTGTGATGGTGAAGTTTCTTCCCCTAATCAGGTATCAGAATTACTGGCAGAAATTGCCAAACTGAACCTAATTTGTCATCTTTGCAGACAAGGAAGTTATACATTTGGTTGAGAGGAAGCCTTTTTCTTCAGACATCACAAGATGCTTGCCCTTGGACCCAACACATATCAGGTTGCTGTCAAGTAAGAACACAAATATCCCAAAACATTGCAGAACATCACTGTAAAGTCCTCTCTGTTAATCTTTAGTTTTATTTCTTAAGGTAGCATCAATACAAGAGTCTCTGAATGTAACATCTTTCATAGCAATGAGAGAGAAGATGCAGTTTTGTTGTGTATTGTTATCTGACTTGATGATGGACAGTTTAAGGTATCTCTTGGCTCCAGGCCTAGACCTGTGCTAAGAGGTATATTACATAGCATTAGTTAAATAACATGATTAGAGTGGTAAATAAATAATCTTTATTTTTGATACAAAATTTAATGTTAAAACCTTTAAAAATGGAGGAGATAGAGAGACATATACTAATGCAATTGTTTAAATGCAATTGTAAACATTATCTTATTCACCAAATGTTCTTAAAGAAGAAAATATAGGAAAAGTAATGCCCACATTTTCTGTTTATTTAACGAACCATAAGTGCAGAAAATTTTACACACACTGCTTTGAACTATGTAACTCTACAACAGCATCTGTTCAATGTGTGAAAACATGACTTTGAATCTACTTGTAAATTTTAACATTCTTCCATATGGTAACTATGCTTGTAGTTACCTGATTATTCAGAAATCTACTTGTTTTAATTTTCACCTTCAGTTGAGATATAAAGTCCCCTCTCATACAGTTTCTCATACATACTTACATATCTGTCACAGGGTATTCTGTTTCAGATAAACATCATTATGCAAAGCAAAGGACGTGAATAAGAAATAAGAGTTCAAAAGCAATGAAGATATTGAGCTAAGAAAAGGAAATACAGCTAAACCTGGTTCACACCAATCCCATTGACCACACCTGGCCATATATTTCTATACAAAGTGGAGATTCTATTTCAGAAGGTGTTGTTCCATTCAGCCTCAGAACATCTATGTAAAGTAAGGTGAAATAGCCTGGCAGATATTTTTGATGTTTGATAGCGATGGGCTGACTTGTTCAGTATTGACAAAGGAATCAATACAATAACAAGCAGTAGTGGCAATAGTGAGTTTCCTTGAAAGATCCCTTTGATATTAACCTCTCCCAGTCTATTATCAATGACCAATAACTGTCTCCCATTGGCCCATTGATATTTGCACAGAACTTCTGGTGTGTCTACAGATTCCTGTTATTTCTAGGCACTTGATTATCCAATCATATGGCAGGGATTGTCAGATGCCTTCTTGTAATCAATCGAAGCTACATTCAAGTTGGTCCTCCTTCTCTTGCAGTTTTCCAAAATCAACTTGTCAAGTATAAGGTAATGTTTTGTTGCTCTGCTGTTTGTGCAGTTGCTTTTCTGCTCAGGTGTAAAGAGCTTGTTTTCAACTAAATGCTGTTGGACTGCGTCTGCTACAACATCAAATAATAATTTGAAAGTTATTTGTAAGCAAGTAATTGGTCTGCAATTGCCTAGTATTGGCTCCTTTATTGGATTTTTCATTATCAAGAAAATTTTACCAGATGTTAACCAACCTTCAATTTCACCTCTTTGCAATATGTTTTTACTTGGCAATGAGTGTGTATACACCAGCAAATGTTTAACACAAAAATCATGTACTTTATTTTCACCTGACCAAGTCTTGATTTTTCTTCCCTTTTCTCCATCACTTCTCCTATTATTACATGTTCTTTCATTTCAGCTTCTTTTTTTATTCTCAACTACTGCCTTTATCCAACATGCATTATTTTTGTGTTTCTTTAGGTTATCCCATAGCTGCAGCCAGAATGGCACTGTTTCTTCTTTATCAAATGTTGACTAGCTTATTTCAGTCTATTATTTGATGGATTGATAGAAACATTTCTGATATGACTGAAATAGGAGTCTCTAGAGCAGTGGTTCCCAAAGTGGGTGGTACCACCCTCTGGGGGGCAGTGGGATAGCTTAGGGCGTGCTAAGAGGCAAGGGGGCGGCAGGAGTGCTGGAAGTGGCCCCCTCTAGCGAGCCATTTAGAACCAGTTCACTCACTCACCCCCACTGCTGCTCGATCAATCGCTCCCTCCGCCCGTCTGCACTATGCTAGCCCTGCCCACCGCTCACTGATTGGCTGGCTCACCAATCGCCCTGTCCGCCTCTAAGACCCAGTTACCTTTTTTTCTGCTTGACTTTCTATAGATAGGGTTTTAGAGGCAGGTGGGCTGATTGGTGAGCCAGCCAATCAGTCAACAGTGGGCAGGGCTGGCATAGTGCGGGCAGGCGGGGGGAGCGAGCAATCAAAGGGAGGCCCCTTCACCTCCCTTTGCTCCCACTTTGTCTTGATGAGGTCGCCACAGCTGCTGGGCGTGGATGGACGGAGGTAGCCAGAGCAGCGGGGCAGCCTGGTTGGGTGGGCAATTGAGCGAGCTGCCTGATCCTCCATCACTCGCCCACTCGGGCCTGAGCAAAGGCAGGCAAAGGGGCCTCGGTGCCTTGCCTGATCCTCCTTCGCTCACTCGCTATTTTGCCTGCACAGGGCCCCTCGGCGGAAGCCCTTTGCTGGTGGCCAGACTCCCCTCCCGGGGTGACGGGCAGTAGTTTGCATGGTGTGGCCAGAGCCTAGAAGGTAAGCTGCTGCCACCGTCCCCATCCCCGCGCCCATGCTTGCAGGCAGCCATGTAACCCTGCGCTATAAGCAAGCCAGGGATCCTTGCAAGGCTGCTGAATCCTAAGGGAGATTGTAATGGGACCAAAATTTGAAAAACAGGTGAAATTCTTTCTGGAGACCAGAAGCACACACGCACACACACACACACACACACACACAGCAAAAGTGTCTGGTTTTGAATATAATCCTCCCTAGTGCTTGGGGAAAAAATAGAGTAGTAGTAGTAGTAGTAGTTTATTGGTCTTGTATGCTGCCCACTCCCGAAGCACTCCGGGCGGCTTACAATAAACAAGGGAAGGGGATAAATAGACAAAACAACACTTTAAAATACACAACATTCATAGTTACCGTGGGGCTGGGTATTTCAACAGCCCCCTGGCCTGCTGGAGCAGCCAGGACTTAGTGGCTTTGCGGAAGGCCGGGAAGGTAGTGAGGGTCCGGATCTCCACGGGGAGGTCGTTCCAAAGGGCTGGAGTTGCAACAGAGAAGGCTCTCCCCCGGATGGAATCCGGAGAAGACCTAGCCTGTGAGATCTGATCGGTCTATGGGAAGTAATCGGCAGGAGGCGGTCTCTCAGGTACCCAGGTCCAATGCCATGTAGGGCTTTATAGGTAACGACCAGCACCTTGAAGCGGTCCGGAGACTAATGGGTAGCCAGGGCAGCTCACGGAGGATAGGTGTAACATGGGTGTACCTGGGTGCACCCACAATCGCTCGCGCGGCTGCGTTCTGGACTAGCTGAAGTCTTCGAACACTCTTCAAGGGCAGCCCCATGTAGAGAGTGTTACAGTAATCCAGTCTTGAGGTCACAAGGGCGTGAGTGACTATCTGAAGAGCCTCCCAATCCAGGTAGGGTCGCAATTGGTGCACCAGGTGAACCTGGGCAAATGTCCCCCTGGTCACAGCCGACAAATGATGTTCTAAAGTCAGCTGCGGATCCAGGAGGACTCCCAAATTGTGAACCCTGTCTTAGGGGCGTATAATTTCACCCCCCACAGCCTCAGAGATGGAATACTTGGCCAATCTTTGGGAGGGAACATCAATAGTCTTGTCGGGATTGAGTGCAAGCTTGTTCATGCCCATTCAGACCCTGACAGCCTCCAGGCACTGGCACATCACTTCAACTGCTTCACTGAGTTGGCACGGGGCAGACAGATACAACTGCGTATCGTCCACATATTGGTGGTATTTAATCCCGTGCCGGCATATGATCTCACCCAGCGGCTTCATGTAGATGTTAAATAGAAGGGGGGACAGGACCAAACCCTGTGGCACCCCATAGTTAAGGGACCTAGGGGTCGATCTCTGCCCTCCAACCAACACCGACTGCGACCTGTCCGAGAGGTAGGAGGAGAACCACCGAAGAACGGTGCCTCCCACTCCCACCTCTCGCAACTGTTGCAGAAGGATACCATGGTCGATGGTATCGAAGGCCGCTGAGAGGTCAAGGAGCACAAGGATAGAGGGGTGACCCCTATCCCTGGCTCGCCAGAGATCATCGATCAGTGCGACCAAAGCAGTTTCCGTGCTGTAACCAGGCCTGAAACCCGACTGAAAGGAATCCAGATAATCGGTTTCATCCAAGGACCGTCGGAGTTGAGAGGCCACCACTTTCTCAACAACCTTCCCTACAAAGGGCAGGTTGGAGACTGGACGATAGTTGCTCAAAATGGCTGGGTCCAGAGAAGGTTTCTTCAGGAGGGGTCTCACCACCGCATCCTTTAGGAGGAGCGAGAGAGGTGTTAACAATCGTCCGGATCCAGCTGCGTGTCACCTCCCTGCTGGTCGAGACCAGCCAGGAGGGGCACGGGTCCAGTATACAAGTAGAAGCACTCACCGCTCCCATGGCCTTGTCCACTTCCTCAGGAGAGACAAGTTGAAACTCAATCCATGAAACACGCTCAAGACCTTCCCCCGGTACCTCGGCTGGTACCGTGCAATTGGAGTCCAGCTCTGTCCGAATCCGAGTGACTTTATCTGTTAAATACTGAACAAATTCCTCAGCTCTACCTTGTAAAGGGTCATCCGCATCCCTCCCTTTCAAGAGGGAGCGGGTTATTCTAAACAAGGCGGCTGGGCGCAATTCAGCGGATGCAATAAGGGCGGCAAAATGCGCACGTTTCGCCGCCCGTATTGCCACGAGATAGGCTCTGATAAAGGCTCTCATCAGTGCTCAGTCTGACTCAGATTTACTGGCCCTCCAGCGGCGCTCTAGGCACCTCTTTTGGCGCTTCATCTCCCGGAATTCCTCGGTGAACCAAGGGGCCCTCCTGGATCCGCTGCCTCGGAGAGGTCGCAAAGGCACAATCCGGTTTAGAGCCCCCGCCGCCGCTGCATTCCAGGCAGCGACTAAGGACTCCACCGGATTGTGGACGAGAGCGTCAGATATTTCTCCAAGCACCGTCTGAAATCCCATAGGGTCCATCAGGCACCTGGGGCGGAACCACCTAATCGGTTCCACCTCCCTACAGTGGGGGATTGGTTTCCGAAAGTCAAGCCTCAGTAGGAAGTGATCAGACCATGACAAGGGCAAGGTCTTAATGCCCTTCAACTCTAGATCATGTCTCCACTGCTCCAAGAGGAATACGAGGTCAAGCGTGTGACCCGCTGAATGAGTTGAACCCCAAATTACTTGGGTCACATCCATGGCTGCCATGGAAGCCATGAACTCCTGCGCCCCATCAGAGCGTTCATCAAGTGTAGGCAGGTTGAAATCCCCCAGCACCATAAGCCTGGGGAACTCTACCGCCAACTCGGCTACTGACTCGAGGAGCGAGGGGAGGGCTGTTGCAACGCTGTTGGGAGGTAGGTACGATAGCAACAAACCCACTTGACCTCCAAGGTCCAACTTCATCAACAGGGACTCACACCCGACAAGCTCTGGAGCAGGGATCCTACGAGGAACTAAAGACCCTCGGACGATGACAACCACTCCCCCACCCCTTCCCTGTCCCTAGAGGAACATTTGGATATACATTTTGAATTAACTTGGGAAGAAAATTGCTAAAATCACTTTTAGGTGTGTTCTGCATTAAGGATTCATGCAGTAGAATTTCTTGTTGAATTACAAGAATAATATTTATAACAGCCAGCTAAGATAGTTTTATCTGTCTTATAATGTGCGTGGGTAGAGGACTTAGGCATAAGTGCAATGTTTGCCTGTGATTATATAATAAATTCACAGTTTATACATTTGAATTAGATGTAAACAACTTTTCTTCCAGTAGCCCTTCTCCAACACCTAGGATGGTCCTTGATAACTTAGACAACTACCCATCTGATATGTATTTCTGTGATTTATATCTCTCCATTCTGTTTAAGGGAGATGCTCTCTTTGGCTGACTCCTTCAATGAGACCTCTCCTCTTTGGTTGAATTTCTCACATAACTCTCACAGGAACTATGGGAGAACACAAGCCTGCCATCCCATAAAGGTAATAAGGAGGGGGAGAAAGAGGGGAAGAAAAAAGAGGAGGATTTGTGTTTTAGTCCTGCTCCTTACTTCACTATCTGTCTTTGTCCACAGAAAATGGCCCTGGCATCAAATGTTTTGTTTCCAAATCCTATCCTGATTGCCAATTGCTATCCTGCTTCCATTGCCTCTATTTTTTTATACAAGATTGTGATGATAAAGCTTAACACATGTTATATATTTGAAATTGAATTGTATCAAAAGGAGGAAGAAAATAAGAATAACTAAAACTTGTCACATTCAAGGAGATGAGATGAAGATGTCACATAGATACAACCTGAAAAAAGGAAAAAGATGCTGCTATATTTGTATCAGGGTTAGTGGGGGCAAGCCATTTACCTTTCAATTAAATTAGTCTCCAGTTGGCTGACAAAAAACAGGTACTAATGCAACATCCATAACAAAGCAACAAAACCCTAAATGATGTGCATATCCATTTAGTGATATTGTATCTTATTTATTCAATTTATTTATTTTGACTTTCTGTTCAAATCTAAAGTCTCAAACTGATTTACAGCAGAACCCAAACAAAAATACAAAAGTGCAATGATTAAAAAGAAAACATTCAGAATGCAAATACTGTTGTAAAATCATTAACATTTAAAGGCTTAGAATTTAAATCAGGGGGTGGCAAATGCAGGTCCCTGGGGAGATCATCGTATAGCTCGAGAGTGACAGATGAAAAGAATTTATTCTGGGCCTTTGAAAATGGGATCATCTTCAAAAGAATCTTTCCTGCAGGTCTTATCATCTAGACAACTTTGTAGTGGGAGACACAGTTGCTTCCATAATCATGCCCTAAGCCACTAGGGGTACAGAACCCAGCAGTCCACAATGCCCAATAGATGCTTGTTGTGGCCCAGCAGGAGCCGTTGCAGCTGCCACCAGACTCCGACAGCGAGGGGCCCTATGAGTCGGCTTTGGAGGATGTGGAGGACCGTGGACAGGGTTCCGACTCTGAGCAAGGCGCAGAGAGGCTGGTTGGCCATCAGGAGGCGCCTGAGCCTTGGACCAGTGGGGAGGAGACAAGGGAGTGTGATCCGGACATCAGCAGTGAGTTGTTCCTAGATGCCCAGCACCGGAGAGCTAATGGGCGTAAGGAACAATTACGCAGTTACAGGAGGTAATTGCACTCAACTGGTGGTAATTAGGCTCCTCTCCAGACTATAAAAGGAATGCTTGTGCACACGCCCCTTTTGCAGAAGTCAATGCATTTAACTAATGTTGGAGAACAGTATTGTGAGCTTGGCAGGCTGAATTGCTGCCAAGGCTTATCTGTGCTGGATTGCTGTCCTGGCTTATCTGTGCCGGTTTGCTGCCAAGGACCTGTCTGTCTGTGAATAAATTCCGTAAAGTACCTTTGGCTTGGAGTGTTTTGGTGTGGGACGAGGGGGGTCAGAACAGATGCTTATAGGCTTTCCTTCAACTCTGCTATTC
Source organism: Thamnophis elegans (assembly GCF_009769535.1). Classification (NCBI taxonomy): domain Eukaryota; kingdom Metazoa; phylum Chordata; class Lepidosauria; order Squamata; family Natricidae; genus Thamnophis; species Thamnophis elegans. The sequence goes on from NC_045545.1 coordinate 67,816,744, forward strand.
TAAAGAAGCTGGCAGATGGTGCCATGTTCTTTCTGGGGAGGAAAGAGAAGAACACAGTCTTCAACTGTTCCTTCTCCTCCTGAAAGACGTGACTAGGTAGGTTGCCATCTTGCCACAGGGAGCAGGAGGCACAATAAAAACCTGCAATAAGAGGTGCAACATTTCAGAAAATGTTTTCTTCCACTGCAAATAAGAGGTTGTTCTTTTATGTCACCATGTTTTAATCTTTATTTCAAACTTCTCTTGGCACTGTGTCTGAACTCTGTCAAAGATGCTGGATGTTACTCCTACTGTTAATTACCGATTTTCCCGTTATTTTGATATCTACACAGCTGCCCATATATTGTAATATTCTTTAAATTGTCTTTGGGAGGATTTAACCAAAACAAAGTTAGTCAAAGAGAATAGGAAAATGGGACCAAATGGATTCAGAAATTGGACATCTGTTTTTCCAACTCAAATTCAATAATATCTATATGTTTTTAATCTGTGGAGCAAGAGGGAGACTTTTCTAAGGCATTTGTTATGAAATGAGAAAAAATCATCAGGGATACATGTTGGATGCATGCCAGTATGTCCAGGATGAGTAGGACATCCCAGTTTCTTTGTAAGACACAGAAATCAGATTTAGCAATTCATCGGTTGTTGTTACCACAAAACTGCAATGTCTGTGAGATGCTTTGGAAGAAATTGCAGCCTAGACACTGGAAATAGCAATAGCAGTTAGACTTATATACCGCGGTTTACAGAGTCAGCATATTGCCCCCAATAACAATCCGGGTCCTCATTTTACCCACCTCGGAAGGATGGAAGGCTGAGTCAACCCTGAGCCGGTGAGATTTGAACAGCCGAACTGCAGAACTGCAGTCAGCTGAAGTAGCCTGCAGTGCTGCATTTAACCACTGCGCCACCTGAAATGGAAAACCCACTTCAACATCTTCTAAGTGAGGCACACTTTGGAATTATCAAAACAATACAAAAGAAACAAACTTTTGCACTGGAGAGAAACCAAGAATTTTTTTGTAAAACAAATACTACCTTTGGATTTTCTTGAGAGTTTTTTGCATTGGAAGAAACAATTAATTTGCTTCTTCGGATTTACCCTGATCCCATTAATCCACAACAGGATAATTCCTCCTCCTCTTGAATTATTTCAGTGCCCTAAAAAGAGGTTGCAGTGAACAAAAATGAATTTCTGTCTTCTCTGATTACTGGTTTCCATTTGCAAATCCTAGTAAAAAGCCAAGCAAACAACATAACATTCATAAGTTTGAAGTTTGCTCATTCGTGGAACTCCACGAAAAAACTGACAATGGCTGCTTTATTGTGATAACCAAACCTAAACTGACATATAAAAGAAAACAGAACAAATATACTACTTCTTCAGTTCTAAATCATATTGTTCTAACAGCCGAGATGCTCAGGCTGTATTTTCATCTTGCCTGCTTCACAAAATTCATTTGGGTTCACAGCCCATAATAGATTGGGGGAGGGATGAGAAAATTGGCAAGGCTAGTTTTGCAAAGGATGTTAGACAAGAAGAGGAAATTGCTACTGATCTAGACAACAAGAAGAAAAATTGCAGCTAGCAATAAATTGTTCTGAAGCATTTCCTTGTAACAGAAGACAAGTGAGGAGGGCACTGGAAACACACAAGACAGAGGAGATCAATGGTTTGGGGTAATTTGATCATAAAGATGAGAGCAACTCTCCATGGACTTAATCAGGGACAGGTTCACCATCTCCAAAGGATACTGGCTGCATCTCTCAGCCCTTGGCTTAATACTTTGAAAGGAAGACTAATATCTTTCTTGTCCTTGGAATGATATACAACTGATGTAGAATTTTCAATTGCACTCTTCAGATCTCAATGACCTGCAAGACTTGTTTAATACTAAACATTTTTGCCCTGCTTATAAGCCTCAGTATCCCTTAATCTCTCTCTTCCCTCACCCTTAGCTTCAACTGGCCCAGAACATTAGATTCTTTGCTATTCTCTAGAGCCCCTCCTCCCACTGAAAAAGATCAAGTAATCAAATAATCAGCCGTGCATACATATGCTTAGCTCCAAAATGCAGTTGAAAATGAAACCTGGCCAAAACATTATAGATCAAAAGGCAGAGTAGTAACAGCACTAAATTAGAATGTAGTTCCACTGCTTGACTCAGATATGTCTCCTCAGAAACAGATGGCCGGCCCTGGGAAGCCCATCAACTCCAGTTCAAACGCTGCTATAAGCTCATTTCTGATTATGCAAAATGGAGCAATTTATCCCTCCCTAAAAAAGATAATTCCACCTGGGAGATGGGATGCTATAGAGTTGTTTAGTCTTTCTGGAAGGGAAAGAAAGTTTGGGTAGGGAAAAGATCAAAAGGAAGGAAGGGGGGGGATGTGTTTTTTTTCCTCAGTAGCAATAAGGAAAAGGTTTGCCCTTGCCTTTTCCCAGGGCATATTTTTCAGCTTCTCAGCCATATATTCACTAGATTTGATCCTGGCTATTTGTTTCCAAGATCATCTAAAGTGAGGATGCTGATCTTGTCTGCTGCAATGCCCATTGGTATTCGCAAAAGCAGATAGATAAGCAGTAGAAGAAAAATATTTTCATTAAATAGGTAAATCTTCTGATTAGGATCCATGGCTGTTTTAATCCTTTGGTTGTGAGATAAGTTTCATTAGGTCCTTTCCTTCTGTTTTCATGCTAGCTGGCCATTACAGACATTGCTATTGACTGGTTCCTGTATTTTCATAATGTTTTCTTCTTCCCTACTTACTGTTTTTTCCCTTTTATGACTGGTGTTAAAACTAGAAATTTATATTTTTTTTAAAAAAAATTTACACTGTAGAGCAAAAGGCTCTCCATGTAAAACTGTTTCTTTTTTTAAAAAGATACTAAAAATTAATTATTTTTATGATCAGTTGATATAGAAGAGACATACTCTACTCATACTATCACCACTTCCATGAGTTTTCTGCACCTAAAGTCTGATACCCCCATCAAAAAAAGAGAACCTTCCTTTCATCTATCTGAATTGTTTGATAACATATTTTGTTTTCTACAACCCCCCCCCCTCCCAATCACAGGGAGTGATTCTTATCAATACCAATTCTTATTATCAAGAACTAACATTAACTGCATTAAACCTGCTATTATTAAATAGCACAAGTAAGATGTAGATTAACACATTTGACTAGTATCATCCTCTAATGTTTTTTTTCAGGATGATATTTATTTGTATACTGAATTTGTATGATCCTCAAACTCTCAAACTGCAAATCTGGGTGACCCATATAAGATTAAAGCCAATACAAAACTAATATGGAGAATAAAGATATAACACTATTGAAACAAACCCTAATCATTCCATATCAAATCATTACTAAAGGGTTCATTTATTACTCTGTCCAGTGGTTGGCACAAGGCCAGGGTCTTTAAAGCCTGCAAAAGGCCAGAAAGGTCAGAGTCATCCTAATTTTGTAAGGAGTGGGGCTAAGTTATTCCGTAGGGTAGGTGCCCCAACAGAAAAGGCAGACTCTCATTTATTAGCTATTTCTGCTTGCATGTACAATTACTTCTTAAATCAAATAATCCAGAACATTATTAGATTGGTTATATCTGTTTTGAAGTCACCGAACTGATCTGATGACTGGAATAAGAATCAGTTCCACACAGTTATTAGTTAAAAAATGAACACGATAGCAAAGTTAGTCTTGATTTTATTCTCATAAGCAATGGTTTCAGAGAACCTGGAAAATATTAAGAATAGGTGGCTTCCACATAAGTGGACTTCCATTCCCAGAATTCACCAGCAAGTATATGGGAATTGAAGTATAGTTATCTGAAGAGATTCAGGAAAACTGTTTTAACAGCATGTTATGCCATGCATTGTTTTTACAAATGTTCAAGTAACCGAAGGGTAATTTTGGGAGGAGAGTGTTTATAGCTTCCTTAGATCTGTTCAGACATTCACTATCCCAGGAATGACAATGTGAAAGAGCTTCTGAAAGCATATATTGTTAGCACCCGTAGCATCAGTGTTCAGACCAGTTCAGCCGAACTGGTATTAGCTTGGCGGCCTGGGTCCCTGGAACTGGCAGTGATCCAGGCCTGCCTCGCCCCTGAATTGGTTCCCACAGTAGTGCCATAGGCGCCGCCATCTTGTGTTTTGCTTCTGCACATGAGCAGAGCAATTTTAGTTGTATTGCGCATGTGCACACTGTGCGCATCAAATGCATATGCAGTGCACCCCTTAGCGAACCAGCAGTAGCGTCTGCTGGAGCCCACCACTGCTTAGCATCCAAATAATGACATCCCTAGTTGTGATCATTTATAGTAGTGAATAGTGGCCTTCCATATTCTGAAGATATCAGACGCAAAAACCAAGAATGACAAGAGTAGTGATTTTTTCCAAGGTGAGTTATTTATTGTTTCCACACCTATAGACAGAATCTTTCCAGACTAAGCATTCTGCTATCTTATCTACCACATACTCTGAAAACTATTTCCGGTGTGTGTGTGTGTCTTCACCTTCTTTCTTTCACACAAAATATATGGACTGGGTTCTCTCTTAACAAAATCACACAGTTGTGACATGAGCTCTGTCCCTTTCATACATATGTGTGGTGTCATACGCATATGAAAGGGACAGAAATTTTGTCACAGTGGCACAATTCTGTTTTTATAATGTGCTCCTTTTGACATCTCTGGCAGTAGAGAGGTTTCACAGAAACAAATTCTATCGTTTTTGTACCAATTTCTAATATATCTATTTGATAAAAGAGGATTTGCTTTCAAAATAGTTTGGTAAAATAGCCAAGTGTTGTTAACTTGGTTATGAAATGGTTGAGAAATATGTGTCATTGAAAATTATGCATCATTGTATAATTATGCTTTCAATGATTTGCAGTGTTTCTGGCTTTCCAAGTGTGTAAGTATGGGTTAATGTTTTTATGAGCATAAGAGTATATACTGTATTTATCAGTGATAATAGCAATATGAAATTCTTTTCAAATAACTGAAAACCAAGCAGAAGCATGTAATTTAATTTCAATTAGAATAGTGAAGGCTCTTCAAGAATGGGATACTCACACACAAAGTGTGTGCTTGTCTGTGTGTGTGTGTGTGTGTGTGTGTGTGTGTGTGTGTGTGTGTGTGTACTTGTTATGTTATCCTCAGAGTATTAAGCGCAGTTCAGGGAAATTATCATGTAAATGAAAATTATTTCATCAGTTTTGGTATCATTCCCTCTTCCTTCTTCTTTCCAGATAATCAGTGTGATTGGCATGGGGACAAAAAAGATGATGGCAAGTTAAACAATATGGTATCAGTGGAATATTTTCCTTTAGATTGGCTGGAGTATTTGTACAATTAATTTAATTTAATTTGCAATTAATTGGCTTCAGTGGTACTTTGATGACATCTCATTTTTGCTTCATTTTAATCCTTCCTTAAACCTTTATTAATGCCTCTTTGGAAAGTTAAATTAGGCTATATATGTATTTCCTCCCTCCTCTTTCTCAATTTCTCCTGCATCCTCTCTTTGTGTATATTTACATTCTCTACTAACACTAAACATAGGAAAAGAATAATTTTAGGACCTCACAATTCAGCAATAAAGAAATGAGAGACATTCTATGTATAAGGAAATAAGATCAGCTTACCCATGGGCAAAAGGTTCATGCTTCAGAGATATGTTTGGTATATAATTTAAGGCCATTTCTTTTAGTTAAATTGTTACTAACAATGAGCAGATCAATTCTCCAAGATTTTTATTCTATCATTCTTCAATCAGTTCTATCAAATTTTACCCTATTTCAATGAAGTTGTCATTGAAATATGGGGTTTTTTTTGCACTTACTTTCTTAGTAAATGGCCAACAGACATTTCTAAGTGTCCTCTCCTTCACTGTACAATCATTGTTGAATTAATCCTTTTCTACAGAAATTCAGAAAATTTCTTTATTACAGATTTGGTGAAGAATTTGAAAGCCCGTTTGTCCCTGGCTTTAGTTTTTATAGAAATCAACACTTTCACTGTAGAGTTAAGAATACTATTGCAGATGTATATTTGAAGATATAAATGACAGAACTAGGCACCAAAATTACACTCACTTTCAATGCGTAACAGATGCTTTAAATTTTCTTATGCAGTGCCATTTATTTATTTTTTGACATGTAGCTCTCTCCTCAACCACCTTTTCAGATGGATCAGAACTACAATTCAAACTAAGATTGCTTTTCTTACTAAAAGAGTAATTTTAAGAAGAAGAAAAAATGCTTACTTAAGCAGGCAATAACACTAAACTGATTGTAACTGATCATTTAAGTTATGCACAGTCAGTCATGAACATATTTAGATGGGGAACAAGCAATGTTGTCTATATTAGGAGTTTGGGAAACCTCCAAAGGAAGGCAGTGGTAAACCACTTCTGTACTTCTGCCAAGAAAACAGCATGGAGGTCTCCATGTTGTTATTGAGAACTGAGCACAAGCTAGGAATAGTGTTTAAACTGGTAGTAAATTGTAAACCCACAGAGAGTTTGCTTACCTGTGACTGCAAGCATGGTAGCAATCCAAAGCACAAAATGAACAAGGTATGTGAAATGATGGAACATTTATAATATAAAAAATATCTAAAATGGCATGCCTACTAATTCTTTACAACTAGGGGAGCAACATTAACATAATCTAAAACAGCAGACAGCTGTGTGGCAAATTCAGGTGTTCTACATTATGTCCTTAAATATTAGTACAGAACTGAGATATAAATAGAAGTAAGCATGTGTGAGTTTAATAAGGCTTTTGTTTATAGACAAGTGGGAGTAATTCATAGCCAGATGGAATAAGTTTCCAAAACAGTAAGAAATGCCAAGTTAAATAATTACTGCTTAGAAGTCAGACACACATAGGAAAGGCTACTGTTTGTTGTATTGGCAAACAGGCACATACCGTACCTCTTTTTAAAAACCTGCACAGGATGACTCTTTTAAATGCATTGCATTGTACTTTAAATGCATCTATACTTTGCTCCTACTGAAGGCCTTTCTCCAAGTTTTCATGCTTCTACACTTAGCATCTAGTAAACAATCTGAAGCTCTGGGCCCAAACTGGATGGACAGCCTAACTGGCCAACCTTGTTACATAAATCATACTATTCCCTTGTCTTTATCTGTGCAAAGGGCAGGAATAACACTATTCAAATGATGACCTAGTGGCTGTAGCTGCAATGACCCTATGTATTGTTCCCACTGCTTGAATTTCACTGCATAACCTAGCACAGTTGATTGTCTGATTGATTATATGCCATCAAGTCATTGACTATTGCAACCATAGCATTAGCTCCTTACAATGATTGAAACATTACTATAAAAGGAATCTTTCTTATTTAGCATAAAATGCATTGTGGCATCTTCCAGATAGGATCATTTTTTTTACACTCTGAATGTTCCACCTAGTTAGGAATCTAAAAAGAACTAATGTATCTAGGTGTTGGCCTATGATAGGATTGCTTATATATTTCCATTATAATATTCCATTCTGGCCCTGGCAATTTGCATAGCCCAGAAAGAATGTTGAAATTGTGATGAAATGAAGCTGGGATTGCTGTCTGTGCTTGAAAAAAGCAGCTGCACCTGGGTAGAAATGCTTCTGACCTCATTTCCCCAAAGCTCAACAGAACTATTTTCCCCCTCAAAGTATTCTTTTAAAACTTGCCGCCCTAGAAACCTGATAGATGGGATCATGCATGCATCCATTCACAAGCATCTCACCTCTATTCCAGATGCTTGGTTAATTAAGCCACACCCTAGCATTTCAAAAGATACAATACAATACAATACCAGAGTTGGAAGTGACCTTGGAGGTCTTCTAGTCCAACCCCCTGCCTAGGCAGGAAACCCTATGCATTTTCAGATAAATGGCTATCCAACATCTTCTTAAAGACTTCCAGTGTTGGGGCATTCACAACTTCTGGAGGCAAGCTGTTCCACTGATTAATTGTTCTAACTGTCAGGAAATTTCTCCTCAGTTCTAAGTTGCTTCTCTCCTTGATTAGTTTCCACCCATTGCTTCTTGTTCTGCCCTCAGGTGCCTTGGAAAATAGCTTGACACCCTCTTCTTTGTGGCAACATCTGAGATATTGGAACATTGCTATCATGTCTCCCCTAGTCCTTCTTTCTCTTAAACTAGACATACCCAGTTCCTGCTACCCTTCCTCATATGTTTTAGCCTGCAGTCCCCTAATCATCTTTGTTGCTCTTCTCTGCACTCTTTCTAGAGTCTCCACATCTTTTCTAGATGTTGTGATCCCCAGAGGCAGCCTCACCACCCAGATGCTTAGCTTATAAAAGCAATCCCTAAGAGTAAGTCTGGGCATGTGTGTAGGGAAAAGGGGGCAAGGAAGCAGGAGACGATATCTGGAGACTGACAGGTGACACAGGCAGGCCCGACAACTATTAGTCAACAGCCAGGACCGCAAACAGTAAGCAGCATATCCTGATGGGATTCCTGCCTAGACCTCAATTTGGGGGCTCAGCTACGGGATTTAAAAGCAACACTGCTTAAGATCTAGAGCTCAGCAGCAATTAGAAGATAAGCAATCATACTGAAATAGCACCTCATCCCAACTCTTTGCAAGAGTTTTTGGAGAAATGTAAAGGTTGCATGGTACTTTATCAATTATAAGACTTTTTTGAATGGACTATTAACATAGTATAAAGGACTATTTAAGACATAGTTATCTGGCAACCATACCTTGCATAGTCCTAGAAGGGGGGAGTAGAGCAATAACCTTCAGTAGGGGAAGCTGTATGCTACAATAAAGTATTGTGTACAGATTTGCTTTGCTGTGTTGTGTCCAGGCCTTGGAGAGCTAAGTACCCTTAAGGAAATAATTGTCAAAAACAAAGGTGGGTGTGTAGAATTAAAAATGAACCATAGGTAAATCTAATTTATACCACTAACATTGCTCACTATACCTCTCAATTTTTTTTTTATCCTTGCAAACCCTTGGTTGCTTCTACTTTCCAAAATGCAATATATCCACTGCCTGGTTCTTTAAACGTTTTACTTTTTTGTTTAGAATTTCAGTAACTCCATCCAAATTTGATTTACTAGGTGGTTTTCTTGACCCATTCCTTCTGCCTTCATATATTTTATTTCATAATTGTTTTGTCATTTTGATCTTATCCATTCTCCTTAGAAGACCAAACTATCTCAAATTACTTTTCATATGGATAACTTCATTCAACATTCATTCAAAACCCATGAGACATTATGATGACATCACATCTGTCATGATTCAATTGTAGACATGTGAGTGGTATAATTTATGCAGTATGTAATCTACCACACTTATATAATAATGGCATAACATGCATAATATTACATCTCCCATTCCTTCCCACATTCACCCTACTGATGGCCACTAACCCATTTATTTTTTAAACTATATTACTCTTTCTTCATTCATGCTCCTTAAATTCCATTCCATTCTATTCAGATTAGCTCAACCTCCACTTCTGTGCTGGGGATGATCTTTAGAAGAATCTCTGGCTGAATCAAAAATACAGGGATAAGTGATAGGTGTGAAAGAAAGAAACCATAGAAGCCTTCCTCATTCTATGCTTGATCACTACCTTCTTTTATTTCTATCTAGGGCAGTGATGGCTTACCTTTTCCAGACCGATGGCCCAAAGCATGCACATGCATGCCCAAACCCCAAATGCAATGCTCGTATGCCCCCTGTACATGCGTGCATGCCCCCACATACATTTCTCCCCCCACAACCTCCTGCTCCCTGCACATGCGCCTCTCCGCATGTGCCCCTCCCCCTGCCCATGCATCACACCCCATGCATGCACGGCAGAGACCTGAAGACCAATTGGCAGGCAGGAGGTGTCCATGCATGTACAGCAGAGCTGAACTGGGGCCATGGCTCGCGTGTCCACAGAAAGGGCATTGCATGTCACCTGTGGCATGCATGCCATAGGTTTGCCATCATAGATCTAGGAGATAGGGAAACCAATAGATGAAACATTGCAGCTGTAGAGAGGTCTCAGTTCTTGAGGATGGAAATTTAACACTTCAAATCTATCGTTTCAAATAATTTGGGAGTGAACGTCTGAGTATTGGTCAAATCAGATGATCTGAAGGAAAAAATACATCTACCATAACACAACCACAAAACGTGGGGATTTTTTATCTTTTGTCCTTCAATCTAGTGACGGTTGGGATTTTTTTAACCAAGCTATGAGTCCTAAACAGTCGTGGTTATTTACCTTCTTTTTTCCAGTTTCCGTTCTCTCTTGACTAGCAATGTCTGCTCAGAAAAGCAATAGCAATAGCAATAGCAGTAGACTTATATACCGCTTCATAGGGCTTTCAGCCCTCTCTAAGCGGTTTACAGAGAGTCAGCATATTGCCCCCAACAATCCGGGTCCTCATTTTACCCACCTTGGAAGGATGGAAGGCTGAGTCAACCCTGAGCCGGTGAGATTTGAACCGCTGAACTGCTGATCTAGCAGTAGCCTGCAGTGCTGCATTTAACCACTGCGCCACCTCGGCTCCTCGACTGATAAATCATACATTTTGTCTCTTCCAAGCAGTTGTGAAAAATGGAGGAAAGGAGAAGAAAACATTGATTTTTCTACCACAGTTTTTATGGTGGCTGGAAGTTTGCCACATCTGCAAGTGTGGAAGCCAGTTACTTGCTGTGATATTATATAATACCTCCTGCTATTATTTGTAATGGCAGGAAGTACCCCTTTCTAATCTGTCTCATTTCTGAATTTCATTCCTTTCAGTTGAATTTGGGAAATACTGCTTCCATATTCAAACGTCTGATTTTACTAATGTTTACTAATGCTTCAATTTGTTGGATCTCTTCTGTTTATGCCATGTGACAATTAGAATGCAAGTTGGATACAGAAGAGGAGGAGCAAAACCCCTAAAAACATAATTTGCTACCCTACATTCTAAAAGCACAGAGCTAAGAAAAAGGCATTATAAAATTCCCAGGAAAGAAATTAATAGCAACTCAATTTATTGCTGTAAAAGCCCCTGCTGAGATTTCCCTATTGATTCTACTTGGTGAAGGTTTGCTATGGGATTATTTTTCAGATTGCCTTTTAGAAATTTAAATGAGAAGTTTGATACCCTTCAAATTCTTCTATGGAGAATATTTTTGAAAAATAGCAGCCTATTCCCAAAAAGGATCTCACTGCCCTAAACCATTTCCACACTAACTTTCTATAGCTTTGTCCATCTACACACAGACTTTATGAGATCCTAACAATGACTGGATTGTGTTTTAAACCATCAGTGTGGACATTTGCCTTGTTACTGTGTCTTACGTGACACCACTTCAAAAATTAAAAACTAATTTTTAATTGCCCGGGCCTGTATTGTCAAACTAAGAGTTTAATCAGAAGCAATCTAGAAAAGAGGATTGCATTTAATGCTGTTATTATTGAACTACGCATTGAACTAAAAAATTCAAAGTACAATTTCTTTAATGTCTACTGTCTTTCAAAGCAGCTTCTCATGACAAATGTTTTTAAGAAGCAGGATAAATGGATCCGGGAATCGTGGAAACTTCTTATTGAATCCATAGAGAAATCCTGGGTGAGAGGATTTCAAAAAAGTCAAGACGCTGATTGCCATCATGCAATGAAAACTCCACCCTTTTCAAATGTGCATCATGTGCAAAAAAAGAGACAGAAAGAGGTCAATTTTACACATTTGGACAATTTTCTTTGAAGTTCTGTGACCCACGTTTGGTTTTCCAATGTAGGCTTTTATTATTCCCTCATTTTATTATTCTATCTTTATTTTTGGACACCTTTTAATGAATACCATTTTTCTACTGCTGCCATATCTTTTTTGGGAAGACCTTTCTCAAATGTATTCCCCCAACAGCTCTTTCACCATGCTGACCAGAGATGGGTTGCTCCCGGTTTGGCCCAGATCGGGTGAACCGGTAGTATCAGCAGTGAGAAGCTTGCCCACTGCCCAGACGCTTCTGCATATGCGCAGAAGTATGCCGTGTGCATGTGATCATGTGTGCGAGCATGCCCGAACCAGTAGTAAAAAAAATGGCAACCCACCACTGATGCTGACTTCTCACATTTGGAATGTTCTCCTTCAACATGAATGAACTGAATGATCCTTGCATTCAGGATCAACTTTATTAACATTTTTATGCCTGATTATTGGACATTATTTTACTGGACCTTTATGAAAGACTAATGGCTATTTTACAATTACTGACTGTTTATTAATTCCCCCAGTATCCACTTATAACAACAGGGTTGGAAGGGACCTTGGATGTCTTCCAGTACAACCCTGCTTGAGCACTATACCATTTCAGACAAATGGTTATCCTCTTCTTGAAAATCTCCCGTGATGAAGCATCCACAATTTTTGGAAGCAAGCCTTTCCCCTGATTAATTGTTCACACTGGCAGAAAATTTCTCCTTAATTCTAGTCTGGATCTCTAATGATGTTCTACCCATTATTCCTTGTCCTGCCTTCAACTGCTTTGGAGAATAGATTGACCACCCCTCTTCTCTGTGACAGCCCCTCAAATATTGGAAAACTGTAATCATGTCACCCCTAGTTCTTCCCTTTGTTAGACTAGACATGCCCAGGCCTTGCAACTGTTCATTGTATGGTTTAGCCTCTTCTCTGCACACTTTCTGGGGTCTCAGCAATTTTTTTGTATTGTGACCAGAAATGTACACAGTATTCCAAGTGTGGCCTCTCAGTGTAATATAAAGTGGTGCTAGTATCACATCACATGATCTTGATGCTATCCCTTTGTTGATACAGCCTAGATCTGCATTGGCTTTTCTGGCAGCTGCAGCACAAGGCTACCTCACGCTTACAGTAAATGGTGGTCCATTAGAATTCCTAGATCACTCTTACAGTCACTACTGTTGAGGCAGGTACCACCTATTCTATATCTGTGCCTTTGGTTTTTCTTGCCTAAGTGTACTTACTTTTCTCACCACTGAATCATATTTTGTTGCATAATGCCCAGTCTGTCAAGATCCTTCTATAACTTGAGTCTATCTTCTAAAGTTTGGCTAGCCACCCCCCTCCTCCCCCAGTTTGATGTCATCTGCATCTCTCTAAGTTTGTTGAAGTCAGCTCTAAGAGCCTAGTTTGACTTTGGTCAATTACTTGCACTTGCATTATGCTGAATCTCAGTATGATATGGTTACTCTCCTCCAAGGTCCCTGCAACCCAATTAATAAGAAGTAAGTTCACTAGAGTTCACTAGAGTTCTGGTTCTTTCCTCTACATTTTTGATGGCAAAGTTGATTGCAAGGTTCAACAGGAACCTGTTTGATTTTTGTTTGTCTTTTCGATATTTGTTGTTATAAACTTATTGTTTGTTTTAGGAAGACATTGTTTTTATAAAGTGTGAGCTACAGGTGACTTCAATAATAGCATTTCATCTGGAAATTTCTTTTTCTAGCCTGTTTTCTTAGCTGGCAAATTTTCCCAACAAGCCCCTTTGTTGATTCTTAGACTAAGGACATTTCATCTAAATATCTATATGATTCTTCTTTTGCATTTTTCTTTTTTTTATGTGCAGTTAAATTATAATTTGTACTAACATTTACACTGAAGGGAATCCTAAATATTAATAATTATATTTCTTCATATGTATTCTTGTTATTGCTTCTCCTATACTTTCTTTTTGTTTCTACTACTGTTCAGAATTTGATCAGAAGCAATCTACAGAAGATTATATTTAACACTATTATTATTTAGATTTAATAAAGCCACCCATGCCAACACCACCACTAAGCTAAAAAAAAAATATGTTTCTTGTATTAGTTCATTGTTTATTTGAAGTTGGGGAGGAAAAAGAAAGGTATATTTTGTTACCGATAGTTTTGTACCCATACTGCTTAAAAATTCATACATCTCTTTCCCTGCAGTGAAATCCAGCAGGGGGTGAAAACCAAGACAGTTTTAAAAAAACATTTTAGAAAAAAGGCTTTTAGAAAAAGGAAAAGTAAGATATCCAAACTATCAAATTGCCCTCAAACAAACTTTACTGGTAGATGTTTATCAGCAGCTCTCTTGTACCGAATTTGAAAAATTACTTAATTATTATAAATTTCTTTGCACTGGCAAATTGATTCCTAATTCTATTTTTAGGTGCAAATATTACTTTTGTTACAACTGTTCTGTGCTTTCTTAGTTAGATTGTTTTTTCTTGCCATATTGACAAATCAGACTGCCACTGTAAGGCTTTTAACATGAATTTTTTGGAAATTATTACTAAGTTAGGTACCACATTAGACCATTATAAGATTTAAGATTCAGTTTCCAAGAACTGAACTTTCATTGCCCTTGTGATGAGAAATGCTCAGTTTTCAGAAATGAAGCTCCAAATATCACAGAAATATCACAAATCATTATGAAGTCAGCAGTATCCTAAATGTACCTAGGTATGCTTAGGTGCTGCTGAGAGAGAATACCTGAGGCATTTAATATGCAACATTCTGTTTGCTCGTCAGACCCACTTTCAAGTGTAACAGGTCTATTTGCTTGTTTTTCCAGATCCAGCTGACTTCACAGACTGGATGTAGAAGAAACGTTCTTTCCCCTTGAGCAGATGTATGCACTTTGGGACTATTTGAAAGGACTTAACTATATGCTTGTGACATGTTATTTTGAATCTTTGGGAAGATCAAGGATACTATGTTAATCCAGAATACATATACCTATACCTATACCTATACCTACACCTACACCTACACCTACACACACACACACACATATATATATATATATGATTTTTACAACCCCTGGTAAGCCCCAATTATGGGAGGAAGCTAACTGCTTCCAACATCTGTCAATCGGCTCGTCACAAGAGTCCATCACGACAGAAACCCAATATTTTTACTGTTGCCTTTGTTATATTTGTGTTTTTTTTAATTTGTGCTGATAAATAAATAAAGGGAGACTAGTATAGATCTATTTCAAGCTATTTAGCTCTCATCAGCTAGCCATACCCTTACTGTGTGTTTGTGTGTGTGTGTGTACTTGTATGTAGCATTTATAGAATTTTTTTAGGAAACAATCTAAATACACACACATCTATATATACATACACTTTATATATACATGAACATACAGATATATGGTATATACATATACTTTTCTATAAAAGCATAGTAAATAAATGCTATTATGTGATGTTTCCTAAAATATCTTTTATGTTTACTTCATTTTCTTAGTAAATTCATGTTCACATGCATATGTATAAGCACACCTTATACCATTGTTTCTCAACCTTGGCAGCTTGAAGATGTGTGCTGGCTGGGGAATTCTGTAAATTGGCATCCACATATCTTCAAATTGCCAAGGTTGAGAAATACTGCTGAATGCATTTTGACATAATCAGGAAATATAAGCAAATCCTTTGAGGAATTCATCACATGTAAAACTTTTCTTAACCCAAAGATCTCTAAACCTTTGTTTAGGTTTGATCTCTACAAAGAATTTCCTCTTCCTCCTCCAAAGTAAAGTTTCTGATACAAGAGATGTGCAACTAGAGATTCTCTAATAAACTAGCAAGAAGCAGAGGACTTCTATATCTCAAGGACAGTTGACATGATTCATTTAATGACCATTCAAACAGCACTGAAAAAAGTGATTTTATGACTGATCCTCACATTTATGACCATTGTGACATCCTCACAGGGATGTGATCAAAATTTGAGTGCTTGGAATCCAGACTGCATTTATGATGGATGCAGTGTCTTGGGATCGTGTGATCACCATTTACAACCTTCCGTGTGATTTTGCTTTCAGACAAGCAAAATCAATGAGGAACTCTGGATTCACTTAACGGCCACATTAGTCGTGATTTGCCTATCCATCATGGCAAGTTATATTGCAAAAGTGGGTGCAAGTCAGTGGTGGGATTCAGCCAGTTCGCACCAATTCAGGAGAACCGGTTGTTAACTTTCTGAGCAGTTTGGTGAACTGGTTGATGGAAGAAATCATTAGGGCAGAGAACAGGTTGTTAAATTATTGGAATCCCACCACTGGTGCAAGTCACTGAAGAACCTCATTGCTTAGAACTGAAAACTCTGATCCCAACTGCGATTGTAAGTTGAGCATTCACCTGTACCCTTGCATGGTATAATGTAAGCTTATACAGGGCACAGGTACAGTAGTAAAAGAAGAAATAACCCATAGAAAGATCATCTCCTGTCCAACTGAACTGCAAGAAGTAAAACTGGCACCCAATGCAGGTAAAAATGAAGAACAAAATGTCTCATATTCGCTTCTCTTTTTTTTCCCTTTTTCTCTCAGCTGTGATTTCTGGGGTTGCCAGAACTCCCTTATTCTGTGTATTTCTCTTTTCCTCCATGTTGCTGCTGCCGTTTTTATTTTTTTACTTATTATCTAGGGGCTTGCTTCCAATGAGAATATACCAAGCTCCATCAATCCACAAGGTGATTCTTATTTTCTCATCATTCTCTTGTAAGAGTGGTTTCTAGTGGTTTGGGAAAAACTCCAAACGCGACTGCAATATGTCCTTTGTTAAGGAGTTGTGTATTTTTTGTCATGTCTCAAAAGGGCAACTGTCTTCCTCTGTTTATGCTTTTCTCCCGAAATGCAAGAATCAAGAAGACAGCAGTTTCTGAGGCTTCCTTTGAGGCAGCCACACAGGCACCATTTTCCAGCACTTGCTGATGCACATGAAACCTTAAGAAACTGTTTCATTGGGTAGATTGAGATTTTAATTGCTATGTGCATGGTTAAGTTACTTTCATTTACCTGGGAGGAGGGAGGGGGAAGACTGCTTGCTCATTAGAATAAATGTCACAGTTGTAATCCTCCCACTCCGCCTGTTTATTTCTTCTAATGTTTCACTGCCTGAGCAAGCGAGTTCGTAAAGTCAGTTTTAATTAAAGCGTGTAAATCTGGTTGCAGCTGTGCACCTAATGAGGAGGCTAAAGGGTCACTGACAAATGTTTGTGTAAGCAGCAGGCCTGGTTTCCTCAAGAAATTGGTGCTTGTTTCTCATCCATCCCAGAGTTAATGGATGCTGCTTTTTATCCTTTTTCCAAGCCACACCAGTTTCTATTCTTGCTGATGATGCTGTTGTTGTTTTTTCCTATGAAAGCTCATTAAGGAACACAAATTGAAAGTATTCTTATTCTTGCCAGATCAGGGATAATTTTATTTATGCTTGTGTGTGGCATGTGGTGGGTTTAAAAATTTTTAGAACCTCTTCTGTAGGTGTGGCCTGCTTTGTGGGAGTGGCTTGCCAGCCATGTGACTGAGTGGGAGTGGCCTGGCAGTCAAGTTACAAGACCCTTCCACCCTTAACCCTTCAGAAAAAAAACCCCAGGGGTGTTCAAACTTGACAGTTTTAAGACTTGTGGACTTCAACTCCCAGAATTCCTCCTCTCGCTCTTCATCTTGATGATGTGCGGATGGGCGGGGGGAGGGAGCTGGAACTGGTTCTAAATGGCAGGTTCAGCTGCAGGACTTTGCCTACTATGCCAATGCTCTTTCTTCTGTCCCATCTCCTACAGCCAATCAGTTCATCAAAAAAGAGAGACCACATTCACAAAGAATATTCGGTCCTTCTTTTCCTTAATATGGGTAACAAATGAAAAGTTCAAGAATCCTTTGTGCTCTGAGAATCAGAGACTAGTCTTATCATTAAATGGTTATACAATTTTAGCCTTGCCCTGTAAGGAAAAAAAATCCATAAAACACATAGTGTCAGCTGAGCAGCCTAGCACTATTGTGCAATTCTGATATTCCCCTGAGACCGCCCTGTTAGTTCTTGGTCTCTAGGGGGACAACAACATAAAACCAGCCTGGGAGACTGATTCAGAAAATGGAGTCATGGGGTGTAGCTTCATCAGCCTGCAACACTGAGAACTGTCTTATTGATTCCAGACATTGCTGGTCACCTGACTTCATTTATTATATATTGATGGAGAAGCATAACACACTTGCAACTGTCATTGGATATTTTATTTTGAGGGGGGAAAACATTAATATCAATAGAACCAAATATGATTCTGAATGAAAATAGAATGATTTTGAATGACATTGATGACTTCCAATGAAAATTCAAGTAGTAATATCCAAAGGGGGGGGGGAATCTAATAGCCATTCAATTGGCACAGCTTAATTCAAGAAATGGAAGGATGCATTATTTGGGGAAAATGCTGAGAGATTTCTTTAGAGAGCTGTAGCTTCCACCCTATCACATAACAACATATTTATGAAGACACTTAATTTCAGTTAAACGTAGCCTAATGCTCGGTCATAGAAGTTGTGGAATCTTGAGATTATCATATTATACTGGAATTGGGAGCCATTCACATTTGATGTTCAAATAATTAGAATAATTGGAAATTACTTGCAAAATTGCATTTTCAAACATGCTTAAAGTTTTATGAAAGTACACAAGTTTGACTCATTTCATAGACAATAATTTCAGGATATTAATACAAAATGTTTGATATATAATCTGTAATCCAATTCCAAGCAAGCCAGTGTAGCACAATAACTGCCTGGAAATTTCTCTCATTTGCTTAAATTATCCATCACATATTACTCTAGGACAACATTCACACAATAGCAGGTTTCCCCCACCTCCCCCCACAAGCTATAGCCTATTTTATTGAAACTGAGTCTTTATTGAGTAGCCCTTGGGCAGTGGTGGAATTCAAATAATTTAACAACCGGTTCTCTGCCCTAATGATCAGCTGGGCAGGTGTGGCTCAGTGGTCATGTGACTGGTGGGCATGACCAACTCAACATCACTCACGTCAATGGGCACTTCGCCTTAGCTGTAATAAGTGTTAATGGAGAGGCAGTTTCTGTAAGCAGGGCAATAAAGATTAGGCTAGAAACAACACCAGAATGTTTCCTTCCTGCCTTCCTTACAGGATTAGCCCTGTAAAATGGAAAAAACAAAATGAGATTTCTTCCAACTTAGAAAATTAACAACCGGTTCTCCCAAATAGGTGTGAACTGGGTGAATCCCACCACTGCCCTTGGGCCATATCAAAATGCAAAGTTGCAGAAACAAATTACTAAAATTTGATAAACGCAATTTAAAACAGAATTTGATAAAATACAATTTAAAATGAAATTGGAATAAAATACAATTTAAAATGGAATTGGAATAAAACACAGACTAAAATGAAATTGGAATAGAACACAATAATTTAAGATATAGATAAAATATGATAAAATTATATTTCGGTGTTACCCCTGCAATCAACCCCAATCAGTCCTACATATGCAGATCTCAACCGAACCATTTTGTTTAAGTACTGTGGCTATGTTAAATGTTATATTTCCATCACATATTATACTAGGACATCATTCACATAATAGCAGGTTCCCCCTTTCCTAAGCTATAGCCTATTTTATTATTGTGCCATATAGATGTTTAATGCATGTTTAACAACAAGAAAATGTAAGGTTGGACAGTGTACCTTTATTAATTTGTTTGCCAATATTACCTAAGTGTGGAGCACAAATATATCATTGGGTGCAAACTCATTGGTTAAGCTTTAAAATAATACCCATAGCTAACAAAAACCATTTGTGTGCCTTCTGGGAGATTCCAATTCAATATTCTGGAAAGGAAATCAATGCTTTATTACAGTTCTATAAGGCAATCTGTGATGCTGGAAGCCAAGTTCACCCTTATCTTTTTTACCCCAAGACATTTTTCTTTCCTATGTTATTATAAAAGCCATATGTGCAAAACAATCCTTATTTATTCACTCCCCAGAGTGACTTCACTGTTTGTGAAGAACAAATAATTGTAATATGTATTGGAAGTTGAAAAAAATCTCTTTATTGGAATATGAATACAGTATATGCAGTATATGATAGAACTTATTGTTGTGTTGCAAATTTGCTGCTAAGTAACATTTGGGAATGAATGTGTCTTCTTTGACAAGGTTTAGTTTATTGTTATTCATTCTGCACCTGAAGAAAATAAAAAATTCATTAAAAAGAAGGGAAAAGGAATTTCATCAACATAGTAGCTCTTTGTTGTGTCACCAAAGAAAGAAAAGAGGGACTGAAGCCCCAAATATTTTTAGGATGGAAAAAAAAGTTTAAAATGTTTGTTTTGATTTAGTTTTCAATCTTTCACATTAAAGGAGCTTAACAAAAAATGACAAGAAATCAAAATGCCATCCAAATTTCCCATCTGACATCTTTACACCGCTTTAGATAGTCCTATTCTGAAGTAAGACCTCCTGATTTCACTAGTATTTATTTTCATGTATGTAAATCTAGAATTACTGACAAGATGTGGATTTTATAAACAATTTATAAACCAGCCTTCCTCAACTGGTTCCTCAAAATATGATGGATTTTATCTCTCATATACAGTAAGTATAGGCAATGATATGATAAAAATTATACCAAAATATATCTGGTACCAGGCACCAAGTTGGAGAAACCCAATTCCAGTCTTCCTTAACAATGTCTTTGTTTGTAGACTAATGACAGAAAATATGATACAATCATATTATAAAATGATAAGAGCCATGGTAGTGCAATAGTTAGAATGCAGTATTGCAGGCTAATTCTGCTGACTGCCAGAATTCAATTCCCACTGCTCAAGATTGACTCAGTCTTTCAGCCTTCCAAAGTCAGTAAAAGGGGGACCCAGATTGTTGGGGCAATATGCTGACTCTGTGAACTGCTTAAAAGAGAGTTGTAAAGCACTGTGAAGTAGTATATAAATCCAAGGGCTATTGTGGTTGCTATATAGCAAACTGCACAGCTTTAAATAGATTCTAATTAGTGGGGAAATTTACTACATTTTGCCTGCTTTTCCAGCAGAAAACTGTAGAACTGTAGATTTCTGGATTCTATTCTATTCCATTCCATTCCATTCTTCTCACTGAAATTAACATTTGGAATTTGAAGTCTGTATTCCAAAACACACGCAGCCCACTCCACCACTCATTTCTTAAGAGTTAATGGAAGTGCAGGAAACCAGGCAAATTGCAGAGTGGACTGAATTATTATGATTGGTTGCAAAGCAAAGATGTTTAGCCTGAATTTGCCACTTTTACCCACTTATCCAGCCTGGCACAGAGAGATGTTTGGTGATGTGAAATGAATTATCTCAGAATGTAAGCTGTTCTAGATAAAGCTGCTTTTTGCAATTGACTGGAGGTGATTTATTAATGTAGATGGTGTCCAAGTGGTGCTCCAGCTATTTTGGGAGGTACCTAATATTATTGGTACTACCTTTGTTTTCTTTTGCTACAATCATTCCACCCCTGTTTACTGATTTTCTCCAGTTTTCTCTTCTCTTTCATTCTAAAGCAATTTGTTGTTAATTCCCATTCTATTTTATCATGTAGTTGTTTGTAGTCAGTCTGTGCAGGATGGAATTGTCCAAATGTTAACTGCCTTGATGGTATTTCCTCCAGAGTTTGGACTTTAAGGTAGTCTTAACTTTCATTATGGTTTTCCTTCTAGCCTTCTTCTTGACTTCAGTGTGCTTTGATATTATCAGCTTGAAGGACACCCAAGGATTTGTAGTGATCATCTTCATCCCCTCTTGATGTAATTTCCATAGGGCACCTTGAGTCCTTCAGTTTTCGCTATTTTTCTCCTGTTGACTGTGAGGGTGATCCATGTATCTAGTCCAAATTCCATTATCTTGAGTATATATAGAGAGCTATATGCAGACAATGTTGAGCAGCAATTCTTGTTTCAGATGGCGTTTTTCCATATAGCTTCAAAGAAGGTGGGAAATCCTGGCACATGTTTTTGATAGCCATGACCTGACTTGTTCGGTGTTGTTGACAGAGGAATCAGTGCAACAGTGGTGATAGTGAGTCTTCTTAAAAGATTCCTGCCTTGATACTAACTTCTCCCAGTCTATCATCCTTGACCTGCTGCTATATCTTCCTGTGATCTCTGCACAAAGCTTCTGATGTTTCTACTGTTATATATAGGCAGTGGATTATGTCATGGGGCAAATTCCTCCTGTCGGTGCTTATGTGCCAGCAGCAGCACCAGTTACAGAAGAAAATGTTGGAGTTTATACCCTGTGGTGCTAGAACACATCCTTTGCCATTTCGGTTTCCTTCTCGGGCCAACTCATAACAAATGATCAGAGCAAGAATGCCACCTCTGAGACATTCTCCCAAATTATCTTCTTTTTGAATTAGGATTGGTTGGGGAAAAAATATAGGGTAGTTTTTGCTATGGGGAAAAGAATATACGGTAGTTTTGGCTAGGGGGCGGCGGTGTTGCACAGTCCCACTTAAAACGCTGCTCTTTACGCTGTCGTGGGGGGAGGTCGACATCGCACCCCGTTCTCCGAAAGACACAGACCCTCCGTAGCTAGGGGCATCGCTGCCTTTCGCCGTCCCCCCGGTCGTCATCCCCCGACCCTCCCCAGTTGCGCCCGCTTCAAAGTCCGACACTTCCCCAATCCTCCTGTGACAGAAAAGACACAGCGGAGAAACCGGCAGAGGTTGGAAGGGCGATTCCTCCGCCGCTAAGTCCGAGGAATCGCCTCAAGCCGCGCTCAGCGAATAAATCTCTGCCTCCTTTTCCCCGCCCGGTTTCCCTCCCCACCGCCTAGTCTCTTCAGGAACGGACTTTTTCAAAATTAGGCATAGGGGGAAGACGAGGTGTTTTGCAGAGTCGGGACCTTTGACGCCCACCGACAACGCCCTCTCGTTCCTTCCAGCAAATCCCCCTCCATCTTTTTTGAAGAGTCCTTCCCGGGCTTGCTTTGCGGGGTTCCCCACCGCGAAGAAGCCTGGAAGCTGCAGAGGTCTGCGGTCCTTCGACCCCCTCCCGTCCCTAGGAATGGTGCGTTCTGCTGAAAGGCATCTTAGCGCCAGGAGTCTCAGCCCTGCCAGTGTGTTCGCAGCTTGGTAGAGTTGGCGGCTGCTGCTTACCCGGGCAAAGAGCAGTAGCTTGGGCTGCTGCGGGGCTGTTACTGTCTGTCTTGGTGCTGGCTCTCTTCCTCTTTCCTCCTTCCCTGTCTTCTTTCACTCACTTCTTCTTTGACATTTTTACTTCTGAAAATTTTCTTGCTTGGTGAGTATTTTTTTCCTTCTCTCTCCAACCGCTTTTTCCTCCATTTACTTTTTTCAGTGACCCAGAAAATATTAATTTTTTTTTTGGTTGTTGTGTTGGTTTTGGGTTTTTTTTGTTTTTGTTTTTAAAGAGAACTAGCTTTCCCCTGCTTTTTTGGTTTGTTTGCTCTGCCTTCCGTGTTGGAATCAAGCAACTGATTTTACTTCTTTTTTGGGCATCCACCTCCCAACTAATTTTTCCTTTGCTTAATCTTGTTCTGTTTTTCTCCCTTTAAAATGATGTACTGTTTTTAAAGCTTGTCTTACCCCTCTGCCATATTTTAAACACCCATGTATTTTTCCCCCTCTTCAAATGTTTGACTTGACATGTGTGCCTTTCTTTGTCTTTGAACTTTTACATTTTTGGTTTCTTTATGATTAAAGTATTTTAGTTCTTGTATTCTCCCAAATGATCATTGCAGTTTCTTGGATTGATTTTTCTAAAGAATTTGAAGGCATTTCTCAGAGAAAAAAATATTTTTCCCTTTCCTTTTTTAAAATTGCTCCTTGCAATTTGGATTTCAAATATGTTTACATGATGTTGCCAGTCCATACTTTTCGCTTGATTAAAGTCCCACCAAAGGGACAAAGAAAATAAAAGTGCTACTGTACCAAAAGAAAATAGGCAGGAGACTGAAGGGAGGGAAAGTTTTCTACTGACGCTTGGAGACACCAAAGTAGAGTAATAAACCAATTTATGTATAAGAGAAGCACCAAAGTTATGGTAATATAATAATAATAATAAAAACCTCACAACCTTTTATGCATTGGTGTGAATACTAAACTGTGTTTGATGATGGTGTGTTGACTTATTTGTGTAATATATTGCTTGCAAACTTGCCTCTGGTACCTTACAGCTTTAGGATGCCAGAATTAGAATCTTAAGATGCAATCTTATTAAGATTTCTATGTCTAGATTGTTCTTGTGCCAGTACGATTGGAGCTCTCCCCGAATGATCTGATTTCGGGCTCTGTGATCTGTGTTTAAAGGCTTGAGAATGCTAAGAATAAATATTGAAACCTGCAAGCAGCACATGCTTTTCATCAGAAGCTGTAAAGTTATGCAGGTTAAACTCCTTTTCTATTTAGTCTCACATTCTCTGCTTATTTGGCAATGTTTCCTGTCTCCTTTCCTATCAGTCATTTAAACATGAGGTGCCAGAGGTTGCTCCTAAGATATTCTGCATTCTATGCCTGCATTTAATTACTGGCCTGTTTTGTTATCCTACTTTATTATGATTCTTTTTTACCGTTTAATACTATTTTTTTTAAAAAAGTGTTTAAAGTTTTGTTTACCCACCACACTGGCAGAAACCCTCATTAAGTGCAGAGATGATGCAACTGAATATTAGCGTCTTGCCCCAAGGTTATAGAGTGAACTGCACTGATATTTGAACATTGTTCTCTTGCATCTAATCAAGTCTCATAGTAATTACTTCACTGCCCTTTCATGTGGAGGTTTCATCTTGTTTCTCAGAAATGTGCCGCTTACTAATTGCAACAGGTACATGTTATATATTTACACAGTCACGTGCAGCTTGCACAATTAATTCTAGAATATATGATCTTTCCCAAACAAAACACATTTATGTAATGCTACAGAACATGAGTTTTTCTGAATTTTGCTGAAAGCAACATTGACTATATATCTTCTAAGGAATTCAGAATAATTTTAGCCTCACAACAACTTTGTATATAGATCAGGCTGCGATAGAGCATTGCTCCAAGAGACTTCATAGCCTGCTGTGTCTGAACACGAATCTCTTAGTCAAACCAACACTCCAGCCTTTACACCGTTCTTAAGTTCCACAAAAACACATGAAGTATGTATTGGACAGGATGCATGCAAGTACTCCTATGTCCAATTAGAACACCATTATGTCTCCTACAGATAGAAACAATATGAAACTGCTTTGTCTCAACCTAGCAAAAGCTTTCATTTGACAACTACCTTTCCAGAACTGGGCAATCATAGAATATTACTTTACTTGCTGTTAAAAACTGTAATTCTCAAGCATGATTTAATAATAAGGGAATAGGCTTTTTAATTAATTTGCCATCTAAAATCACATAAATATGCCAAGAGTATCCATGAACTCCTAAACTGAACAATGTATGAAAGATTGATGGGCTCATGCTCCCATTTTTAAATATCCCTGGTTTGTCAAGCATGACTGTGCTGATGGGGAAATGACAGCCTTGAGAGCCAGATTTAAGTACATTCAACAAAATAGATCATGAAACCATGTCCCACACTTCAACCCATCTAGTTTACAAACTGGGATATACAGGAGATGCTATGAAAATATGGCTTTTTGTTTAGCTGCATAGATTTTGTTGTTGTGTTTGATTTAGTTATTTTAGGTGAGTTTTTCTTGCTTTTTTGTTTTCTGAAGTAGGAGCTAGAGGATTTTTTTAAAAAAAATAAAATCTGAAATATTTTTTACTGCAACCAATGAATAAAACCTGTGGGTACAAAACATTGATGCTCAGTATTTTTAAATTAATTGATTTTAATGGCAAGAAGTAATATCCTGCTGAAGTCTAAAGAGATTATTTTCAATAACTTGGTCAGATCATCCTTATTAAGAAGTGTTTGTAAGATGTAGAGAGATTGCTGCTATCAGTGTTTTGTCACTAGTATTCATGTTTATAGATTTGTGTTGATGTTGCAACACAAACCAAGAAATGAGTTTGGTTAGAATGGGAAGCATTTCTCCAAGAGCCACACAGTTTAGCCTAGTGGTCTTCTGCTTTCTAGCAAAATGCCACCTTATGATCTACATCTCAAGATAAACTTGTGGACAGATTTTAAGGGACTGACAAAGAGTGTTAGTCTAATAAAGTCAGCCACTTGAAAAGAATGATAACAGCCAGAAATGTTTAGGATAAATTATCCAATGGCTGAAACAACAGCAAGTGTATCAAGAAGTAGCCCAAATATCAGGAAGGAAGGAAGGAAGGAGGGAGGGAGGGAGGGAGGGAGGGAGGGAAGGGAAAGGAAAGGAAAGGTGGAATATATGTGAGATTTTTCCCAAATGATGATGGAAGGGAAGAGGATTAGGATGATATAGGCACATGTATATATACCTTATACTTGGTCCAACCCTAAGTTTCAATTGTTTAATTTCACTCAATGTGAAGGGAAAATTAATACTTTTGATGGAGAATATCATTTTATTTGATAGAAATACCAATAAAAGAGACCTTGGAGCATTCAGTTACCAATTCACTCAGTAAAAGTTTTTATTTATTTACCACAGTGGAAAATTCAAACCTTGAACTAAATGTAAAGATCACATTAACAAGAACAGAACAGTATTTGTATATAAAATAAAAGTAATTCCTTGACGAGTTAGAATTTCTCAAGGTATGAGACCGATATTATTATCCTATTTTCAGACCCAGGATGAGATGGACAGATGATGTATGTAGATTACAAGGTGTGGCGACATAAATGAAGAGTCTCTTTCCCTTTGAATGTGGCAAACGATAGCTCCAAATCTTAAAATGGGAGGAAACTCTGTTTAGAATTTAAATGTAGTAAAATATATCCCAAAAATAGTCTGTGATCCTAAGTTGTACTAAATATAATTTATGTAGCCACAGTTGGTTGAATTCATACAACATACCAAGCTCTGAAACCCGTTTACAACTGTTTACAAACAGTTGTCTGGGTTTACAGATCATTAAAACCCAAGCCAAACAATTTATAATTTAATACAGGGGGTGTACACAACCTTATAATTTTTATCTATGGGAAATTTTCAAAGAGTCTTTGAGACCTGAAGGAAAGACACATCATTCTGTGACATTTTTCTGATTATCTAATAATGGCTTTCATTCCAGTTGCCCTGTCTTAATTGAAATTTAAATTATATGGTCTTCAATATTGTTGCCCCATTTTAATTCTCAACAAGCATGATAAATGCAAGCATTTCCCCAGAATTTAGCTTTACCTCACTACTGAATTAAAATGTCTTTTACCCATCTTTAAGTAGGCAGAAAAGAATAACTTGCAGGTGTTTTTTTACTGCATTCTTGTTGCTAGTCCTTCTCCTCAATCTGTGACCTCTCTTTTGAGTCATTGCCAATCACCTGACTTCCTTCTAAGATAAAATATAATAAAGCTTAAGAGATTTCAAACATCTTGAAACTGCCCTGGTTGGAGTTAGAGTTAAGGAGAGAACAGTATTTTAATCCTGGTATACCTAAGGCTGACTTAAGCCTTTCTCACTCAAGAGCTGTGGATTAGATGAGAGTGATGTCAGGGAACACACAGAAAAAAGATGTTAGCAAACTACACTTGTGCTATAGTTAGGTCCGTATAGGGATACAGACTAAGAAATTGATTCTTTCTTTTTTAATGGGCTGAAATACAATTTGTATTTCTACAGATTTACAGGTTTTAGTTTCCTTGGTTAACCCCATCAAAAATTAGATTTGCTTGGGAATTTAACTAACAAAGCAATGTATACTAACAGTGAAAAGGAAGCAGAAACATAGCGAAGTTTGCAATAAGGAGCCGAAGAGATGTAGCTTTTGTACATATTGCCACCTCAAAGGATTTCCAATTTTACCAAAATGCTAGTCAAAATATCTTAACTTAATAACAAACCATTTTCTTTTAACTAATAAAGCTGTAATAAGATAGTTAAAATATAATCCTAGACCTACACTTTTCATACCGATATTTGTAGGAATCAATCTGTTGAATACATGCTGATTTACATAATCTGAATCTATTCAAATGGTAGAAGCTTTTCAGGAAAATGTTGAAATGTTAATATGTATAGGTATATTCTCCAACCTAAGAGATGTCATACTCTCTATTTGTTCCCCACCCTCCCAAGCCCTTAGTCTCATGATGGCATGCATGCCTGAAGTGGCACACGGAGCCATGTTGCCTGGCATACACAGCATTGCCAATTCCTCTTCCAGGTTTCTGGTGTGCATGTCCGCACGACGATCAGCCTACCTTCGTTCTTGCAGCAGTGTCAGAAACTGTAAGAGCTAGTCTTCTATTTTCCAGCATGAGCAGGCCACTGGCCAGCTGATTGTCGTGCATGCATGTGTGCCAGTAACCAGTAGCTGACCGTGCGTGCGCTCCCTTTTCTGCACTAAGGGCTGAAAAGATTCACCATCACTGCCTTAGGCTATTGAATTTGAAGAAGGTGCTGTCTTCAACTATCCCCGAAGAATGCCAATGATAAGCTTTTATTTTAGAAGTTGCCCTCTTTGATTAAATTGATCTCTCTATTATATAAGAGCACAGAGCTATTGGTGAAATGGTTCATTGTTGCGTTTCATCTCCTCAGTTACTTAACATCTTACAGGTTCAACTGACTGATCATTTCAAAGGCCTCGATTATAATACATAGAGGTAAATGAGAAGATTACATTGCTGATTGCTATTTTTTTAATGCAATTTTACCTCATTTTACAAAAGACTGGATTAGGGTGATTGCACTGCAAGTTTCATTAAAGCAGAAACTTCTTACATGTTCAAGTCTTAGCAAAGTATTAGGAAATTGGTATTTAGCTGGATGTGTTGCAGATGTGCAAATGTGATATACACTAATTCACATAAATGACATGGAGATAGTTTTCTAAAAAATAATAATTGACATTTCCCATTTTTTAAATAATAAAACTGCTTGTTCTTTTGGTCCATTTGCAGTCTATTGAACCATTCAGGAGTAAATTAATTGAGTGCTGAAAACTGTCCTAAAAACTGTCCTGAAATCACCCTCTTAGCTTGTCAGTAGCATGCAGCTTCATTCATTTTACCACTGAGTTGATGAAGCACTAATGCTCAGTCATCATGTGATATATTACGCTGTACCATCTCGTCATGCTGTGATTCACACTTCAGTGCATCCACAATTTCCATGAAAAAGCACTGGTTTGAAAATAAGTGATATGAAAGCTTTGTCTGTGATATTGCCACAATCAATCTGTCAAATTGATGTTGCAGCCATCAAGTGGCAAACCTGCATGCAAATAAAACTTGGATTTTAAGTTAATGCTTTAGTATTCCATCAAGGAATCACCTGCTCTCCTCTATATGACAACAAAGGACTTTCCAAAGGTTCTTCTTGGAAATAACATTCAGTACACTCCATTCTGAATATGGATATAGGTTTTTTTTGTGGAATGCATATTATATTTTTAAATGTTATCTATATAACTTTTAATTGCGAGAGAGAGAGAGAGAGAGAGAGAGAGAGAGAGAGAGGGAGAGAGAGAGAGAGAGATTTGAGGTAATAAAGGGAGGCAGAGTTAAAGTTAGTTTACAACAACATGCCTTTCAATAACTTTGTGTTCTTACAATGTATCTTTCCTTCTAGTTCACATATTGCGTTTTCTTCCCTTTTTAAACAAATGTCTTAACATCCTAGCACAACTTGCTTGATCTTGCCTTTTTCTCAACCCATTCACTCTTCTTTCATCCTTTTGTTTTGCAATCCAGTCATTATCTATCTATCAATCTATCAATTGATCTATACATATACATCACACAAACACACACACATATATAAATTTGTACTGGTCACTCATATTTGCATTCAACCTATATTCATTATTCATCACCTCAGTCTTGACAGTAGTAGTAGTAGTAGTAGTAGTAGTAGTAGTAGTAGTAGTAGTAGTAGTAAAAACCACCCTACCTGGAACAACTTATATCGTCCGAAGTTACCTTAACAGTTTCTAGGTCCTTGGTTAGGACTCGAGCTGATAGGCTACCAACCAGCCCCAAAGGCTGTGAATCTCACCAAAGATTAACCAAATAATGATGATGATGATGATGATTGTTGCATATTCATGAGTCCTGTTGCATATGTAATGTTAGTTCAGAACCTTGCTCAAGGCTGGCAACAGCCTGCTGCTTCCTGATTGGCCAGGACGCAGCAGGAGCTGTTGCTAGCCGACAAGACCTGTTGATTGGCTGAGGGACTTGTCAGAGAGTTACTGCCAAGTCCCGGCTTCCTATTGGTTAGTTACTTTGTTACTTTGGAATATAAATACCTTGGCGCGGACAGCGCCCTTTTGAATCGCTGTCACCGTTGTTCTATGCCTGTTAATAAAGAAGTTCTTGTTCGGAGACCCTGGCTGTCGCGTCCCTCATTCGAATCCTCAATACTGGCGACGAGGATGGGATTGGCGATTCCCGCGAAGCTAGGGTGAACAAGAGTGAGAGAGAAGGATTAGCCAGTTGCCGCCGCGTCAGGGCCAGCAACGAACGCTGCTCAGGAAACAGAATTTTTTTTTCCTTCCTCTATCTCTCTCAACCTAACTCTGTGCCAAGATGACTTCAGCGCTTCCTCCGTTCGCTCCCTTTGGATCTGCCGGAGAATCCTGGGAGGGATTTATGGAGAGGTTTGAATGCTACCTTATAGCATCAAAGAACCAGGCACAGACTGAAGAAGAGAAATGTAGCTTCTTCCTCCGTTGCCAAACAGCGAAGGAGCTCAAGCCGAGGATGCACATCTTCGGGCCTTTGCAACACCAGGCCCGGCCTACCCGAGCGCCCCCTTCCGGGGGGCCCAACAGACTGCTCAAGCCGCGGCCGCCGAGGCCCCACCTAACACTCCTACCCTCAGTGACTCTCCTCCTCCTCCCATTCCATACACTGTAGCTAGGGACGCGCCTCCACAGCCCTGCCTACCTTCGTTGTTGAGCCCGCCTTCTGGGCCTTCCCAAGATGGCATCCCTTGGAGCTGCACCCCCTTCAGGGAGGAGCTACAACAAGCAGGTCCTCCTCCGCCGACAACTCCTGCAGAACTGCGAAGGTCTGGGCGGGTCCGGCGCCGCCCCGCCTACTTACAGGACTACGCATGCTTCACCAGGGGAGCATGCGCAGAACTGGGGGGAAGGGGTGTTGCATATTCATGAGTCCTGTTGCATATGTAATGTTAGTTCAGAACCTTGCTCAAGGCTGGCAACAGCCTGCTGCTTCCTGATTGGCCAGGACGCAGCAGGAGCTGTTGCTAGCCGACAAGACCTGTTGATTGGCTAAGGGACTTGTCAGAGAGTTACTGCCAAGTCCCGGCTTCCTATTGGTTAGTTACTTTGTTACTTTGGAATATAAATACCTTGGCGCGGACAGCGCCCTTTTGAATCGCTGTCACCGTTGTTCTATGCCTGTTAATAAAGAAGTTCTTGTTCGGAGACCCTGGCTGTCGCGTCCCTCATTCGAATCCTCAATAATGATGATGATGATGGGATTTTCATATACAAACGGACAAAATACTGGCGCATAATATACCAGACATACTGGTTGAGAAAATTAAGGTTACAATCATAGACATCGCAATACCAGGTGATAGCAGGGTTGACGAGAAGGAACATGAAAAAATTGCGAAATACCAGGATTTAAAAATCGAAATTCAACGATTATGGCACAAACCCGCAGTGGTAATTCCAGTGGTAATCGGCACACTGGGTGCTATTCCAAAAGCACTGGAATTACATTTAAAACAGTTAAAAATTGACAAAATCACCATCAGTCAAATATAAAAAGCCGCACTGCTTGGATCCGCAGGCATATTACGAAAATATGTTATGACGTCCTAGGCCCCTGGGTGGGGCCCGACTATAATCAATGCCAAATCAGGCAAAACAACTGGCCACTGTGATACAATTATAATAATAATAATAAAACATTTGAATATGTATTATGCTTTACAGCCACGAAGTGACATCGACAGGTTGTACCTGCCATGAAAAATAGAGGGCATAGGGCTATTGCAAATCCATCAAACTATAGAAGAAGAAAAATGAAGTTTGAGTGAACCAAAGTACAGAAAAAATGCTACAGGCTGTGAAAACAGAAAACAGTATAAAAACAACAGAAACAAAGGCAAACAGCTGGATGATAGATTAAATAGATGGAAAACCAAAGCTTTGCATGGACAGCACTTGAAACACATTGAAGAAAAATGTGATGATAATGTGACATGGACATGGCTTAAGATGGGAACCATCAAGAAAGAAACATAAGGTTTAATACTCGCTGCTTAAGAACAAGCACTACAAACTAATGTCATGAAAGCGAAGATACAAAAATCCACTGACAATCCAAACTGCTAACTTTGCAATAACAAAGTTGAAACTATTTCACATTCAATATGTGAATGCAGCAAAATTGCACAACCTGATTAAAAACACGACTGAGTTGCTAAATTAATCCACTGGTCATTATGTAAAAAATATGACTTACCTGTATCCAAAAAGTCATGGAAGCACAAAATTGAAAAAGTTACCGAAAATGAGATGGTGAAGATCTTGTGGGACTTTCGAATACAGACAGATTGTCATTTGAAACACAACATACCAGATATCACAGTTGTAGAGGGCCGAAATGTACAATTTATTGACATTGCGGTACCAGGAGATGCCAGAGTCGAAGAAAAAAACTGGAAAAAATCATGAAATACCACAACCTGGCCATCAAAACTACCTGATTATGGATGAAACATGTAACAGTGATATCCATTGTTATCGGGGCACTTGGTACCATGTCTAAAAATTTTATGATACATCAACAAATTGCAGTTTCCTGCAATAACACCAGCAGACCTGCAAAAAACTGTGGTACTCGGAACATCATATATTTTAAGAAGGTACTTGGTTGATACCTAGAATGCTGGCAGCCACCCGTATCAACCATTAGCACCAGTCATTTTTGAAGGTTCAGTTGACTGAGTTTTATGTTTAATGAATAAATAATAATAGTAATAGTAATAATAACAATATTGAACATTCTGATTTTACAAAAAAAACCACCCTACTCAGAACAGTTTATATCCTCCAATGGTACTTTAACAGTTCCTAGGTCCTTGGTTAGGACTTGAACTGTTGAGGTACCAACCAGCCTCAAAGGCTGTGAATCTCACCAAAGATTAACCAAATAATAATAGTAACAACAACAATAACAACAACAACAGTAATAATTTATACTGCCTATATTCTTAGATGCTTCCTTATCATTCTTAGCTCCTTGGTTAGGACTTGAATTATTAACTTTCACTATTGTTAGATTGTGAATCTAACTGTAGATTAGCAACACTTAATAATTCACTAAACTTGAATGCCCTCTGATTCTCAATGATTCTGGGCAGCTCCCAATAATCAAACTAAGAGCAATAAAATCAATTATACATTAAAGATAAAGATAAAAGATTGCAAAAACAAAGAAGCTAGGGTACCCACTGAGTTCAATTTATTTTCCTGGCATATATAGTATATGTATATTTCCATAGATTTACTCTTATATATGTATAACCAATTTCACTTCTTTAGACAAGTTTAGAAATACTTTAGTTGCATGTATTTACCTATTGTCTGGTATTTCTACCAGCATACAAATGACATAACATTTCTCTATCAATTTCCCATCTTTAGGGAATATTCTAAGTGTTCAAAAACTCATATAGTTGCTCCATGAATTTTTACATATAATTTGTGATTGTTTAATATATTTTTCCAATTAACACAAGTACCCTGGTCTTTGAGAGATTAATTTTTAGATCTGTGGTCCTTGTTACATTATATAATCAGTCTAATATATACTGATACTGTATCAATATTCTCAGCCAAATATACAGCATTAAGAGCATACAAAAGTACATGTGTATTTTTATCCCTGAGCAGCACTCCTCAAATTACACTACAAGCATTCCTTATGCAGTTAACCATGAATACATTAAACATATAAGGCAACATCATGCATTCTTGTCATACTACTTGCTCAATATTGCAACATTTATTATTGCATTTATTCTGATACAGGGTTTACTTTCATCATACACCTTATTGCATTCAGCAACCAATATTCAGTTCCTAATTTGCTTAAACCTTTTCATAAGTTAAACCTATTCACTTTATCATACATTCTCTCTAACTCAACAAATGTACAGTAACATTTATTTCTCATATTCATACATATCTCAATAACCTGCTGAACAGCAAAAATAACCTGCTGAACAGCAAAAATCCAATATGCACATTTCTTGCCCAGCATAAACCTTTATGTATTTCAAAATTTTGTTGAGCTCCCTTTAGGTTTTGCTATTCATTTATTCACTTTTCTTTTATATATAGTCTTCACACAGACACATTAAGTTGCACAGCCACCTTACAAGTATAAGCCATATTCATTTCTTAAGTTGCACGTGTTTGTCTCATCCACAGTTGTTGCAATGTTTTCTTATTTGAGGAAAGTAAGAAAATCTTATTTGCAGCGTTTATTCTAATCTACACCCTTTTTATTTCATTATTACACTATATATCTCTCACTTATTATTTCAATATTTCTCTGTGCATCCTGCTTTGTACATCCCAATTGCATAATGCCACATACTTTGGTGGCACTTTCTAACACACTGCTTTTCACTCTGCTGTAAGCATCTTCCACCTCTTTATTTAATCTATCTTCTAGTAAAGGATTAATAAATCGTTTATAAATAAATTATCTTGTAATAAAGGGTTCGTTCATAAAAGATTTGTTTTTTCTTTTCTAAAATTCTTATACTTTCATCTATTACTTTCAATCTTTTCTTTCTCTTTGGGATTTTTTTTTCCTGGCTGTATTAATGTGCTTCCCTCCATCTCTTGGGTAGATGGAACAAATACCAACATTTATCATGATCACTTCACTTTTTGGATCCATAGTATTTTCCATCTGTACATATCAGAGGTGGTCAGGTATATCAGCAGTCAGACATATCAGCCGGTTCTGACCAATCCTGGAGAATCGGTAGTGGAAATTTTGAGTAGTTCGGACAACCTGTAAATACCACCTCTGACTGCCCCTGCCCCCATCTCTTCTCTGCCTCCCGAGTCCCAGCTGATTGGGAGGGAATAGGGATTTTGCAGTATCCTTCCCCTGCAATGCCCATCTAGCCATGCCCACCAAGTCATCCATGCCCACCAAGCCATGGCCACAGAACCAGTAGTAAATAATAATAATAATCCCACCACTGGTACATATGAATAGACTTAAATGACATATTTAAAAGAAATATACTTTTCTCTAATCAGATACTCACGAGTCACTGTTCTCATTTATTCTTTCCCACATCATCCATTCATGTCACACATAATTATTTTTCCTCTGTATTACTTCATTCAAAAAGATACACAGTTTCTATTTCCAATATGTAACGTGCAACTAGCACCAACCAATATATTCCTGTATTCATAAGGATCCACAACTGTTTATATGATGCCAATACATACATTATAATAGGCTTATTAGCTTTTCATTCATAATTAAACCTACAGTTCCTTGGGTCCATTCAACTTTATACCATAGAATCAGTTTTGTTCAGATATATGATATCCTTCTCCTTGTTAATTTCCTCTGGTATTTTTTCGCTTTCCTTTTATTTGTCCATTTATGCTTTATCAATTACTACTCTTACATTCCAAGTTGCAATCTTCCATAAACTATGGGTGGGCCCCTAGTATTGATTCCTACTATTTACTTTGGCTTTGGTCAATTGAGACTTTCACGCAATGCTTTTTAGTAGAGTACAATAAAGAAAGTTTGGTCTAGTGGTTAAAGCCCCAAACTAGAAACCAGGAAACCTGAGTTCAAGTTCTTTCTTAGCTATAAAAGCCACCTGGGTTATTGTCACACTCTCTCAACCCAACTCATTTCACAGGGTTGTTATTGTGGGAAAAATAGGGGGGAGGAAAGTGCATGGAATATGTTCCATTAACGTGAGTTATTTGTAAGAATAATAAATGCAAAAATAAATATATACATTTTCATGAGGTTATTACAAATAGTCTATGAATTTTGAGAGTCTGGTGCCAGACTCTTTACGATCAAGAAAGTTTCTACCGGATCACATCAGAGACTTACACCCACTTGAGCACGTCAGAAAGGAAACACACTGAATTCTTTAATATATACGAAGTGTGACATCACTGAATGGATCACTTTTAATTAGTGAGTTCCCTTAAATAGCAGTGCATTGTAGAAAGTGCCCCAAAGGTTTTTTACAAATTAAGTCCAAAATGCATGTAGCAGCACTCACTAACACAGATTGCCAAACATCCTGTTTATTCTATGATTCTACCCAACAATTCTATTGGAATCAAAGCTGATTTTATCAGTATACTTGACACTAACACCAACATTTCCTCACAGATGAACAAAAGGCTAGTAAACTATAGATATATGAGGCATTATTTCCCCACAAATGAGTTAAAATGCACTCTATCCATCCTTGAATTTGCAGAATGCTACATAACTGATATTTGCTGCTCTCAAACCAATCCCTGTTTGCCTTTATTAATTTTGTCAAGGTCCATTTCAAGGGAGTCTCAATTTAAGCAGTTGGATTGAGCATCAAAACAGTATTCTCCCCCCCCAAAAAAATAGGGGCTCTTCTAATCTCACTCCACCTCTTTTCACACTCCACTTTAACCATCTCCTGCCTGCTCCTTCTCTGTCTATCTCTTGTGCTGCATTGTTCCATTCCAGATTTGACACATGCTCTATTTGTGATGCATGAAAGCAAGCAGGCAATGGAAGAAAAGCCGAGCAGGATGTGCAAACAATGATGACAAGGTTGCTGCTGCAGAGACTGAGAAAGAAAAGTGCGGTACTCCATGAAAGAATTCAGAGGGCAAGGGGGAGAAGGCGATGACATATATGCAATGACCTAGTATGTACAGACTCCAGTACATATGGACATCATGATTAAATTTTTGCATGGATGTTGTCATTTTGGCACCGTCATGGTTTGCTGCTCTGCTTAGCTGTTGGGTATTGCTGAGGGACAAGTGCTTTGCTTCTTGATCTAGTCTGCTAGATTATATGTCCCTTGAAGGGCAGCACATGGAATCTCCTCTCCTGAAATCTCAATATGGGACCTTGACTTGAAGGCTCCAGCAATCAGGCAACCAGACTGATTCCAAGTTATTAAATGGCAACAAAGACATACAGGCATTACTAAATTGTCCAGATTTTCGTATCCAAATATAATAGCATGAGTTTAAAACCACCACAACAACCTAAAACTCATACTGAGGTGTATGTGAGAGTGGAGAGAAAAGAAGCCATTTGTCAGAGAATAATATGCTGCATACTGAGATTGACTGAAAAGAGAAGTACATTGAAGCATTTTACCCAGAGATCCCCGGGGCAATTGTGGCAAGAAACAGCACAGGTTAACTTGTCCAACATGCCAAACTGAAATACTTCATTACATTTAAAACATTCAAAAGAACACACATTTATAACAAAAAGTAGAAAGCGCTCTGCCCGTGTGTCGTTGTGATGTGTGCCTGAATTGCAAGGAAAAGAATGCTCTGCAGCATTTTGATAGTTGACAGAAAGCTGTTAGAGAGTGACAGAAAAGGGCAGGAAACATAATCAGAAAGCTATATAGGTTCAGTGAATCCATCTAACATGATGCTTCATTGATGCAGGTGGCAGCGACACTGTTTGTAGCCAGAGATGTGTTTAGTTCTAAACATATTTCTCACAGTGGTCCTTTGTTTAACCATGTCTCTTTCTCAATGTGTATTAATGGCCATCTAAGCTTTTAATGGCCACTGACCACTGCCCAGGCAGGTTCTCTCCCTTCTGTTTTTTAGAACTGAGGAGGGAGAGTGAGGAAGGATTGAGAAAACCTGCTCTGGGCCCCCACCATTGTCCCTACCTATTGTTACCTGTGAGCAGCCCTGACTTTTCTTTCATCATATCACATTTGTTCTCTGCCCTATCCGGGGAGCGAGGGAGAGAGGAAATGAAGAAAGAGTGAGCATTACGTGTAGGATATTGAAATGGTTTTTGATAAAGTCCTTCAACAAACACTTAAATAAGCTTCGTGGTATGTTATGAGGACTGCCCCCCCCCCCCGGATTGGAAACTAGCTAAAAGAAAGAAACAGATGGGAAGAACAAATGTACACTAAGATATTGCTTCTAGAAGTTAGCTGGGCCCTTGTGGCTGTGGATTTTTTATTGTTATTGTTTTCTTTGTGTAGCTGAAACAAAAGCAATTGTTTTGCAGAATTATGGAAAGCAGAAATAAAGGAAAAAACAGCATTTCAAAAATAAAAGAATTTCTGTCTTTCAGAAGAAGAATATGATTTTTTTAAAGAATAAAAGTAACAAGAATCTATATTTTATAGACAGAATATTTCTTGTAGATACGACTTTCATTTTTTAGTTCAGGTTCTCAGGGCCATTCATTCATATACATCATTTGGAACACAGTGGCTCAGTCTCAGCAACTATAAGATTTGTGGACTCAATACAAGACTGCTCACCCATCTCTAAATTGTTTGCTGCGCTCTGTTTTAACTTTTTTTTCGCTAAAGACTTCTATGCCTACATTCCTATCCATCTATTGCCAGTGTTTATCAACTTCAGCAACTTTTAAGATGTGTGGATTTGAACCTTGTGGCTAGAGGAATACTGGGAATTGAAGTCCACACATCTTAAAGTTCCTGAGATTGTGAAACACTGATTTAGAATCATATTTTTCAAAAATTCATCCACATTATTAATCTGTAACTGTGTGTTTCTTTGGGGCTCCCAAAAATTCTTTACCTCCTCCTCATCTGTCTTGGTTGCTGCAAATTCCTGACTCCCTTCCAGGGCAGTGGAGATTTTTGCACACTGAACTTACCCCTAATAAAAGGTCCAGAGGGCAGGTGATGATGCTATTTTAATACCAGTATAGTTTACAGACTGGGGAGAAGGTGAAGGCACCAAGGTGGGAAATGAATTTTGCCAGGATCTGCTCATGCTCTTGTTAAATACCAGTCCTAGACACATATTAGCCCAAACCTGGCTGTATCCATTGCATTGTGGCTGTGATTTTGCGTCCTTATACTAGTGCTAAATCCATGGGCACAGCTGCACATGTCGAAAAGGGATATGACTTTGATCTCCCAAGCCCCATCT
The DNA here is from genome assembly GCF_009769535.1 of Thamnophis elegans. Taxonomy (NCBI): domain Eukaryota; kingdom Metazoa; phylum Chordata; class Lepidosauria; order Squamata; family Natricidae; genus Thamnophis; species Thamnophis elegans. Next base: position 67,855,812 of record NC_045545.1, read on the forward strand.
CGACAGTTTTGAAGCCCCAATGCTAAAGCTGGGAAAAATCTCTACAACATTATATTTTTTCCTACCAGTTCTCATTCTGTTTCATACAAGAGAATTTGCTTCCAAGATGCCTTTTAAAAGATACGCTTTCAATGAATTCCTCATAGGCTGAGCTTGGTGGTTAGTACTTCTTTAGTAATGAAGTGGTAAGGGATATAAGTTTTAATTTTGATTATACAATCATTTATTTCATTTCTCATACTTCAATTAAACCCATAGGGAAGAAATTGTTCCCCATAGGGAGGTTGGTCACACAGTCAGTCAGATGTTTAGACGATTTAGAAATGTTTTGCTCACTATTGTCTATTTGTCAAGTTGTTGTTGTTGTCATGGTTGATTGAACAGTCAGCCAGATGTTTAGATGATTTGGCACTTTTGTTCATCTATTGAGTCCTTCCGAAGGACCTGGAATAGGCAAGTGTTAATGTTTGATGATGTTAAAGGTATTGTTACAGGATGTAAGGTGTTACAAGTAAAGCTGTGTTTTACAGTTGACTGAAGGTGATTTTGTCAATGATGATGGTGTTGAAGTGATGCTCCAGATGTTTTGGGATTGCATCCAAGGTGCCTATTACTATTGGCGCAATCTATGCTTTCTTTTGCCCCTGTCCTTCTAACTTATATTGGCAGATTTTTTTATTTTGTGATTTTATCCATTTCTTTCTTTTCTATTCCGCTGTCTCCATATACTACAATGTACATTATTCAGATTATTTTGTCTTTCTTCTCAACAGTTGTTAAGCCTGGGGTGTTTTGTGGCAGATGATTATCTGTTTGAATTCTAAAGTCCCAGCACACTTTAACTTCAGTTTCTATTACTTTGTCTATTTTGTGATCCCACTGGTTGTGGTATTTCTCACAGATATTCCAATGCAACACTGTTGCTACCTTGTAATGTCTTATTGTTTTTTGTTTTTTCTTCATCTTTTTAAATACGTGTTTTTGGTCATCTCATGGTGACAAACATATCCAATACTTGAGCTTCCCATTTTTGCCATAACAACAACCCTGTGAGGTGAATTGTTCTGAGAAAGAGTGACTGACCCAAATCACCCAGCCAGTTTTCCCAATTTTCTTTCCAATTGGGAAGTGTAGCTTGTCCAAATGTTAGCATAAGTAGCCCATTTAATCAAGCACTTCTACAGCATACACTTTCTCAGCCCATTCTAGGGAGCCATCAGAAATTGTTGACTGGCTAGAATTCACAATAGATAACAGTCTAGTAAAACTATATCTCAAGATCATTTTCTTGAGAGATCATACATCTCTCCCATTGCCAGAGCCATTATCATTCCAGATCATGATATTTTATGAAAAAGCATAATGAGAGGCTGGCATGGAGAAGAAACTTGCATTTCAGAATGACTATTTCTTTGATTGTTCTTTTTTTTTAATGAATTGGATTGTAGTCCTATCACAAAGCAACCCTCTAATATTCAGGTCCTCCTAGAATATGCACTAAGGATGGCCATCCAAGCTCATCTCACCTGAATTGCAGATCCCTTTAAATTGCTCTATGTAGGGCTGCCCTTGAAGTTTACCTGGAAACTTTAGCTGATGCAAAATACAGCTTTCCACGTGTTTATTACTCAGTCTCAGTATTGGCATTTAATACATTGCTGCAAGAGTTATATTGGTTACTAAACTGTTTCTAAATGCAATTCAAGGTTCTCATTATCCCTATAAACCCTGTATGGCTTAGAGTCTCAGTAACTTCAGGACTACAGGACTTGTACCAAGTAAAGGCTGCCTGACAAAAGAATGTCTGCTGAAGGTTCCCACTTATTAGAAATGCAACAGGAGTTGAGATTAATATTATTGGTGGAAGCTCTCGTCTTCTGGACAGCTCACTCCAGAGAATGGTAGGACCTTCAAGAGACTTTACATGACTTGGGAAGGTCTTTGGAGATGGATCAGTTTAAGTGGAACTGGCATCACAGCGTAGAATATATAATTAGTAACTGACTTATTGTCATATTATTTTGCCATTATTGCTTTATTATGCTCCAGTTTAGGTTTTGCTGGATTAAAGCAGCATAAAAATCCTATTAAAATACAGTTACAATCGTACCTTCTGCCATTTTCTCACCTGGGTGTTCTTTAAACCAGGATCAATTATAAATAAATTATTTCTGAATAAATGTTTAACTAATCCATAACAGTTATGAAAAATAAATAAATCTGACATTTTATACAAACCTATCTGGAATGTATTCACTCTCAGAGAAGTGAAGTTTAGTTGCAGGGTAGGTGTAGAATCAGTTCCTCTGCTTAATGATGCCAGCTTAGTCATTTTATATTTTTCCCCATCTTAAGGAATGTCAACTGTAAAGGATCGTAATGAATAATGAATTTATCTGTCCAGGAAGACAAAAGAAATTCAAGCTGTTCTTTTCCTTTTAGCACTTGGCTGTAGCCACAAAATGCAACAAGCTAATACTTTCACTACTGATTTTATTGGCACACCTATCTCCTTCCTTGTTAAAGGAACCCTTCTTGGAAGCAATCTAATGATCTGCAAGTACCATTTCCACTGAAAACAACTTCCAGGCCTCTTAGTTCCATTACACAATGTCTTCTTGACAATTTCTTCTCCAGAAGAAGAACACTAATTATGAACACAAGGGGACTGCAAAGGCAAATGTCTGACATTCAGGAGTAACATGCTAAACAGAATCTCAATGAACTATCAGCTGTTTGAATGCTAGGAATAGTGGGGGTTATAGTAGAACACTTTCTGAAAGACAGAGAATGGTTATCTTTAGTTTCAGAATGTTTAACCGGTTCCAGTCCTGCAGATAGTGGAAATTTAACATTAATTCTTTCATATGAATAGATTGAAGTACTGTAGATATCCTTTTGATAGTGGAGGACTGTATGCATGGGTTCGGTTGCTATGGGTTCGTCCAGGTTCGGGAGAACCCGTAGCTGATGTTATGGGTGGTTCGGTTCCAAATCCCACCCCTGGATGACCCTGCCTGCTCCTCCTCACCCCTCCCAGGAGTCTCCACGTGGCTCATTTTGGATGCGAGGTAAGTGTGTGGCGGCTCAGAGAGGGTGGAAAACAGACCTCCCAGACGTTCCGGAGCACCATTTTTGGGGCTGTTTCTGAAATATTCTGAAGCCTATTTTAGGGCATATATTACAATGTTTATATACGTTTTTGCCTCCAATGGGTAGAAAATGCCATTTCAGGTAACCTTTACTTGGTAGTTTTCAATGGCTAGTAAAAGGCTATTAATATCTGCCTTTTGGGGCTAAACATCAATGCATAAAGGAGATCCAGATGACAAAGGACAGATTTCATACAGAACACAGTGGTGAAAATCTAATTGGCATATTCCAACATTATGCAAGATTCAAATCCAGCTCAGCCCTGTCTGTGGCTTGATGTAGTGAAATGGTATAGTAAATAGTGCTTAGACATTAGAATATTCCTGTAGCCTAGGAGGTTATGCACTGCTGCTTATTCATAGATATATAACTCAAAGCAATGTGGGATGTGTGCCAAAAGTCACCCTCATTATCAACATCTTCCCTTTCCCACATAATGGGCTGTTCAAAGGAATCTTTGCACGTTGGGAGTCTTTGGAGAAAAGAGGTGAAACTAAAGAACTACAATATTTGTGACAACAGTTTATCTCACAGTGGGAGGGGAGGGAAATGTCAGCCAGCAGTCTGGGTAAATAGGATGACATTCCCCAGCAAATTCAGGCTCCAAAATCTATTAACTTCATTTTCACAGCCCAGACTCAAGATGCCTCTGAATGGCATGCCAGAGACCTCATGCCAAAAAATAATAACTGAATTAGATTTAATTTAAGGATAATTAAATATCGTTAATAAGCCTGCGCCAAAGTTATTTGGTTAATTATTGTTTACTGCTGTCACATTAAAAAATATAATTCAATTAAACATTTTTAGAGATCTCTGGACGCTGTGTTCAAACTTTGTGGGAAATCTCGGGTTGCATATCATGAGCCTCCATTTTTTCCCCATTATAATATGTAGCATATTTTACATCATGTTCTGTTCACAGTAGCTTTAGTGTAGTGATATCAAGATGTTCAGAAAACTGAAATATGTATATATTTTGGAGGGAGCTATTAAACTTTGTCACTGATCTTTCTTGCTTCACTGAAGTAAAACACCAAGGCTTTACACCTATGCATTAATTCCAGAATTATATTGCTTGTTTTCTTCCTTTTAGCCTGTTTATTTTATTTGTTTCCTATCCAAGCCCAAAACTTCACCATAATACTACACTGGTGACATGATCTATTTCTTGTACTATATAAAAAGATGATGAGCATTGGATTTGGAAATTTTATATAACAAAATAAAACCTTTCATTTTCCTTCTATTTGTAAACAAATATGCCAGTGTTATAAATATTTGCTAGGAGTATTTCAGGGTGGGTTCCTGCCAGAGTCAACCTCTTCCATAAAAGAGGTTCCACAAATCTACAGTGCTGTTTAGAACCGGTTCCACCTCCCCCCCCGCCCGTCCACATATCATCAAGATGAAGAGCGAGAGGAGGATTTCTGGGAGTTGAAGTCCACAAATCTTAAAGCTGTCATGGGTTTTTTTTTCCTAAAGGGTTATGGGTGCAAGGGTCTTGTAACTTGACAGCTTTAAGACTTGCGTGCTTCAAATGCCAGAGTTTCTGAGCCAACATTTTGGTTGCTAAGCAAGAGCGTTGTTAAGTGAGTTTCACCACATTTTACAAGTTGGTCACACCCACCCAGTCACATGACTGCCAACCCACTCCCACTCAGTCACATGACCAGCAAGCCACTCCCACCTGGTCACATAGCCAGCAAGCCACTCTCATCCGGTCACATGACCAGCAAGCTACTCCCACAAAGCAGGCCACACCAACAGAAGAGGTTCTAAAAAAAATTTGAAACCCACCACTGGAGTATTGGTACAACTTAAAATAACCTCTCCAGTCTGATGCCTTCTGGATGTTCAGGGATTACAATTCCCAGAGTTTTGAGTCAGCATTACTGATTTTACTTATTTCTGGAACTGATCGATAAAAAAGTTCTTACAATATCCAACTACTTCTTGTCAGTTCTACAAATCTTTTAGTTTTTAGATAGATAAGAACCGAAGTTGATTCATTCTACCTATTTGTATATAAGTACCACCTATGAGTATCTCAAGTGTTTTCAAAATCACTTATCTTTTCCTCCATCTCAGTTTAATCAATAAATATTGCAATTGGACTATATTTTTTAAAAAAAAACTATATATACTTAGTTAAAAGTCAATTGGAAGGTTTTATTTGATACTGAATTCTGCAAGCTGAAGTAAGCTGAAATAAGTTCAAACATCAAGGTTAAGAAATGCTGATCAGAGCCTAAAGTTATATTTTATGGTTCTTCACAGGATAGGAGTAAAGAAGATGCATATTCCTTTAATCTTTGAACAATGCCCAACTAGTTAGTAACAAGGACAGAAAATACTTTTGCTGGGACAGTAGAGAATAATTTATTGACATATTCATTCCATGTGAATTCTAAGTGTGAAAGGGCACTTAACGGTTCAACTGGGATAAAATTATATGTCTGAATATATTATAAACATCATTATACTATATTCTGTTTGGTCACAGGTTTAACTAAAAGGTTTTGAAACCAGCTTTTCAGGCTTGATATGTTCTATCTATTAAAAAAAGATGAGATATTTTCCTGCAATCTTCTGAATTGACCATCAAGGGGCTGTGATCTGAAGCCTGGATAACTTAAAGTAAGAGTCATCTTAGGCTATGCAAATTTTATTTTGTATGTTTCAGAGGTGGGTTCCTACCAATTCAGACTACTTCGGCCAAACCAGTAGTAACTTGGCGGTCTGGGTCACTGGAACCGGCAGCAACCCAGGCCTGCCAAGCCCCCAAACCGATTCTCCTATGGCAGTGCCATCTTGATTTTTGGTTCTGCGGAACAATTTTGCAGAACAATTTTCACTGCACACATTTATTTATTCATTCAATTTTTAAAGTTTTGCATATGCACTGACCTATTTATATGCAAATGTGCATGCGCGCGAAGCACAGTTTTGCGCACACTGAACCAACAGTAATGCCAGCAGCATACCCACCCCTGGTATGTTTGTGTGGATATATGCATGTGTTCAGAGCTAGGAGGTGTCAAGCAGGCAAACCTGATATAGACAAAACTCGCCAAGTGCTCATTACTATGATTAAGACAGAAAACTTAGCAATCAAAATGCCAGAAAATGCATGACAAGTCAATGTGAATTTATAAAATGTCCTTGCAAAAGGATGAGGAAAAAAAATTCCTCAAGGATCATTTGCTTGGTATGCTTAAGATTAATAAATAGGTAGCATAGTGTGCAAATACTTCTCAAACTATGGTATTGTCTTCTGATCCTATTAACAATTTATATTTTAAAAAATGTATTAATAGGAAAGCAGGGGATTACTTATAAATTTTGCATACCATTATCTCTGGAATCAATATCTACACTGTAGAGAAACTAAGAATTTAGCTTTCCTATTTTACAAAATGATCAGGGACAATTAAATTCAATTTGTTAGCAAGTCCTATATATCTCTCAGCTGAAAGGAAAGATATGTAATAAAAAATCACTAAAAGGCTTCTGCATGAATATTCTACTGCAAAACATCAAAAGCACTTGATAAATAATAATTGCCACTGCAGCAACATCAGAAGTGAGTTTTATTGTTTAATTTTAAATGAGAATTAACAATTTTATATCCAAAAAAAGTTGCTTGATCTTTTTTATAACAATTCTATTAAAAATTACAATTAAAAAGATAAAAACTAATACATTCTAAAAAAAAACCTAAAATAATAAAAAGAAGAAATAAAAAGTGCAGCAAACGTAAAGTAGAAAAAAAGAAAGAATATAGTAAAAAAGAAAATGTATAAAGAAACGACTTCCCTCTTCATCACAATTTTAAACAAGTTTAGTACCTTATCACCTTCTCCTAAAATGCAACAAATGCTCTCTTTTTCCCATATTCCATCTATTATCTATAGACAAGTCTGTTAAATGATTACCAGTGATAACATAGCTACTTTAATTTGACCAAATAAACCAATTTTATATTCCTTCCTTTTATCAAGGTTGATTTTTAGTCCCTTCAAATATTGTCTTAGAATTTTATTTATTTATTTTTCTTCATCTTTTCTCAAAAAATGTTCAAAACTTTAATAAGATAGCTTTGTAGATCCAATATAGGAAAGTGGTCCAGGTCATTCTTTTGATTTGGTATTTCTATATCTCTTAATTATTAAAGCATACCCTATTTTAGATGATTATCAGCCAGTTTATGTTGTGTGCCAGTGTAGAATCTTTTTCCATGTCATTTCTGTAGCCTGTGATGTATAATTCCACCTTCACATCAATCTCAATTTCATCCAGTAAAACATGTACCTCTTCCATAATATCTTTTAAACACAATCTATCAATAGGAGCAGTTAGTCTTAAAATTAATATCTGGGTCCATTGTTCAAAAATATCCTTCAATATATTGATTGTTAAAATATTTTGTTACATTATGTATTAGTAAATTAAATGTAAATGTTCTCCTTTAATTTAATCTAAATAAATTTAATACCCATATCCATGTAGGTGTACTTAAACAACTACAGGAAGTCTTGTAGGTAGTGGTTTCCCATTTATCAGTCGCCCTTCTGGCCACACTCCCATTCAAAACAACTTGCAATAAACACTTTTCGACAGATAGCAACCATTCCAGGTTTCATGGAGCAGCCACCAGAAGGCAGAATATATACAAGCCATAAGGATACTACAAGCTCATCCCATAATTATTATAGTTGCTTAAGAGGAGAAAATGCAGTTTTATCTACTCTTTTTGGCCTTGGTTGCTTGTTTATTTTGTTTGCCTGCCCCAGCACTCTGCAACATTGATCATCTTTTAGCATCCTTCTACCTTGTACTGTCAGCAGGTGTTATAAAAATGTACCTCAAATTTGCTTTTCTTTCCCTGAGCACTGGTACTGTGTACTCACACATATGGCTGTTTTCATCATTAAATACAAATTACAGTGTTCTTCCACTCCTGCTGTTTACTTCTCCACAAGACTTTTAAGACTTTCTATATACAGGAAAGAGATTTTTTCCTCCTTATTGGTACTAGCTGCTTCAAAACTCCTGCAAATTACGGTGACGAAATAAAATCAAATCAGGAAGCAAAGTCATCCAGGTAAAGCAAGCCTCAAAATGTATTGGGAAGTTGTCAGGTCCCAATATACAAATGCTATGCTTTTTGCAAGAGCTGTATCTTCCAAAGCTGTATTAACTAAAGTAGATGGAAACCCTGCTAGCACTGGATGACTAGCTGTTCAAGGAAGATGTACATGGAAAGATTTCTTTATCATAGTAAAATGTGTGGTGCCTGCATGAAGTACACCATCTGAGACCAATCTTCTCATAAATAGATTTAGAAAACAATTTTATGTTTAGTTTACTTTACTGTCATTGCACATCATACAATGAAATTAAATGCCATCTTCAGTGTACATTATAACTGTAAAAATAAAACCACAAACACACATCCTTCACGTTCTATATAATTAAAATTGAAAACCCGATATTGCATTAACATTGCACTGTACCATAGAATTCAATAAAGTTACTGCCCTGGGATAGAAGCTGTTTTTCAGCCTCTTTATCCTTGTTTTTATTATCCTGTACCGTCTGCCAAATGGTAATAGTTCAAAAAAAGGGTGCCCAGGATGAAATGGATCTTTAAGAATGTTTTGAACTTTCTTAAAGCAGCGGGAGCTATAAAGTCTTCCAAAGAATGGAGAAGGCAACCAATGATCCTCTGGGCAATGACATTAACCTTCCGGAGTGTGGTCCTATCTGCCACTGTGCAATTGGCAAGCCACACACAGGTGCAGTAAGTTAAAATACTCTCTATGGTACAGCGGTAGAAGGTCACCAACAGTTTTTCATGAGAAGTCTCAGGTAGTATAATCTCTGCTGGACTCTTTTGACCAGTGCTGCAATGTGAGTGCCCCAGGTCAGGTCCTCTTTTATGGTAACACCCAGAAACATAAAACTGGCCACTTGCTACACTTGGTCTCCATTGATAAGCAAGGACTTATTTTATATCATTGAAGTAGTCCAAATTTATGATAATGCCATTACAATATCTAGTCCATATATGATTTTTGAAAAAGTACATAATTACAGCAGGTTCCACTTTTGATGACATTCATCAGATTAAACTGGTGGATCCTTCATTTACTGCTCCAAATGAGTGTATTTTAGTGAAATTGTCAGTTTATGACAACTGATTTTAATTGAGTTAGCTACTTCTGTAGATTCAGATCTCAATGGGATCTGAACAGTCATCTTGTCTACAATGATTAGAATATTATCTATCTATCTATCTATCTATCTATCTATCTATCTATCTATCTATCTATCTATCTAATTAACTAACTAACTAACTAACTAACTAACTAACTAACACTCTCTCTCTCTCTCTCTCTCTCTCTCTCTCTCTCTCTCTCCCATCTATCTGTCTGTCTGCCTGCCTGCCTGCCTGCCTGCCTGCCTGCCTGCCTGCCTGCCTGCCTGCCTGCCTGCCTGCCTGCCTGCCTATCTATCTATCTATCTATCTATCTATCTATCTATCTATCTATCTATCTATCTATCTATCTATGCTGGTCGTGTTGTATTTGGGTCTTTTCCCATGTAAGATTGAGATTGTCTTGGCAACATTTCAGCGAGGTCTCACTCATCATCTTCAGGCTGGGTCAACAAGACCAGCATACCTATACCCATGAAAATCTACGAAAACATATATATAGGATTGAGATTGTCTTGGCAACATTACATTGAGGTCTCACTCGCCATCTTCAGGCTGGTGTTTTTGGATTAAAGCATGGTCGGAGCTGCCGTCTTTCTATAAATCTTGGGGGGGTGGGGGTGGAATGCTGGCTTTGTTTCAGTAAGTGGATTGATTGGCTGTGTGGTTGTATCATGATTGGTAGATTGGCACTGATTGGTGCTGGCTGTGTGTCTGTTGTTGTTTTGTGTTGTAATGGCCTGGGTGGTGGGTGGGACTCATTTGTTGACTAGGGCTGGTTTCCAGATGTCTGGTAGACGGGAAGTATCGTCATGTTTATTGGACGGGTGTTTCTCTATTTCGATAGCTTCCATAATTATTCTCTTGTTGAAGTGTTCAGTTTTGGAGATTAATTTGGTTCCTTCAAAATTAATTTCATGTCCTGTAGCTTTAAGGTGCTGGAAAAGGGAGGAAGTTTTTTTCTTTTTTTTCTTACTGCATTCTTGTGTTCTGTGATGTGTGCATTTATTCTCCTGTTCGTTTGTCCTATGTATGTTGCAGGGCAGATTTTGCATGGTATTTTGTAGACTCCTTGGTTTTCTAGCTGGATTTTGTCTCTGGGGTTTGCTGTTACAATACAAAACAACAACGGACACACAGCCAGCACCAATCAGCACCAATCTACCAATCATGATACAAACACACAGCCAATCAATCCACTTACTGAAACACAGCCAGCACTCCACAACCCCCCACCAAAATTTAGCAATAGAAAGATTTAGACTTATAGAAAGACGGCAGCTCCGACCATTCATCTGTGTTGATTTTGGTGAGGGTAGCTTCAACTCCGCATATGATGTTTTCAGTGGGAATGCATTTAGGGGCGACTGCAAAGTTGAATCATCTGGAAAGGACATTGGTTTCTGCTGTGGTGAGGGTCCTGTCTGATATGTACTGTTTGTTTCATGATTTTCTGTGGAGGGGGGTTGGGTTTCTGTTGTTTTTCTAGTCTGTGGAGTTTGCTGGTGTGTCTGTCTGTCTTGTAGGAGGTTTCTGTTTTGGCTCTCCAGAGGGATTGTTGTTTGGATTTGTCCCAGAGTGCTGGGTGGATATTGTTGCTGAGTTTGAGGTGAAGAGTAAGTAGGTCCCGGTTGGTTTGGTCTAGTAGGAATCTTTTCCTGTGGCGTTCTTTTGTGATTAGGGCTAACTCAGTTATTTTCAGGGTCCTTTCGGTGGCTGAGGTTTTAGAATGAAATTTTAGTTGGAAGCATATGGGGATCACGCCTTTGTCTTGGCAGTTGCATAGGAATGTGAGGTCACATAAGATGGTTCTTTGGACTTCAAGTTTCTCATAGGTCCTGGTGAGCAGGAAGATCTCCTCCCTGTAAAGGTAAGATATTTGTTTTCGTAGATTTTTACAGGTATAGGTATGCTGGTCTTGTTGTATTCAGGTCTTTTCCTGTGTAAGATTGAGATTTTCTTGGCAACGTTTCGGCGAGGTCCCACTCGCCTTCAGGCTGGTGTTTTTGGCTTCGGGCTTATGCGAGTAAGGTGTGGTCGGAGTTGTCGTCTTTCCATAAATCTTGGTGGGGGTGTGTGGAGTGCTGGCTTTGTTGCTGTAAGTTGATTGGCTGTGTAGTTGCATCTTGATTGGTAGATGGAGCTGATGTTTGTAGATTGGTGGGCTGTTTCATATCATCTTGTGTGGCTGAGGTGCTGGCTGTGTGTCCATTGTTCTTTTGTGTTGTAACGACCTTGGTGGTAGGTGGGGTTCGTTTGTTGATTAGGGCTGGTTTCCAGATGTCTGGCAGGCAGGAGGTATCCTCACATTTATTCATGTTGTGGGGGTGTTTCTCCATTTTGATGGCTACCATAATTATTCTCCTGTTGAAGTGTTCTGTTTTGGAGATTAATTTGGTTCTTTCAAAATCAATTTCATGTCCTGTTGCTTTAAGGTGCTGGAAAAGGAAGTTTTTTTCTTTTTTTCTGACTGCGTTCTTGTGTTCTTTGATGCATGGATTTATTCTCCTATTAGTTTGTCCAATGTATGTGGCAGGGCAGATTTTGCATGGTATTTCGTAGACTCCTTGGTTTTCTAGCTGGATCTTATCTTTGGGGTTTCTTAAGATGTTGGCTATTTTTTGGTCAGTGCTGAAGGCTGTCTTAATATTGTGCTTGTGGAGAATTTTGCTGATTTTATCTGTGGTGCCTTTGATGTAAGTGAGGAGGGCGATGCTGTTGTCCTGTTCTGTGTCTTGGTTCTTGGGGGAAGTCTCCCTTTGGATTAGGTTGATAATTGTTTTTCTATGTATGTATGTATGTGTGTGCATGTGCGTGTATGTGTGAAGGTACACACACACACACACACACACACACACACACACACATACACTATATATATATTCCCCCCAACATCTTCTTGAAAATAAAAAGAACTCTAGATCATGAAAACATTCATATAATATATCATGTCACTTTTACTATGTTACCTGAAGCACCTGGAACTATTGCCCTCATTGTTATGAGCACAATGTGTATTAAACTACAAGCTGTATTTCTGATGGTCATAGGAATGTCTGAGATAGAGAAATGCACCTTATAATGACAGAGAGCCACTTGCGTTATTCCTGCCAAGTATTAAACTCAAATGATAGTGATAAATAACATTATACGTATTGCATATCAGTTGCACCTTTTACAACAAGCATATAAAATGCAAATTTCAATGAAATGTTAAAAATGAAATGAATACATAAATATGGTAAAATGTAAAAGTAAAACTATGCAGAAGGTAAGATTAATAAACAGCTTAGAGAAACTTCTAGAGCCATAATAGAAGATACCAAACAGAGTTCCTAGGGAGGCTTTTAAAAAGTAATAATAATGTTGGCAATAATATATATGTTCAGAATCTCGATTCTAGATTATTACTTTAAATGTTGCATAAAAGTTACCAAATCTGAGCAGCAAAATTTCAGATTACCCCTAGAAGGTAGTAAACTCTGACGGTCATATTTTGTGACTAAAAAAAATAATAATGAAAAGGAAGAAAAAAAGGACAGGAAATATTCTGACTTTCTCGCCTTTCAGTGTTTTTCCTCCTTTTATATCATTTTCTTTCCAGTTATATATCACAAAATGTAAAACATTTTAAGACAGAATCCAATGTTAATCATCTACTTATAGAATAGCAGTCAACAAGACAAACAGGAGGACATGATTGTTCTTTCCCAAAGTGGTCTGTAGTGTTTGAGGAATATTCTGGAACATCTCATCAGCACAATTCCTTCTACATTGAGTAGACCTGACTGACTGTCTATCCGTATATTAGTTGGTAAAGAAACCACAATATTTGTCTGTGGAGATTCACAATCATCCAGGTCACAGATGTTTCAAAGGTGGTTTTTTTCTTCTTCAAAAGCAACTGGATTGTTGTTTTTTTCCTTGAGGAAGAAGAAGAAAACATTTTGCTTCTCATCCAAGAAACTTCATCAGTTCTGATAAAGATGGGGAGGTAGGTGCTGAACATGGGTAGGCTTCACAAATTGCAGCAACAGGTTTGCTGCTGTGTTGCTGGGTGGGTGTGGCCATAGTGGGCATGGCCTGGTCAACCTCCTGCACCATGGAGGGAGGGGGGTTCACCATCCCCAGGCTCCAGAAGCTTTCCTTGACTCTCTGGGAAGGTGCAAACTGCTTCCCCTGGGCTCCAGAGACCAGAAACAGGGTTGTTTCTGGACTTCCAGAACCTCTAGTAGGCCACTATTTCCCTCTCACTGAGCCTCCATGTGGGCCCTGCACTTACCTGACATGATGAACAGGCCACATGGAGACTCCTAGGAGGGGCGAGAAGGGGTGGTGCAGATAGGAGTGGCATTTGGGGTTCACCAAACGGGGCAGAATCCTAGCTAGAGGATCGCCCGAAACAGTGTGAACCCCCAGTAGCCCACCCCTGCTGAGAGTTGATACTGGATAGTGCAGGGAATGGAAGGATAGATTGTGATAGGATGATGGTGGGGTGGAAATGAAAGGATATATTTCTTTGAAATAAACTGGTCTCTAAAAGCTTTTGGGGTCACTTGGGGGTTTATCTATGCCATAATATTCTTTTATCATTATATAATCTATTGGCAGTAGATTTCCACAGTTTCAAAATGAAGTTTTATAGAATAGAATTCTTTATTGGCCAAGTGTGATTGGACACACAAGGAATTTGTCTCTGGTACATAAACTCTCAGTGTACAATAAGTGATAAATGAGGCCTATCTTTGAACGTCAGGAATTAAATCTATGAAAACTCTATGGTTCCTATGAAAAGAGCTACATTTAAGTGGGTCAGTCACGAAACAAAAGACATTTTGGAATTGGAATGGTGTTAGTAAATGCTTCACACCTACCACCCCATACCTGCAGATACTAATTTACCTCCCTGGAGCAATAGATGGAACAGAAAAGATAACGCTTCACTCTGTAGCCTAAAACTATGCATCTTCACACTCAGATATAGGTCAGATGTGTATTATTTGCTTTATGGAGATTCACATTGACACTTTGTCTGCTGTACAAAACAGTAAAACACCACAAATTATTATGTCATCCCCATAAGGAATACTCTCAAGAAGGTAGCCCTAAAGAGAGTCCAGGCAGGTAAAATCCAGTAGTGTCCCCATGTACTTACAGTAGTTACAGCTTGAATAGCCAACTATTTGTAGAGAATCAATACTTAACTGTAGAAAGACAAAAAGAAGACTGAGCCAGATTGATTGATTGCGGTAAATAAATGGAATGAATGATGTAAAAGGACAATATAAAACTAGGTTTTCCTGGCTGTGTTCTAAAATAAGTGAGAACAAAGCCAGGTAAATACCTTAATGAAAGATGTTGAATGCAGAGAAGCAACCGATCAATGCATAATAACAAATAGCAAGCCTTAAGCCAATCTACATAAGCAGTTCATCCTTTTATTATGACATTTGATTCACTCAGGAGATATACAAAAGTACTTTCCAAGCCATTTTCTCAGATGCCAATTTCTACCAATTTCCGTTTCTTTTTAGACAACTGTTATGACAGTTCTTTTGAATGACTACAGCTTCCACCCATGAGTGAATATAATGGGCTTCAATCTTATGCTGTATGTCTTACTGCTGAGAAGGGCTTCAGTATAGCTTTGAGGATGGAAAGAGACAAAATCTACCTAAGGAGTGAAGCTGTGACAGCCATGTATATTTTTAAGCGCCACAGAGGAATACGGCTGAGAAAAGAAGAAAACAGAGGCCAAAGAAAGAAAGGCATTATTAATGACAGCAATAAGATAAATTCTAAGTAGTTAAGTTAGTGTTTTGCTATGAAATTTCATGGAGACAAGAAGTGTGCAGGGAGGAAATTGATGAGATTTAAAAAAAACACTATTGCATGACTGAAAATATGGAATTGTGAACAGCTGTTGAATTAATTTGAGTTATTATCTTTCTGGCTGCATAGATCTGCACATTTTCAAATAATTAATGGCTTTTTAAAAAAACAAATTGCAGTGCTTTCAGTTTTTAAATAACTTTCTGACATTTTTCCCTCAAATTATCCACTGGTGCCCTTGTTTAGCAGTTTTTATGTGTAGAAAGAATAGCCCACTATAAGATCTGTTTCCTATACTGTGATTTTGAGCAAATATATTCAGTATGTTCCAGGAATGGAAATCTATTTGTTTGAACTTCTACTTTCATCATTCTGGATGCTATCTAGGGCAGATTGGGATTGGGAAATCTATCTATTTGAACTTCTACTTTCATCATTCTGGATGCTATCTAGGGCAGATTGGGATTGTAATACAACATCATATTGGATTACAGTCTCAAATTCTA
Organism: Thamnophis elegans; assembly: GCF_009769535.1. Classification (NCBI taxonomy): domain Eukaryota; kingdom Metazoa; phylum Chordata; class Lepidosauria; order Squamata; family Natricidae; genus Thamnophis; species Thamnophis elegans. The sequence goes on from NC_045545.1 coordinate 67,871,526, forward strand.
TCTCCCATTTTCACCCAAGTGCTAAAATGAAAGATGAGATATGACTGGAAATTTACAGCATGCTTATTCAACATGATACAAAAATTTCAGAATTATTAAGAGTCGTGGTGGTACTGTAGTTAGAATGCAGTACTGCAGGCTACCTCTGCTGATTGCTGGCTGCCAGCAATTTGGCAGTTCGATTCTCACTGGCTCAAGGTTGACTCAGCCTTCCATCCTTCCAAGGTAGGGAAGACCCATACTGTTGCGGGCAATATGCAATCTCTGTAAACTGCTTAGAGAGAGCTACAAGGTATTGTGAAGTGGTATGTAAGTCCAAGTGCTATTGCTAATTGCTATTATATAATTTTTCCAACTTTAATTGTTTGAAATGTAAAATAGAAAATCTAAATAGTACATTGGCACTACAGAGGGACATAAAATGCTTATTTCTGAGTATTGTTGTTAAAGTCTGTACTATTTGATGAGAAGCCAGAATAAATGCCTTCTTCAATTGGGACAAGGGAATCTGATTAGTTCTATAACAGTAAGTGCCCCTAGAGTTTAACAAGGGTAAATTTAGCCCTTCAGGATAATTCATTTCTCTCTGACCATCTGGGACTTTATTACTTTTATGTAAATTGGAGGAAACTTGAAGATAAAGGGTTTAGCCATTGGTAACTGCTTAGAATTTTAGCATTTGCTCTGCTATGTGTGCTTTCAAGGGTTCCTCATTATAAAAGACATTAGACCTTTTTATACTTTCCTTTTTTTATGATTGAGCAAACATTTGAAGCCTGGAGTCTTTATTCTTCTTTACATGAAAATCATTATAGACAAAAAAGTAAAAAAGAATCCAAGGATTATGTTTCCCAAATACACTATATTGCCAAAAGTATTCGCTCACCCATCCAAATAATCAGAATCGGGTGTTCTAATCACTTCCATGGCCACAGGTGTATAAAATCAAGTACCTAGGCATGCAGACTGTTTTTACAAACTTTTGTGAAAGAATGGGTCTCTCTCAGGAGATCAGTGAATTCCAGCGTGGAACTGTGATAGGATGCCATCTGTGCAACAAATCCAGTCATGAAATTTCCTCGCTCCTAAATATTCCACAGTCAACTGTCAGCTGTATTATAAGAACGTGGAGGTGTTTGGGAACCACAGCAACTCAGCCATGAAGTGGTAGGCCACATAAACCCATCCAACATCAGTGTGTGACCTCACAAATGCGCTTCTGGAAGAATGGTCAAAAACACACTCCTAAACCTTGTTGGTAGCATTTTTTGCTAACAATTCAGGCGATGTGGCCTGAACCAGTAGCATTTCAACCCTGCTTATGGCTGATTTGGGACCAGCTCTAAACCAGTGCCATTTCACAATATTTTGAGTAAATTTGAGAATGGAGTTGGGTTTGTTGTAGTTCTCCTACAATTTGTGACCAAGCAGAAGAAGCCTTGTCTACTCTGGAGCTTCTGGGGCTTACAAATTGTCCATCAGATTGCCCAAACCTTGTTTAGATTTCAAATTAGCCTTAGCCTCTCAGCCCAAAGTCCTCAATCCTGCAAAATAACTTTTACTTTTACTTTTCTCCTTTTTTCTGCCATTTGTATAGAACCTTGATGTCATACCTCTCCTCTTCCTTATTTTCTACACTTATACCAAATGCAGGAAGACAAAGGATCATGCCTGTTAGCCATAATGGACTCCATAATATTCATTAATTCCATATGTGTAAAGGGCTTATTTTAATATGGCATCAAGATAAGCCTCAGGGTCCCAATTACAGACTAAAGAATGGATTGCTATACATATGCCATTGTGTCCATCCAGTCTTGTCAAAGGATATTGTCAATTGGGTTGGCAGCATTAATTTTATTCCATACTTATAGCATTAATAGATAGGCATACAGGTACATCCCTGTGATTCACTGACAAATGCGTGCTCGACAAAATCGCACCGACAAAACCGCAGTGAGAAAAGAGCGAAGTTGAAATCGCGCCCACAGAAGCGCGCCGATAAATGCACGCTGACGAAAGCACGCTATCAACCAACCACGCAAAAACAAGGTAATAACCCTAACCCTAAACCTAACCCTAACCCTTAGGGTTATTACCTTGTTTTCGCGTGGTTGGTTGATAGCGCGCTTTTGTCGGCGCGCATTTATCGGCGTGCTTCTGTGGGCACGATTTCGACTTCGCTCTTTTCTCGCCACGATTTTGTCAGTGCGCTTTTGTTGACACGCATTTGACGGGTCATGCATCCCTGTGACATGCGGTGAGGTTTATGGCTGGTGAGGCAAATGGCCAAAAGCCGCCCTATGTCAGACAAAGCGCCGGGGCTTTGGCGGGGATTTCCAAAACCCCCACCAAAGTCCCGCTGCTGTGACCCACAGCACCTGCGGGACGCCTCTATGGTGAACACAGCACCGGGGCTTCAGCTGGGCTTTCAGAAAGCTCCGCCAAAGCCCTGGCATGGCTTTCCAAAAGCCCCACCAAAGTCCTGGCACTGTGTCTGACATAGGGCAGCTTTTGCCCGTTTGTCTCACCAGCCATAAACCTTACCGCATGTTACTGGGATGTACCTATATGTCGGACACAGCAGCAGGGTTTTCGGAAGGGCTCTACCACACCAAGGGAGAACCCATCTTTCTCCCCTTTCCTACAAAACAGCATCAGAAGGAGAAAGGGGAAGATTATATTAATGAAGACATCCCACACTTAAAGTAGTTCCCCTTAGACAGGAAACTGAAAATGATTATAAACATGCCTGCTGAATGGTCAGCCTCCTCGCTTTAACAGTTTTGGGTTGCCGAAACATTAAAAAAAAGTGCCAGCCCATGCGCCAGCAGAGGCGGGTAAAACACACACACACACAGACACAAACACACACAAATTACTTACAATAATGCAATTACTTACAAATTACATTAATTTTGAATTCCTCCCCCTCCCTCCAACCCACATACCTTTTCCAGGTGTTTCACAGAGGATTTCAACTCTGCTCTTGCCTGCCATGATGAAAATGTAAAAATGTAAAAGGAAAAAGGCAAGAGCTGCTGAGGTCAGGCTGGGTTAGCTGCTTCCAGAGTCTCCAATGGATGACTCTGCTTAACTGTTTAAAAAAGCCTCTAAAAAAGTGCCCTCTACAGGAGGAGGCGAGAGAACCATGTCCCTCGTCTACATAAGGAATGTTTCAGCTTTTAACCCTTGCTTGACTCTGCTCGAGTGATCATAAAGATAGACTAAACTGTTAAGCACTAAGCAGAGTCATCCACTGTGACTCTGGCTACCTCAACCTTTTTCCTTTTAATTTTTTTTTTCTTTTCATGATGACAGTGGTGAGGCGCTGCCTCCCCTGCCTCCCCTGACTGCATGTCCCTAGTACATCCTTCATGTTTCCATTTCTCAATCATTCCTTCATGTACTACAAAATTATATTATCAGTTTGTGAATTCCTGTCTTTAAGACTTTATTTATTTGTTTGTTTGTTTGTCAACAAGTATAAGGAAACAAGTATCAGTATAGACATAAACAGGGACACATGAAAAAATGGCACAAATAAATGGATATAAATAAGCAAAACATAGCCATAAACACATAAAATGAGTACATATAAATGGGGACAGGGATGGTAGGTTTAGGGACCTCTTAAAAAACATGTAAGGCCCACAGTAGACAGTTTAAGTAAAAGGTCTGGGGGTTAGAAGAACTAACAACAGAATTAGGTAGAGTGTTCCACACGTTTACTACTCTATTGCTGAAATTGTTTTTCCTGCAATCAAGATTAGAGCGGATTACATTTAGTTTGTATCTATTGATAACCCTTGTGTTATTGCAGTTGAAGAAAAAATAGTCAAAAGTAGTCAAGTAGACAAACTTGAACATTGGGCATATCGAATAAAATGAGATTCAATGGTGAAAAGAGTAATGTTCTACATTTAAGCAAGAAAAACAAAATGCACAGGTACAGTATAGATGGTACCTTGCTCAACAGTAATAACTGTGAAAGGGATCTTGGAGTCCTAGTGGACAACCATTTAAAATGAGCCAGCAGTGTGCAGCAGCTGCCAAAAAAGCCAACACAGTTCTAGGCTGCATAAACAGAGGGATAGAATCAAGATCACGTGAAGTGTTAATACCACTTTATAATGCCTTGGTAAGACCACACTTGGAATACTGCATTCAGTTTTGGTCGCCACGATGTAGAAAAGATGTGGAGACTCTAGAAAGAGTGCAGAGAAGAGCAACAAAGATGATTAGGGGACTGGAGGCTAAAACATATGAAGAACGGTTTCAGGAGCTGGATATGTCTAGTTTAATGAAAAGAAGGACTAGGGGAGACGTGATAGCAGTGTTCCAATATCTCAGGGGTTGCCACAAAGAAGAGGGAGTCAAACTATTCTCCAAAGTACCTGAGGGTAGAACAAGAAGCAATGGGTGGAAACTAATCAAGGAGAGAAGCAACTTAGAACTGAGGATAAATTTCCTGACAGTTAGAACAATTAATAAGTGGAACAGCTTGCCTCCAGAAGTTGTGAATGCCCCAACACTGGAAGTCTTTAAGAAGATGTTGGATAGCCATTTATCTGAAACTGTATAGGGTTTCCTGCCTAGGCAGGGGGTTGGACTAGAAGACCTCCAAGGTCACTTCCAACTCTGGTATTGTATTGTATTGTATTGTATTGTATTGTATTGTATTGTATTGTATTGTATTGTATTGTATTATATTATAGTCATTAACAGGTTATGGCAGATAATCTTGTGTACTAAGCTCAGGTCGGAACGTAGATGGCATAGTTCAAGTTTATCCAGGCCTAAAATTTCAAGTCTGGTGGTTTAAGGAATTTTATTACGAGCAGAAGAGTTGAGTACTCTTCTTGTAAAATACCTCTGGATCCTCTTTAATGTTTTAATGTTTGAAATGCAGTGTGGGTTCCAGGCAGATGAGCAGTATTCAAAGATAGGTCTGGCAAAGTTTTTGTATGCCCTACCCTGTTTCCCTCAAAATAAGAGCTCCCCAGATAATAATCGTGCTTTTGAGCACATACGCTAAAATAAGCCCTTATCTGTAAATTGCAACACAGCAGCAGCCATATGGTGACCATGCTTGCAGCCTCCTGCACCTCAAAAATAATAAGACCTCCCTAAAAATAAGGCCAAGTTTTATTTCAGGGGTCAAAAGAAAATAAGACCCTGTCTTATTTTCAGAGAAACACAATAGCTAGCAGCATAGTATTACCAGAGAGAAAACACAGAAAAAAGGTCTTATTTTGCCCCATTCCAACCATACTGCCACAGACAAATAGGCTGGCTAAGCCCCAGAAATAATCTGCATCTTGTCCATAATCATGAGCAGTAAGTCTCAAGAAGAAAGGAAAGAAGCCTAATCCCATTTTATTTCAATTAAATTATGTTCACGTTTTGATGGAGTTTACATTTCCTTGCTTTTCAATTGTTTTAAGATTAGAACATTTCAAACACACCACACACAAAATTTCCTCCAGAACCCCTTTCTGTCAAATAAATCAAAAAAATAAATAAATTTTATTTTAAGATTAATATATTTTCTTAGAGGTTTCCTGTGCTAATGCCCTTAAATTCTTTTAAGCAGATTGGGAAATATTAATACATTTTTAATGGAAAGGACAAATCCTCAGGTTTTCTTTGTACCAATTTTAGATATTACATGATGCTGGAGTTTTTACATTCTTTACATGTTTCTGATTTTTACTTTAATCTGTCTCTACGATCCCTCTGATGTCATGGCAGAGCCTCGCTCCATTTGTGGTAATAGTTCTATTGTATTTCATTCATTAAGGACTTCAAGGTACATTTGGAAGAATCAGAAGTGCAATAACACCATTTATTTGCAGGACATTTTTACATCCTTGAACAAACTTAATTTAAAAATTACAGGTTTTGTGTTTTGTTTTTTAAAGTATGGATCTTTTTTAATACTTTAATTTGGCATATTACAAATAGAGTTCTTAAACCAGATGAACTATTTCAAAACCAATTTGAACTTGTACGTTGCAAGTGGCTGTGCAATACAGGACAATTTGATAAAAGCTTTTTCCTGAAAAGCCAATGGCTCATGTAACTGTGGGTTTACTTAACTGCTAGGAACAATAAGTAAAGCAAGGCTGGCAAAGGACATCTCCTCTTTCTCCTTCTCCCTCAGGAAGTTCCAGCACAATATGTCTCTGTGACTGGTAGAGTATAAATATAGCATTTGAAGAATCTTGTAGAGCGAACTCTGGGAGAAATACATGAGGAAAGAATGAGATTTATGCCTAACAAAAATGTACTAAATATGACTTCCTTGGCCATCCTGGTCTAATGAATACCTTAATAAAATTCCTATGTCAACATTCTCTGCATCTAAATGCCATTTTTGGTGGCATATAAAATTCATTTTCTCCCATACAGCATCATTTGATAGCTTCTGCTCACCATACAGTTAGGGAACTAATTTGAGTTTCTCTACAAGACTCGTTTATCTTTGAAATGGAGTCTTCTGGCTTCCAATTCGGTTCATTTCTGAAGGATATAATAGTCAATGGGAAAACTTTTTGTTGTTCTTATAATAGAGGCAGTCCACAATACTGAATTGAATTCATCTAATTTCAAGTCATACTACATGAGAAGAGGTCATCCAAGATCTCAGCAGACCATGATGCTTCTTGCACATAGTCAGTGACAGTTTTCTGCCATTATGTAGTGTTTTCCTAATTGTATTACTTAATTCATTTCTTTAATGTGTTTAATGTTCTTGACCTGGGCTAATCCAGCCACCCATTGGGCTTTATTTAGATAATGCCTAAAGGAAGTGCCTCACTGGCAGTGTTTTTATTATGAAAGTTTATTTTTTAAAAAAAGTAAATGGCAAGAAGAAAAAGAATTGAAAAGAAGAAAAATAGACATACAGCAAGATGCAAGTGAAAAAAAGAAAAAGATAAAGAATAAGAATGACTTCTGCCTTTCTTCGATAGAGATAGAGAGGTAGTGTAGCACTGACTTACTGTATTTTATTTCTTTGACTTTGTTTAAAAGATTTCCCCTCAGGGAAAAGGGCGGCCTATAAATCCTAATAAAATACTAAAATACTAAATACTAAATTTGTATGCTTCCCATTTTAGAGCATAATTCTTAACTAATCTCTTGACAAGATATTTAAACCTGCTCTGATGTGCAGCATTTAAAAAGTCAGCCTCAGATGTGGTATTCAACCAGTTCTGACAGATTCTGGCAGTGGTGGGTTTCAATTTTTTTTAGAACCTATTCTGTGGGTGTGGCCTATTTTGTGGGTATGGCTTGGCAGTCATGTGACCGGGCAGGTATGGCCAACTTGACATCACTCATCACACTCAGTCACATGACCACCACCCCAAGCCATGTGGCAAATTTTTGGGGGACTCCTATGAAGCGGGGGGGAAGAGAGAGGAAAACCTCCCAAAAATAGACAACTGGAGGATTAAGGACCGAAATTAGGGATATTGGGGAGGCAGGACAGAGAGGAATCCAGGAGAAAACTCCTGAGCTTGCCGCTGCTATCTGGTGGATTGTGCCACTGGACCTCTCCATGCTTCTCCGTTCACCACTCCAAGGTATGGGACTTGACACTGAATTGGGCTATGATAGTGCTAATGGACGGGGGGACCGAGCGATGGAGCAGCTTCTGGATGGGCGGGGGTGAGCGAGCGAGCAACAGGGCCAGGGCAAGTGTTCCAGAAGTTACTTCCGGGTCCACCAGTTGAACCTCCTCTCACCAGATCAGTAAATTTCACCATCCAGTTCTCCCAAGCCGGTGCAAACTGGCAGAAACCCATCCCTGGGTTCTGGAGAACTGGTAGGAGAAATTTTGAGTAGTTCGGAGAACCAGCAAATAGGCTGGCCCTGCCCATGCTGCCTCCCAGCCTCCCAGCTGATCTTCTTTTGTTGCCCTGAGCAGGAGAACGGAGCTGGAAAGCAAGTTAATGGGGTAGGGAGGGAATGGGGATTTGGCAGTATCCTTCCCTTGCCACGCCCACAAAGCTATGCCCACAAAGCCATGCCACACCCATAAATCCATACCCACAGAACCACTACTGGTCAGCCTTCACCATATGTTCAGTGTATGGAACATTTGCAGAGCCCTGGATTAGAGGACCAGGATAGAAGTACAACTTCTCGTCGTAAAAGTGAGAGCAAGGTAAAGAGCTTGAGGCTCTCCATATGGAAAAACCAAGAACTGAAATAACTGATATTATTTAATATTATCTGTGCACTTCAAAAGAACAGTGCTAAGTATGAATTAAAGTTGCAACATTTTGTATTGTTTGTTAGAAACTCAGAAAGAGCAGAAATTTCAAATATGTTTCTTAAGGCTTCATAGTCCCCATTTTAGTTTATTGCTTCAAAGCAGCTCCCCATTTTTATTTGTAAATTTGCTTAGATCAGAGTGGTTTAGTTGAGATTTATTGATTGCATTAAATTACTCATTTGCAATTTCTTACAGTCCTTATGTTTATATATATAATCTCTAATATCTCAGATACATAATGCCAATTTCCAGCCATTATTACATTGATGTCTTGCAATTTGACTTCCCATAAGAAGTCTCTGATTATACCACTGCACAGCTACTATAAATGTCAATAAATGCAAAACATCGTTTTGCAGCATGCCATCTATCAAGGCTGGCTGATGCTAACAATTAAACACAAATGTAATAAGGTATCAATTTGCAAATATCCTAGAAACATCTCCTACCCAAGAATTATTTGGAGAGTATTCAGCAAAAGCATTCAAAACAGATGCTCAAGATATCTGAGCAAAGGCTTGAAGACAGTTCACAATCTCTTATTTCATCAATATTTTAAAACTTTTTTAGTTGTAAAACTACATACATCCTGTCGTTTTTAGCATAATTTTGAAATATAATGCATTTATTATTTTTATTGTGGTGTATGTACAACTGTGGTTTTTCTCAGCTTTTGGAATTTCTAGAAATTGGCAAGTATTTTTAATTTTTGGTGGTTATCCTTTTGTGGCTATAATTGGTAAGAGAATAAAATGTTGTCATTTAACCATTGAGAACTACAATGTGAACATATCTGAATTTAAAGCAGCTGTTGGAAGACCTAAGATAGCTGCTGAAGCTATCTTGGAAAAACATCAGTGGAACATCAATTTTAATTAGGCAATTAAATTTAATGGAAGCCTAAAAAGTCAGTATGGAAGAACTGATATTGAACAGAACCCATGCAAAGTATTAAGAGTTATTCTTAATCATAATTAATATAATAGTTTGTTTGAAACAATTAGTTTCAGTACATTTTTCATCAAGACCAAGCCATAGAACATAGAAAATGCCTTATAATGGCATTTATAGTCTATAATAGTCCATTTTGTCCAATAGCATCAGACATTGTCTGGCAGCAGAGATCCAGGGGAAAAAGTCTTCCAGACATCTATGGGCATAGTTGAAGATTGAATTTGTGAAATCGGCATACAAAATTGTGTTTTAATGCCACACCATTGCTCTCAAAAATCTTGAAACAGTTGACCAAATTAGATGTAAAGTAAGAAAGAGTGAAGAAAAAGGTGGTTTTTGTGTAGAAAAAGGAACCTACCAAAAGCTTCTGGAAATGTTATCATAGGTAAAAAAAAAAATAGCACAGTGGAAATAGCTAGCAAATGCAATGCTTGTTATTGAGCTATGGTAGCGCAGAGGTTAGAATGCACTATTGCAGTCTTACTCTGCCCACTGTCAGGAGTTCGATCTTGACCAGTTCAAAGCTGCCTCAGCCTTCCATCCTTCTGAGGTTGGTAAAATGGGAACCCAGATTGTTGGGGGCAATATGTTGACTCTGAAAACCCCTTAAGAGATTGCTGCAAAACACTATGAAACAATATAAAAGTCTACATGCTGTTGCTATACTATCTAAGCAAATTGTGGTTAAGATCTTTCTTATTTAAGAGAATTCTTCCTGCTTCCTCTCAATTCTATTTTGATAGAACTGAACTCATTAAGACTATGCCAGCAAAAGTAAGGTGATTTGTTTCTCTGAAATTCTTTCTCCACAGTGCCAGTATGTTTGCATTTACTTTAAAATATTTGTAGACTGTTCAAATCCCTTGAGGCTTGGGATAGTGAACAACAAATGATATTTATGTTAGCAACGTGCTGGAAAGAAATTGCTTTTGCTTTTTGTTTTTAAATAAGAAGAAATGTTATGTGAAATTCTCATTCGTAAATTATATTATTCCTGCAGTGATCATGATTACAAAAAGCCCAAAGGATGCATGTGAATGTTCTGCCTTTCACTGATAATCTCCATTGGTAAACCAGGTTCCCAAGGTTTAATTCAATCCCAAGTAAGTCTTAAGGAAGAAACTTAAGGATGTTTTCAGACTAGAGATGATAGAGTAATATCTAACAGGAAATATCAGCATTACTCAAAACATAATCACATGAAATTCAAAGAATTCTAACATTGCTATGAATGAAAGAAAAAAAGATAAAAGTCTTTTTCAGGGAAAGAAACATTTCATTTAGGTTAGGTTACCACAAGAGACAAAAGCACTTCCTTTATCCTTGGGCCAATCCTGAGCAATTTATTGGACTGGGAAAGGCAAGTGATGAATAAGCAGGTGATTGTGCTTCTCTCTGCACATATCCATCCTACAGCCTTGAGATCTATAAACTGAAAATAATCTAAAATCCCACCGTTGAGAATATATCATTATTGTCTGTTCTAAAATTACAGTCCAGTCAAGGGAACACTAATCTTATACTATTATTCTGCATAATAAATAGAATGTTGAAAGTCCGTAACTATTTATTCCCCTGGGTGGAGGCTTCTACATTGGATCCTCAGCTGTTTGGTTCAGATATAATTTGTAAAAGAGGACAACTAGAGTTTTTCCTATTTTTTTTTACTATTAATTTGCCTATACAGGTAGTCCTCAACTTACAACCACAATTGAGTCAAAACTTTCTGTTGCTAAGTGAGACATTTCTTAAGTGAGTTTTGTCCCATTTTATGACATTTCTTGCCACAGTTGTTAAGTAAATCACTGCAATCATTAAGTTAATAATACAATTGTTAAATTGTATTATTAAATTTGCTTGTCAGAAGCAGTGGTGGGTTCCAGATCCCATTGCAAATAGTACGCTGTGCCCAGAGCCAGGTGTCCTAGTCAGGCACGCACGCTACACACGCGTGCACACACCACTGCCCTGAGATACCCAGCTGCTTGGCGGAGGTCGCACAACCACTGCATGCTGTGCGTGCATGTGCAGTTGGCCCGTTTGCATTATAAACAGCTATGGAACGCGGGTGGGTGGATGAGTGGGTGGGCCAAATGAGCCACCGTACCAGTACGGTGGCTGCTGCTTCCGGCTGCTATTGGTATGGCCATATTGGGCCATACTGCCTGGAACCCACCCCTGGTCAGGAGGTTACAAAAAGTGATCACATGACCTCAGGATACTGCAACCCTCATAAATCATTTAAATACGAGTCAGTTACCCAGTAGTTGAATTTTGATCATGAGAATGGTGCAGTGGTGGTAAGTATGAAAAATGGCCATAGGTCACTTTTCACAGTGCTGTTGTATCTTTAAACAGTCACTAAATGAACTGTTGTAAATCGAATACTACCTGTATTTTACACATTGAAAAATTCCCTTATCAGAGCTGGTGCATATTTTGATTTTGAAATAATTGCAGATGTTGTAGAACATATTACATTGTGATTGTTTTATATTGTATTTTTATAAAAGCACCTCAAAATATCAGTTCTAATGAGAGTCAGACATATTATATTCCAAGCGGTTTAAGACATAGCAATTGATAACTTATATTAAATGATTTAGGAAGGCTTATGAATCTTTCCTGTTTTATTTCCTGTTAGTATATTTAAAACAAAATGGCAGCTACTTAGGGTTCAAGACTGTCATGGCTTTTTCCTTTGATAAACCATCAAAGGAGTCATAGAAGTCAGAATTCTACATTACTGACATGTGAATCAATGTAAGCAAGAAAAAAAGCAAGACAAACATTTTTAAAATGATAAATAAGAGAAAACTGAATTGATGCATAATTATAAGGCTTTATTTCTCCCTCCAGGGAAAGATTGAGCTTAATATGAACTGTGGGATGAGTATATAGGCAGGCTCTTTCCCTCCATGTTTTCCAGTCAGCAAATCATTAAAGCAATTATAATTTCATAGCAATTTGATCTGCCTTTGATTTTTTTGTGATAATTCAACTCAAAAGACTTGCTTTCTCCAGGGCAGAAAAAAATAGGCAATGAAACACATAAGTCCATACTTAAGGTACACTTGAAATGTTACCAAAGGGCCATCAAATATTCTCTCTGGAAAATAGAATAGAATAACAGAGTTGGAAGGGACCTTGGAGGTCTTCTAATCCAATCCCCCGTTTAGGCAGGAAACCCTACAGCACTTCAGACAAATGGCTATCCAACATCTTCTTAAAAACTTCCAGTGTTGGAGCATTCACAACTTCAGGAGGCAAGTTGTTCCATTGATTAATTGTTCTAACTGTCAGGAAAATTCTCCTTAGTTCTAAGTTGCTTCCCTCCTTGATTAGTTTCCACCCATTGCTTCTTATTCTACTCTCAGATGCTTCATCTTCTGATAACCTTATGATTGGCGTGCCATGTATTCTAGTCCTTAATCAGAAGTTGATCAATATAGAATTACCGCCAGAATATCTTGGTGCTAAAGAATATTGGCAAGTATATTGGACCCATGTCCCTCCTGGCTGGTTTCGACCAGCAGGGAGGTCACACGAGGCTGGCTCCAGAGGATTGTTAATACCTCTCTACCGGAGGGATCTTTCCTGCTGCCCCTAAAGGACGCGGTGGTAAGACCCTTCCTTAAGAAGCCTTCTCTGGATCCAGCTATTCTTAACAACTACCGTCCAGTCTCCAACCTCCCTTTTGTAGGGAAGGTTGTTGAGACGGTGGTGGCCTTTCAGCTCCAATGGACCTTGGATGAAGCTGATTATCTAGATCCCTTTCAGTCGGGTTTCAGGCCTGGTTACTCCACTGAAACTGCTTTGTCGCTCTGACCGATGATCTCTGGCGGGCCAGGGATAGAGGACATTCCTCTATCCTGGTGCTTCTTGACCTCTCAGCGGCCTTCAATACAATCGACCATGGTATCCTTCTGCGATGACTGGGAGAGGTGGGAGTGGGAGGCACCGTGTTACGGTGGTTCTCCTCTTACCTCTCAGATAGGTCGCAGTCGGTGTTGGTTGGAGGACAGAGGTCCACCCCTAGGCCCCTAAAATATGGGATGCCTCAGGGCTCGATCCTGTCCCCCATCCTATTTAACATCTACATGAAGCCGCTGGGTGAGATCATTCGTCGGACAGGATCAAATATCATCAATATGTGGACGATACTCAGTTGTATCTGTCCGCCCCGTGCCAACTTATTGAAGTGGTAGAAGTGATGTGCCAGTGCCTGAAGGCTGTTAGGGCCTGGATGGGAGTAAACAAGCTGGCACTCAATCCAGACAAGACCGAGTGGCTGTTGATGTTGCCCCCCAAGAACGGACCAGATATTCCATCTCTTAGCCTGGGGGGTGAAACCCTTCGCCCCTCAGAGAGGATCCGCAACTTGGGTGTCTTCCTGGATCCTCAGCTGACATTAGAATACCATCTGTTAGCTGTGACCAGGGGGGCTTTTGCCCAGGTTCGCATGGTGCACCAGTTGCGACCCTACCTGGGAGGCACTTCAAATGGTCACTCATGCTCTCGTCACCTCTAGGCTTGATTACTGTAATGCACTTTACTTGGGGCTGCCCCTGAAGAGTTTTCGGAGACTACAATTGGTCCAGAATGCAGCCGCACGAGCGATATCAGGTGTACCTAGGTACACCCATGTTACACCCATCCTCCGCGAGCTGCACTGGCTTCCCATCGGTCTCCGAATGCGCTTCAAGGTGCTGGTTATTACCTTTAAAGCCCTACATGGCTTAGGACCTGGATACCTATGGGACCGACTCCTGCCACATACCTCCCAACGGCCTATAAAATCTCACAAATTGGGCCTCCTTCGGGTACTGTCAACCGGGCAATGCCTGATGGAGAGTACTCGGGAAAGGTCTTTCTCTGTAGCTGCTCCGGCCCTGTGGAATGATCTCCCCGCAGAGATCCGGACCCTTCCCACTCTCTCGGCCTTCCGTAAAGCCACTAAAACCTGGTGTTCCGGCAGGCCTGGGGCTGTTGACCCCAAAATATGGTCCAGCCCCACTTGGAATGGAGTGCATGGTGTGTTTTTAAATCTATCTTTTCTTTCCTTCCTTTTCTTTTGATTTGTTTGTATTGTTAGCCACCCTATGTATTGTATGCCGCCCAATCCTACGGGATTGGGCAGCATACAAATGTTATTAAACTTAAACTTAAACTTAAATATATGCAGAACTTCAGCTAGTCAATAATCTCTTCATGGTTGGAGAGAGAGGGTGGAGGAGATGCTACTGTGATTGTGCATCTTGAATTCCATCAATATGAAAAAGGCATGGAAATGCCTGTCATACAAGCCATTATCTTTTATTTTCTAGCCCTTAGCGCAAATTAAAACCAAACAAATTATACAAACAAAAATTGGAATATAGGTAGGGTTTGTGGCAGGTTAACAATGGGACAAGATTTATGTTACATTTTTTTCATGTTATAAATTGAGGCACTACAGGCAAAACAAGACCCAGTGGTGCAAAGTAGCAGAAAGACATCTTAATCCACTGTGCTTTTTGCAGAGTGTCAAAGTTTTCTTGGTATCCCAGCCTAGCCTGAGGTGGCTTGTCAAATGTGATTGTGTCAGCTCTGGCTGGATCCCTTCTTCCCTCTCTTAGTTCTGGTGTCATAAATCTTTTTCTTACCTGAGCTTCAAAGCTGCAAAATGTCAACTACACTGAAGATGCTTTTTCTTGTAAATCTCTAAACCTCTTGATACTGTGGAGAAAAATATATGATTCGGTATCCTATCTAATTCAGCTTGGCAATTTCTTTCTCCTTGACCAGAGCTCATATTCCAAAGAATTCATGGCATGGGTGAATGACCTTTTCTTTGTCTGAATAATGAAAGACATTTCTCAAATCTTATCAAGGCTATCAAACCAAATTAGATGGTTATCTCAGAGTCTAAGTAGACAATGTGGGCTGATGAGATACTGGAGCATCCTATGAGAGACTCCCTAGGGATTGGAAATGTGTGCAGGTGCTTAGATTCAATGGTGAATCCTACTGGATTGGGAAGGGGAATGGGTAGAAAATATCTGGTCCTTTGCCACAAGCAGCAAAATGATTGTTTCTATCTGAACTAGTGTCATATTAAAGTTATTTTCCCTCTATTTTGCGGAATAATCTTTTAAATTTTGTTTTCTATTTTTTTCCCCTGTCCGGATTCATTTTTCTTATACTTTATTCTTGATGATTTAATATCCTGTCATCCTGAGAACTATTCTTTTTAAGCAGTATGTTTACATCCAATAAATACTCCCAATTCAAAATAAATTATCTTGCATTTTATAGAGCCTCTAAGGCCCCTCTTGAGTTTATTCTTAAAAGGAGTTGTATATGATAAGCATAGTAAAATCTTAACTGTGTATGCTACATTTAATAAATTGTTTTGATAGGGTTTTTTTTGAGTAACAGGGTTGAAGAGAGAATGAATGAATGAATGAATGAATGAATGAATGAATGAATGAATGAATGAATGAATGAATGAATTCCAAGTTGGAATGTTAAGCATTTGTTCCCTGATCAGTTTTAAGTAATACTGATGTCCCTCAATTGTATGGTCTAAACTGAAGGTCCAGTCTGAGATATTTTATGATCTGAAGTGGAAACCAAAGTGATACATCTCTCTTTCATAACTACATAGAGTAACCACACCAGGGAAGTTGAAGATAACCCATGGGTGGCAACGTTGAATTCTATGAAACTTACTACTATGGATATTTCAATATCAATTGCCCCATTCTACCTAATAGGACTATCTACTCTAATACTTCCCAAAATATTAAAATCCCTAGATAATAATGCATGTATGGCACAGCCACAGTTCCTTCCAGTTAATGTTCAGGGGAGTTTTGGTTCCATAAATGTTGGGAACAATACCCTGAATAATTTCAGGGCTGACAGCTCTCTTTTGTGCCCCAGTGCTACAATTTGCATTAAAGTACAGAAATCCAAATTTGTTGATGAAGACAGAGAGATGTTTTCTAAAGCAGCCCAGTATTTTTAAAAGAATAAAAATTTAAATCAGACATACAGTAAATACATCTATGCATAATTTATGATAGCTCCCAAAACTAGAAGTGATGATTTTTATAAAAGCAAGCCCAGATTTACTTGTAGTAGTGATGGGTTGCACTTACCTTCGCTACCGATTCACTGATCGTGCACGAGTTCCGTTCGCACATGGACCTAACTCACAGTGTACATGCACTCTACTGCCCTTGCGCCAATCAGTTGATTGTCAGGGCTCGCGCAGGTGCCACACGCTATGCGTGCATGCACAATTTGCCTTTTGCCATAAAAACAGGTATAGACTGCAGGCCGGTGGGCCAGCCAGACAGTGGGCCAAAAGAGCCACTGTACCGATTCGGTCTCAGCTGCTCCGGGCCACAACTGGTTTGTGGGGAAGTAGCAAAAATTAGATTCTGCACTACAGGATCTGAAAAGGAAAGTAAAAAGTAGATCTAGTAAATCTTTTCGTGGTGGCAAATACAGTAGTCCTCGATTTACAACAGTTTGTTTAGTGACCATTCGATGTTACTGAATGGCACTGAAAAAGTGACTTCTGACCATTTTTCCCACTTATGACTATTGCAGCATCCCCATTGTCATGTGAATAAAATTCAAATGTTTGGCAATTGACTCATATTTATGACAGTTGCAGTGTCCTAGGGTCACGTGATCCACTTTTGCAACCTTCTGACAAGCAAATTCAATGGGGAGACCAGATTCACTTAACAACCTATTAACTAATTTAACGACTGCAGTGATTCACTTAACAAATGTGGCAAGAAAAATGTAAAATGGGGCAAAACTCACTTAAGAAATTTCTCACTTTAATAACATAAGTTTTGGGCTCAATGGTGGTTGTAAGTTAAGGACTACCTTAATGGGTCTAAATTCTGTCTCTGGCTTAATTGTGAAAGGAGCAGTTACAACGTTTGGTCTTTATGTTTCATTGGGATTCTGTAGGGCCCAGATATGAAGAGAAGCCCTTGGGAGAGCTTTGAGCCTTGGGAGACAAGTTGTTATTACAGCTTAGAAGCTCCGACTATCAAACTTGCAAAACAAATGGTACTCGTCTTTGCTTTGGGGAAAGATCTCTATCAAAAGGGAACCTAACATCCTTTGCTAGAACAAAGCAGGCTGAAGTCAGTTAGTGGTGGACAGATTCTAACAAGCAGCTCCAGCTGAGCACTTCCATGACTAAAATGCATTCAGCCTTCAGCAGTCATGAATGTTCTCCCTTGGCAATAATTCAACTAATGGGCAGTGAAATAAAACTCAGCAGATTCCTGCCAGGACAACAGGGTTAAGCGTTCCAAGCTGCCAGTAATATAAAGCTTGAATCCATACCCAGGGCAGAACAGTTGGCTGTTTACGGGGCTATAGTAATAAGCTGCTTAAGTCTCCAAAGGCATTTTTTGGCAGCTAAATTCAGTTAGCTGAAATAAAGGACAAGTGACAGAGAAAAAAGGAGGGGTTAGAATAGGCCAAAAGAACCTGATCTCCCCCCCCCCCCATCTCCACGTGGGTGCACACAGGCATGTTTCTGTAGAGAGAAAAAGGGGGAGAGATTATTAAAACAACAAAAATCTCCAAGAAAATAAAGATAATAAACTAAGTTTATTTACAGGACTTAAAGAGCATCAACACTGAGATACCATACTTCATTCGAACTTGACTGAAACATCTGAATTTGCATCCTTTTCATTTTCCTTTATTCTTTCCATTGTCTTTTCACCAATGATTATATCAAAATACTTCCAAATAATGAAATGAATAACCATCAAGGTAAAAGGCTCATTACTCATATCTTCTAGATCAAGGACATATATGTTTGTACATTTTAAAACTGCAATATTTTGGGTCATTGGTTAACACAGGATATTTATGGGCAGCACCTCAAAAATAGAAGTATATATATTTTTCCCATTTAGCGGTTAAACTGCTTTCAACTTATCTGTAGGAATTTGCTTAGTTGTATACTTATTTATTATGCTCCATCTTATATAGGATTTTTTAGTGAGTAGAAAACATGAACCAAAGATTCTCCATGGAATTTAACAAACCATGAAATGCTTGAAATGGCAAGATGGTGGGTTTAAAAACATTAATCAAAACTGACTTCACTCCCCAATAGGCTGCAAATGTATATGGAAAAAAGGATTTGAATCATCTGATTTAGTTGATTCACCTGGTAAATGTTTTCAGTTTGGATCTAATTATTAGATCATTGATCCTGCCATAACAATAAATTAATCCATTTAATCTCCAATTCATAAAGATGTCTTGGAATAAAGTAAAACAATTGCAACCACATATTATGAAACTGCTACTATATTTCCAAATATGTTTGTTTGTATTTCCATGATCTAGGATTAGTTAACCAGAAAGTATAAACGTCCTAAATATTTGGGACTATTTACAAATTTAGCCCAAAATAAAAGCTAGATCATCATTCTATCTATTTTAAATCTCACCTCTGCAAATTCCACTGAAATTAATATGTGGTGAATAGAGCAAGAGAATAAATAGCTTTTCCAGTTTGATACTTTCTGATCTTAGGAAAATAACTCTCAGAATAGTTTGAATAATGGCTGGGAATTCCAGGAAAAGTAGCCTCAGTACATTTGAAAGGCTTTTTTTTTTAAGGAATCTTATCATTGAGCAAATATTTCCTTATTTTGATACCGTCTTATACTCTTAAGTGAATTGGAATTGAAATATAAATTCTCTGAGAGCTCATGGCTATATAAGAACATGTACATGGGACAAGGTGTATAAAAAGAGCTGAAGAAGAAAGATTGAGATCCCTATTTTTCAAGCAGTAGACTTCACTGAATTCACAAGAATGTGTGTAAAGAATTAGTCTTAGACATACATATGGCTGGAGATGGGAGGAGGTTATAATGCAATTCTGTACATTGCAATAGTAATAGCACTAAGACTTACACTTCACTGAGTTTTACAGTCCTCTTTAAGCGATTTACAGAGTCAGCATATGGTCCCCAAAACTCTGGGTCCTCATTTTACCCACCTCGGAAGGATGGAAGGCTGAGTCAAGCTTGAGCAAGTCAGGATTGAACCCCTAGCAGTCAGCAGAATTAGCCTGAAATACGGCTTTCTAACTTCTGTGCCACCACCGGAGGAATACATTCTGTGAATTCTATGAACTTTACGTTTGACTAGTTATTCAAAGGATTGCTTCCTCCAATTTTGGCACTCTTTGCCTAATATTTGGACATTTGTGGGGTGGGAGGAGAAATCCCTTTGAGTCAGCATTGACTCCTGGCAACTGCCTGGATTAGTCCCGGAGGTTTTCTATTCTATTACTATATCTGTTTTCTTGGCAACATTTTTGGAACCTGGCTTTGTGCCTAAGACAGGATTAGAGTTCATAGGCTCATATATGATATGCTTCTGAAATGAAACAATGGCAAGAGATTCAGAAAATATCAGCCAACTTGTACTTTTCCCTTGCTTCTCCCCATCATTTCACCTTAAGTTTCTTCTGAATGTAAGCCAATCTAGATTCATTCTTGATTGGTAGCTCCCACCAGGGTTTTGTTTTGTTTTCTAGCATACCAAGGCTAAAGATTACTATATATTTATATACTTTATTTTTCTTTATTTATTTTTCTCTTTCTTGCTTGCTCTTTCTTTTTCCTTCTTTCCTTCCTTCACTCTCTCTTTCTCTCTTTTTTTCTTTTTCACTTTCTTTCTTTCTTATTTATTTATTGGTAGCACTGCAATTATACATCTGTAAGCCATTCATAACTCAAGTACTAAAACAGTAAAACCAATAAAACCACACCAACAACATTCATTAAAACAATGCAAAAATAAAATAATACGCTACCAATCAGAAAGTGGTTAGAGAGCAGAGATCTCCAAGAGCTCTATTTTACAGTAGCTGCTTTTAGAAAGCTGACCATATCAGAGCCAATCAGATTGGACATGGAGGGCCTTTATCCCATAGAGTTTGGAATGTAATTTGTTTAATTTTATTTATTATGCTGCTCATCTCATCTAGAGGCAACTCTAGGTACCTTACAGGAGTCAACACTGGGTGGAGAAATACTGTTTGGAACTTCACCTCCTGGACTGGACCAGGATTCCTGAGTCATCTGCATATGAGGAAATCTGACTAGCTAGAGGAGGAGGAAGTATCTTGGACTCCTACTTTGCAAGAGCTTATAGGTTAAAACAAGCAACTTGATCTGAACTTGGAACTGACTGAAAGCCAATGAACCCCTTATAGTATAGGTATTATACTAAACTGACAGATACAAGTCAGCTGCATTCTTCACTAACAGTTTCTAGGTAGTTTTCAAGTGTATCCCCAGCTATAGTACATTTCATTAATCCAATCAATAAATTATGAGTGATTGATTGATTGATTGATTGATTGATTGCTGTATAAGACTGTCCAACTCTATAATATGAATCTAGATGGTGGACAACAACAAAAAACCCTAAAAGAAACATAACATTAAAACATACACAATATATCAACATGAGTATGAAATGCAGAATATAAAACCCTAAAAACAGTTGCAAACAGTATTCTTACTATAGTTTCTGGCTATCATTTCATCCAGTTTGGTCCAGGTGCAGTGGTGAATCTAGAAGCATCCTCAAAGTTATATATCTGGTCATTCAGTGGGAATGCCCCCTCTCCCCAGCCAATGGTAGTGCCACTGAACAACTAACATGTGGTTTCTGAACAAAATGCCACCCCATCTTGCTAGGATTCAATGTGAATTTGTCCAGAACAGTAGTGGGTTGCAGGCAGTACACACCGGTATAGGCGTACCAGAGCCTGCCCGGAGCATCAGGTACCGTTCCGGTATGGTGCTCCAGAGGGCCCACCCGCCCAACTGAGCTCCTTACCTTTTCTTTAAAGCCTTTGGTACTTCCTCACACGTGCATAGCAGGTACAGCGCCTGCGTGATGCTCCGCCGAGTAGCTGGAGCATCACGGAGGCTTGTGGAGGTGTCGCTGGCAGGTACAATGTATATGCATGTTGCGTGCGTCCATGTGGGCGATGCCAGGCCCATTCCAACCATACAGGTTGGAATGGGATCCAGAACCCACCACTGATCCAGAGCTACATAGCATTCAGACATCAAGTAATGATCTCTTCTGTCTGGTTCTAGGTAGAAATAAATAACTAGATGTCATCAACATATTGATGATGCCTCATCCCAAATTGACAGATGATTTCCTTCAATGGCTCCAGGAATGTTAATTAGCATTGGTGAAAGAATCAAATCCTGCAGTACTTCGTTGTATTTAATGAAAAGAAGGGCTAGTGGTGACATGATAGCATGGTTCCAATATCTAAGGGGCTGTCACAAATAAAAGGGAGTCAACCTTTTTCACCAAAGCACCTAAAGGTAGGATATGAAGACATGGATCGAAGCTAAGAGAGAAGCAAACTGGAATTAAGAAGAAACTTTTTAACTGTGAGAACAATTAATCAGTGGAACAACTTGCCTCCAGAAGTTGTGGGTGCTCCAACACTGGAAGTTTTTAAGAAGAAATTAGACAATCGTTTGTCATAAATGGTACATAGTTTCCTTCCTGAGCCGGTGGTTGCACTAGAAGATCTCCAAGGTCCCTTCCAACTCTGTTATTCAGTACATCATTTAAAAAGGGCCAGTAGCTCAGTCATTCATTCCGCACTATTGACTTTACTGCCCATTCAGGAAGCAGTAGAATCATTGATATTACATCTCAGAACTGTTGTAGAAGGCCTACAACCATGATGGTGAACCCATGGTACACCAGAGGTGGCATGCAGAGCCCTCTCTGTGGGCATGCGTGCCATTGCCCCAGCTCATCCAGCTGGTTGTTGGGTTTCTGATGCATGCATATGCACCAGCCATATGGTCCTCAGGTTTCTGCGGTGTGCATATATGCTGGCCAGCTGGTCATTGGGTTTTCTGTGCTCTGGTGCACGTGCGCACCTTCCAGTTTGGGCACTCTGTGCCAAAAAGGTTCACCATCACTGACCTAGAAGGTTATGATGATTGAAGGTAGCAAAAGTATTTAGAAGTTCTAATAGAGCAAAGAAAACTGCAATCCTACTATCCTAGTTCTGGTAAAGGTCCCCCACAAGAATGACCAGGGTTTTTTTCCTTGTTACCTACTTAAATCTCAATTCTGAATGAAAGGGATTCAGATAATCAGATTCATCTGGGATCCTTTGCAGCTTTGAAGTCTTATCGCTTTGTTGAAGACCTTTCCTAAAAAAAAAAGATTAAGGATTAGGAAGAAGTTGTCTAACATTGTGGGGTTGAGAGATAGCTTACAAAATGGCATATCACTGTCTCCTTAAAGGCAACAGGTATCACTCCATCTCTCAAAGTGACATTTGCCACCCCTCAGCCCCCACCCCATTCTCTCACCTCAACTTCACAAGATGTTACCATCCAATTCCAAGTGAATATAAGCAATTTCATCAGAAAATGCTACAGTAGCCTGATCTCCTCTGTCATAAATTGGACAAAAAAGTGACTTGAAATAGGATATTTAACCCATTCTACCCATGCCACTTTCTATGTTATTAGTAACTGCACATGGAAGCAAAATGTAGAGAGATGAGATCTATCTTGGAACTGAAAGAATCTCCACAGAGCTTGGTCCCTCCAGTGTTATGGAAGAAAACTCCTTGTATCTCTCACTAATGCCTATTGATTACTGAGGTTTGTAGCCACGTGATCCCCATCACTGTAATATAAATGGACAATACTGATATATTCTAAAGTGGGCCAGGGATGATGATGATAACATGTCAGTTACAGCAGAGAAATTCAAGTCCTTCATTATATAGAACGTCTTAGGCAGACTGCATGGCCATCTGATGGTTGGCTTCTGATGCTGAATCATTTGTTGATCAGGGTGCAAAATAATTGTGGCTGCTCAAATGTGACTTGTGACAAATTTTGCTTTTGCAATAAAAGGGGGCTGTATCAATCAACTGGATAATTGTTTCTTAATACCGAGGAATGTTTTTAGAAAGGACAACAAGTTTCCTTTAAGGAAAAGGATTAAGTGAGGACACACGTAATTAGAGACTGCTAATATGTGATGAAGGGATACTAATTTTTTTTAAAAAGGATTCTGATAAGCTCACACATAATATTTGCAAACTGTAACAGTGAGAATTAAGCTTAAGGATCAGTGTACGTAACAATAAGGAAAAGCACACTGCTACAAAAATAATGTAATTTTACATATATACCATGGAACTAATGTTTTAATGAGAATAGGATCTTGGGCTGGTGGCAGATAACTAGCTGTAAATGTTGGTTCTTCTGTTGATGACAAATGTCCACTTGTCCAGATGATATAAAGCCTCCTGTCTAAGCAGGGAGTTGGACTAGAAGACCTCCAAGGTCCCTTCCAACTCTGTTATTATCACTGGAACAGGATTGATAAGAGAGCTGCCACTTTTATGATGCAACCTCAACCATAAACAAAATAGCATTTTCAGTTCTAATCATGTAATTAATATGTAAAAGTATGTTATTTATTTACATACACACATACTCTCACATACAAATAAAATCTGGACTTTGGGGAAAAAGTTGCAATAGGGATTTAAAAAGTGGATTAAAAACCAGTGAAAGAGAAGGCTCAGATACAGTAGGTTGCATCATCAAGCTTGTCTGATCACATTAGTCAAGCAAAGTTCTTCTCTGTTGAATTATTAACTGTCCTAATCAGTTTTGTTTACTCTCCTACTTGACTACTCTCTCTTCCACCTCTTAAATAAAAACATTAAAAAATCCTGGACCTGGAACAGAATCCTGTAATTCCTGTTCAATATATCACACTTTAATTTAATTTTCAATGAACACATTTTGAATACAATTTTGAAGTCAGCTGTGGATCTACATAAGGCATACACTATTCGCTCCATGATTAAATATTTACTAATCAGAATATTTAGAATACTTTGTCAAATATTTTCCTGGAATATTTATCCCAAATTTATTTTGTTAGACAACAAAATAAAGTAAAATAAAATAAGTCTGACAGGACTTGTTATTGACAAGAAAATGCTTACTTCTAGAAATCACTATTGATTTCAATATGCTTATGGATTGATTTTTAATTTGTTCTATAATCCTTCCAAATATCAATTTCACAATAATTGGCTTTAGTTTTTCTGAGTCCCTCCCTCCCTCCCTCTCTCTCTTTAACCTTCTCTAGGGATCTAGTACTTCACTCATTCTGCAGAATTTCTCAGATATAATGGACAGAGGTTCAGCCAGAAATGGGTTATTCCTTCTCCTTTCAGTTCTTTCAGTTCTTTCAGTTATCTCTGCTATTCTGAAGTTCTGAACTCATTCAAGGGCAAAATATTTTCCTTGATTATGTCTCAGGCTCAAACTGCCAACTTGTATCTTTCATCAGCTCCTCAGAATGCCCATGGAATGCAGAGATTTTAGAGAAAATGTTTTTTTTTTAAGTTATCACTTGGCCATCTTCACTTAGCTGCTGATATACTATTCATGTTGTCTTTTCTTTTGAACGTGCCAGAGGAAACTATTTTGCTATTCTTAGCATCCTTTCCTAATATCAATTCATTAAGAGCTTTAGTTTTTCTGACACTATCTTTACAAATCCAGGCTATTTGTTGTCATTAAATGTTTGTTGTGCTCTTCCTTTTTATGTGAGCATTGGCTGAATTTCTGCGGTCTTTCATTTTGAAATAAATTGTAGTGAGCTCAGTAGGACTTAGAAGTCATAAGCATTATTGGCGTATCACACAGAGTATGTTTTTATCAGAATCAGTGGTAAGCAAAGATTTTTATTTACTAGAAATGAAAAAGAATTTGCTTCAAATATTATTGTGGACAACAAAAGACTCTCAGAGAAAATATCACAATGAGATTTGGTGTCGCTGCATTTATGTGCTTGATGGAATGACCAAGGGATATACTGTATGTCAATTTCCTGTCTTTCATTTCACTTCCCATAATTCTATTGAATCTCATGGCATGGCATCAAAAGAAACTCTTTCAGTAATGGTGCTTTTTTATCCCTGAGGTCTTGTTCTTAAGAAATTAAAACAAAGCATCTGTTCCTGATGCTGAAACTTGGAGAAGTCATCTCCCCAATTTTTCTGTCCAGAATAATAACAGACAATTTCAAAAAGCCATTTGTATCCAATACTAGATCCTTAAAAATAATTATGCAAGGCATTGTGAAGAGATTTTTCTTGTGGAACTGTTTCCCCTTGAAAATAAAATGATTCTATTGCCTAAGTAATTCAAGCAAATAACAAATCACACTGGCCAAAGCATGCCTTCAACAATGAGCAAGGTCTTTTTGTGGTTTTTGTTGTTATTTTTAACTGTACTCAGATTATAGAGCCGAGGTGGCGCAGTGGTTAGAGTGCAGTACTGCAGCCACTTCAGCTGACTGTTAGCTGCAGTTCAAATCTCACCGGCTCAAGGTTGACTCAGCCTTCCATCCTTCTGAGGTGGGTAAAATGAGGACCCAGACTGTGGGGGCAATATGCTGACTCTGTAAACCGCTTAGAGAGGGCTGAAAGCCCTATGAAGCGGTATATAAGTCTAACTGCTATTGCTATTGCTATTTGCAGCCTAGTAATTCATCATATGAGTTTTTGTATATATTTGCAGTATGCAATTCCAAGAAGCCCTCCATCAATTGACATGGAATGTTTATCTGCTATTTTCGCTACCAGTTGCCTGGAGTCAGTGAAAGGACCATTCCTCTGGATTGGCGGGAAGCTGTTATCATCCTGCTCTGAAATTGTTTCCCCCTGCCAGCTGTTTTGCAAGCTACTTCTGAAATCTCTTATTCTGTAGAATATAATAGGCCTGTCTCTAAGAGAGTTCATAGGCCTGTTGGGTTCAGTTACAACATAGATAATATTCAGTTAAATGAATGTGCCCACCTGTGATCCTCTAGACTCGAGCAAGTCCAGGTTTCTACTAAAAGCTGTCAGTAATTAAAATCCCTTGGCAGCAGGATTTTTTTGGCTTCTGTACAATCAACATGTTTCATCATTATTTTATTTTAGTCAAGTGCACCTCATAAAACCTGATTGCTAGTCCAGAGGCTAACTTCTAATTCATGCCAATGATGGTTTTAAATAAATATGCATTCGTATTTTTTCACTATGACTGCAGTTAGATGAAGTCTTTAAGTTGAGCTAAGTTCCTTTTGACTTCATAGATATGTCTATGTAGCGCTCTCTCTCTCTCTCTCTCTCTCTCTCTCTCTCTCTTTCTCTTGAAATTTTTCATTCAAGTCTTAATTAGACCCAAATCTTTCATTTTCTGTGCCCAAAGGTGACCAAGTACCACTAATGCTCATATAAAAGTTCAGTGATTCCCAAAGTACTAAAAAACTTTGCATCACATATGCCATACATACAATGAGTTGGGGACTACTTTGCATTAGGTATTCAGGATTTTAAAAATCTCAACAGCTGTTTTCAGATTGGGCCTTTTTGGTTTAAGCTCCAGTAGGGACACATTCCTTCTTGTCATAAAAAAGAGCAGTAACATTACTGTCAAATTCTATATAGGTCTTCATTTTTGATAGCTGCTTGCTAGGTTAGGAAACTGTTGAAAATATATGCAGTTTCTTTCTCATGGATTTATGTTCAGTGAGTTGTGATTATCTAATTTAGACAAAACAAATATATTCAGTGATAGCTAACTGTTCCCATCATCATTGAGGGATGAAGTCTTAATTGTACTAACAGTTGAGATGGAAACTTGACAAAATAACACTGGGTTCATAGTATTTTTTCAAAATACAAAACCTAAGTTGCATTTTAAGTTGACCCCTTCACTACAAATATTTTATTGCTAATTTATTAAGGAGAAATGCACCTTCTGCAGTTTTTTCTTCCTTCATATGACTTGGGTATTTGCCTAAATCTGTGATAATGGACTTCTGGTTATTCATTACAGCCTTTCTGGAAAGTCACACTATCTATCATCCATCTGTGTGAGTGTCTGTCTGTCTGTCTGTTTATCTATCTATCTCTCTCTCACTATCTATCTATCTATCTATCTATCTATCTATCTATCTATCTATCTATCTATCATCTAATATCCATCTATCCATCTATCATCTGTCATCTATTTATTTAGATTTTATTTGCTATCATAGATCCCATCCATTAAAATTTATTCAATAATAATATTGTTAGTTTTTAATGTGTCACAAAACCCCTCATTGTTTTGGTCTGGTGGGATGTAAGATGTGGGGGAGGATTAAATGTGTGTTGCAATGAACTTTTAAAAGGGTGAAGCATGTATTGTGATGTTGCATCATTTTAGCATTATTGTCACCTCGAAATTTATTTACTCTTGTTTATTTAAGGCATTTAAAACAAGAAGATCCTGGAGATGTTCTTAATTATTAGAAATGAGGCAATCCTTATCCTGAGATTTACATTGTAAAGGACATGACACAAAAACCATATTGTTGTAAAATTTTGTGTTTTTTTAACTTTCACGTGGGGACTGCTTGGAAGAGTGTATGAGTACGCATGATTCGGAGGACCTGCCGGGAGATGCGGGGGCCACGGGGGTGGTTGAGGGGACTAGAGACACGGGAGAGGGTCGGGGTATTACGGTCGTAACAGGGAGAGGCAGATACGGCGGGGACTTTAGGGCAGGCCATTACCGGGGAAGGAGGGTTCGCTACATTACAGAGATCCCTCCTTCCGGCCCTAGGAGTCCCACTCCGAGACCAGATGGCGTAAGCAGTCAGGACCCTGGTCTCAGGCTGTTGTCGCTAAATGCCAGGTCTGTTGTACATAAAGCTCCTCTCGTCCGGGACTTAATTTTAGATGAGAGGGCAGACCTGGCATGTATTACTGAAACCTGGCTGGGCCCAGAGGGAGGAGTCCCCCTTGTAGAACTGTGCCCAGAAGGATTTCAGGTGCTACATCAGCCGAGAGCCCAGGGAAGGGGTGGGGGTGTGGCCGCTGTTATCCGAGAGTCGTTAGTTCCTCGTAGGGTCCCTGCTCCGGAGATTGTCGGGTGTGAGTCTTTGCTGTTAAAGTTGGACCTCAAGGGTCAAGTGGGTCTGCTGTTAACGTACCTGCCTCCCAACAGCGTTGCAGCAGCCCTCCCCTCGCTCCTCGAGTCGGTAGCCGAGCTGGCAGTTGAGTTCCCTAGGCTGATGGTCCTGGGGGACTTTAATTTGCCGTCGCTCGGTGAAAACTCGGAGGGGGCGCAGGAGTTCATGGCTTCCATGACAGCCATGGGCTTGACCCAAGTAATTCGAGGCCCAACCCATTCGGCGGGACACATGCTTGACCTTGTATTTCTCTCGGAGCAGTGGATTTGTGATCTTGGTCTGAGGGGGAACGACATCATACCCCTGTCGTGGTCAGACCACTGCCTACTGAGGCTCGACTTTCGGAGACCAAACCCCCACTGTAGGGAGGAGGAACCGACCAGGTGGTTCCGCCCCAGGCGTCTTATGGAACCGTCAAGGTTCCAGACAGAGCTTGGGGTTATTCCTGACACTTTCACCCACAGTCCGGTGGAGACTCTGGTTGCTGCGTGGCACTCGGCAGCATCGGAGACCCTCGACCGGATTGCGCCACTGCGGCCCCTCCGAGGCGGCGGATCCCGGAGACCTCCTTGGTTCACCGAGGAACTCCGGGAGATGAAGCGCCGGAGGAGATGCCTAGAGCACCGTTGGAGGTCCGATAAGTCCGAAGCGAACCGAGCAATGGTAACCACCTGCACCAAGGAATACACCAGGGCACTTAGGGCTGCAAAAAGATCCCATATAGCCACCTTGGTTGCGTCCGCTGAGTCCCGCCCGGCCGCCCTGTTTAGGATAACCCGCTCCCTACTGAACAAAAGGGAAGCGGGGGAACCCTTGCAGGGCAGAGCCGAAGAGTATGCCCAATTCTTAGCGGACAAAATTGCTCGGTTTCGGTCGGACTTGGACTCCACCCCTGCAGCTCCAGCCGAGGCACAGGAGGATCAATTTGAACAACTCTGGGTTGAGTTTCAAGACGTTACCCCCGGGGATGTGGACAAGGCCATGAGGGCTGTAAGTACCTCCACCTGTGTACTGGATCCGTGTCCCTCATGGTTAGTTACTAACTGCAGTGAGGTGACACGAGGCTGGATCCAGGCGGTTGTCACCGCCTCACTTCGGGAGGGGAACTTCCCCGCCGCACTGAAAGCGGCGGTGGTGAGACCCCTCCTGAAGAAGCCATCTTTGGATCCAGCTATCCTTAATAATTATCGTCCAGTCTCCAACCTCCCCTTTCTGGGGAAGGTTGTTGAGAAGGTGGTGGCCTTCCAGCTCCAGCGGTCCTTGGAGGAAGCAAACTATCTAGACCCCTTCCAGTCAGGCTTCAGACCCGGTTACAGCACAGAAACCGCTTTGGTCGCATTGACCGATGATCTCTGGAGGGCCAGAGATGGAGGATATTCCTCCATCCTGGTTCTCCTCGACCTCTCAGCGGCTTTCGATACCATCGACCATGGTATCCTTCTGCGACGACTGCGGGAGGTGGGAGTGGGAGGCGCCGTGTTGCGGTGGTTCTCCTCCTACCTCTCGGACAGGTCGCAGTCGGTGTTAGTGGGGGGGCAGAGATCGTCCCCTAGGCCCCTAACTTATGGGGTGCCTCAGGGCTCGGTCTTATCCCCCCTACTATTCAACATCTACATGAAACCGCTGGGTGAGATCATTCGCAGGCACGGGATTAGATACCATCAATATGCGGACGATACTCAACTGTATCTGTCCGCCCCGTGCCAACTCAATGAAGCGGCAGACGTGATGAACCGCGGCCTCGAAGCTGTTATGGACTGGATGAGGGTTAACAAGCTCGTGCTCAACCCAGAAAAGACCGAGTGGCTGTTGTGTTTCCCTCCCAGAGATTCGACCAATATTCCATCACTCAGGCTGGGGGGTCAAATTCTACACCCCTCAGAGAGGGTTCGCAACTTGGGAGTCCTCCTGGACTCACAGCTATCGTTTGACCACCATTTAATGGCTGTGACCAGGGGGGCATTCGCCCAGGTTCGCCTGGTGCGCCAGTTGCGACCCTACCTGAATCGGGAGGCTCTCACAACAGTCACCCGGGCCCTTGTGACCTCTAGGCTGGAATACTGCAACGTGCTCTACATGGGGCTGCCCTTGAAGAGCATCCGGCGACTTCAGCTAGTACAGAATGCGGCCGCGCGAGTGATTGTGGGTGCACCTCGGTTCACCCGCATAACACCTATCCTCCGCGAGCTGCGCTGGCTACCTGTCGATCTCCGGATGCGCTTCAAGGTGCTATTAGTCACCCATAAAGCCCTACATGGCAGTGGATCTGGATACTTGAGAGACCGCCTTCTGCCAATTACATCCCTGCGACCAATAAGATCACATAGATTAGGCCTCCTCCGTATACCATCGGCCAGCCAGTGTCGGCTGGCAACTACAAGGAGGAGGGCCTTCTCAGTAGTAGCCCCGACCCTTTGGAACGAGCTCCCCGTAGAGATTCGCACCCTCGCCACCGTCCAGGCCTTCCGCACAGCCTTGAAGAACTGGCTCGCCCGTCAGGCCTGGGGACAAGGATAGTTCCCCTCCCGAATGATGAATGTATGTTGTTTATTATTTTATTATATGTCTTATCTTAATGTCTGTATTTCCCCTTCCCCGATTTTATGTGAGCCGCCCTGAGTCCCCTCAGGGAAAAGGGCGGCCTACAAATATTAATAAAATCTAAAAAATCTAAAATCTAAAAGAAAAGATATGGAGAGAAAGGAACAGGAAAAAACAAACTTGGACAACTGTCCTTAAATATACCATGTTTGCCACAACAGCTGTGATGAAAATAATGCACAAAATGGCTACAAGCTTGCTGACAATCAGAGGGGGAGAGAGCTCAGTACAACTAATGTCTCTGTGGAAAAGATAGCTCAGCTTTGCTTCTATTATTTTTGTTTGCAGTGCAACTCATTAGAGAGAAATTTAAATACAGCTGAATTCTGCATGGCATATAATAATCCCTAAAAAGTAAATAGCAATAGAATGAAAACAGAACGGTCAACTTGTAGGTGGCAAAGAAAAATAAATAATGAGTTCCATCTGATTTGGAAAGAAACCACTTTCACTAGCACAGAATAGCAACCAGTCAATTTTGGAATATAGGAAATTCCCTTGACTGAATCCTCTCCAAGAAAACAATATTATTTAAAGCCATCACATAAAATTCAGTCTCTGAATCCTTCTGCCACCCTCCTTTTTTGACCCTTTGGCAGGTTATATAGCATATGAAAAATCTGTTGTTGTTGTTTTTAGGATGGAAGCACCTCTACCTGCCCTGACAGGTTTATGATCTGACAATGATTAATAAGAGCAATAAAGCTTGACTGTCACTCTGACCCAGGAACATCGTTACAATTATTTTGTTTCCACTCACTTGACTGGGTCTCATGCCACACCAGCATGCTACACACTTCCAAGGATCCAAGACACAGTTTTTCAGTAATATTTCAGTTCTGTTCTTTTAATAACCTGAATGATATGTGAAAAGCAGATAAAAGGGGTCTTAGTATCAGGACAGTCTGCTCCAAATTTGATTGTAATTTGCAGTAAGTTGTTTGTAGGAAACTCACATGCACTTAATCTAGCATAAGGCTGCTGAACTCCTCATGCAATTTTTTTTAGAACTCTAGAAAGTTGGGATGGGTTATGGACTTTATAGAATTGTTTTTCCCACATTAGAGTATATAAATCATGATGT
This sequence comes from Thamnophis elegans, assembly GCF_009769535.1. NCBI lineage: Eukaryota > Metazoa > Chordata > Lepidosauria > Squamata > Natricidae > Thamnophis > Thamnophis elegans. The sequence continues at coordinate 67,903,547 of NC_045545.1, forward strand.
ATGACATGAGTTTGGGACATAGTGGAGGACGGGGAAGGGGCTGGCAGGCTGTGGTACATGGGCTTGTGAAGGGTGAATCATGACTTAGTGATTGGACAACAAAAAATGGCTTTGCACAATTTCCATTTGGAATTTTAAGAATGGGTGGTGAATGGTCTTATTTGCCAGAAGACTTAATTTCCCATGCCCAGCTTTGCTATTTCTATCCCTGTTTCTTTTGCATGTTTTTTTTTTTATGATGGATGGATCAACCTCCAAACAAGACTCTGGGTAACAGAGTCACATATTTTTTTTATGAGCCATGGTGGCACAGTGGTTAGAGTGCAGTACTGAAGGCTACTTCTGCTGACTGCTGGCTGCCTGCAATTTGGCAGTTCAAATGTCACCAGGCTCAAGGTTGACTCAGCCTTCCATTCTTTCAATGTCAGTAAAATGAGGACCTAAATTGTTGGGGGCAATATGTTGATCCTGTAAATGGCTTAGAGAGGGCTGTAAAGCACTGTAAAGTGGTATATACTAAGCCTAAGTGCTATTGCTATTTTTTTATATTATTTAAGGAAGTATTTGGGATTCAGAAACATTTTTAGATATAAAAGTCTTGCGAGAAGTGTTTAGTTCCTTCCTATTTATTCCCCTCTTTAAGCAGTTTTTATGTAAATAAGTCAAAGGGCTCTAGCAAGAATTAAGTGATATCTGCAGTGCTAAAGCTGGTTGGGTATCCCAGGTTTTACACAATATGTGAACCCAGTCAGAGATACTGTATATACAAGAGAAATTCACATCATAAAGAATACTAACACGTACATGCAATGCTGCTTAAGCAGTAATAGAGAAACCTATCATTTTGTGCCAGCTGAAGTGGTACTAAGCCTGGAAAATTGAGTTTAAAAAATCCCTTAGTTTGTAACCTTTATATCCAGAAATATTTCCCAAAGAAGCTCATAACAATAAAAAAATACAAATATTTAAAAAAAGATATCCAATTAGTCAGTTTAAAAATAGCAATGAAAGTTAGTTTAAGAAATATAGTTCTGGCAAAGAACCCTGATTATAAAGATAGTACTCAACCTGCAAAGTGAACAGGTGAATGTTTCTTTAGCATTTTGTGTAAGTTGTGATATACATTTTAATTAATAGATCTGAATTTTCTTCCTCCTTCCCCTCCCCATTTGGTGAGCACCACATTAGTGCATGAATATCTACTGACATTTGTCAGCTGCTCACATCCTATTTGTTTTACTACTTATTTCCAAGGTGCATGCTTATAATACCATCACTAAATTACTAGCTGTTGCTCTGACAATCTTCTCTGACTGATGTATTGAGAGATGACTTCAGAGATAGGCAAAAGGCAATGATGGGGAGCCATGCCAGCTGTATTTCACTTTGCAGAGCTCTGTAAGCCCCCCTTCCAACCAGAAGGATAAACAAGAAAGCAGCTGCTATGGTCGAAACAGCATTAGGTCGAGATCTACAGGTAGTCCTCAGTTATTACAACTGGGACTGGCAACTCAGGTGCTAAATAACATGATCGCTAAGCAAAAAATCATGACGATGATGAGCTTACAACCTTACATCTCCCGATTGTTAAAGTGAAGTACCTAAGAGTAACATCATCTAACTATGACTTATTATTTTACTTTCGCCTTCTCTCTTAACTCTGATTGTCACAAGCCCATTGAGAAGCACTCAGATGAGAATCATGCAACCATGGGTTGCTGCAACATGCCTTCAGAAATTGTGGGTGCTCCATCACTGAAGGATTTTAAGAAGAGACTAGACAGTCATTTATCTGAAATGGCATAGGTTCGCCTGCTTAGCAATAGCAGTTAGACTTATATACCGCTTCATAGGGCTTTCAGCCCTCTCTAAGTGGTTTACAGAGTCAGCATATTGCCCCCAACAACAATCCGGGTTCTCATTTTACCCACCTCGGAAGGATGGAAGGCTGAGTCAACCCTGAGCCGGTGAGATTTGAACAGCCGAACTGCAGAACTGCAGTCAGCTGAAGTAGCCTGCAGTGCTGCATTTAACCACTGCGCCACCTCGGCTCTTAAGCAAGGGGCTTGAGCAGGGGGCTGCTCTAGAAGACCTCCAAGGTCCCTTCCAACTCCTATTCTATTATATTCAGTTGTGAAGTGCCTGAATGGCAATCATGTGACTGTGGAATGTTGTGACTATCATAAATGGAAAAATTGGTTGCAAAGTTATTGTATTGATACTGTTGTAACTTTGAACAGTTATTAAATGAGTCAGTTGGTAAGTGAGGACTACCTGTATCTCAAGTTGTCAACCCTTTGAAGCAGCCTTAGTCAGGAAACAGACACCAGAAGAACTAATGGAACTCTATTGTAACAACTGGATCCTGAAAGTCGGACAGAGATTTTTTCTCTCTTCTCTTATACTAAAGAAAACCAAGGTGAGGTAATCCCCAGTTTCTTTCTCACCCATTGTCCATCTGAGTAGCTGATGCTTGCATAATATAACACTTTAAGACCATCTCTATTCCAGTTCTTCATCTATTCCAGGCTACTATTCATTTCATCTTATGATAGAACCAATCATGCTGAAAATGCTGCCAGAAAAGGACAATTCATTTATGATGGAAAACTAAATTGATTACTTACAGACAGCTCTGAAAGAAGCAAAGTTTTAATGAATCCCATACTTATTCCAGCCTGGTTGATTAATTGGGCAATTTTAAAGCTTGGACTTAATGGAAAGAATAGATTCTATTCCCAAGGAAAAGCCATATGCTGCTCAAAAGGTGTGCAATTCAAGATGGTAATCATTCTACCTAGTGTACAAATTGTTTGTGTAACTAAGCAAAAGGATTGTTGGATTTAATTTTTCCCTTGAAACTTAGAGAAAATTGTATTAAGTTAATTAATTGAAATTAAGTTCAGATGGCTGAATCTTTGCAACATAGATTTTTGTCTGGCTCCCGTAGGGGTAAAGTATTTGTTCAACATGCTAAATTAGATTTTATTTAACCTCATACTATTCAGCCAAATTCACTGGGTTTGCACAACATACTAAGCCAAAACAAATGGTTTGCAAATGCCAGTGGCTTAGTTCATCCATTTGCTAAATGGATGAAAAAGAAAAGAAATACTGAAAATCCACGTTTTGCTGTAGTACATAGTATGAATTCAGCATATTATGTAGGAACTTACTCCAGTCCAGTCAAAGTTTTCATACTTATAGCATTTCTTAAAAATAATTCAAGGTGGCATGCATAGAGTTACTTCATTTTACTCTTGCAGAATGTCTCCAAAGTGCTTTTTCAAAAGGCAACTGGACTTTGTTTTTCCTTGAAGACATTTTGTTTCTCACCCAAGAAGCTTCTTCAATTCTGACTGAATAGTGGAAGATGGAAGGATTTATCATTCTTGCAGTCATCTGGTCATTTTCACTTTTTCTGAGAGCCATTGAGGCCACTTGGAGGTTTATCTGTGTCCTCAGGGTTACCTGAGTAGTTCAAATGGATGTGGAACCTTCTTGGAACTGCTGAAATATTGTTGTACAAATGTGTTGTAATATTGTAATATTCTTGCAGAACATTCTGAGAAAGATAAGGCTAAAAGGAATTGGTATACTTAAGGCTCAGCTTCACAAATCTGGATCCAGGCTTCCCTGATCTTGACCCCTCGGGGGAGGGCCTTCTCTGTGGCTGCTCCGGCCCTCTGGAACGATCTCCCCACCACCCTTCAGGCTTTCCGCAACGCCACTAAGACCTGGCTGTTCCGGCAGGCCTGGGGCTGATGAGGTCCCAGCCCCACTTGAATTGTTGTGACTGTTGCTTTGTTTTTAACTTGTTTGTCTTTTTGTTTTGTTGTTTGTATTCCCCTCCACCTTTGTTTGTTAGCCGCCCTGAGTCCCTCAGGAATAGGGCGGCATACAAATGGAATAAACATTTCCAAACATTTCCAAACCTGGATTTTGCAAAGATTCATTGGGGAATAAAGTTTCAACTGACAAACCTTGAATGACAGTTTTAGGCTTCTGTCAACTGAAACTTTATTTAACTGACAGATTTACATTGTACTCTTGGAGCAGTTGAAATCAAAAGGAATCTAATACTCTGGGAAGAACATGGGGAGTATTGTAATACTAAACTGGAAGGAAACAGATCTCTCTGGATTTAGGATCAACTACTTAGATATCGTTTTTCTAATTAACCTATCATTATTAGATATGTTTTCAGAGATTCCAGATTTTTTTAAAAAAATATCAGGAGGAAAATTATAAGTGATTTTTCTAATCATTAGAGGATGGCATTTGTTGTGGTATAATTTTAGAATACCATGTTTCAAGTATGGTTACCAGAAGTGTACTAAATATTCCATGTGAGGTCTCACCACAGATATATGTTGTGGTAGTACTATTGGCATTTTTATTTTCAATTCCCCACTTAATGATTCCACATATGAAATATGTGGTTTTTATATTAAATGCATATTTAGATGAACACTTTTTATTATGTAATATGCCATGATTCCAGAACTTATTTCCTGATCAGTTACTACAAACAGTTCAAATCCAATGAATGAATATGTAATACTTTTTTTCCCCCAGTGTATACCATTGTGAAATTTTTTACACTGAGCCCGTTACTGTTTTGATGTTTCCTTTATCCAGATTGGAGGTTTTGCAATTGCCTTTTGATTTTACTAACCTAAATAGTTTGCTGTTATCAACAATGCTAATTACCTGCTCATCTCTAATCTTATAATCAACAAAACAATTCCCAATACTAAGACCTAAACCAATCTTGAGTATCTTTTTGAAATGAATAATTTATCCATATTTTCTGATATCTACTCTTTAGCTAGTTTCTTGTCCACGAGAGAGCCTGATTTTTAATCTCATGCTTGCTAAATTTATCAAAGGCTTTGTTAAGGTTCTGGTGGCCATCATGCCTATGTGAACAATGGCTTTGGGGAAGTTGCAGCAGAGAATCAATGAAGCCATAGTAAACTATGTATTTTGGATACAGAAGATCCTTGGTCAAATTCCTGACATCCTAAGATTAAAGGGTCAGGTGCCTACAAATTGCCTACAAATTTGGAGATGTGCAAAGTAATGCATCCCTAAAAACCTTGAAAGTTGCTGCCCGTAACTATTAGCAATACTGTGCTAGATTAATCAAGGTTTTGACAATCATAAGTCACCCTACAAAGATTTAAAAAGAAACACACACAATAACAGAAAATTCAGGGTGTTTGAAATCAGAGTAGCTGAACAAAAGACTAATTCAGCAAACACATCTCTGTGTTCTCTCTGTTTGCTAAATCATAGCATTTCTAGTTTAATTAAACTAAGTACTTCAAAATTTAAATTTTATACCATCCTTTAGATAAAAAAAAATTCTGCTTCTGAGTTAGTGGCTATTATAATAACTACAGATCATTTGCTGAGCATTCAAAGTTACAAAGGCCCTGAAAAAAATGACTTATGACCGTTTTCCACAGTTACAACTGTTGCAGCATCCCCAAAGTCATGTGTTCAAAATTCAGATGGCTGGTAACTGAGTCATATTTATGATGGTTGCCGTCTCCTAGGGTCATGCGATCACTTTTTGCAAACCTTTGGAGAAGCAAAGTCAATGGGGAAGCCAGATTCACTTGACGACTGTGGCAAGAAAGGTCATAAAATGGGGCACTTAACAAATATCTCAACAACAAAAATTTTGGGCTCAACTTTGGTCATAAGTCAAGTATTCAAAGTTGGAGAAAAACAATATAATTTAATTCAGATTGAACTTTGCTTAGCTCCTTGAAAACAGCTTTCAGCTTGAACTCTGTAGGGGAATCTTGAAATTCAATCCCATATTTAAGTTTTGGCTAAATTGGATTTTTAAAAACCTCTAAATCGGTTTTTTTCTTAAAAGAACAAAAACTGGGGAATACGTCTCCAAGCATCACACGGCTAGGTTTTATGAGTTCACCTGTTTAAATGAAAAGTGATGGGTAAAGGAAACGGAAAGCCACGCAATTTCAACAGGAGGAACTTTAAAGCAAACAACATTGCCCAAATGGGAAGGGGAGGGGAAAGCTCCCTCCTGTATTAATAGAAAGTGTCACTCAGGCATGGTAGTAAATCAGTTCCCATCACAGACTACAGAATTTCTTTCATGGTGCATAGTTTGTGTCCTGCTATAACAAACAATTTCCTCCTGGTCAGACTGTGGCTAGAGTGCTTTTAAAAATGGGTACTGTATCACTGCTGATAGGAAGAATCAATAAACCATTTCTTGGTTAGTAAACAAGTGACAAGCTATCTGGCTCTGGATTCTGCTACTGGTATTAGCTCCCCTTCTGCTGCCTGATGATGCTTAAGCTGGTTATTTCCTGCTTTTGCTTTTGTTGATGTTAGACAAGCCTCCCAAAATAGACTTCAGAAATTATACACAGGGCATGTTAATCTTCAATGTGCAATCACTGAACAAAATATAGTTGGAAAGAAGAACTTAGACTCCAGTAAATATAAAATTGGCTTCAATGGGGGAAGGTTCACATTGGGGATGGTTGCTAGATTAATAACAGATCCCACCTTTCCTCCTCTCTCATTCTACTCCCTTTCTTCCCCTCTTTTAGTTAGGATTGAGTATTTGTATTTTTATAGTATTTTATTTGTATTTTTATCGGTACTGCATCATTTTATCTTTTCAATATTGTAACACCCCCCCCCCTGAGTTACCCTGTGGTAAGATAGGAAGCCAATAAATGTAATCAATCAATCAACCAATCAATCAATTAATTAATTAATTAATTAATTAATTAATTAATAAAAATTAGTGATCTGGCTTTGAGAAAATTCAAGCAGAACTAAGGTCAAAATTATATTATTCATAATTTTCTCATATGGAAGAACCAGAAAATGAATAGTAAGATTTCCAAGTGATTGGTAGGGAGAGAAAAAAAGTGATATATGATAGATCTCAGCCCAACAAATTAAAATGACCTTTTGACCATAAGGGATGGGGTCTTCCTATCTATTCTATGAAACTTGCATCCATTCTGGCTTGCCTCCCATCCCCAAAAAATCATTTTTCAGAGATGATTTTCTGCAAGAAGGCAAATAGCCAACTTCCAGATTTCTGGATATTGGGATGCACTTGAGTTCTTTGAAGATATTTTTTCAGAGTTTTTAATATTCAAGCTTTTTTGAACTTGCTCCTTCAGTATAAGTGAAGGAGTCGAACCAAAGGTACATGCTATTACATCTAAATGCAAAGCATGAAATCTACCATTGAGTTGCAGGTAGTCCTTTCCCATCAAATATGGAGCAACAGCCCTTTAAATAAAAGATCCTCCTCTATAATATATATTACTGCTTTGTACATCCCAAGAATTATGATCTGGTCACGGTTTGTCCTACATGAGTTGCATAAATCTGGACATTTACTATATGGTAGCAAGAAGTATAGATAATACTTCTAACTGTAACTCTTGACTATCAACAAGTGGTCATTCAGATGTTTGCCATCAGTGCCTGTCTGTTTGAAAACAGTGGTGTTGAAAATATTCAGAGATCCTTCCCCAATCCATCTTATGCAGCAAACAGATTTACAGTACTTAGAACTAGCTAGGGATAGAGAATGATGTGGATGTGTCTGAAAAATCTGTTATATAAAGCCCTGATGCTTTGAATGGGTTCCAATAGCTGGGCTAGCAGATGCCACAAATCATAGTGTTATCTCTGCATTTCTAGAATGCTCTTTAAGCAGACAGTATAGAGCTAAATTGATGATGATGCTAAACCCTTAATCCCCAATATGGAAAGTCTGTCCTTTTATTCATGGCAACCTCATATATTAGATCATTTTGTGTAACTTTTGAGAAAAGCAATTCTCAAGTAATTAATGAGGGAAACTAGTCTGTACCAAGCCTAATACTAACAAATGTACTACACCATTTTCTCCTATGTGTCTGGAATCTCAGTGGTTCAGGGTTGCTGTGGCTGTGCAGTCTTTGGTTTATACTTTAGTGCATTTTAGATCTTTCATCAAAGACCACCCTTAAAGAGGAAACATGTTTGTAAGCAAATTCAGATCCCAATACATTCCTCATAATATAGAGATTCCATCCTGTACCTCAAAAGATCATCACTTTGAAAAGTCATATTCAAAGGGTCAGAAGAAGGCAATTGCTGAATCAAGAACAAAAATGAAATGTAATGTATACTTATGAAACGTAATTAATTATACTATAAAAGAGGTATAAAAAGTCCTTTCGGTTTGATTGCTGATAAGTATTTGGATGGTTCAAAAAGTCTCTTTAAACCAGTGGTAGGATTCAGCCGGTTTGCACCTATTTGAGACAACAGGTTGTTAACTTTCTAAGCAGTTGGGAGAATCGGTTGCTGGAAGAAATCTTTTGTTTTTTCCCCACTTTACCAGACTAATCCTGTAAGGAACGCAGGAAGGAAACATTCTGGTGTTGTTTCTAGCCTCATCTTTATTGCCCTGCTTACAGAAACTGCCTCTCCGGTTAACCCTTGTTACATTGTAACAGCTAATGGAAAGCGCCCATCGACCTGAGTGATGTTGAGTTGGCCACGCCCACCCAGTCACATGACCACCAAGCCACGCCTACCCAGTAGTCATTAGAACAGAGAACCAGTTGTTAAATTATTTGAATCCCATCACTGCTTTAAACGCACAACTCTTGTTGACTACATGGATAGATCCATATAGTTTTCTTGACAATACAGAAGAGATTTCCCTTTGCAACTTTTCAGAATGCTTCTTTAAGTTCTCAATCTAGCCCATTTGATCTGGTTTTCCATGAATTCAATATTTTCCTCTCCTGCCACCCTGAACATTGGAATTTGGTGGCAATTTTGGGAAGCGGTTGTTTAGGAGGCCACAGCCAACTTTTAAGGAAGCATTCATTACATGTTACCATGGAATTTCAGATGTTAACAGATCCTATTATACAGCTACTATTCTATGGAAAGGAATTGTTTATGTGAAGTAAGAGGCCCCATCTTACAACTATTCTTGTTAAGTGAATCACTGAATTTGTTAATTCAGTTTTGTACCACTGAGCTAACCAACATAAACTCTTCATAAGAACCTAAACTCTTCATGTTCTTAGAAATTATGGCTGCTTTTACGTGTGGATATTTTAACTTGTTTTAAATATTGTGTTTGCTTTATTATATTCACATGCCTATATCAGATGTATATGCATATGAATGTATAGATAGAGATATCCCCTTTATTTAATAAATCATTCAGATTTTTTATTGCTGATAATCAGGGTCAGGTCTTTAATGTTCTCTGAGCTTGATTGTATTCTTGCAGCTGTTTTATTACCCAACTAGGTAACATCATGTGATAATGAAATGTTTGCAAAGAATACAGTCAAGCTCAGACAGCCTCAAGGACCCTAACATCAACCTGAGCTACAAATATTCTCTCCTATTGATATAAAATGTAAGCAAATAATTAAGCCTGCTTTGTGATTGATGACCCTTAGTTGAGTAGATAATTGGAAAGAAAGAAAGCATAACTTTCTCAGACAAAATTCAGTATGAGCTTAGTTTTTTTCTTGCAGACATTTCATTACCAAACTAGGTAATATCATCAGAGCTAGTTATGATGATATTACATAGTTTCGTAATGAAAAATCTGCAAGAAAAGAATCCATCTCAGACCCCGCCAAGGAAACCCTCAGCTACAAACATTCTTTTCTATCCATAAAATTCCGTATCTGTAACATTAAATGCTTTAGTGATAAAAGACAAGAAGGAACAAATTACTTTTTTTATCTTTCAAATTAAACTCTGGCTTTGTAGCCAATGGGTTCAAAAGAGCAAGGAAACTGGGAAGAGGTGACAATGCTTTTTCTTGAAATACAAGCACCTGCCTTTAGAAACACTGATGTTTTGCATAGTTGGTTTTTTTTTTCACAACACTGAGCACAATGCAGTCTGTTCCCTGGCACAGTTTCTGTTTTCCCAACACCTGCTGTTAAGCAGCTCGTGATATTCAATCTTATTAAACACAGCAGAACAGGTGCTCCTTAGAAAAAAGACGTGGACAAATTTCATTACTGATCCCAAGGGCTTTATTTAAAGAGTCTTGTAATTTTACACTTTTTATTTGAACTCGGTGGTAGATACCCAACAAAGAACTGATTAGTATTCAAATTTGAACATGTCAAAAATGTCAAGTCTGAGGACATGTTTACTTATTATATATCGGAGTGTGGTGGTTCTGTATCTATATACATGAGAGAGCAAACTTTTTTCTGTCAATGGTAATTTGTCTAGGGTAATCAGTCAAAGAACTGCGAGTAGAGCCAAAGTCAAAAGAGGGCAGGGGTATTAATTCTTTCTCTTGACACCCTGACAGATTTCTCTCAGCAAATCTTAGAACTGAGAGTGGTGCAAGCAAGGATCTTGAGATAGGTTTACTGCAAAACACAATGATGCTGTTTTTGAACAACTTCAGTGCCTGCTAAGTATTAAATGCAAGTCCTATTTATATTGCTATAAAGCTTAAAAATGATTTTCCACCTTTTCTCCCTGTCTAACCTTGGTGAAGTAGGGCCAATAAAATTGCATTACTAGAGGAGACAGTACAGAGCACAAAACATGGTCCATTCCTATACAGCATCCATAGTCCAGAACCCATCCTGTTCAAGAGGAAAAGGGCAACATAAAAAGAAATGGGTCCAAAATGTACTGACAAGAAACAGCTGATGGGGGAGAAGTATGGAATCTGGATAACTATAGAACTTTCCAAGAGGGAAATTTTCATTCAGATTTACACATTTGCCCATTTTCTTGCAATTATATTTAAGGGATTCTTGTTCCCTGTTGAGAATGCTATGATCATTGTTACACTATTCCCCAAATCTGACTCCTACTAGAGCTGAAAATATCAATTTTATTATTTATAAATATAGATTAGAGCCATGATAGCACAGTGGTTAGAGTTCAGTACTGCAGGTTAATTCTGCTGACTGCTGACTGCCAACAGTTCAGTAGTTTGATTCTGACTGGCTCAAGATTAATTCAGCCTTCCATCCCTCCGAGGTGGGTAAAATGAGAACTCAAATTGTTGGGGGCAATATGCTAACTCTGTAAACTGCTTAGAGAGGGCTGTAAAGCACTGTGAAGTGGTATATAAGTCTAAGTGCTGTTGCTATTATTAAATTTATATTGCTACCAAATTGGAAAGATGATACTGAGGCCTAATATGGGGCTAGTAAAGATACCTGAGTTTGTATGGGTACTGCAAACAGAACTATCAAAGTAGGTGTGGCACAGGGATGTTGTTTGCTGCTTCAGAGGATTTGTGTCTAAATTGACTCTCTAATGCAGTGTTTCTCCATCTTGGTAACTTTAAAATGTCTGGACTTTAAGTTCCAGAATTCCCCAACCAGCATTAAAACTATTAAAGTTGAGAAACACTGCTCCAGTGAATCAGATATTCCAGTCTGGCTTTCCTGCACTAAGAATGCACTATACATTCTACCTCAAAATCATCCCTCTGCGATCAAAGGATTGCCAACAGCATGAGTGTGCTCAGGAATCAGGTGAGAATGGAGAAAATAACATGAATGATTTTGCTCTTATAGAAGTTATAGATAAATAAATGATGCAATCAATTTGGTAGTGAGACAAATTTGATCCCCAACAACAGTTGGGAGATGGACTCCCTGTTGATGGTAGTACAAAGCCTGGGCAAAATCAAGTTATTCCTGGAAGAGTTCTTGCACCACCTAATATTCCTAAAGAAAGGTGCAGTGGGATTAAGGAATAGGGAAGGATGGGGACATATCAGATAGGTAGGTGCGGTAATTAACTGAGGCTTGTAACAGTGACAGGCAGTTCAATAATCAAAGTCTTCTACTTATGACCAGTTACTTAATGATGGTTTGAAGTTACAATGGATCGAAAAAAGGGAACTTATGACCTACTTCCAAAGTTACGATGATCATTGACTGCACTTTGGTGGTCAGTAACACAGCTGCATTTACCACTGTTTGCAGTATCCCACAGTCACATGACTCTTTTTAGGACAGCTTTGCTCAAAACCAACACTTCCAGTTTTCAGCAAAACCATGCTGTCAACTTGCAAAACATTTCCATGACTATTATCAAGTTGACATTGAAGGGAGGGAGAATTCCATGCATACCTCCGGCCAGAGTCAGATCTCATATTTCTACAGGTGTGTGAGGCGCAAAAGTTCATAGCCTGCTGCAGAACCTTGTTGGAGGATTTATGACACAGACTGAGGGGAGGGGAGACACAGGGGTAACGTTTAATGCCATTAAACAGGAATCAGATTTGGCTCCGCAGAAGAAAATGCCAAAATGTTGCTCCGAATAAATGCCTGGATTTCGTTTGAACTTTGTCTTGAGGCTCATAATTTACTTAGGGCATCTTTTGGAAAGTTCACATATGTCATAGTGAACAGTGGGTTTGCTTAACAATAGTTTACAATGACTGTTGTAAAGTGCATTCACTTTACGACAGTCATAAGTTGAGGATTACATTCAAAGTGAACTCACCCATTAGCAATAGTTCAACCAGCAGTCTTGCTGATAGCTTATGTGGCAATGAAGGTATTGATCCCGGGTAGTATTTGTTCATTCAATTGAATTTAGAGTGATAGCAATAGCAATAGCAATAGCAGTAGACTTATATACCGCTTCATAGGCCTTTCAGGCCTCTCTAAGCGGTTTACAGAGAGTCAGCATATTGCCCCCAACAATCTGGGTCCTCATTTTACCCACCTCGGAAGGATGGAAGGCTGAGTCAACCCTGAGCCGGTGAGATTTGAACCGCTGACCTGCTGATCTAGCAGTAGCCTGCAGTGCTGCATTTAACCACTGCGCCACCTTGGCTCAAAGGAAAAATGGAATGTGTTTTTTAAAAAAGACTTAATAGAACAACTCTGTTTGAAGTGTTTGGTATTGCTTTGATTCTGAAAACATGGGCTGGAAATTATACAGAAGGAAAAACCTGATTGGAGATTGAACCATCTTTGGGGAAAAGGTTGACAATGGCCAGTTGGCTTTCAGGCCCTTGACAGGTGGCATGGAAGGTCAGTAATAAAATCCATGGGAAATCATGTCCTAAAGCAGCCTCCATGGGGATGGAATAGTTCAGCTGGCTTAAAGGTTAAAGACTTGGCATGCCAATACATGTTGCAAGGAGAAACCTGGACCTTGGCACCTGCCCAAAAACAAAGCCACCAAGAGTTCTAGAACAGAAAGTGGATGCTAACCCCAAGCCTAACTCTAATCTTGACCCACGGTGGCACAGTGGTTAGAGTGCAGTACTGCAGTACTGCAGGCTACTTCTGCTGGCTGCCAGTGGCCTACATTTTGGCAGTTCAAATTTCACCAGGTTCAAGGTTGACTCAGCCTTCCATCCTTTTGAGGTGGATAAAATAAAGACCCAAAATTGTTGGGGGCAATATGTGGACTCTGTAAACAGCTTAGAGAGCACTGTAAAGCACTGTAAAGCCATATGTAGGTCTAAGTGCTATTGCTATTGATAATCTCCAACTGGACAGCTATTATTTTATAGCCATAAAAAATTGCTGTCAGCAAAGGAGTGTGCATAATAAGCCGCAATAGTACAATTCTCTCAATTTCGAAGAAAAGGGGGACAAATTTCAGCCACTGTTATGCTTGGCAATCTGAGGAGTGTGACTTACAGAGTCTCACAGACTGAGCCTGATATCAAGTATGTGGGACGAAGTTCTCAGGTTGCAAAACAGAGAGTATAGAGGAGAGAAGTGGCAATATATTCGACCTTGCATGGAAGAATATCAGCTTCCATGTTGTGCAAGCTTGGAATATAGGTGGCATAGAAAGTAAAATGGGAGAATTGTGCCTGCCTGGTTTAGCACTGTGTAAATCTGTGAGTTTATACATTGATTCATGGGAAACAATGTTTATTCCACATTCTTGGTCTTCAGAAGGATGTGAATTTCTTTGTATAAACTTTTAGCAGTTCTTCTTTTGGACTCTCTCTCTGTGTGTGTGTGTGTGTGTGTGTGTGTGTGTGTGAGAGAGAGAGAGAGAGAGAGAGAGAGAGAGAGAGAGAGAGAGAGAGAGAGAGTTCTGCCTGTAGCAACCATCTATTTAAAAAGGTACCAGGCAATCTCCGCTCCTTTAAAAAAAAAAAAGACTTGAGTGAAAGGCTTGTTGAGCATTGGAATCCCAGTCTCCTTTCTTAGTAAACAAGTTAATGGTTTTGTGTGAGCTGCAAAGCTGACAATGAAGCTGAAAGGCCCAAGAACCATTTCATCTGCTTGATAATTTGTGGGATGGGTTACTAGGACTAAATACATTCTACTTTGGATGCCCTCAGAAAAGATGTGATACTCAGATAATCCAAAAGAAGGAAAATCAATAACACATTTCTGTAACTTAGCAAGCAAGCTGTTGGCAGCATTGCTCAATCACAGTTTAGATCTGCTTAATAGATTTAACAGAAACTTTGAAATAAATTAATATTCATTCTCATAAAGCTATTGGATAAAAGTATAAGATGTTGTGACTGTCTATGGAGATTCTCAGTCATCTAGGTCATGGTTGTCCCAAAGGTGCTTTTTCAAAGGCAACTGGACTTTTCCTTCAAGATGTTTCATTTCTCATCGAAGAAGCTTCTTCAGAACTCATTGCAACATCCTGGAATCATATGACGTTTTTTAGGGCAGCTTTGCTGAAAACTGACACTTTGCATTTTCAGCAAAACCGTGCCACAGCAAACAATGGGTTGAAGGAAAACTGAAGAAGATTCTTGGATGAGGAGCAAAACGTCTTCAAGAAAAAACAAGGTCCAGTTGCCTTTGAAAAAGCACATTTGTTTATGTTGTGAAAAAATATGATTCATAACTCTCAGGAAAATTGATAGCATATTAACAAAACCATAAAGCCATACTCTGTCTTTAAACTTTCTATGAAATGCATATCAAAGACAGTTAAATATTCATTCTCTCGCTTCATCCAAGTCAGATTGTAGGTCTCTGAGTTCTAAATCTTAAAAGAAAATGAGCCTTCTGTAGGCATTCTAAAAGTTCAAAAATATTTTAGTACAGACTGGGGATGCCAAGCAGTGAAGCTCCCTCTCTATAGGCATCATTTCTTACAGATCTAAACATATTGGATTTTTTTGCATGCAGGCTTTGAAATTTGACTTCAAATTAGCCTTTCCGTGGTTATCCATTCCAGATTTAAACTGTAGGTGGGAATGACTGTAGTGTAAGGAGTGCTGCCAGTGTTTTCTTCTCTTCCACAATCACTTCATTCTACTGCTATAAAATATATGACTTTCCTTTTAGCAATTACTGTCTATCAGAAGCAGGAGAAAACATTAATGGAGAAATGTTATGTTCTGGGTGAAGAATGACGGCAAGGCCTGAGTGACTTCTAACAGCTCTTTATTCAATACTGACTGTGAGGCAACTCTCTCTCCCTGGCTGACACCGCTCCTTTTATAGGGAAGCTGATCAGCCCACAACCAATCAGGAGAGAGTGTTTTCCCACTCCAACAGAGGACCAGACTGAGAACTTCAACTGACAGCAAGACATAACAAGACAGACTTGTACCACTTGTGTTTTCATAGTACACAACTACTATATCCGCCTTGTTTAATCTCATTTTTAATGCTCAGGCTCCAAAAGGATTGTAAAGTTCAATTGAGGTGCACCACAACAGAAAAACTAGACTCTTTGCACATTAGTTACATCTTTTTAGTAAAGTCTAAAGAGGAAATACTGGGCATATATGTCTGTACATATGGGAGACAAATACATGATTTTTGAATCTCAGCTCACTTTTCTTTTGTGGAAAATTTTAAAATGATGTATATGAATTCTTAATCAATTCTATTATCAAAAAAGTATTCAACTAACAACAACATATTTGTTAATTTCATTAAGTTGGAGAGGGTGCTTTAAATATGAACATTTACTTTTTTTGGAAAGACAGTACACATGTACACTCAACAGCGGGGTGCCTCTGTCTCCTGGTATCCTTTTTTTTTAAGGATCAAACAAACATTCTTTTCAACACCATCCATTATCTGTATATGGAATATCACACTGTTGGCATTGACTCAGCACAGCCTAACTTTAGAGCTAAAAGAAAACCTGACGGCTTCTGAATTATTTGGAAAGAATCCAGAACAAAGACAGAAAATGCCTCCGATGGATTTGCTCTCCATCGTACAAGTTGTATATGGCTTGGAATGTCTGGATAAGACTATATCACATTCCTAGCAATCCAAGAATATAGGAGTACAATTTCATTTTTAAATGAAATGATCCTTTGATAACCAAATACTATAGCTGTGAAGCTTGTGGATATGATAAACTATAACCTATCTCTTTTTCTCTATGTGATTGAGTCCGTTTTTTTCCAGTTCAAGGTAGGCTCTTCTTTCAGGGAAGAGCTCAAGTAAGCTGATGCTTTGTATCCGTTACGCTAAGTAAAAAAAGAAGGGGCTACTCTGCTCACTTCCTTGCAACTACTGTGCCCCTAGAAATGCTGATTGGGATCAGCAAACAGTTAAACAATCCTAACTGGGTTAGTTGGCTGTGCTTCCATCCCAGGGCTTTCTGAAGGAAGCTAGCTATTCAGATATTTTTCCACTGGATTTAGAGATATTCACTGCAATGGGCTTCTTTTTCAGTTGTGTGGCTAGGCAGTTAAAGATTTGATGGTCTAGGGGGAAAAAACCCTTTGAATACACATATTAATTACTTGGGAATTAATGTCATTAATTATCAGTTACCATAGTTATTGTAGAATGTCTACAGTGTATATATGTATTAGTTGGTGTTTATGCATATTAACTATACTATACTATTCTAGTGACAAGCATTAAGGTACCTATGCCAAAATTACCCTTGAATTCATGCTGAGCTTGCAGGGTAGATACTGTATGGGGCTAGTAATCCTAGTTTATTTAAAATATCTGTAAAGAATCAAGCACAGCAATAAAAACTGGGAAGCAAGAAAATCTACAATATACACATCAGGAGTGATGAAACCATAACTGTTTGTATAATGCCTAGACAGAATAACTATTATCCTACATACAGCATAGGCTTTGAAGAGCTTACCTGTTAAACATAGTTGGCCTTCACACTAATCCTATGCAATCCAAGACATGCAGTGTATGTCATTCTGAAAATCTACAACTGTATTTCAGTCAGCCCCTTTAGACTACTTTCACACTGCTATGTTATACACTTTCCCATCAGCAACTGACAAAATGCTGTAGTTCAGCTGCATTAAAACAACAGCATACTAAAAAGTAGTAGAAACGATATTAGACAATCAATTTTATATTATTAATTTCCCCAAATTGTTCAGATTGGATCAGATCTTGTGGTTTGGCCCTGTGATGATTGGCGGGTAGCGTGTATTTTGGAATGGGAAAGAAGGAAATTATGTTGTAAACTGACCAGAGTCACTTAAGTAAGATGGGTGGGGAAAGGAAGGAAGGAAGGAAGGAAGGAAGGAAGGAAGGAAGGAAGGAGCCCATTGAAGAAAGGGAAAATTATATAAGGAACGTGTATGTAGATACTTGTTTCTAATAAGTAACAGCAGAAAAGGCTACAGTTAGAGGTGGTATGCTGCTGGTTTGCAGCATTTCGGACGAACTAGTAGTGGCGACGGCATGAGGCTCCTCCCACCTATCCAGACATCATTAGGGACCTTCTGCGCACGCACTCCCGCTACCGAACCGGTAGTGAAGAAAATAGGATACCATTATTGGCTACAGTCTGTGTGCTACTTTTACAGGGGGCATTTGAGTGATCATTGTAGAAACAAAATGTTGAAATAAATAAATCTGTAGTCCAGCAGGACTGTTCTTGCAGTCTTATGATCATTAAAGATAAAATCATTTTGAAGTTTAACTTATTTAAACAACTATATGGTCATGCTGATTTTATTTCCCTGTCACTAATTTGTAAGCAATTTCAGGTTTTTTTTTTTCAATCTAAGATTTGCTGGTAGTCTAGGTATGCCCAACAAATTGAAAAGCTTTTACAATCTTTCAGTTGGTAACTAAGAGTCTCAAGAACTTGTATTATTATTTAGATTTGTACACCACCTGATTCCCAACAACTCTCTGGTTTCTGAAACTAGATTATAAATGTTCGCTATATGCTACTGTTTTTTTCTAGTTCTGTAAGCATAGTTTAATTAAAATGCCTCATGCTGTCTGTATATTCCTTAGTATGCAAACAATAAATTCAGATCTCAAGAGTTATTAAAGAAAGTAATACATTTGCTGGATCTTTGAGAAAATAATGGAACCTCTGCTGTATTAAATTAACAAATTACAGTCTAATATTGATTGGGGACACTCTGGGTTTTAGAATACAGAATAACAGAATTGAAAGGGACCTTGGAGATCTTCCAGATCAACTTGCTGCTCAAACAGGAAATTCTATATCATTTCAAACAAATGGTTGTCCATTCTCTTCTTAAAAACCTTCAGTGTTGGAGCACCACAACTTCTGGAAACAATCCATTCCACTGAATAATGTTGTAACTGTCAGGGAATATCTCCTTATTTCTAGGTTGGTTCTCTCCTTGATTAGTTTCCATCCGTTGCTTCTTGCTCTGGAAAATAGATTTATATTTGTGGCAGTCCCTTAGATATTAGAACACAGCTATCATGTCATCCCTCGTCCTTCTTCTCATTAAACTAGATACCCAATTCCTTCAATTGTTCTTCATGTTTCAGCCTCCAGACCCCTTATCATCTTTGTTACTCCTCTCTGCACTTTTTCTAGCAGCTCAGGTCTCATTTTGACCTTGACTTCAACCAAGAATAATTAGAATCTGAGAGTTTTCAAAAAAAAAGTAAAGTACAGTAACAGAGAGGCTGGGCTGCTGTTCTAAAGCAGCTAAGTGGCAATAGAATTGTAGGGAACAATTTCTTTCAGGAATAAGTTGAGGTGTTTAAGTTGGAAGTGTAGCTGAACATAAATTGAATCTCCCCTTTAAAAAAACAATGAAATGTTGTTACTAGGAGAAGAGGAGCTGGCCAGATAAGGTGAAGGAAAGGATAAATAAGAGAAAAAGGCATTCAGGGCACGTCTCAAAGGTATGGACCAGTGTCTCTCCAGCAACTGAAATGCTTGATCCACCACCATGCTCTGCTGCAAAATGTAGATTTATAACTTATTCAGAATCAACTACCCAGAAATCTAAACTCATTTTCAGCAAAAAGGAAAATGCTCAACCTCTGGGAGAAATTGTCCTCTGAAGAGCTGCTGGTGCTTTGTTTAAAATATATGTGTTTAATTGTTCTGAATCCTCTGTCCCCCTAAATAAATCTTGACCAAAGTGGAAGATTTACAGGAGAATGAGCTGTCAATCTTTCACTTACGTATCTTATTCCATAAGGCCAAGAGAACTATAGTCTTGGACTTCCTAAAAACATTGCACAGAAAAAGTCTGTCTTGATCCATGATTTCTGCATCTTGGGAAGATAGTAGAATTTCCCAACCCCATCCTACTGCAAATCCATAAGAGTGATTGGTCAATGTTTCCTTTGCTGATGGATGAGTTTGAGTGATTGGATGGAGGATGGCAGAGAATCCTGTTAATCAGTGATGGCATCTCAGTTTATAGCAACATATTTTCCTCCCAACTGAGGCACAAGAGGAAAGCTCATAGAGTAGCCTTAAAATAGCAATTTCTTTTCATCTAGATAGAAAACATCACACTGCATAAAACGTCACGAAGCATAATTGTAGGTGCCTTCTGGATGTTATGGACTTTATATCCCATCATCAGCCAACATTGGCTATGATAAAGGATTATTTGAGGTTCAATTTGAAATATCTGGAGGCTCTAGGTTGCTGAATCTTCTTTACATTATTTTAACACTGTACCGTTTTAAAAAGGGAACATATCAGTCAGGTCAAAGGAGCCATTGCTAAGTAACCAAACTATTTCAGGATGCTTCAGACCAGTACTCTTGGTAAGGTAAATCATCCAGAATAATTGATTTTCACCCACTGTCACTTCTCATTTTCATGGACATTCTTACATTTTATCCTGGGGCTAAAAATAATTAAAAGTCATTGGGTTTGGGTAAGGCAAGGCAAGAAGGAAGTCCTCCTGCTTTGAAAAAGGAAATCTGATCCCTGTTGTGTGCAGCTGGTGAGAGTCTCTCAGTCATGAGCACAGCATGTGCGAAAACTTTTCACTCACACTTCCTGCAACATCTATGGCTAAAGAAATGCATATTTTTATTCAATTTATACTTCTCATATGCCTGATGCTCACTGCTATATTTTTGCCTCCTGGTGCACCTGTCTCAGATTTAGCCAAATGTTAGTTAGACGAGTATCCTGTCCTAAGTGAAGAGTTATTCCTCCTCTGTGATCCTTTACAGACAGGCTGTGTGTGATAGTGCTCTGATAAAGGAATCAGTCCAGCTTGTGTGTGTTCTAGTTTCTGTTAAATGGCAATTGTGTGTAATCAAAGCACCCCAACTACAAAGTTTTTATGCCCAAGTTTAGATAACCCCTTCCCTTTCTTTACTGCCCTTGGAATTTGAAGATGTTTTTTGAGAAGCAATAGAATTCAGACAGAAAGGATGTAAAAGACTCTTTCTGCTAGCCTCATTCTCTTTTCATTTCTTAAAAATCAAAGCCATTAATTCTTTGAGGGATTCATTTAGCATTTTAAATGTAGGTCTCATCGTCTAAAAATATAAATGTGACGACCACATTATAGAAAATATATCTTTGATGAAAACCAATCCATCAGAGAGCTTGGAAGTGCTAGGATCTCCATCAGGTATACTGTATACTCAGTTACAAATTTGGATTAGTTCCTAAGCTGAATAGAAAAACGGGGTGTAGAATGTCCATGATTCTGACTTTTAGATTTATTTATTTTGATTCATTATTTCAGTTAATATCTTCCGAGAGCAAAAATGAGCATCCGTATTCCTCTCTTCCTTGATTTTTCCTCATAGCAATTCTCTGAAGTAAAGGGGGATGAGAAATAAGGACTGGCCCAAATTCACCTAGTGAGCTTTGGTGTCTGAGAATAAATTTGGCTTTGGATCTTTCAAATCCAAATTCAACTTACCATCCATATTCCAATTTCATAGTAATCTTCAAGATCTAAAGGCAGACTGTAGAAAAATCTCATTTTCTCTTTCTTTGCATGTCAGAATTAGTATTCCAGAAGGTAGCTCCTTTGAATATCTTGATCTCAGGGAATCCAAAGCATCAAACACCATTGCTTTCTATAGGAATGCACGCACACACGTGCACACACACATGTGCACACACACACACGCACACACACAAGAGGGGGGAAGGGGAGATATGTTAATAGACATCTATGCAAATTGATCTGTGTGGCAAATAGAGTAATTTATAACTTTAAAATCCACAGGGGGATTTTTTTGCTTTCAAAGTAATGGATATTTTTATATATTCCTTAAATGGCTAGAACTTTTGTTTTCAGCATCATCATAATCTATTTGAAGGAACAGTTTCCTTCTTGATTAAAACAATAGTATAATACAAATGCAATAGTTGGACTTCGCTAAAATGAAACTTAATACAATAATGCTGCCAAATACAAGCTATTACTTTATTTTCAGAAAACATCAGCCTAGTCAATATCTAACATCAGATGCCCAAACAAATCCAGAGTGTTTTTCAGAACATAAAGAATGACATCCAGATCCTGTTGGACCTTAAGTATGGATGTTAAATATTCATCCAATATCCTAAATCATAATTTTCAGAAGAGAAATGTGCATAGTTCTCTAATAAATTGAGTGTTGAGCTTGATAGACCATTTGCCTAACCCATCATAGGACTTTCTATACATAGAAAATACATCCAAATTTTAAAGAGCTGCATAACTTTTTGAATGTGTTCAAATTGCATATCGTCACGCATGACATTTCTTGAGCTAGATCATAGCTATTTTCAAGCTTCTGCCTGCTGTGTAGTCAATCAGTGCATTTCTTTCAAAGATCTATCAATATCAGATAAATGTTTGTCTCTTTGAAATAAACAACATGTATCTGCTTTCAGATACATTAAGTACAAATGTGTTACTGAGCTGCTGGAGGCAAAACAATAAGCATGTGTGAGATGTGACCTTTTGTGAAGCAATCCCAGGGGAGGATGCAGTCACACAATCTTTCACCAACACACACCAGCCTAATACAGGAATATAATGCAGGGCCTTGGTTTTAAAATAGCAAAGCCCATTGAACCCTTGAATTCTGGGTCATTTTACTCCAGCAAATCTTTATAGGATATAGCTTAAACAATACTAGGACATCAGTATTATATACATTACACAATCAAATAACATAATTCTATGCTTAAACAATTAGAAACATTTATTTGCTAAATTTTGCCATGTACTCATAAACTATAATTAATTCCTGAATGTTTGTGATTTTGTTCTTGTACATATGACTATAGGAAGATTCTCATCTGACCATTACAGGGGTAAAAGTAAAAGGAGGGAGGACACATTTCAATCCAATGAAAGAATACTAAATGAAAGTACTGCCTGTCTCACATGTAGACAACTTTGATATTGGGTCCAACACCCCAAAATGCTAATTATACCATATAACATTGTCAGAACCATGTTTTCCGTCTGCAGTGTGAAAGAAACACAAAAGATCGGTAATTCCTTCAAAGGACAGTTGACCTTTCATGTTGCCCTCTGATAAGGTGATTCTCTTTCTCACTTATCACATAAACAAAAGTGACAAAGAGGCATGGGAAGAGCACATGAATGAGAGAAAAAACACAGTATGGTGAACTGGGGCCCTCAAAAGCTGAATTAGATTTGTAAACTGGGAGACCCCAAGTTTGGCCTATAATCAGTGGTGGGATTCAAATAATTTAACAACCGGTTCTCTACCCTAATGATTTCTTCAACAACCAGTTCACCAAACTGTTCAGAAACCTAACAACCAGTTCTCCTGAAGTGGTGCGAAGTGCCTGAATCCCACCACTGTTAATAATGTCTCAAAGGAATTTATACTATTCTCTATTGCTGGGAGTTGTTCTCTGAGATGTTGGGATGAGATGCCAAGAGGATTCTCAGCTTTATTGCTCTTATTACTCAAGTAATAAAGTTGTCAATATCCATGAACATTGTTTGGATTCAATAGTGGAGTGCATGAGTTGAGCATAATGAAGTTAAGCCCAGATGAGACAAAAGCCAGCAGGAAGCTGACAAGGAGATTAGAGTTCAAATAATTATAGAAATGATAGCTTCTCCTAAAGAGCTAAGGATCATAGCTAAGGAGTTGTGCTTGAGAGGAATTATTATTGAGCAGCAGCATCCAATATGATCTCACTTCACACCGTTCTTATAAAATCTGCACTTGCAGCTCATAGTTTTCCAAAGCTCACTACAATAGGAAAAAATAATGCTAGAAGCTATATCTCTGGAGCCATTAATTTATTATTGTTGCCAAGAAGGCACTGTAGATGTGTTGCCTTGCTGCTTTACAATAGCTTTGACACCTTCTTTGCTATTCTTTTTTAAGAGCATTTTACATTTATTACCGGTATTTGATTTAAAAAAAAAATATGACAAGTGAAAATAATCAAGCTTAATGTTTTCCCATTACCAGTAGACATGAGAGTACCTTGTGTAAACTCCACAGACAGATCTTAGCCTTCATCCCCATCAACAGCACCAAGTTTTTAATTAAAGAAGTATATAATTTTTTTTCTCCATGTGCAGCTGCATAGTCCCTTAATGAGGCGTTACAGCTCCAGCCACACAGGCAATATTAACCGTCTTTCCAGTGCTGGCTGAGCTAATAATTTCATATCCTAATACCCATCTGAGCAGCTGAGATGTTTTGCATTTTTAAAATCTAGCTGCTGAGCTGAAATTAATGAGGGGGAAAAGAAGGACTCCAAACAAACCATGGAGTGACGGATTAGTTCTACTGCACAGAGGCAGCAAGACTTGTCATGGACACAGCCACTGACCTTTATTGAAACAGAACTGTATGTAACAGATAAGAATATTTAACAACCATTAATGTCATAGAAGACAACATGGGCCAAAGTGACTATTGAAAATTCCACAGGAAATTGCTCAACCAGAAAATGTCAGCCTTCTCATGTCAGAACCCTGCCTATGATTCTAGAATTAAGGGGGGTGGCAAAGAATGTGAAAGCCAAAGACTCTGAAGAAACTTTGTGACTGAATAAAACATCTACTTACTAAACTGGGCCTGTTTATTTCAAAATGTCACTCAAAACTTCACATGAGGTTGGCAATTAAGCCTGGAGATAGAGTGAAGCCAGTTACCTCCGTGTTAACTGTAGGACAAGTACTGTATGATTCACCTCTTTTCTCTGTGTGGCTCTTTCCCGATTAAAAAAAAAATTAGCAGGTAGCATTTTGCATTTATGATAGCTCTCTATAAGATTCACCCACTGTGTCCATTCACTTTAGTGAGCTAAGAAATCCTTGTCTGAGCTGAATTTATTGCTCTTCTAATTAGAAGCAGTTCTTTAGTCATACATCCTCCACCTGTGGAGTTTGGAGAAATTGGAACTCTTCTAATAGGAAAACAGCAAGAAAAGAGCACCAATGGTGGCTTCATTGAAAAAAAAATATTATCTACTGACAAAAAGTGTGAATGGGGAAGACGTTACGGTATCATAACAAGTGCAATTCGCATTCATTCCAAAGCTGCTTAGAACATCATTTGTTGGCTGAAAAGTAGAGTATGAATCCAGTTAAAACAAACAAATGTTCCTTCCTAAATAGCCATGAAGCCATTTGGCAAACTGCTTCCCAAGCTTCAAATGTGACTATATGATAGCACTTTAGCCCAACAAACATTGCCTGTTTCATCTTACAAATCTAATTGTTATCTACCAGAGTTAAACTGTTTTACAAGCCTTTCCCTTCTTCCAAAGAAATCTGCAATTTGTAGTTTTGAAGGCATGGCTTGCAGATCCAACTATTTTCTTTGTCACTGTAAATTAGAGATAATGAAAAATGTCTTTCAAGCTGAAAACTCCTGATAATTCTATGAGTACACTTATGTAGTCTTCTTGATAATATTACATTTTGTTACATAATATTGGTTTGACATTGTATTTTGTAAAAAAAAAATCATTTTCTTCAATCTAATTTGGAGTTCTGATATTTCATTGGGACCTCCCATCCAAATACTAACCTCTTTAGTTTTTCAAGTTCAGCCAAATGATTAGGTAGTTTGATTAGGAATTTAGTGGGAGATTCTCTGAAGAGGAATTAGTCCCATAAATCTCAATTCATTCACAAGAAGAGCCCTGGAGGAATAGTGGGCTCTTGGTGACATAGTGAGCTAACTCTGCTCACTGCCAGGAGTTCAATCCAGCTCAAGGTTGACCTAGCCTTCTATCTTTCTGAGGTCAATAAAATGAACCACTCAGAGAATGTTGAAAAGCACCATGAAGTAATATATAAGTCTAAGTGCTATTGCAATTAACATGTTTCAAGCTTGTAGCCTCTTAGATTCTCAGAATACAACCCATGTGGTTGATTGAGGAATGAAATTCTACTGAAAGTTTTACTATCTTACCACTTCACTAGAATATATTCAAACAAAGAAATGTATTTATATCCTAGCTATGTTGTGATTTATAAATAACTCAAGGAGACAGACAGACCTAATATTCCTTTTGCCTAAAGAATCTGAGTGTATCAGTGCAATTTCATTTCTCTTAGCTGAATCTTTGTCCCTCACTTTTCCCTTCCTCTTCCCTATTAAATTATGCAAGGCAAATTGTTGAAAGCTCTCTGTTTGAATTCCATGGGGAAATTGAGTTTGCTCCCCAGAGAACTAATTGGATTGGAAAACACATGCCTATTTTTATAGTCAGCAGAAATCTCTTTGCAGCTCACCTCAAGTTTCTTGACTGGAACTAATACAAACTGCAGAGTAAATGAATTACTTCTTTCAATGTAAGGCACTCCTGTCTTAGTTCTGTTGTGCAGCTGCCAGCTATTAATACTCAACCAGAGTTAATAGACCTAATGTCACTACCAAAGTTTATCCAGTACTTTCAGTGGATAGGCTGCAGAAATCTAATCTGTCCCAGCTGGCTGATCATCCTGGTCCTGTTTGCCATGATGTTTTTGAAATATTTGGCAGTATTTAAGAGGCTATGAAGGGAGACTAGGGAAAGAAAGCTGTATAGCAGATGCCTTTGTGTGTGAAGGGAAGCGTAAGGGGAACATATCTAGTCCTTGTCATTTATGAGTTTATTCATCCATAAACCTGGGTTACACTATTTCTTTCTCCCACACTATTGCAATATATTTTCATAACCAATGTGAAAATCCTCATTTAAATGCATGCTTTTGGAAGTTTTCTTTTAAACATACACCTCAAAATACAATTTGATCATTTCTTTAACCTAAAATGTCCTTCAAGAACTCATTTTTCAAGTATCCAATTGCTGCTGGATAATTGCAGTTTCAATTCATGCATAAGTTATTTTTCAGCATTGTAAAAAAATCAAATGCTCCAATATCCCTAGTTCTGATTTCAATTCATACTGCCTCCAAAGATCAAAAAGCAGATGTTGAAATAAACTCTCTCTAAAAGAACAGTGGAAACTAGTGTCGGCAACAAACCAATGGTTTGACTCAGCTTCATGCAAGTTACTTGAGACTGTGTTTAAAAAATGCAGATATTGTTCACACTAAGTTGAAGATATGTTGTTTCTCTTACATTACAATGGCATGCCTTGAGTCAGGTAACTGCAGCTTTCATGTCTAATCCTCCTGCATTTTTTTTCCTGTTATTACAATGTGATTACATTTTAGGCATATATATTTTTTTTGTTTCTCAAAATTGTAAGATGAAAGCACTAATGTCATGCAATCAATTTCACTATGGGTTCCTGCTCTAGCTGGAATATTCCATTTTGGCCATAAATTGAAAATTCTTAATCTAATTCTAGATTCCCAATGTATTGATAGGGCTACCAATTTACCTTCAAAAATCTCTCTTGATGGCTACCAATCTGCTTCTCCATATACTTTTTACTTTTTTTAAGGATGCTGGCATGCCACAAGCAAAGTGCTGCCCTCCAAATGAGTGACTATATGCACATACCCCCAAAATGGCAAAAGCTAAGATAGTAAGGTAGGAATAGAATGGGAAGTTGTATTCTGTATCTTAATCTTTATAATCAGTTATATCCTTCATGAGAGTTATTTTATGGATCAGAAAGCCCTCTAGCTGGGGATCTGCTGACAGCTTGTTCGCTAGTTGTGTTCATCAGGTCCACAAAATGATTACCCATGGTCTAACTGAACATAGGCATATCTTGGCAAAGGATTTAATTTCCTGGGGGCGGGGGTAACTCTTATGGTTTCCTTCAATCAATCAGAATAGAGCTGGGAGGGACCTTAGAGGTATTCTAGCCCCGCCTTCTGCTCAAGCAGGAAACCCTATCCTATCTCAGACAAGGGACCCTCCAGTCTCTTCTTAAAAACTCCCAGTGATGACGCATCCACAACTTCTGAAGACAAGCTGTTCCACTGGTTAATTGTTCTCACTGTTAGGAAGTTTCTCCTTAATTCCAGGTGGCTCCTTTTCTTGATTAGTTTCTACCCATTGTTTCTTGTCCTAGTCTCTGGTGTTTTGTAAAATAAACTGAACCCCTCCTCTTTGTAGCAGTCTCTCAAGTACTGGAATACTGCTATCATATCCTTCCCCCACAATCCTTCTAGACTAGCCAAACCCAAACCCTGCAATCGTTCTTCATATGGTTTTCTCTCCAGGCCTTTAATCATCTTAGCTGCTCTTCTTTGCACTTTTTCCATCTTTTGGTAGGTAGGTAGGTAGGTAGGTAGGTAGGTAGGTAGGTAGGTAGATAGATAGATAGATAGATAGATAGATAGATAGATAGATAGATAGATAGATAGATAGATAGATAGATAGATAGAGTAGACAAACAGACAGACAGACAGACAGATGGTAGGAAGATAAGATAAGAAAAGATAAGATAAGATAAGATAAGTAAGATAAGATAAGATAAGATAAGATAAGATAAGATAAGATAAGATAAGATAAGATAAGATAAGATAAGATAAGATAAGATCCTGGAACACCGGGGGACTACCAGAGGACTGGAAAAGAGCTGATGTGGTTCCCATCTTCAAAAAAGGAAAAAAAATAGATCCGGGAAACCACAGACCTATCAGCCTGACCTCAATACCAGGAAAGATTCTGGGGGAAAAAATCAAGCAAACAAAGTAATAACCAAAAGCTAACATGGTTTGTTAAAAACAGATCATGCCAGACTAATCTTATTGCATTCTTTGATGATGTGACAAAATTAGTGGACCAGAGGAATGCCATCGATATAGTATACTTGGAGTTCAGTAAAGTATTTGATAAGCTAGACCATAACCTACTACTAGATAAAGTAGAAGGATGTGGGTTAGACAGCATCACCACCAGATGGATTCGTAACTGGCTGACCAACCACACTCAATGTGTAGTTCTCAATGGAACTGCATCTACATGGAGGGAAGAATGCAGTGGAGTATCCCAAGGCTCTGTTTTAGGACCAGTACTCTTCAACATCTTCATCAATGATTTGGATGAGGGAATAAGTGGGGAACTCATCGAATTTGCAGATGACTCCAAGCTGGCAGGAATAGCCAACACTCCAGAAGACAGGCTTAAGATACAGAAGGATCTTGACAAACTTGAACATTGGGCACTATCTAATAAAATGAAATTTAATGGTGAAAAGAGTAAGGTTCTACACTTAGGCAACAAAAACAAAATGCACAGGTACAGTATAGGTGGCACCTTGCTCAATAGTAGTAACTGTGAGAGGGATCCTGGAGTCCTAGTGGACAACCATTTAAATATGAGCCAGCAGTGTGCAGCAGCTGCCAAAAAAGCCAACACGGTTCTAGGCTGCATAAATAGAGGGATAGAATCAAGATCACGTGAAGTGTTAATACTACTTTATAATGCCTTGGTAAGGCCACACTTGGAATACTGCATTCAGTTCTGGTTGCCATGATGTATAAAAGATTTGGAGAGACTGGAAAGAGTGCAGAGAAGAGCAACAAAGATGATTAGGGGACTAGAGACTAAAACATATGAAGAACGGTTGCAGGAACTGCATATGTCTAGTTTAAGAGAAAGAAGGACTAGAGATGATGTGATAGCAGTGTTCTAATATCTCAGTGGTTGTCACATAGAAGAGGGAGTCAAACTATTCTCCAAGGCACCTGAGGGTAGAACAAGAAGCAATGGGTGGAAACTAATCAAGGAGAGAAGCAACTTAGAACTGAGGAGAAATTTCCTGACAGTTAGAACAATTAATCAGTGGAACAGCTTGCGTCCAGAAGTTGTGAATTCCCCAACACTGGAAATCTTTAAGAAGATGTTGGATAGCCATCTGTCTGAAACAGTATAGGGTTTCCTGCCTAGGCAGGGGGATGGACTAGAAGACCTCCAATGTCCCTTCCAACTCTGTTATTGTACTAAAGATAAGAGAAGAGAAGATATAAACCAAATTTCCATGCATATATATAAATATATGCTCCATGAATTTTGTTCCAATCTGAGTTCTGCTTCGGCCTTTCTTTTGAATAATGCAAATGGAGTCAGCCTACCATGTGTTATACAAATCTAATGCCTGCTTAGAATGTTTGTTTCTTCAGACAACCTCTAGATGTTTCTGGATTATGACAAAATATAATAGACTTCAAGTCTGGAACTTGGCATCAGCTTATGAAACAGATTCTGTATCTGAATTGGCAGTGGTAAATTCCTGGCTGAAACTAAGCAAATCCTTCTGTTTATTACTGTTGATGAGACAGCATCCCTTCTGGTACTGGGAATATAGTCATGCTTATCTCCAAAATGAAGATGGGGTTAGGGAAGGAGAATGAGACATTCTGGACTAAATTTCAATTATGTAATGAAAGTGAAAAGTTATTTTCTTTTCCTCCATTGTATCGACTATCTGAGGTTTCTATGGAAGATTCCATAGCATAATAGGATGTTCATAAAGGCCTAATGTGTTTTTAATTGTGATGGATGCAACAGTTAATTAATATTGCAGCTTTGCACTGATGGAAAAATATCATCGAGTTCTTCCATAATGGATCTGACTGGCATAAAATTCATGTTATTACATTTACAAGAAGGGCCAGAGGGCATTGATGGCAATTGTTTTCTTACTAACTGCTTCCATTCACTTGTTGCTTTTTTTTTTACACAATACCAATACATCCTTTGAACTTTTGGCAGTAGTGTCATGTTTTCCTTAATTAATTTAGGAAATCATAATAATTATTGTTGTTGTTGCTGATGTGTACAATAATTTATTACAAAGCATGTGAAAGGGCAGAAAAAATGTGTTGTTTGTTGTCTTGTGTTCCCTGATGGGATGAAAAAGGAAAATTAAAGAAGTGTAACTCAAGAATGAAGAATTTGTCAACTGCCAGATGTTGTGGACTTTACTTTCAGTTCCAAATTGCTGTATGAGATACACACTCTTCCATACAATGTTACCCTCCAAAGAATAGTCTGAAATAATTGGGAGGCAAGTCCTTGATTATCAAACTGACATTTTGAACTTGCACATCACTTAATCAAAAAAGAAACAGCCACTTTCTCTTCCTTGGACTTTCATATTTGGGCTGAAAAATCTGAACCCTTTTTATGCTGTTGTTGTTCTTGTTGCTATCTGATACCCGTCCAGATTTCTGTACCAGATTTCTGATACCCGTCTTTGAAATCTGAGATGTTTTCTATATATCTGATTAAACACAGCATATCTAAGCCTCCTGAGTAATACTTGTCAATGTTTCCATTATATCAATAGGGAGCCAATCTGTAATCAGAGAATGAACACATATTGCCAGTGTGAGGTGGAATATCTGGGGTAGCACTGTCTTTGCATCAAAGCTGAACCATCTTCTATGCTACCCCCTGTGGTCAATAAAAACAATGTTTTTCATCCATTGATAAATTCTAAATATTTGATATATCGTATTGTATTTTATTGTTTGTTTACATATCACCAAAATTACAAAGAACATGAACACTTTTGAACTCTATATCTCTTTCCAATATATGTTTACAGTTTAAGGAATTGTGAACCAAAACAGGGGAATAATAAAACAAGCTCATATCTGAAGATGGAGAAGATAGTTATTGTAGTCAGGTTATTATTGGTCTAGTTATGGCTTGATATTATTTCCAACCTTTTCTCTGAACTACTCAAAATTTCCACTACTGGTTCTCCAGAACTGGTCAGAACCAGCTGAACATACCAGCTCTGGTCTACAAGTACAGAAACACAAAAACACTAAGAAAATAAATAAATCTGTCGGCATCCTCTCTTCATTTGCAACATAATGTGATACTCGTAAGTATATATGTGACATCAAATAAAACAAACTTGAAAAGCATCTGTTGTCTCATCATAAGAGATAAAATATCCTTTAAGATTCTTAACCAATGAATTGGTAATATGGTGTATGCTGCACTCCTATGTAGTTGTATCGCCAATTTTGCAGATGATTCAGTGCACAGACAGTATGTTTCTACTTGCTATCTAATCAGTCTATATTGTCCAGAATTATTACTTTTCTCTAGTTTTATTTTTATTTTTTCTTATTCTTAACCTATATGTTGATTGCTATCCTTCTTGAACCCTGTCTTTCTTTTTCTTATTCTATGTTCCTTGATTACTTAATTGATTTTATTTATTTGTTCAAAGCTTATATACTCATACTTTTACAGGTAGTCTTACAACCGTTTGTTTAGTAACCACTCGAAGTTACAACAGCACTGAAAAAAGTGACTTATGACCAGTTTTCACACTTATGACCATTGCAGCATCCTCATGGTCACATGATCAAAATTTGAGCACTTAGTTGGCATGTATTTATGACAGTTGCCCTGTCTCACCCTGAGACACAGTATCTCGGGGTCATGTCATCACTTTCCCAACCAGCTTCTGAGAAACAAAGTCAATGGGGGAAGCCAGATTTGCTTGACAACCACATGATTCACTTAACATTTGCAGTGATTCACTTAACAATTGTGGCCAAAAAAAAATTGTAAAATGGGCCAAAACTCTCTTAACAACGGTCTTGCTTAGTAATGTAAATTTTGGACTCAGTTGTGGCTGTGAGTCAAGAACTACCTGTATTATATATTTCATTCTTTTCTTATGCTATGTACTTACTGTATATCTGTGGTCTATGTCAATGGTGGGATTCAACTTTTTTTACTACCGGTTCTGTAGGCATGGCTTGATGGGTGTGGCATGGCTTAGAGGGCATACCAGGGGAAGGATACTGTAAAATATCCATTCCCTCCCCACTCCTGGGGGAAGGATACTGTAAAATCCCCATCCCCACCCCACTAACCTGCTTTACAGCTCTGTTCTCTTGTGCAGGGCAATAAAAGAAGACCCAGCCAATCAGCTGTGACTCCGATCAGCTGTGACTCAGGAAGCAGTGAATAGATCAGTGGCGGGGCCAATCAGAGGTGGTATTTGCCGGTTCTCTGAACTACTCAAAATTTCCGCTACCGAATCTCCAGAACCAGTCAGAACCTGCTGAATACCACCTCTGGTCTATGTGGATGGGGAGGAGATGACTTGTTTCCTTCCCTACCCAAGTCTCATGCACCTTATCAATCTTTGATTCCCTCTTTTTTGACCTTTTCTGTTTCTGCAGAGTCCCTGTCCATCACTGGCATTGCAAGGTTGCTGCTGTTGCATGACTTGTGTTTCTGGCTGTTACTGGAATTGTTCCACTGCTGTATTTATTTCCTAACTTATGGGTGGAAGATATCAGCTTCTGGGGCTGGTTCTGTCCCTTTTACTTCCTGTAGTTTATGTACTGCTCTGATTTTTGCTGAATTGGTACAGCTGACTTTACTGACTTAGCTAGGCTGGCTATGCTGGCTTGATCCAGATTGGCTTTATTGCTGTGGCTGTCATGAGAGAAAGGAGAAGGTGTTGCTGGTATTTCCCTGGGCTTTTTCACCTCTTCCCATTCAGACCCTGTGTTTCATTTAGCCTTCCTGTCCTTTCTGCCTTCTCACTGCTCCTGCAGCCATTGTCAAATCTGTTTTTGTACTAGCTGGTATCTTCTCTTCTTCTCCTGTACTTTACTAGGCTGAATTTTCTTTACACTGCTATTTTATGGCTGCCTGTGCCAGCTACTATACTCCACATGGAAAGGTGAGATAGTTTTAAAGGAGGAAACAACATTGTTTCTCCTTTGTTCCATATTTCCTACTATATATCTCCCTATTTATGTTAACGAGATTCAAACAGCTTGACACAATGCTCAGATATGGGAGATTTCACTCTATACCCTACAATGAGAGTCTCTGCATTTGCGGTAGAAGACCTGGCTCATATCCTATTTGATTGTTGCTTGTATAAGAGGGTGAGAGACAGGTACCTTGGTCCATATACCAAACAAATGACCCATTGGGATCCCCATATCAAAACAACTTACTTTATGTGCAGCCAGAACCTGAAAATAACACATAACACAGCACAGTACTTAAACAAAATGATTTCGTTGAGATCTACATACATGGGACTGATTGGGGTAATGTCAGGGTTCTAAATAGCATGCAAAAGTAAATCAGAGTCCGAGGCAAAGGATTCCTCAAAGTTCCAATTTATTAAGAGAACCATGTTGGCACATCTGGGAAAACCTGAATCTGAAAGCTTCCAAGGTTTCCCTCCCAGTTGAAAGTTCAAGATCCTGCCCCCACAAGTCCATCACATGGTCCAATCTTCCACTTCCATGCTGTCAGTTTCTACCCATCCAGTTCTGGCCAGGTGCAGAGACAAAGGATGACCTTGGCTTTCTAGAAAGAATGTTATTATGGTTACATATCACCCAACTCTGTATAATTCCCCCCTTCCATTTTCCCACAGTAGAAAATGAATAGTAGAAAGTGTGGCAGGCCTGAAGTCCAAAAGAAAAGATGGCTTGCAGATTGTAAGGGTGACACCAAAATATAATTTTATGTCATTTGATTCTATTTTATATATTTATGTATTAAATTATATTGTACCTTGTCCTACAACTATTGTATTTTATCTTATTCTTATTTTAAATTGTTTGTGTAAGATTTTATTAGTGATATTTGTTTGAACCTTGTATTTTGATATGGTCTATAGGCTAATCAATAAAGCTATCATATCATATCCTACATCTCTCCCCCTTTAAATGGTCAAGATACTCAGCTGATTCATGGGTGATGGGTCCTCTATCTTTTTACCACTGTGACAATAAAAGTCAGCCAGAAAGTTTTTTCTCACTTCATGTTCCACACTAATCTAAATAGCTGTATGGTTAAATGTTATATGGGGATCCTGAAATTAGTATCATTCTGGCTCGTCTGCTATCAGTCCTAGTAAAAATATACTGGTTCTGGAAAACATATCTCTACATTCATCTTATATGAAATTTGGGGAAATCTTATCTTGTTGTAAAAGTACAGGTGGACATGATCATTCTATCCTTCTAAATTCATTCCGACAATGATCAAATGAAAATATCTTTAACTTTATACTCAACAGGTACCTATAGATCACAACCTATTTGATTACATTCAATGATTGGTTATAGATGGTGTTTTTATTTGTTACAGGTAAATCTAGATTTGTTAAGGAATACTACACCAGTTTAGTCTCCTCATCTAGCGGGCAAGGAGGATTGAGGGATTCATATCTAAAACACCAATCTTGGTGAGTAATTTGTCATATTTCAGTGGAATGCTGTGAGATATATTTGAGTTTCAGATAAGCACTTCATAAGATTACATAATCTTCAACCAAATAGTCTGGATTTAGTTTATAGGAGGAAGTTTGTTTTATGATTTTTGTTCCTTTACATTCTAGTGAAGAAAGCAACTTTAAATTTCTGATGTTGCTACTGGAAACATGAACCTTGAAAGATTAATTTAAAGCAACACATATACAGAAGTATTATGAAATGGATTCCATTGTTTTAAAGTCAATTAAAATAGCTAATACAAATAAAATGACTAGGCAGAAAATCCATTATTATGTTGGGAAGTCTGTTTTAATAATTGTATCCTTCTTGGCTTTCTTGTTTTCTACATTTTATGCTTATAAAATGTAATTGATCCTTGCATGCTGGCCGGGGAATTCTGGGAGCTGAACTCCATAATCTTAAAGCTTTCAGTTTGGAAAAACTGCACTACAGGATGAAGGTCCTCTAGCATGCTGGTCCAGTGCAGGTTGATAGATAGGTGTTTTTCAACTTCCCAGTCTAAAGCTGAAAGAGGGTGACCAACCCAAGGTCATCCATCCAGGCTCTAAGCCTAAGGAATACAATCACATTCTCCCAACTACCAGTCCAGCATCTTAACCACTACACCAAACTGGCTCAGAGAGACAGAGCTATAAATCATTTTTCGTTTCTGGAAGAATGGTTGACCTCCAGGCAATGCCCTTTATTGTTTATGACTCAGACACAAAGTCTAATCACAAATTAATTCAAGCTCTAATTATTTGTCTCTGACATTTATTATCTGTATCTCATTATTCTGTTCTCCTAGGTTTAGTACTACATTGTTTAGCTTTCCAAGCCATGTCCACCCTATAACCGCCTTAGCATCCAATGATCATGAATAGAAATGACATTTCAGAAATGTTTAGAAACATTTGGACATGGATAGAAAATATCCATGTCCACATCATATGCATATAACTCAACTGAGATTTCAGGACTATTTAGAAGCAATATCTGATTCCAAGTAGACTTTACCTTGCAATGTTATGCTCTCAATTATTTTGATTCCCTAACCCTCACTGGTCCTGCAGACTTGGATATTACTCTGAGAAATTTGCATCAGAATGTGAATTACAGTGTTGGAATTCATTGTTCAAATGTATTTTTATGCAACAGTTTTATAGCCAGTAGATTGTAGTATTTACAAGTTTGGATCTATGGTATATACACTATGTCCTTTTGTTCTAAGTAGAGTTTTCTGTTTCCTGTTACATTTAAGTAGTGGAGCAGTAAAGCACATGGTGACTGTACTCTTTGTTTGTTCTGTATGGTGCTTTATGTAAACAGAATTTCTAACATACAGACATAAGAAAATGTCCCTAACTTTGGCAGTCATTTTCACAATAATGGAAGGTCCATGTAAAGGTTTGCATGTATTAAGCTGGAGCAAGGAACATATTTGATTCTGCCTGCACCCTACGAAAATCCCTAAATCCTTCCAAATTATAAATAACTGCTGCGTCACAACCAAAATCTTTTCCTGGTGGCCTCAGGTCATGGATTAGCTGCTAAGAATTAGCTAACAAAAGACAGCATTAGTCAGTAAAGTAAATAATGCTCTCAAATGGCTCCTTCGTTTCTTGGGCATCCACTTGCAATTGGCATCTGCTTGATAAGTTGAAAAATGATAAAGGTCCTCACGTGCAGGATGAGAAAAGGAAGAACTATATAAGCGGTTAGAAATAATCATGTAAATGTTATCAGTATTGTTGGAAAAGAAAAATCTAGTGTTTTCAACCATAAGAAGAAGAAAGAAGAAAGGCTGGAGGATAATATGGCTTCTCCTTTCCTCTTCATTTTGCAGGACAAAGTAGTTATGTAGAATTTTTAAGCCATCAAAAAAAAAAAAGGAAGTAAGAAAGAAAGAAAAAGCCCTATTGCAAGGCCAGGAAATAAAACAGAATATAGAATTTGGTTTATAGGTATCACATCTGCCAAGATAATTTATGTTTCAAGACACTTTATACGTCAATATTTTCTTGAATATGCACTGAAAGACTGATTGATAAGGATCTAGCCTGGATTTTATTACTGTTTTGGTAAAACTGTACTAGAAATAGTGTTATAGGAAAAGCATCTTACTTTCCCAGATGGGAACCTGCTGTTTATTAAATGGATCCAGCAAAGGAAATACAGATCTGTATGTGCGTGTTTGATTGAAGTCCTATGCACCTATTCTCTATCATTTAAAACAAGCCCTGTAGGGATAACTCCATTTAGCAAGCTGGTTTATGCAAAGGAAAGTTCCATAAGACAGAACTGTTGCACTGCAGTGAAGACACAGTGCAGGTCTCTGGCAGAAGATCACTGTTTTATTAAAAATAAAATAAAGGAAGGCACCTTTAGTAATTAGTCATGAAACACAATTGCTAGCTAGCGCCCAGTGGGGTTGCTGAAAGGTTGGACTAGGACTCATTTATGGTGCTTTAAAAAAACCATTTATACCAACTTGGAAAGACAGGACATAACAAGTAGTCCTTTACTTACAATGGCCATTGGGCCTGGAATCTTGGTTGCTAAGCTATATAGTCATTGAGTGAGATTTCACGTGACCACTTTGCTTAGCGACTGCAATCCCAGCACTTCCGGCTGTCATTGTTAAGTGAGAATTGTGAGACATTAAGAGGGGCAGAGTCCCAGGTAAGACACACAGGAGTGCCTCAGGGAGAATGCCGGAGGCTTGACGCAGACTATGTACAAGTTGGGGAGATATGCAGGGTGTTGCAAAACCACTGCCACTCCTGGTGGCCTCAACCACGCCAGCCAGTCTAATGGTGCAGTGCAAAGCTGCTGTTTCCAGGAAAGTCTCAGCCACTCACCTGCTCCAGCAATCATTATGACCGCAGGACTGCTTCAACTCTTCCCGCGTGCTTATCTGTCCCTTGATCTACGCCCTTTTAGCCACCCTGCACAGCAGCACACAGCCTTCAGCACTCTCAGCTATCTGCCACTACCCTGGGGTCTCTAATTAAGCCCTACTGCTAACACTGCCACTGAGAAATGCCACCACATTGGAACAAAACATGAAATAAATATCTCAGATGACACATTATCACATTAGGGGGAGGGGAAACAAGAAAATATTAAAATGCGAGTAAACAAGTAAAAAATGACATGTGGAATTAATATCAGAAATAAAATGTAATAGAGAAAATTATTTGTATGAAAACATAAATTTGGGATTGCTGAAACGCCACCCCGAGAACCCATCAGAGAAAGTAAAGGGCAACAACGGAAAGGAGGGAGGATGAGGAGGGAGGAAGAAAGGATAAAGCAGAGAAAGCAAGGATGGGGAATCTAGAATAGGCGAGAGGGTAAAAGGGAGGAGGAGGGAGGAGGAGAGGGGAAAGAGATGGGAAGAAGAAAAGAGG
The DNA here is from genome assembly GCF_009769535.1 of Thamnophis elegans. NCBI lineage: Eukaryota > Metazoa > Chordata > Lepidosauria > Squamata > Natricidae > Thamnophis > Thamnophis elegans. The sequence goes on from NC_045545.1 coordinate 67,941,785, forward strand.
AAGGAAAGGAGGAAAGAAGAAGGCAGAGAAGGGAGGTTGAGAAGATAGAAGGAGCAAGAATGTTGCAAAATAAGATAAAGGCAAGGGTGGCAAGAAAGTGACCCAAACTGAATTTTATGTGTGTGTAAAAATAAATTTAGAGGCTAATGATGAATATACAAATATTAAATAGCAACTATAAAAATGTATACTTGTGAATGAACTTGAATGGGAAAAATAAAAAAAAATAAAAAAAGAAAGAAATGCCACCTCATGACCAGTGGTGGGTTTCAAACTTTTTTAGAACCTCTTCTGTAGGTATGGCCTGCTTTGTGGGAATGGCTTGCCGGCCATGTGACCAAGTGGGCATGGCTTGGCAGTCATGCGACTTGGTGGGTGTGGCCAACTTGTAAAATATAGTGAAACTCACTTAACAAGGCTCTTGCTTAGCAACCAAAATGTTGGCTCAGAAACTCTGGCATTTGAAGCATGCAAGTCTTAAAGCTGTCAAGTTACAAGACCCTTGCACTCCCAAACCTTTAGAAAAAAACCAAGGGGTGTTCAAACTTGACAGCTTTAAGACTTTAAGGTTTGGATAGGACTCTTAGGTGGGGCAATTGGTAGGCCAGCCAATCAGTGAGCAGTGGGAGGGGCAAGCATGGTGAGGAGGGGCAGGGGGAGGGAACTGCAACCAGTTCTAAATGGCATAATAGATTTGTGGAACCTCTTTTATAGAAGAGGTTAGAACTGGCAGGAACCCACCCTTGCTCATGACTCACATCATAGCCAGCCAGGCCAACACCATTCTGCAAAGTCCCAAATGCCCCCACTGACCTTTAGCATTTTTCTCCCATTGCTGGCAGGCAAACCCAGCCTATGTGAGGAAGCTGCTGTCTGTGCCAGGCCTTCTTCCTGAAGCCATCTTGTGCCATTCTCCAAGCACCATTGCTTCTCCAAATTACACAGTGCTTTGGAAGCCTCATTCCCAACTGGCATGCACATTGGGCGGGGAGATGAAGCTTCTGAAGCAGGGCATTATTTGAAGAAGGAATGGCATGAACAGCTTGGAGAATGGCAGGAGGCGGTCTCCGGATGAAAATCTGGGGTGGCCAGCTGCTGCCTCACATAAACCAAGCGAGCCCCTCAGCGGCAGGAGAAAAGTGGTGAAGGTCACGAGGTCATGGAAGAGGTTGGGTGGTGGGTTCAATTGGGACTTTGCACTGCTGGTGAGGGGCTTAAGGGGTATTCACAATGGTTGTAACTTTGGGCATGGGTTGTAAATTGAGTTTTCACTGCTGGGTTGTAATTTCAAATAGTCTCTTATCAAATTGCCATAAATCAAGGAAGTAAGTATTCCCAAAACCAGAATAATGCTTGGTTTCACTGCCATTGTGAAAATCATCCAACCCAAAAAAAGGTATATACTATGGCCAACCATCAGCTGCATTACCTAAATAGATTTGCAGTATCTCACCTATAAGATTAGAACGCATAAGGGATTGTAATCTCCATTTGATAATGTTACTGCTTAAATCAGTCTAATTTAGACTCTTAGAGCATAAATCCCATAATAACTTGCTACTTAGAATCTGGGTCTGATAAGAATTGAAGTCCAGAATATCTGAAGAAGAGCAGGCTTTTTTTCATGGCCAGGTAAGAATAATAACTTATCAGATTTAACTCACTTGTATGTAGCCATATAACCTCTTTGGTGATGTAACTGAATTAAAAGTAGAAATTACAATCTTATGGACAGCTGGTTCAGTATCAGTTGGAAATATAAAAGAAAATTGAAATGAAAATGATAATCCTTTTAAATATGTGCCTTTTTGCCTGACTTGTCAGAAGATACATGATAAAAAGTGACTGATAGTAACTTTACTGATGTATCAAGCATGACATGTGGCACAAGAAATACAAAGACAGAAATGATGAGAAATGTGCAGACAGATGCTTTTGGCAGCAACATTTTCAGAAGAGCATTTCATTCTTGACAGGCCTGTATCTCTTTTTAATGAATGGCAGTATTTGTGGCCACAAATTTGCATCCTTAATTCAGGGTTTTGGTGTTTTCTTTTTAATATCCAGAGTAATAGATAAATAGTTAACCTTTAATGACCACTTAGCAATGGGACCAGAATTTCCATTGCTAAGTAGTCATTAAAGGAGTCACCCCCTGATTTTATGACCTTTTTTGCTGTGATTGTTAACTGCATCACCTTGGTATTTAATTCAATTTTTTCCATTGATTTTGCTTGTCAAAATCCTTCTGGGAAGATTGCAAATTGCAATCATGCAACCCAAGGAGGCTGCAACTGTCATAAATATATGCCAGTTGCCAAGCACCCAAATTTTTATCATGTGACTGAGGGGACGCTGCAGCAATTGTAAATGTGAGGGAGTGGTTTTTAATTCACTTTATTCAGTGTCATCATAATTCAAACAGTCATTAAATTAAATGGTCATAAATCAAGGTCTACTGGTATGGTTATTTCCTTAATGTGCATAATTATATATGCAGTTTCTTTAATGTAGGTTTTTTTTTCAATATAACCAATCTAATAACTATTTGAAACATATATAGTATGTGTGCTTTTTAATAATATTTATCTTTTTTTAAAAAATCATCCATTATAGGTACCGTATTTTTCGCTCCATAAGATGCACTCCCCCCCCCAAAAAAAAAGTGGGTGAAAATGTCTGCATGCAAAATACGGTATCTCATTTTGTTGTAACTTTCCCCAGATCAATTTTTGTGCTAATGTTGAGATTAATTGAAGCTCTGTAATTGTACTTGTTGCCTGTCTCTGCCCCCATCAAAATCTGTTTTGGCAGATTACCTTATGTCATAACCATTAAATTTTGTGGCAGATTTTTTTTTTACATCTGTACTCTTTGCAAACATTTAAAGTATGGGTTACTCATGTTAGGGGATTCCAAACATGCGATGGTTGTGCCAAAAATGCCAGTTTATATCTCCACTACTGCAACTAAAGTACTGTGTGGCTTATATACTAAGACAGAAATGTTATCACTGTGAAGCTCACTAAAATTATTAGTGGCGTTATACCATGATCTTAATTGGGCAGCATTTCTGCTGTCTTCTATGTAAAATAATATACTCTCACTCTACATGACATACTAGTTTTAAGGCATTTTTAAAGATGTACTAGCATTATTCAAGAATATTCATTTTGGAGAAATTAATATCTTTCCATTGCATTTTAAGGGGGGTGAATTTTTTTTATTAGGGTATAGAGTATTATAAAATGCAAAATACAAATAAATAGAAAAACAATGGGGGGAGGGGAGGGGGAAGTGAAGTGAGGAAAGATAGGAGGGAGAAGCATTGACTTCTCATTCTCTCTGTTACAGTAAAATAAGGCATTAACATCAAGATTAGATTAGATCTTTAGAGAAATAACTTGTTCATACAATTATGGAAAACATTGCAGTTTAATGTTGAACATAAAATGGTTCATAGCAACAATTCTGGAGTAAAATATTTTGGGTCCATTTCAAAATATATTATGTATTTATGTACATAAAACCTATCTCCCCATTAAGAAGATTATAGCACTGGAGATAGGTTTTTCTGTTTGAAGAAATAATATATAATAGTTCAAGGGACCATTCACTTTAAGGCAGGATGAGAAATGCCATTTTACCTTACATATTTAATTTTTAATAGTAATATTATTGCTGTAAATACCTTAATAGCAGCAACACTGACACTCAATCCAACAAACCAACTCACTAGGCCCACTCAACTAGGTACTTCTCCACCAGTCTGAGAAGGCATTCAGAATCATTCTGGAGAATGTTTTGTTCTAAGAATATCCAAAGAGTTACACACAGAAAGAAACTTTGTGGAGCTGTAGCAGCTATGAATGAACTATATGAATTAAGAATAACCAGAAGAATTGATCTGGACAGCAAGGCAATTTATCATGGCTGACTCTGTCAAATGAATACACATGAACTGAGCTTCCTGTTTTAAGGTGTGACAACCTTTTCAAAATACAGTTCATTTTTTCTCTTTTACTACTGAGGTACATGTGTCTTTAGCCTTCTTTCTAATCCAAAGAATACGGTAAATAGGAGCACCTAAGTTTTTATTCATGGCAAATAGCCATGGAAGGACTGAAGGGGTATATTTATGAGATGATACATTCAACAGAGATCAAATTTTTATTCAATGCAGAAAGGCTTCAGTCGATACACAGCACTTAGAGAATCTCTGTTATAATCTACAAAATCTTTATTGTATAGTTTAAGTATACGCATATACACATGCACAGGCAGTTTTACTCACCTTTTCCCCATTACAAATTGGCCAAGTTTGCATTACACTTGTAAGACAACATGGCAACATGTAAGACAATGATGATACCATGAAAAAACTCTGAAGTCCCTTACAACCTTCCATTTAATCTCTTGCAAACAGCATTTGCATATTCCTTTCTACATCACCTCAGCCCATTGTTGATTGCTACAGGACCGGCCTCATAACAGTTCAGAGGATCAGTTTAGGTCTGGTCTTGACTAGTTTTCTTATGATTTATTGCATGAAAATACTTGCCTCTGGTATCCAACTTAGTTGCTTCCGTGCTTTTTACCATCCTCTGCAGACCTGCATTTTTCCTCAAAATCCCCATTCCTCTGCATCTCCCAACATTTTACTTTTGTTTTGAAGCATACATGTAAATACTGAACTGATTGAAGGAGTTTGATTTATTTAGTATTAAATTCATATGCTATCCATCTCACTAGGCAAAGTGACTCTTTATTATTGCCCTAAAATGGTACTTGGAGGAAACCCAAGTAAAGTCCAACATGTAACTCTTTAAAATACCTGAAAAAGTTGGAAACTCAGAAAAGATTAAACATGCATAAAATATGGACTGACTGTTAGGAAAAAAAGGAAAACAAGAGGTGGGGAAGAGAAGAAATGGAATGAAGGTCTTTGAAAAAAGAATTGTCAGACTGCTGGAAGATCAAATACACACATTCCACACTGCAATGCGCTATTTCGAGCACTCATGTCATATTCAAAAAAGGAAATTAGGCTTTTAATTCTTTTATTCAACATACATTATGGTATCTCTTAAAAGATGAAGATAGTTTCCTACTCTCCTTTTCTGCATTCCTTTATATAAGAGGGCCATAGCATCTGGGTTACAAATTCATGTGATATGCAAAATAGGTGGTTTCAAATCAGATTTTTCAAAGATCAAATTCTTCAAAAATCCCTATGTGTTTCTCACTGTGTTTCCCTTATAGGTTTCTCTACAACCCAATATATGCACTAATCCTTTTTAAGACAAATTATAAAGGCTACATGGTCAGGATTATACTGTATGCATTTGACTACTAGATGTTTGTTGCAAACCGTATGTACAGAGGCCATTCCCATATAATGAAGAGCCTTACGCTGCTGTCCCCATTGCTCAGCGCATTTATATACATCATCTCAAAAGGGCTAAGATCCTTAAATAGAACTGTCCACAGCAAGCATTCATGAATTATGGTCGCTCAGGAACTGAGTCTATGCAGAACAGTGTACACTGTGAGAGAGAGGATAGACATAAAATGCTAGAATTAATACAATATTTTGTGCAAAGGAAATGTGTTTTATGGCATTGCATGTCAAACTCTTAAAATTGTCTATTTTTTTTTCTTTCTCTATTTATTTGGTTTTAATTAACAACAATTTTTAAAATGGTAATCGTTGATTTTATGTATCTTTATTTCAGTCCTATCACAGCCATCCTATTAATTAGAGCATTATTATTATTCTTATGTACAAATTAAGAGTGGACTCTAAACAGCAGTTTGCGACAGACTTGGTGGGATTTGCAAGCTGCTATTCAAAATGCATTGATACAACCTTCTGCCGTATTGTTCAGGCTGTCTCCGATTATGCACAATTAAAGACTTCACCAGGCACAACAGGACTTCTTTCTAAATAAACAGAAAATATTTAGCACAAGTGGTGTGGTACCCAACGGTACTGAGGTAGAATTACAATGACACTGGAATTGTAGCTAAATGTTCCCTTTTGCCACTACTGTTGCTGCACATGACACTCTGGGTCTCTACAAATTCTTTCTGGCTTAAAGAAATTCTGCTTAATTTAATTTTGTCATGTGGGAGAAAGTCTAATTACTTGATCACCTGTTTCTGCTCGGCACAGAATTCTTCTTGTCTTGCTGACTTTGCCCTTCGGGATATGTATCTTCTTGCAAGCATCTGTTTCCTATATTCTTCTGTGAACACTGAGACAGATGATTAATTTAAAAGGGGTTGATGGGCTTTAAATATGTCCATTTATTTCCTTCATACCTACCCTTTTTTTTAGGTTATATCTACACAAACTGCCATTTCGGCAAGGGCAACTTTTCTCTTGATAATATGAGGGGAGAAAATATTCATTGGAAAGTTGCAGGTAATAGGTCTAGGAGTGAGCTTGCAGTTTAAACTAATATAATTGCAAAATGTACCAGACATGTTCCAAATGTGCTGACTTGGGTCTGACTTGTGTGTCTGCATTTTCTGCAAAGTTTGTACTTATATGGATATATTTAGAGCAGGAAGAATGAGATGGTGGGAAATGAGGAACTGAAAGTAACAAGTGTCTGAGAATTTCAAATGTACACGGGTGTTTGTAGAGTGTGCTGGTCAGTGACAGTCAGTAAGAAAGTAAGAAAGAACAAGGAAGTGAAGCTATGGAATGTATAGGTCAGTAAAAAATAAGGTATAAGTAATGTGGCTTGAGATGGGAATGGTAGGCTATCCTTTGCCAGATAGCAATCCTTGTAGGATTTGCTATTTGCTAAAAGGAAACCATTGCAATGGAAATTTAAAATATAAGGTTGTCGTGCAATTACATTGCTACGTTGGCTGTTCATGTTCTAAATTGCTCATGAAACAATAAACCTCTGATCTTAAAGTAAGATTTATTGCTTGTGGTTGCTTGTGGTTTCCCTTTGTTTTTTATCAGGATATTTTTACGACAATAATGAGTTTTACTGATTTGCTTAACAGAGCCATAGTAAAGCCAGAAGACAGTTTTGTATGTTCAACATGCTGTTGTGCTACATCCAGATGTTCATGTATGTCAAACAGATGTAAATAGGCATATTCAAGTGGTACTTCTTCTACAAAGCAACAGTTTAGGAACAGGTCATGTTTATAAGAAAGTTGGCAGAATTATGTTTAGTTTCTCCTACTGGCTCCTACTTTGCATTATCCCATTGCTTGTGTTCACCAAGTCCTTGACTTTAAGATCACATTATAGCCAAACAAACACTTCATATGTGGAAAAAACACCGTTATGAATGAGGACCATTGAATATATAATAGATTCAGCCTTGCTTCGTGTTTCCCAGAAGGTGTATGGGTGTTTGTGAGCTTTCTGCAATTAAAGCTCAAGGTGAAAGAAGAAATATCATTCCTCAATTGGTTAGACTTCAGAAGTTATCCATATTGTTGAAGCTTTTGTGTCCGTATAGATATATTCTATCTGAAGATAGCCAGCTACAACGCACTGCTTACTTCAACAATCCACAATCTCTCCTGCCACTAATAAATTCTCTCTCTCTCTTTCTCATCTGAATAGCCTCCTGGTTCTTTCAATATTCTTTTACTCTGCATGTACCTGAAAAACACGTCTTCATCATTTTTTGAGCCTTTCCGTTCTCAGCCTGGGATCTTGTTATCGCTCTGACACCCTCTCACTTCATTGCAATCCTGTAAACTTTCTGCCAAATCTCAATTCCTCTTGTATCTTTTATACTCTAGTTCTGCCTTCTGTTTCTTTAATTACACTTTTTTCCCCTACTAATCCCACTTGCCCTGTTTTTTTAATGCATTACTTCCTGCCCATCATAACCATAAGGTAATGTTTAATTTATTTCTCCATGCTTCTCATTCCCTCCTGGGTGCTTTGTTCTTTATTGATTCCCCCTTTTATTTGAGCCCATTCTATTCTTCCTGGGTTTTTTTTTATCAAATCTCCTCCTAGATTTACTCCTGTTTATCTTCCTCCTGATTTCATATTCAAGCTTTGTTAATTCTTCGCTTCCTGGTTTTATCAGTCTTCCATCAAATACTTCAGAGTGCTGACATTAATATTTGAATTGCACACTTGTGACTTATATAACTTTACACAGGATGCTAAATTTCTGTTTTGAGACTTTGTTTAATCCCAAAATGACAGCATAAAATAATTATGTTCCTAAGTGAGGACTAGGTTGTTCAGTTAAGCCAGGATCCTAATGCATATTACAGGTCTGTGCTAGCATTGCTCTATTAAGAGCATTAACATTGCTCTATAAATTGTAATATTGCAAGCCACCCAGAATCGTCTCATGGTGATATGGACAGCAAGCAAATTTAATCAATAAAAAAGGTTTAAAAAATTAACTCAAGTTGCATTTTCTTAGGTTCATTAATTTGTATCCAGGACTCCTCCGTCATAGTTTAACATCCTCAAAAAGACAAATATTTAGTACCTACAAGCAGTTCTCTTACACATCAATTGGAGGGCATGGATCATTCCAAAAGATTGTGACAATCTATAGCAAAAGGCAATGCAACTGTAAAGACCCTAGCCAGACTCAAAATTTAATTGAGGCTGGCATATGCTTCTCTTGCATTTTGTTCCTAGGCAACAAAACTTCAAGCCTTATAAAGCCAGGTTCAAATAAAATGCATGCAATCAAATCACAAAATCTGGCTGGCTTATATTGGATGTCTTAAAACCTGAAAAGGCTAGATAGCCAAATCTTGAGGATTTTTAAAACATAATGAAAATTGTGAGCTCTTTTTCATTGTGTGTGTGACAGAGAGTCTTAGATAAAAGGAAAATCCTATCCCTTTGGGAGGAGTTTGCTCTCCAGGAAATATCAACATAAAAACAGATACTAAGGCTCTCCTGCAACAACTAGTTCAACTCCTTGGGAAGTGCATATTCTACTCAAAACCACTTTACGCCGACGTCTTTGAGATTTACTAACATCCAAATGCACAATTTCAGAGTGTGGCAAACAATGGCCGTAGTTATTTGGGGGCTGTGCTTCAAAAAGTCGGCAGGGCTAGAACAAAAACAACATTTGATTTAATGTACTTTGTTTAATATAATTAATGTAATTACAGTACAGTAAATACAGATATGATTAACTCCTCCTTCCACTCATTGAATTTTTTTCTATAACATAAAATTTTACTATTTAGTAGCCATTTATGAAGAAATTATGTATGCTGCATCCAAGGCTTCAGCTTTCTTGCAGGCGCTTCTCTAAACATATAATCTCTGTACCACCATTTAGGAATTTTTGTTTGTTTCAGCAAATTTTGGGATAATTTGTGTGCAACGGCTATGCTCCTTAATGAAATGTCTCTTTTCCCTCTACATTGCAAGTTGCATAATGTACATGTCATTTCCTATAAATGACTCTAGGTATCTTAGTTACATAGTCTAAAATCACTTCAGAAAGAATTATTTGTGGTGTTTTTTTCCTAAATCATATTCATAAAAGGAGGGGAAAGAGGAGATAAAGAGAAAGTTGAATCAGCTGTCTCTACTCGATATGTAGTTTAGATGCACTTGCATTTAATAGGGGGGTTTCTTTCCTTCCCCCATGCTCATACAATAACACTTAAAAATGAAAACATGAATTCTGACAGCATGAAAAACGCATGATAAAACCAGACACTAAACTAAGAATAAGACTCCAATGGATTGGCTATTTGCAAACCCTACCACTATAATTACTTTATGTACATTAGGAAGAAACCGTAGTCAAGAAAAGCTTGGTTTTTTACATTGTATGAATATAACCTATGTGTTCTAAATTAAGGTGGAATGGAGAAGCTTCCCTGTTGAATCCTGGAAGAAAAAAAATGATTTTTTTTTTCATTCCATTACAGATAGTGTTTTCTTCTTACTTCAAATAATCTTCAACTGGTTTGTTCCTTTATTATAAGGCTGTACTAAAGTAAGCAAAATAGATTTTTAAAATAACAGGGGATTTTATTTTAATGTCTCCTTTATTCTTCATATCCTCAATATTTTTCAATCGGTATCAGGTCATAGTTTAATGGTCTGTATTTATTACTGTATTTATTATTTATTAATATTAGTATTCATTTGTTATTAATATTTATTATTAATGCCCTGTTTTATTACTGCACTTACTCTGTATCCAATTGCATTCTTGCTTATCTTCTGATGCAGTATAAATAAGTGGGCAATTAGATGCTAATATAGTAGTATAGTATAGTATAGTATAGTATAGTATAGTATAGTATAGTATAGTATAGTATAGTATAGTATAGTATAGTATAGTATAGTACAATGTAGTAGACAAATCCTGTTGTAAAATTTTAGTTGGCCCAACTGTGACTGCATCACCACTGACTGCAACCTGGTCAAGAAGTTAGATAAGTATCAGCAACTGCTTCTTGAATGAGAGGAAACTTCTGCTTTTAATAGCATGGCATCCTTTACAAGAAGAACAGTTTTTTAAAAGAATTGATTTGGAATGTCTCCAGTAAAATCCAGAAAATCTCATAGCAATATACTTAGACTTATATACTTCCTCAAAGTGCTTTACAGCACTCTCTGAGTAGTTTACAAAATCAGCATATTGCCCTCAACAATATGGGTCTTCATTTTACGGATCTTGGAAGGGTGGAAGGCTGAGTCAACCTTGAGCTAGCGAAACTCAAACGTCAGGCTGCGGATAGAGTTAGCCTGCAATACCGCATTTTAACCACTCCACCACCACAGCTCCTCCAATAGATCACGTTGTCATCAGAATGTTTTCCTCTAAATGTGTATGAGTTCATTACTGATCAATAGTGTCAATCATATCAACCCATGGAACAAGCTTAGGAAAAAAAGAAATCCCAGAACATCTCATTTTCTTCATACAAAACCTATATATAAGTCAGAAAGCTACAATACTTGAGGCACAAGTAAGCAGCCTAAAATTATCCTACTTTGTACATATTTTGCAAAGATCTAGTTCTCTCAAGAAGATTCCAATATTGGGAAAAGTGAAAAGAAAAATAAGATGACTATCACGTCCAAGATGGATGAATTCAGTTACAATGATGATGTAAATAGGATTGGAAAACCTGAAATATCAAGTTAGGGATAGATCTTTCTGAAGAAAATGCACCTATCTGGATATTGAGAGTCCTTACCAACTTGGACATAATCAATCAATCAACCAAGAATTGTTAAACCCAAGAAGTTTTATTCTCAGTATGCATGGATATATTTATACTATTTGCATATACTTTGTATATACTACACACACACACACACACACATATACATACATACATACAATATATATATACATACATACATACATACATACACACACATATACATATACATATACATATACATGTACATGTACATATATATATACATACATACATGCATACATACATACATACATATAACACCTCAAGCAATTTCAACCAAACTTGTTACACAGATGACGTATTCTCTGGAAACAAATACTGTGGGGGTAAGACACCCCTAAAACCCCTCGGGGTGTGTGTTCGGTTAAGATACAGCTTGTTGTGTCTTAAAATTACTTCCACTGTACTGCCGTAAAATGGCTTCTACTGTGCAGTGCAGTGCTGTTGCCATGGTAACGGCTTCACAGTACTGCACAAAGGAGCTCCCTGTGGCAAGGGGGAAAATTCAACATTAGAAATTATGTTTGGTCCGGACATTTTCTCTCTATAATAAATACCCAGGCAATGACAGGTTATTGGCTACTGCATAATAAAAAGAAATGCAGTCATGCTCAGCCTACTTTACTGTTATATGTCATGGATTCTACAGCCTACACCACGAGTATCAAACTTGATCATGTCACATGACATATCGAGGCGTATCACGATGTTTTTTGCCTTTGAAGAGCCGGGGTGGGTTTGTCCTGCGTGTGACACATCCAGCTCATGGGCCGCCAGTTTGACACTCCTGGCCTACACATACAAACCTTGTAACAGCAAGTTATCTTAGGATCTTTATAGCCAAAAGAAGCTGCATATAAAATTATTTTGGCTGCTTGGAAATGAGTTAAGAAGAGACGTTAGTAATTCACTGTGCTTGTGTTGGTAAAATTGCAGTACAGTACAGCAGTGATTCAGTGCTCCCCTCTTTGCAAAGACAAAATCTTTCAGAGGCTTTGAAGTATTTGTCTTCCAACACTGCTGATGGTAAGATAGCAAATCACTATAGTACAAAGACCCTCCAAAGTTTCTGATTTGTAAATTTGGCCAAATATAATGCTGTTTTAAGATTAAATTTGTTAGGTCCCAATTGCTTCCAAGTGACATCTTGGTCTTCTTTGTAATTCTATATCAAGAATTCTTTGCTGAAGAGCTACCTTTACCTGATTTTGTCCAAAGTCCATCAGGTCCATCTGCACCTCACTAGAAAATCCCAATTTATGTAATTTGTCATTTATCTGGAGTTTCCAAGAATAATTATTTGACAGCATAAATATACAAATCTTGTATATATTTAATGAAGCTTACAGAGCCTTAGTCTTGTTTTGATTGTTATAAACCCTGCTTCCATATGTAGAGCAGCATTAGGCACACATTTTGCTACCTAAAATAACTTTTTTAGGAAACCTATTTAAACTTTCTCCAATTTCCCGTAGCTGACACTATGATTTAATTGTATTCTATAGAATTGTTATGCAAGCTTCTGAGCTTGAAAAAGCTTTAAAGTAGCTGATACATGCTGGGTTCATCTAGAGGGGAAAAGGGGAGAGAAGATTATTCCTGAATTCCACTGAGTGTTCAAAACAACCTGAAACTTAAGAATATGTCACTTTTCTAAATAATGTAACAGAAATAATAGGTACTTAAAACAAGTGACTTGTTCAATTATTGTCCTTTGCGGTCCAGGAAAACATTTTGAAAACCCTTGCAAAATGCATGACCTTTGTTTTCTTATAGTTAATCTGTAGTAAGTGCTCCCTACAGAAATGCACTAGTGTCCCTATGTTTTCTAAGACTTACAGATGCATACTATAGTATAGCAGCTTTCCCTTCATAAAGCATGTAGATATACAGATAGTCTTCAACGTATGACCACAATTTATGTTACTAAGTGACAAGTTTGTTAAGTGAGTTTGTCCCATTTTACCACTTTTCTTGCTACATTTGTTGAGTGAATCGCTGCAGTTACTAAGTTAGTAACATGATTGGTTAAGTGAATTTGACTTTTCCATTGACTTTGCTTGTCAGAAGGTTACAAAAGGTGATCACATGACCCTGGGCCAAGCATCCAAATGTTGATCACATGATCACGAGAGTGCTGCAATGGTCATAAGTGTGAAAAGCAGTCATAAGTTACATTTTTCAGTGCCGTTGTGACTTCAAACAGTCACTAAACAAACTGTTGTAAGTCAAGGATTACCTGTAGTTTATTAGTCAGGTTTTGGGGCGAAGGGGTGTGTGTGTGTGTGTGTGTGTGTGTGTGTGTGTGTGTGTGTGTGTCACGCTTTCTTTCTTGCATACCATCATATTAATATAGAAATTAAAAAATAGTGGGGCCAAAATATACTCTTGATTACCAAAATATGCCCTTGATTACCCTCTGCTAGTTGGCACTACATTTGAGAGGTGTATTGGGGCTACAGCACATTCCACTTTCAAAGTGGCATTCTCATGGGGTGCACTTAACAGGGCAACAGTCAGTTGCAAGTACTTTGAATTTCTTCCAAGGAGTTGCTCTACAGATGGAGTCAAAGGCCTGCTTGAGGTCTATAAACAAAAGGCAAAAGAGTTGCCTTGGGTGGTTGGGTATCTTTTTTAGCCAAATGGGAGACTATCAATCATTAGTCATATACAGAGCAGCCTGCCCCAAAGTCTGTCAGTTCCTGCACTAGGAGATTTTCTCCTCCCAGCCAGTCTAGGAGCTTCTAATGAAGGTGTCTAGCACAGTCCTTACTAATTATGCTAAGCAGTCTCACTGGGTGGTAATTGGCTAGGCTGTCTTTTTTCCAGGGGGTAATTATTACTATGCCTCATCTCTGGAGATGGAGGCTGTGTTACTGATGTAAATGAAAAGAGAAGCTAACATTGAAGTCTTCTCTTAGGATAGGTTTGAATCAGATTAGGGAGAATTAAATCCAAAACTGGGGTTTTTCTGAGTTTTAATTGTTTAATTAATGTACTTCAGCAACTGAAACTGGAAGCCACTCCAGCACAGATTCTTCTCCTAAATCAGTGTCGGAATCTTGTAAATTACATAAAGACTGAAAATGAGCTTCCGAGATATTTGCTGGGATATAACACTTCAAGACAAGAAGCCTTTATTGTTGTAGGGGATGACAACAGAATCTTGAAAGCCTGTCAGAGATTCTCTCTGTTTTATACTGAAGAGAATCAAGGCCAGCTATTTTGAGTTTCTTTCTCATTCTTCTCACTTTCCCAGAGTTGAATTGCCATTCTTCCTACCTTAACAATTCCTTTGTTCAAAGATTGGCTCTACATAACTTCACCACATAAAGCCATATATTCAAGGAGGAGAACTTTTCATTGACATTTGGGGATATTATGTCTAATGCACCACAGCTACAGAAAAATCTATATTGCCCAGTTGCTGTGCTTGGTAACTATTGTAATTGTTTATTACTGCCTAGAATTACTTGTTCAAATGGGTGACCTTATAAATTGGTTAAATAAATAAAAGTAAATATATAAATTTAATCCCTTATAAGGGAAACATAATTGGTCTGGGTTAAAGATCACTTTTCTTAGAGTCAGCAAAGTTCATGGTGGTGAGGGAAATAGATCTATATTCCATAAAACCTCAACTGAACAAGTAGTTCAGCATGAAGCAACACTCTTCACAAATATTCCTTTATTGAATTAAGCTGCATAGCAATGAAAACAACAGAAGTTAGTAGAAATCAATGAGAAATTTAACTTTCACCAGGTAAAAGGGATGAAAATAATTGCTTCCTATTGTTAATTTTCTTGATGAATAGTGAGATTTGAGCTGAAAAAAAATTACTGGCTAGAAAACTTTGAGCATTTTTATAATTTTGGAACCATATAATTAATATATGAATTAGAGTGCAAGCAACTGGCTAAATATATGTATATTCAGAATAAATATAAGACTGTGCACAGAACTGGTTGTACTTTTGTCACCCAAAACAATTTTTTTTACTTCACAAAAGTTCTGGTTTTTGTTTTGGTTTAACTAGGTCTTAATGATCAACAATTGGCTGCATTCACGTAGCACAATAAGTAAAAATCACACATTTCAGCTTAGCAGACCATGTGAAGAAGGCCTGCTTTTCTTTGACCAGAAAAAAAGAAAGAAACAGAACCAAAATACAGTGAATTTGAGAAAGGCTGCATCCATTTTCCGCAGCAAATATGTGGGCCTAATTATTGACACTGACCTGGATTTTTAAAACAGGTGTATGCAATTAGTTCAGATTTCTAGCAAGAAGAATGTATGTTTCCTCTGTTCTACATATACAGGAAAGTGTAGGAGGAGGGAAAAAACTAACAACACAGAAGAAAGAAAGAGAGTGGGGGTGGTAGAAGTTATGGATTTTATGCCTTGTACTTTCCTGGAGCCTAGAGAATGTAGCTCACCATAGAAAAGAGTTTCTTTAACAGCCAATAGACATTTTATTCCAGTTCAGAGAATTGGCCAATACGAGATCAATATATTAAGGATACAGGATTATGAAATTTAGACTGAAAAATCTAGGCAAAATACAGGAAACACTTGATTCTTTGGTCATCTGGATTTTTTGCAGCCCACATCTAATAATTCTTATATGGATTAATTTTAAACAAACTTTTGAACAAAAGCGGATGATTAAAATTGTTCCTCAGAAAGAAATAACGTGAATATATATATATATATATATATATATATATATATATATATATATATATATATATATATATATATATATATATATATATATATCTCCTGTTTTGATCTGTTGCTTGATGATCTGCAGGTCCACTTCCTGAGAAGGTCACTAATTATCTCTCAGCTCCTTAATAGAGGCCTGCATAAGTTCATTTAAGTTACTTCCTTTCTCTTCTTACATTCTGTTAGTACCAAAGAAAAGGACCCAACTTCAAAAACACTAAATACTATGCTAGCTGTAAAAAATAAGGGTGATGAATTGTCAAGCTGGGAACAGATTTGGTCCTTGAACTGTCTTCCTTCACTATTCACAGATCAAACATACATATACAGGTGTCAAAGATTCATAGGTCTGAGCTTGTTAAATGCTTGATACTGCCTGTCTTCAAGATATTTGTCTTGTTTCCATGGTGATACAACAACACACTTTTTCCCAATGGCCAAAAGTGTGCCCAAGTCTTTGGTTGAAATTGTCTCAAGGTACTGAGAGAAGCCTTAGCTTCTTTGTCCCTTGAGACTTCAATTTCCTTTACTCAAAATTTTGAGTAACATCTCCTTCATTTCTATCATTCGACAGAGGCAAAACTCATAAAAATGTCATGTAGTTTCTTGTCATCCTGTCATAGAGTTTGGTCCACACATGTGTTTAAGCCGGAAGGAATTTGGAAAGAGGTTCTTTCTTGTTGATATTTCAGATTTCTATTCCTGTTTCAAAATCTACATTTTGAGAATTTAGCATTTGATATATGAAGCTACTTTAAATTATGAGCAGAACAAGATTCTGCTTTATCTGTTTATTCAAAGTTAGATTCCATTTATTTCTAGCATTTAACAGCATGCAGCAGGCATCATAAACCCACACTTCCTCACTTCTTCCTGAGCTAGAGTGCACTTCCTCTCTCTAGCTCAGGGGTGTAAAACTCAAGGCCCGGGAACCGGATCCAGTCTGTGGGGTGCTTAGATCTGGCCCTCCTGAGCTCCATTTTCACTGGCAGAGGGTTGCAGGAAGCTGCCACAGCTCAGGAGCCCATTTTCACTGGGCCACCACAGGTGCCCCCGACACAAGTGATGTCGATCTAGCCACCCCCTGGCCAGATCCATCCTGGACCCCCAAAGTCAAAAATAACCCTGATGCGGCCCTCAATGAAATCGAGTTTAACACCCCTGATCTAGCTGCCATCAGAGTCATCATTAGCAGGCATCGGAAGAGCAAAAAATAATAATAATAACACAGCTAATACTACAAAGAAAACTTAATATAGGTTTGTCTAGGGGGCTTGGAAAAATTTGATCTAGAGATGCTGGTTTTCTCAGACACTCCTGCTGCCCCCATTTTATAATTTTATAATGACAATCAACACTGGACCATGTTATCTAAAGCAAAGTCATCCAAGCATGAAGGTATCATCTTCAGTGCACAATTACCTTATCAAAAAAATCTTGGCTGGGTATTTTTTCTCGTTCTGCTCTATAGTTTCAAATGCACTACTGGGAAGCTGGGGATGAAGCCAAGTATTGATTCTTTCTAAGATAATGTTGTTTGTGGATAGCAAGAGTGTCAGCAATATTGTGTGTAAATATTTACTCTGTCAAATACCATTCAGCAGACAATGCATACATATTATTAGAGCTATAAATGCCACTAACTTCATGAATATGTACTATCTTGCCCTTTAGCTAGGCAGATTCTGAGCAGGACTTTGAACAGGACAAAATAGAGTATGAAAAATGCATTGAGGAAGCTGACACAAGGCAGTAAAAAGAATAGCAGACAAAAACAACTCTTCCAGCTTTCTTGTTGAATTTCTTTTCACCAAGCCTTTCTAACAAGTGCAGGCAAACCTTTAGTGGATGCATGGTTTACTATTTCATTTTAAGGTGACATTCAAGGATCACAATGGCTAGAATGTCATTGTATGGAATATTTGATCTTGGAGAATTTATGGCTTTTTGTTTGTTCTGCAGCTTGGGAACATTTTAAAAAATGGTTGTTGGGTTTTTGTTTTTTTTGCAAGAAACATATGATAAATTCACACCATCCATCTGCTGAAATGTCACAAGTTCTAGGGAACCCAAAAATTTGTATTTGGGAGTCACATCTTCTCCAAGTGTTAGAACTAGAAGGAGGAAAAAATAGAAGGGAACTAGAAAATATCAAGAAACATTTTAATTAAAACATTACTGATCACAAATTCTCACAATTGTGATTGTGGGCAGTGGGGAGTGATTGTAGACAGTGGTCAAAGGCTGCTGTCTCAATGTTCTCTTAATACAAATGGAGAGCAATGGTTGAAACAGGCTCCTAATAATTTTCACTTAATGATGGTTCCTTACAAATTTTGGCATTCACGGAATTAATAGGTTTATGTTACAACTGCTAGGAAGGAAAAATTAAAGCACTCTGATCACTTTACATTACAGTAGCAGACTTCCCACAAATGTTGGCCGGGGGGGGGGGGGGGGGGCTCATCTAAACAGGATGCTGGACTTTATATGAAGCATGATCCAGGAAAAAAATCATTTATTAGATTTGGGTTACATGAAAAAGATTTTTAAAGATTTTTTTAACCATCTTTATAATTTTTATAAACAACAAAAGGTAGTGAACATATTTATTTCCTCTTTTTTCTCCTATTTTCCCCACAACAACAATTCTGTGAGGTGAGTTGGGCTGAGAGTGCTTGGCCCAAAATCAGTCAGTTAGCTTTCAGGCCTAAGGCAGGACTAGAACTCACAGTCTCCTTATAAATAATCATCATATCATATTGAAAATATAGAAAAATGTTTATTATGAGCATCAAAGAAGAAAATAGAAAAATATTTGTTCTCCTTCCCTTAGCTCTATAAAGAGTTCCCTTTCACCAGAGAGGAGGAATGTCATCCAAGGATATTGAATAAGAGATTCAAAATAAAGACAGTTTCCCACAAACTATGGATTTTTTTTCTTCAAATAAGTGTGGAATTTGTAATTGGGGGAATTTATGGAGGATAAAGTTTACTGCACATCAGAGTAGTATCACACTGGCAGCAGATGTAGCATGTTGCAGGAGAACACAGACAGAAAATCTGTCTTTATATTGTTGTCTTTGTCCAAACTGTTGTTTTAGTTGTTTAAGATATCATCTTCTTCAATTTTAAAAGCATATGAAAAAAATAACTTGATTGGTCCAAACATGTTCCAGAGAGCATCACATAAGTAGTGTGATATATTCTGAGAAGCAATAATTCTGGATGAAAGAGAGTCCCAGACTTTTCTGGTGACATCATGAACTAAAAATGGAGTTTGTTGTAGCACTAAGATACAGTTTTTAATCTATGGTTCTTTTCATAGGTCACTGTTGAAGAAGTGCTAGAATAGTGAACTATATAATAATTGATTTATTTTAGTACTTCTTAAATGTTTAAACCATGCTGTTTAATTCTGCAATAATATTGAGTAAAAATAATATTTGTTACAATTATACATGTTTGTCTATCTTGCAGACTCAAAGAAGATAAGAATGATCAGGTTTACCAAGGCTGAAAGATACAGTTAATTCCACAAAACAATGCTTAAGCACGAAAGCATTCCAAATCTAATCTATAAATCAAGCCCATAGGTCCAATATAATTGAAAGGAGTCAGGCAAATTGCAGACTAGAGGCCAAAGGCCAAGAAGTCTTGACCACTTGAAGCAAGGCTGATGTTTGTAGACATGGAACAATAAGTTAGAAGATTGTGAATATTATTTTCAATAAGATGCCTGATAGCTATGTATACCATTATGCATTAGGAGGCTGAGCCCATCACAGACTCTAATTTTAATTAATTGCAATAAGGAAAATGAAATAGTTCAGCTTCACAACCTTCTGTCACTGTGGTGCTCAGTTTGCTGATGGCTTTGATGACTCTTGAAAGTCAAGACAAGTGGAATTGGTTCAGGGCCCAAAGCAGAGGTGGGTTGCTGCCAGTTTGCCCCGAATCGGCTGAACTGGTAGTAGCAATGGTGGGAGTCTACCCACCTGCCCGGACACTTCTGCGCATGCTCACCCAAACCAGTAGTAAAAAGATTAGCAACCCACCTCTGGCCCAAAAAATATAGAAAGAGTGGGATCCAGTTAATATTTCATGCCTGGCCCAGGAATTTTGGAGTGTTTCTTTTTCCAGCTTCCCAATTTTTAACCACTAGTTCCCCTTCTCTGCTTCAGAGTCTAATCTACAAATATTATCTGGAGATGACTCTAATGAGGGTGAGTTATTCTCTAGAGAATAATTGTAGGTTTTATAGTATTGCAATAGGTTAATTGCAATAAGGAGAGAAAATATGGAATTATTGGTTTGATAGATCTGTGAACAGTTTAGCATTTAACCAAAATAACATGATCTTTTGACCTTTCAACTATATTATCCCCCAATTTCCATAGGTAATGTACCAACATTCTCTAGCTGAGGACAATTATTGCTGCAATGGAGAAATTACTTATGTTTAACAGTATAATCCCATTAAGCATTACTTTTAACTCTTCTTGCTTATATAGTCACTTTCTTAAGATTGCTTTTAGGACATAAACAATGTATACTTTATGGTTGTGTTGGTCTGCAATGCCTGTCTTAGACTCCACCTGAATTTGCTTCTATATTTAGTATTAATGGAAATTACTTATATTCCTAAAAATATTTTGTACTCTACAGCCTTTTTTAACCAAAACAATGCCAATACTTTCTCTTTACTGACTACTAAAATACATTGCTATGGAAATATTGACTTACTCACCCTGGAATTTCCCTCCTATTTGCACAAGCTAGAGAAATCCAAAGGGAAAGCAACAATTGACAATCTGGAGTCATCTACAACATACAGTGTAATATACAACCACTACATAAGACAAATAGGCAGAAGACTGGCAGAACACATCCATGAATACCAACTAGCAGTTAGATGACATGATGAATACTCTGTAATGTCACAACACATGGAGAGACTTTACCATAGTTTCAACTGGGAAACTGTGACCATCCTAGATCAAGCCAAGTTCAAAAACATTAGGGAGGTTCTAGAAGCCAGTACTCTGACAAATTAGCCATCAAAAGGCATATAGGCAGAGTGTGTGTGTGTGTGTGTGTGTGTGTGTGTGTGTGTGTGTGTGTTTTATTTGTGCTGATAAATAAATAAAGGGAGACTAGTATAGATCTATTTCAAGCTATTTAGCTCTCATCAGCTAGCCATACCCTTACTGGGATTTGAACCTGTGCTGTACTACATATTACGCAGTTGTGTTAGCCACTAAGCCACAGGCTCTCCTCCTTTAGCAGCTAGGCCAGGGAAATAGGTATGCATTGTTCACAACCCCTGGTATGCCAAAATATGGGAGGAAGCATGCCAGGGGTTGTGACACAATACATACATACACATACACATACATATACACTAATGCAAAAGAAACAATCAGTAAGCCAAAAATGAAATAAAAAGACAGAAGCACCTCCCCACCAGCAATCAGAACCCAGATGAGCATAGATTAACTCCAAAATTAACATCAGACCAATACCGCAATCAATCAAGGAATACCACAATCAAGGAATGGCCAAACAAGCCAACCGTAAACAGTCCAACCAAAGAACCTCTCACATCACCCCCACCAACACTTACAGAACAAGCCACTAGAATATAAACCGAAAGCAATCCCCACTCCTTACTAGCGCTAATAATGTTACCTAGTTGGGTAATGAAAAGACTGCAAGAAAACAATGAATCTCAAAGAGTATCAAGAACCCCTTATTCACAATCTGAAATAGGAATTGCATGAATTATCCATTTAGTCTTTGATGGTTTTTTAAAGAGTTATTGCAGAAACCTCTTTATGGCAATGTCACAATGCAATCACATAGTTTCCCACAATTTCTGAAAGTTATGTATCACTCCCCATTTTGGTAGTGGTGTCGGTAGGCTGTAATTAGTTGTTATTGAGAGTTAACACGTAAAGAAACTTTTCAGTAAATATATTTTACTCTTGGAAAATAATTTGAAAAGCAAAATATAAATCATTTCAATGCAGCTAGTCACTGACCTATTTTCAGAAATCTTCCAGCTCATTAAAGAGCTCAGGCTTGGAATGGATTTTAAGACCTTTGTTGCTTCTTTTGTCAAAGTTTTGTCTGCTGTAATTATGTTTTAGCAGCCAGATGTTTTATGGTTTTAATTTTTTGTTGAAATTCTTAGGTAGGAAACATAAAGAATTAGTCAATCCATCATTCAAAAATAAAAAGTAAATTATTCTTTAATTAAGTCAAAAATGAACCTCCAAACCATTTCTGAGAATGTTTAGGGCCTTCAACTCACAGTGTGCATTGAGTTATGTACACAAATGTTTAACTTCTGTTCTTGGCAAAGTTGCTTTTGCAGTTTCCCAAATCATGATCAACACAGCAGCGGCCAGATACAGAATGGTTTTATGAACCACATTTAATCCCTTGGGATACTGAGTCATAAAAACATATAGGCTGTAATCCTGTTGTATTTTCTGAGAATAATCCCACAATTTAATGTCGTAAAGTTTACTTAAAAATAAAACATGAATTTTATTACAGAAGTATGTAACATGGCATTCTGTGTTGTGCTACATCACAATAGAACAGTGGTTCTTAACCTGTGGGTCAGAACCCCTTTGTGGGTCGAATGACCCTTTCACAGATGTCACCTAAGACCATTGGAAAACACATATTTTTGAAAAAATATGAAAAACATAAAATAATCTTATGGTTGGGGGTCACCACAACATGAGGAACTGTATTAAAGGGTCGCGGCATTAGGAAGGTTGAGAACTGCAATAGAAGCTCACACAGATCCAGTGAGAAAGTGAACACTGCAAAAAAAAAAATCCCTCATCCATCTTGGATGCTTGTGGATCTTGTTGCTTTGCTTTATGGTATAACATATGAAACTGGGAAATAAATATATTTCCAGATTATAAATGTGTAGTATAAAGAAACACAGGTAATTGTTTTGCATACCAATGATATCGTATCAGTCAGGTAGAGTTAGGAAAGCAAAAAATGTTTTAAAATGACAAGATATATAATTGTTGTAGATGATCATATATAACCCAGCATTGCCCGGGTATTTATATATAGGGGAGAAATGCCAGGACCAAACGTAATTTCTAATAATGGATTTTCCCCCTTACTAGAGGGAGCCCTCTTGTGAAGTAACGTGAAGCTGTTACCATGGAAACTCCACTGCGCTGTACAGTAGAAGTCATTTTAAGGCACAACAGCCTTAATAGAACACACACTCCGAGGGGTGTTAGGGATGTCTTACCCCCACAGTATTTTTTTTCCAGAGAGTAAGTCATCTATGTATGAAGTTTGGTTGAAATTGCTTGAGGCGTTCCAGATTTATGCTGGAACACACACACACACACACACACACACACACACACATATATACATGCATACATACAACTCTAATCCTATGCAATGTACTGCATATTTGAGCGAAAATGATGTGCTAGGTGTTACTCATCACTCCATCTCAAGTCTGAATTCATCTCTTTGTCTGCTAACTGGCTTCATTTTGTGGGGATGAAGTTAGCTAAGGGAATTGCATTAAGCTTTTTTAATGTCTCTGTATTGGTCACTGGCATGAAAGATCAATGGTGGTGAAAGGAGATGATGGTGTTCAGGAAATGTGTTTAGAATTTCCTCTTTTCAACTGGCAGTACAGGAGTAGAGATTAGGGTATGAGTAGCTACTGTATTCATGGGACATTTATCTTTTCTTCAGTGTTCACTTCAAAAATAAAATGGGCTAGAGCAAGTAATAAACTCTTGAAAGCATTTGCTGGAGCATTCAGCATCTTATCTGAGTAAGCAGAATCACAGCTAAGCAAACAGGCACAAAGTCAGAGAATAAGCGTGTTACAGGTATTACCTTGGGAGTGTGAAATAAAGGATATTCTTTGCACTCCTAATAAATTGGTCCCCAAAGAAATCTTCTCTGAAACTCTAATTAACATAAGGAAGAAAATGCTTTATTAGGCATTGGGCTCATTAAAATAGTGAGCTAGCCATTCATCCAGAGTTTATTCCTGATACTTAATCAAAAGAAATTAAATTATCTTTTTCATCTAAGTTAATTTGGCACTGACTGTAATGTAGAGACCCAAAGCTATAAAGTATTAACTGTGCAGATAGCAGATATTGGTTAACTAATATTTCTATTTGCCTTATCTAACAAAATGTCTTTTATTAATTTAGGAAGTCTATCTAATGCCATATTTACGCTAATAGCAATTTTCATTTCTTTTTATGAATTACAATTTGACTTTTTACTGATTTTTGCTTGCCTCACAAAAAACTAAGAACTGAAGAAATTAAAATATTTAAATAGAAAGAAATAACTCTTTATTTTTGAAAGTTGCATAGAAAAAAAAACCTCTTGTGTAGGAAAGCTGCCTTGGTTACAATATCAGTTGTAAAAGAAAACCCGCAAAGTCGATTATCAGAGCTTTAAAGGAAATATTTTCTTCATTGGCCTGTAAAGTGCTTCAACTTTTTAACTCTTAACTGGAATCAGAGATTACTACTGAAATGAACAGATCCTTCTGGAGGCAATTGAAATGGATTCACTAGATTTACAAATGCAATTGGATTGTCATTTAAAAACTGAAGAAGTCATTGTGAATTATCCTTTCAAGGTGAAATATAAGAGATTTATTGGAGTACTTAAAGGAAACTGCAAGTAGACTTGAAAGATGATAAGACTTTCAAGAGTAGAGGAAAAGATACTAGAAGAAAACAGGAATCATAATTTTCTGATTCCTGGCTGGTTAAGGGGAACAATAAAAAAAATAAATTTGTTTATCTGATTATGGTTAAATAATGAGTTCTTATTTCTGGTAATGCTGATAGTTATTGTTAATGTCTACCAAATAATAAATTCTTGAAAGCACTTACTGGAGCTTTGTCTATCAAATGTCTACCAAAAAAAGGTGTAATCCATCCTTTCTCTTTTTTCTTTTTCCCTTTTGTGCACATTTATTTTCCTTGTGGTCTGATCCTTTTCTTTCTATTTTCTATTTTCTTGCTTATTTACTTTTTATTCATGTTTTCAAAAGTTAATAAAATCATTATTTTTAAAAAGATCCCAGCAGTGATATATTTTGTATGTCTTTTAAAACCACCATTTTATGTGAGTTTTCCTCACTCATCAATAACTTTTAAGTTGTATCTATTATTTTTATTCTTTGAAAGTATTGTATACTCAAAGATTCTCTCTAATTAAAATATAGAAATACTATTAACAACCACACTTCAAAAGCTATGCCTTAATTGTTAAATAAATATTGTATGATTCTTAAGGTGACCAGATTGTAACTGTTGCCAAACATCAAAATTTTGATCACGTGACCATGAGGATGTGTTAAGTGTGAAAATGGTCGCTAAGTGTGAAAATGGTCAATAGTCACTTTTTTCAATGCCATTGTAACTTTGGTCACTATACCACCTTTCTTGCCACAGTTCTTAAGTGAATAACTGCAGCTGATAAATTAGTAGCATAAGTGAATCTGGTTTCCCCATTTGACTTTGTCAAAAGGTGATTATATGACTCCAGGACACTGAAACCATCATAAATACGAATCTGTTGCCAAACATCAAAATTTTGATCACGTGATCATGAGGATGCTGCAATGGTCACTAAGTGTGAAAATGGTTGCTAAGTGTGAAAAATGGTCATCAGTCACTTTTTTCAATGCCATTGTAACTTTGATCACTAAGCCCATTATACCATCTTTCTTGCCACAGTTCTTAAGTGAATAACTGCAGCTGGTATTTTGTATTTTGGATAGAATCTTTTTTTTAAACAGCCTAAGACAATTTAAAAAAAGAATCCACACAGAATAAATTGAAGTAAAACATTTCAAACTATTCTTTCTATGCACAATATATTTCAAAGTATTGTGCATAGAATTTTTAAACATGGTTTCACTTCAATTTATTTTTGATAGAATCTTTTTTTAAATAGTCTAAGACAATTTAAAAAAAGAATCCACACAGAATTTTAAAAAATCCTATGCACAATAAATAAAATATTATTTTAAAATACATTTAAAAAATAAAAGAAAAAACCTAGCTCACTTACCAGCAGGCTTGCACTCCAAGTAAACTCAGAATGATGTAGATGTTAATACAAAGAACTGAGCAAATTGAGATGGTAAAATTAGTCAGAGAAATATTTTTCAAAAAAACTTTGCCACCATTTTTCAGAGCAGACTTCCAACCTCCATGCCCCTCCCCTCTGGAAAATCCAGGAAGTAACACTCGCGACCTCTCTAGCCATTTCCTGGAGCTTTATGGTACTTGGTCATTTTTTCTTATAAAAGTGAGTAAAAGGGGCAGGGGGGTCCATTTTGTTGCTTTAACGTTTTAATATCTTCAATGAAAATACTGAGACAGAGAGAGGTTAGACAGGGTGTCTTTTGTCTTGCCCCGGTTAGGATTTCTTAAGCAAATCCACTGGGCTTTCAACATGAAGCCAGAAAATCGGGAGTTTTTTAAAATGGCCCAGGACACGGGACAAATTGTTATAAAGCGTGACCATCCCGCTGAAATCAGGACGTCTGGTCACCTTAATGATTCTTTAAAAAAAAATAGTTCCACATCAAATAGATTAGAATTGCCCTCAAAGACAACTTGGCTTGCTCTAGTTAAAGTTTTTCATTCAATTCCCATTCTTAGTACCCCATTCAGTCTTTTTTTATTCTCTGCTTTTTCATCCTTTATACGTACAAATGTTCAATAAATATTGTAACATAAACAAGTAGTTAAGTAAGAAGTACCAGACATCCAATTTCAATCGGTAAAAATCTCTATAACATTTTATGTGGCTTTTCATATGGTGCATTAAAGTTCCTTGGTCTTCTAAAAAGAACTCTATTTCCAGAAAATAATAGCAAACTAAGCCCAGCTCACATAATCTCATTTCAGACATGAAAGAAGAAGAAGAAAAGCAGATATTCTGTGTTATTCTTTCAGTTGATCATCAGACCTGCTAAGCAGGCTATTCTTGATACATTAACTTCTTAGATTTTGGATCATGTCTTAGGTTTCTATTCTGACTTTCCACCACCCCTCTTTCTCAGATTTCCAAATCTCCCGGGTTATCTTCTGCCACTGTTCCCTCGAAGGTGCGTGGGTGCGCGGCCGTACACGTGGCAACAAAACATCACGCAGCAGTTTCCAACTGCCGCCCAGTCGTTTTTGTGAGACGCCTTCCAAGATAATAGGAGGGGAGAGCCAGCCTGGAGACAGCAATCACAAGGCAGGAAGTAGCTGAGAGAAGGAGTGTGGGGGTTGGGAGAAGGCATGGGACCAGCTCCCAGCAGCGGCTGCTTGGATTTGCTATTTGAGAGAGAGAGAGGAAGGGAGGGAGGAGGAGGAGGAGGGGAGGGAGGGAGTGAGGGAGTGAGAGCATGAGCGTTTGTATCCCTCTTTCCTTCAGCCCAACACTCTCGCTGGCATCCCGGCCAGACATGAAGGACTACAGAGGGTCTCCTCGAGTCTAGGGCAGCGAGTCATTCTATGGGAAACGTGCCTCTTGGAAGGAATGACCTGGCTTGGCTCTCGCTTCGTCTCTCCTGTCTCTTTGCTTCTCCGTTCTGTCGTTGGGCAGCAGATTGAAAGTGGGAGCCAAGCTGGGTCATTCCTTCCAAGAGGCAACTTTTCCACTGAATGACTCGCTGCCTAGACTCAAGGAGACCCTCTGCAGTCCCTCTCATCCGTCCGGGATGCCAGCAAGGGTGTTGGGCTAAAGGAAGGAGGGATTCTCTCTCTCTCTCTCTCTCTCTCTCTCTCTCTCTCTCTCTCTCTCTCTTCTCTCTCTCTCTCTCCCTCCTCCTCTCTCTCTCTCTCCTCCCTCCCTCTCCCTCTCTTTAAGAGAGAGAGAGAAAGAGAGACAGAGCGAGAGAGAGAGAGTTAGTTAGTTAGTTAGTTGGTGGGCAGACCAACTAAGTTAAGTTTGTTTCTCTGTGTGTTGTGTATATATACATGTCTCATGGGTGTAATTGTGCAAGCATTTTTTTTCCTCTTTAAAAGAATTTTTGGATTTCTCCTCACCAAACCTTTAAGACTGAAAGAGTTAGAGTTGAAATATAAAGAGATATAAAGTTCATAGGGAGTGTTTCTTTCTATGATGGGCTTCTTGGGTCAACGTGAATATCAGTTATCAAAAATGTAGGTAGAAAATTAAGCAGGCAATAGGCAATTACAAAAAGGGAAGCCAACTTTCTGAATCTGTATCTTTGCACTTAGTGACTTATAAATAGACTAACGTTCTGAAAACCTGACCTAAATTACTATATATTTTAAATAGCTGTAAAGCTATGCTGAAAAGTTTTTCTCATGGTATTGTGATAAATTCAATAAAAAGAAGGGAATTTTTGATGAACTGAAGGAGAAATGAGAGTATTGGATAGTAAATGGACAAATAAAATTACCAATCAAAGAGAATATTTGCACCTCAGGGTTGAAATGAGATGTTCTCGTCTCTCTTACTCTTTCTCTCTTCTCCTCTGTCTCCTCTCTGTCTCTCTATCCTCTTCCTTCTTCCTCTCTTTCCTCTTTTTCCTTTTCTCCTTTGTCTCCTCTTCCTTCTCCTCTCCCTCTTTTTCCATTCTCTTCACTTTCCTCTCTCCTTCTTTCCATTCTTCTGTCACTCTCTCCTCTTTGTCCTCTTTCTGTCTCTCTTTCACCCTTTCTTTTGTCTCTCTTTCTCTCCTCCTTCTTTTTCCCACTCTTCTGTCCCTTTCTTCTCCTGTCTCTGTCCTTCTCTGTCTCTTTTGTCTCTCTTTTCTCTCTTTTCCGGCCTACAATTCTAATAAAATTCTAAAATTCTAAAATTCTTTTATCACTTTCTCTCTACTGCCCAACCTGCCCCATACTTATCTTCAATTGATCATGTTTGCAATAATTTACCTTCTTTCCTAAATAGGCGCAGTTCCCTTACCGGATCCCTCGCTCACTCAAATACACACACCCACACACACTCACGCAAAACCATTTTTCTCCATTTCCAATTCGGATCCTATAAATCAATTGCTCTGTGCAATATCTGTGAAAAAAATTAAGGTGCTCAGGCATGAAAATGTGCTGCTCAAATACTATACTTTTCCGCACACACTGAAAAAAAATTAGAGGGAACATTGTCTTCTGCATGTATTGTAGCATCAATTATGAACGTAACTGCTGGCTTTATTTGCTCTCTCACTCAGCACTCATTCTGCTGTTTAAAAAATATTCATCTTGTTAAAGTGCTGTTCCACAGCAAAACACATCAGCCAAATGAGAAACATTTGTTTTTGATTCTAACCAGTTAATGAGTGAAGTTCAGAAACTTGGAAGAAAGTCAATGAGTCAATGGCTGCTACCATTCCATCTGACAAGATGCACAGATCTCTCACTTTGCAAAGCAACAAATCTTGTAGTGCCTAGATCAGGGGTGCCAAACTCGCGGCCAACTGACCGGATGCATCACAAACTGGCCATACCCACTCCTATTTTAATGAAGGGGGGAGTTGCGATATCTCACAGGATGACAATGTGTTGTCGCAGGTTTGACACCCCTGGCCTAGATTTTCATCTGTTACAGGATTTGCTCCATATGTAGCTTCTGAAGAACTTTCTGGATTGAGGCCATTTGTTTTGCTAAATTACCAAACATTTTGGTAATTTCAAATTGACTTATTGATAATAAATATTTAAAACCAATAGGTTTGTTTTTGGTACTTTTTATCAAAATTTTGGCAGTTTTAATCAAAACAGGTAAGAAGTAATTTTGTGGTTGCCACAAAATTCCATAATTGTAAGCATATAAGTTGCCTTTTTATGGACTTAAATATGATTTCTTATCTTTAACAAAGCATTTCCTTGTCCATAACTTTGCTGCCTTATGATATTACCAAACAGAATATTCAGTATTTGAGTGACCATGCAGAAATGTCTGAACATAACTCTTAGATATCAGGTGTAAGACCTATGGGTCACCAAGCAATTCTACCAGTTATGAGCACACCAAGAAAATTACATGTAATTTTAATTCAAAATTTAAAATATGACACTTTTAAAAGTGAGACTATATAAATTTTGTGTAACACAACATTCTTATAACTTAACTCAAAAAACCCTCTTCATATTATACCTTATAAACAGTAATTTTATCAATACCTCCAAACAGGTTGAAAAATCTAAAACTATAGGAGTGAATATAAACTGTTGCATTCTGATGTGAAAAAAAGAGACATTTCTGCTTTTATACCATTAATTCTGGGGAAATTGCTATTTATTAATTGCTACCATTTCCCAATTAAGGGGGAGCTAAAGATAAATAATTAGGCAGGTCCTAATAGTCTGCTAGTTAATAAATTATCAGAATCCTAATAACAGCTACAAAGAGCAAAGATTCAGTAGATGTGAAGTGGTAAAAAGTAGAGAAGAAAATTAGGTCTATCAAGGCCTTTTTCTGCCAGACACACACAGAGGAAAGACAATCAAGTGGCAAAAGTGGGTTTAGTTTATTAATTATCCTATTGTTGATCATTTCAATTAGAAAATTGCAGCATTGAATACATTTCAAGCATTTATATTTTTTTTCTTCAGATTTTCAGTCAGGATTTTGGTATGTGACCTCCATATATGTCAGGATCTTGACGTCTTGGGTCAGTTCTATGTGGCCAGCTCTAGTGGCCATGAACCTCTAAACTAGTTCTGACTCTGTGACCTGGGAAGACAAATTAAAATATCCAAGTTTTATAAGCCTAGAAAACTCTGCTACCAATCCAGTCACATCATCCAATAGCTCAGGTAGGCAGGCAGCTATCTAAAAAAGTAGTTAATACAATAACAGTAATCCCATCTTGTTCCTAGAATCAACTTCTTGAACAAGGTCTCACATTTGGCTGTCTGAGAACCAGTGTCCTTGAAAGCCATGAGTGTCACAAATAATCATTGTCACTCCCCCACCTCTGCCCTGAAGTCATTCCTGATGCCATATCTGAAAACAATCTTTTTGAGAGTGACCACGTCTTGGCAATATATACCAGGCCTGTTCTATCATCAGTTACTAATTCATGAATGAAGGAAGTGTTATTACACATCAATCTGACATTAAGTAACAGATATCAGGGTGGAAAGGGGCCACATAAATAGCAGTAGACTTAGCAATAGCAGTAGACTTATATACCGCTTCATAGGGCTTTCAGCCCTCTCTAAGCGGTTTACAGAGAGTCAGCATATTGCCCCCAACAATCTGGGTCTTCATTTTACCCACCTCGGAAGGATGGAAGGCTGAGTCAACCCTGAGACGGTGAGATTTGAACCGCTGAACTGCTGATCTAGCAGTAGCCTGCAGTGCTGCATTTAACCACTGCGCCACCTTGGCATAAAGACCAATGAACTTGCAAAGGCCGAAGTCCAGGGAGTTAGAGCAGGGAATTTGCACTAAATACTGAAACTGTATTTCCAAGAGCATCTTTTGCACGTGACAGTTCGATTGTAGTAGATGCAACACTCTTCCACTTGTTAGAGTCAAGTGGATAATTAAAGCCAATTTATTGTAATTTTATATCAAAAAATGATGTAATATTTCCCATTCTTTGGCAGAACAAAACAGAACAAAAATATGCAAAGTTATAAAACCTTGCGTGATATTCTAAAGATATTCTTAGTGCCCCAAAAATCCTGCTGTCCATCTATTTGACATAATAGCATCCATCCATAGAGATGGCAATTTCAAATAAGTGAAATTAGCATTTTCAGCATTTGGATCCTCAACATCCTCTGAACAGATATATGCCCCAAGCTTGCCAATTTAGGAAAAGCTGTATGGCAAAAACAAACATTCCTGAGGGTATGCAAAACAAAATCAAATTAAAAGATGGAGGAAGGAGACCATCGAGCTAGGGATAACATTAAAGGAAGATATGGCTGAAGGATTTGATCTCCCTTATGCTACTTGTTGGACCCTGAATAGGTTGAGGGTTGGAGTGCCTAAGTTAAAACCAATATGTTCAAATCTTTTAGCAGAGGACAACATGCTATGTGAATGTGGAAAGATGCAGAGCTCAACCAATCTGGAGGTATGTTGGGTACTACCAGAAACATATACTAATAATGAGTTTGTTTTTGGCCAACAGCAAAGCAGAAGGTAGCTTCATTTTGGCAGTCTAAAGTTTGATATAGACACACAGGAGAAGGAGAAGCACTTTCAGATTCTGGGACATATTCTGAGCAATAATGTCAATGGCTCTCCAATTATGACTTATACAACAAAAAATAATATTTAAACTGTATTTGTCTCCGTTCTATTTCTATAGAAAAAACTGTCAAAAACAGCACTTTCTTGGTAATATAATAAGGGTAATGCTTCTTTAAAACATGTTTCTATACTTACCACATTTTGAGAGAAAATAGTGAATTATATAGATAAGAGTGTGTGACAAAAGCTAAAATTTTCAAGAGGATATATTCTTTTGAATACTATATCTAGTACATGGAATTTACTAATACCCAGATACTTAATTGAATTCTCTGTGCTTTTTACTATGGCTAAAGGACCGATATTGTAGCATTAGAAAGGTAAATATATGGCTCCATTTAGTCCACGGGTGTCAAATTCACAGTGTCACATGGCTATCATGAGGTGTATCATGATGTTTTTCCACTTCAGGGAACTGGGGTAGGAGTGGCCTGAGTGTGATGCATCTGGGCCACCAGTTTGACACCCCTGATTTAGTCAATGAAGATCTGATTGCACTAACCACTTACAAGTGGTTTGCCTATAGACATAAACTTTGTATATAATGAAATATGGGACACATTTATACAGAGTAGAATAGTTTAAAACTGATAGTTGAATAAATATATACTGTACAGTACATGTAGTTAAATACTTGCATTAGATAAATATATATAGAATGATAACTGTTAACAGCTACAATGCCATATCATTCCATATTTTTTCTATGTTGCATTTTTTCACTTTTTTATTTAAAAAGTGTGTTTTTTTTTCTCTCTTCTCTTTGACAAAGTTTATCTTGTCATCATTATCATTTTGCTCTCATTCTCTTTTGTTATTAATTAAAAAGCCATTAAAAATAAATAAAAACTAGCTGAGATGGCATTTACAGCATGGTGATCAAACCCTACCTATTTATCTACCAGTATCACTTCTGACATGTAAAGCGGGAAGATTAGTTGCACTATTGCAATATTACCAGTGCTAGATTTGAGATGAGCAACTTGTGTCCTGATGAACAACAAGACATATGGCACAGTAGGAACAGAGATCCAAGAACAATTAAATGAGTTTATAATGAGGTTAGCAGCAGAAAGCATTTTGACAACAAGCTGTGCTTTGCATCTGTGATATTGTGGATAAAAAAGGAGATTAAGGTGGCCTTATCAAAATGATAGGACGAAGAAGGCAGGGTTTTGGGGGGGGCTAAATATGCACCTTAGGTTGTATGATGTTCTCTGTTCTCTGAGAATCATTTATATTTGAGTGTTCCTTAGCCAGGCATTTTATTAAATTTCTTATTTCTTTTGTCCATGACCCTCCCTCCCCTCCCTCCCTCCCCCTCCTCTCTCTCTCTCTCTCTCTCTCTCTCGCTACATTATTCTCTGCAATGAAGGAACAATTGTGAGAACTATTTTGCCAGATTTATCCTTTGAAGATAGCAAAACCAGATAAGCTATCAGATCTGACTTTCACACAGCAGCCTTCAAAAGGTTCACTATGAGTTTGAATCATCTAAACAACCAATGATTGATTATTCTAAATGAAAAGGGGCTGCTACAGAAACCATCCACCATAGCTGGATATGCAGGTCCATAATTTTTCCAGTGCCATCTTACATTTCTAATATGATTTGTCACGTTATTACTGGTGCATACAAGTGGCTTGTCACACGGCAAAGTCACTGCCCACGTAAATCAGAGTAAATACTTTCTTTATGACAGATAATTTGCTGTTTATTGACACAAGATGCAATGATTGCCCTGATTTTTAGGTAGCTTTAAAAGAGGAAATAAATTGGAAGGTAAATATAATATGCCAAAAAGTATCTTTGTATACAAAGTCTGTGCAGGCAGTACAATGCAGGCAGTATCATTTATTTATCTCCCAAAAAAAATTTTCTTATTTTAAACCATGTTCATTTATTTTATGAAAAAGAAATACTGGTAGTCCTCAACATACAAGGAGTTCGTTTAGTTTGTTCAAAGTTAAAACGGCATTGAAAAACGTGACTTATGACTGTTTTTCACAGTTACAACTTTGTAGCATTCCTATCATAGTGTGATCAAAATTCAGATGCTTGGCAGCTGATTCATATGTATGACCATTGCTGTATCCCTAGGTCATGTGATCACCTTTTGGGACCTTATGACAAGCAAAGTCAATGGGGAAGCCAGATTCGCTTAACAACCGTATTACTAACTTATCATCTGCAGTGATTCACTTAACTGTGGCAAGAAAAGTCATAAATTGGGGCAAAACTCACTTAACAAATGCCTCACTTAACAACAGAAATTTATATTGCAGATCTGGCTAGCTCATCTTTCCACCTTCTTCTTTATTTATCTATACCTGCCAGCTTTATTCTCCTTTATGTTCCTTTGGTCCAATTCTGTCTTACTTCCCATTTATCCTACCTTATATTTATTTCTCCATCAGTTCTTAGCCATGCTTGCTACCTCTAGCACCAATGCCCAAGAAAGCCTGCTACAACTTAAGCCATAAGCATGATATGCATAGCCTCATCGTGTCACTGCTACATAATAGGCCTTAGCCTTCCCCCACCCCCCATTGCATATGATTGTGATATACAAACTTCATTGTCTGCAGTTTTTACTCACCTGTTTTCTTATAGAATTTCCTATCTGTTGCCATGGTTTCAACACTAGATAATCAGAGTGCCAGAAGAACAGGAATTTTTCCAAGAAAAACAAAGGGAATGCATTTAGAGAGCATTGTTACAATTAATAATGGGATATTGGAGGAAAAAAACAAATGTCCTGAGGTTTTTGTTTTCATAAATACAGTGAAAAAACTTTCTGAAATGCCATCATTCCAGCAGACGTGCCTCATTTTTGCTGGGAAAAAGAAAGTTTCCTATTCAGAGCTGCTTGTGACTGCAACGATAGCAACATTTAGCAACCTTCAGGTTTCTGCCCATTAAACTTATCTCTATGAACATGGAAAAGGCACCTATCACAACTGAACTGAAGCTGTCCTCCCTACTGATGGAGGAAATTGTACTTTTAAAAACATATCCCATTTCGGTCCTATTGTTCCCTACATTCCTAATAATGCACATATATTCATTTTCACAGTCTCTGAGCACAATTTAACAAGTACTGTTTGTCCAAACATATATTCAGGTTTCAGTTAAATTATGGAATTAGCACCATTTTGCTGCTATCCTTTATAAACCAAAAAATGTTGATTTATTTCACTAGAAATGTAGTTAAGGGGAAAAAGAAAAAAAAGTAGTGCTGAAGGGAATGTACACATTTAAGGGAAGGTAAAATGGCAAGTTGGGTAGTCCCACATCACCACATAAAGAACGAGACCTATAATAGGCAAAGTATTGATTTTCCATAAAAGGTTTTTAATCAAACAACCAGGAATCCTAAGGGGGAAAGCTCTGCTACAACACAAATTGTTCTTCATACACCAACTATTTTTCAAACTGTGTATAAATGAGGTTACCCATTGGACATATGTGCATTCTTGAGCCTCATATATCACTAGAAATAAAAAATAGTAATATCTCTCTGGGGAAAAAAGGTTTACCAGCCCCCAGGAAAATGGGAAGGAAACTGCAGGAAGAGAGAGGGAGACTTGCAATCTAACTAAAATCCCATTATCCTGATTTATTTCTTTTCTGACTGTTAAAAGTACCTCCGTTTTTACAGTCTTGCCACCTAGGAGAGTTTAAAGCACAGAGGAGGGTTTCAAGCACAGAAGGCCCAAAGGACAGAATTTTTTGGGGGGGGTGGGGGGGATTTCCTTTTTCACTGCAGTATAAAATTACAAGACAGCCAGTTTGTTGTAGTGTTTAAAGCACCAGGCTAAATACCAAACCCTAGGAAGGAAGCAATGGCAAGCCACTTATGAAAAGAGAAATTGCAGAGAAAATTTTAGAGACTAGTCACCCAGGCAGTCGCCAATCATCAACACTGGCTAAAAGGCATTTAAAACACACACACAGAGGCTTCCGGGGGGAGGAGCCTGCCATTGCCGGTGGCTAACGGAGCTGCCCTCAGAGTTCTGGTTCGTATATCTACAAGATCTATAGATATCTCTTCTTTCAGGCAAGAAAGAAGCAGGGAGGAACTCAGTCGTTAGAATCCTCTTTGTAGTTCACAGCTTTTTTTTTTGGCTGTGAACGGAGAAGAGGTTCAACAAAAGCTGAGTTTTTTTTTTACTTCCGGCCAGATCTTCTCAGCTGTTTTTTTTTCAGCTCAAGGCAGGTCGCCCCCCCCCCCCCCCTCAGGACAAAACTAGTTATTTAAAATCATCCAAGCAGCGACCATTCCTGAGAACCCTTTTTTTTATTATTATTCAAAATACCAGCTTCAATTTTATAAAAAACTCCTTTGTTTTAACTGCTTTTCAAAATGGCGATTTTATAGCTTCCGCATTTGATATATGATATATTTAATCAGCCCTGTTTTCTTGAAGACTTCTCTTTACTAATTGCCAAAAGTTTATTGAAAGTATTTTATCTTAAATCAAGGAGAGCAGAGACTTTGTTTGTTTCCTTTTTATAATGGCTCCCAAATCAAAGCAGTCTAAACGTTTTTTTAACAATACATCCCAAGCAATTGCTACAAAGCCGCAGCTCTTGCCTTCTACGCCATCTACTGGTGATTTGTTAACGAAAGAATTTCTTTTTGAAATTCTTAAAGAATTTAGAGAGGAAATGAAGCAATTTATTTCGGACTTATGTGACAAGCTTGATGCCAAGAGTGCCCAACAAAGGAGGATACGATCGGGGTCATAACTGTAATGAACAGATTATATTGCAGGAATGGAAGATAAACTGGAACTTTGGAGGAAGCTAATTCTAATCTGACATCTAAAATTGAAATGTTGCAACAGGAAGTGAAAACGCAGAAAAACAACTTGTTATGACAAATTATAAAAAGAAACGGCGTTTGCAATAAGAGTTAGGGGATTGGTGTGAAAATGAATAGGAGAATTTGAAACAGAACCTTTTTGAGGCTTTCAGGTCATTTGGTGGAAGTCCGGGACTCAACTTTGATTGGCAGATCCAAAAATTTACCGCCATAATTCGTGGGCAGCAAAACAGAGACAGCTTCCGAGAGATATAATTATATATTTTGCTACAAGAGAATCCAGAAATGCGATACTACAAGAGTTTTACAATAACAGGCTGCGAATTGATGGACAGGACTTGATCGTCTTCAAAGAAATACCACCCCAAATGTTAAGAGCCAGGAGAGACTATGCTTTTCTAACTAAAGAACTCAGAAATAATCAGATACAGTACAGATGGGAGGTGCCATTTGGTATTCCAGTTACAT
This sequence comes from Thamnophis elegans, assembly GCF_009769535.1. NCBI lineage: Eukaryota > Metazoa > Chordata > Lepidosauria > Squamata > Natricidae > Thamnophis > Thamnophis elegans. The sequence goes on from NC_045545.1 coordinate 67,979,297, forward strand.
TTGATGACAAAAACATCGCCTCAACTCTGTTTGGAAGCCCGAGACTTTTACTATAAGATCCTAAAGGCGGGACTTCCTGAATTACCCGGACTTGGAGAAAGACAAGGAGAAGTAGAAGAGAAACAACAAATGCACAACTACAAGGCGGGAGGTATCGCTTTCCCCCCTCCGGAAGGGCAGAAGAGCAGAGAACAAGGATTTAGTTATGCCTCCAAAACATTTGCTTAATTTAATTTGAATAATACTTTGTGACTTCTGTCTTGTATAAAATGGTATAGTTGTATACCGATGAAGAGACATTAGCTGAAAGAAGTGATGCTGATTTCCTCGGAAAATATATTGTATGGGACTTAAAAAGACTTGATGGATAACTCTGAACTTTTATATAAATTGTTTATGATTTATTTTCTAGGGTGAGGAGGGTGGAGATCGGATGTTCCTGGATTGTGCTTTAGGTTGAATAGAGTTGGGACGCCTGGTGTAGACGGTAGGGTAGTGAAGGTTTCAAGTAGAGCTTATTTTGAGCCAGAAAGTAAGTTGATTTTTATATAAAACTGTTATTTGAATATAATGTTTGGAAGGATATACCCAGGGAGTGTGCAGGAAGGCGGAGCAAATATGAGAGGAGTACGGATGAAAATAATATTATATATGGACATGGGTGAGGTAGGATGAGAAGAGTTGGAAAAGGAAACCGGGAGAAGTATTTGAGATGTGTTTAAACTGCTTTTTAGAGAAGGAGGTAAAAGGGACAATTAAAGGTTGGAAATGGACAGATATTTAGATAAAGAGATAAGGCCCCTAGCTAGAGTAGAATTCCATCTGATTAACTTATTTGGTTTCAATATAGTTTGAAATCCTGCAAGTAATAATTAATTAAGATTAGGAATGATGTAACATTGTTTAAGTTTTAATAATGATGGGAAGCTGAGCTCAATGTAGAGAGTTTATGATTTTTCCCCTTTTTTTTTGTTTTTTTGATTTATTCTTTCTTGTTCCTTTATCTTTTATCTTTTAATCTTTAATCTATTGGTTTTAATATACTCCAGACTGTGTTTGATAAAAACTATGCCGGGTATGGGATCTGGGAAGTCGGAAGGGGTTAGGGAGGGGGGCTACTGGGGGGAGGGGGGAGGGAAATATAGTTTAATTTTTAAAATAACAAGAATGCACTGTATACTCTTGCTCTTTTTCTTTTTTTTCTCTTTTCCTTTTATTTTCCTTTTTTTTCTTTCAATTTTAGTGTAAAATACAAATCAAATAGCTTAATGAATAGTAGAAATACACCGAAGTGAGGAGTAGAGGGAAAGAAGAGGGAGGAGTAGAGAGGGAGCGAGAGGGGAATGTAAGGAGGGTGAGATGGAGGGAAGGGGAGAAAGGAATGTCTGAGGGGGAGGGGAAGTAGAAGAGGGGAATGCTGGAGGGGAGAAATGAAAGTTGGAGGGGTGAGAAGAAAGGGTGTATGGAGGATTGAAGTGTTATGTTGGTTTTCCATGGTGAAATAGAAGATGAGCTGTGTTTATTGTTTTTTTAATTGCACAGTATAAGTGATTGTATAAAATGAAAATGAAAATGAAATAAAACACTTAATAATCAAAACACACACACACACACACAAACGTTCCCTTCTTGCCCCTATTGGTGTTATGCTGAGATGGGTTGCTGCCGGCTTGACCCGGTGTCTGCCAACTGGCAGTGGAATTCAGGCCTGGGTCGCAGAACTAGCAGCGATCCAGGCCTGACACGCCCTGAACCAGTTCCCATTCTGCGCTTGGCACCGCCATTTTGATTTTAGTGACTGCACATGGGCAATTCACTGTAAATTGTTCTGGGCATGCATGCACGTGCATGTTGTGCATGTGTGTGAACCGCCAGTAATGCCGGCAACAATCCACCCTGCTTTTATGTATCTTCTCAATCTTGGGATTGAGAGGCCTAGGAGTTTAAGTCTTCTGTGCAGTATCTTAGCTGTTCCTTGCACTGAACTCTTCTTACCAATACCTATGATGTTGCTTCTGGGATGTGTTTAAGCTAACTTTCCTAGCTTAGTAGTCACAGCCCTTAGAGCTCTTCTGACTACTGGGACCACTTTGGCCTTTACTTTCCATATCCCCTCTAATTCTTCATTCAGGCCCTGGTACTTTTTAAGCTTCTCACATACTCCTTCTTCTTCATGGAACAATCAAGTACAGGAAATCTCTTAACAAATTACCACTGTAACTAGAAATCATGGCACCTGAAGTTTGATAAATCAGCAGCTACTAAACTGAGGAAACCATTGTTTTCCATATTTCCATGGAAGAAATGGCAGACTGAAGATGACACTGCAAAAAAGTGGAGGTGGCCATTGAGATGGAATGGTGAGCTGGTAAATAGACTAGCTCTTCAATAAGTTCTTTCTGGATCATGAGGATATTTTGAGATTGCCCACAAGTGTGCCTCACAGCTGCTCTTTATGAGGAAACCATAAGATAGTGGTCTCCAATGGGGTTAGCACTCTGGGAATGAGGGGAAATGAGTATAATCTTACTCAAACCATGGTTACCATCTGTGAAATGACATTAAGCGTGCATATTTCCTTTTGTAATCACTTTCATTTCAGCTGTTTGGAGCAATATGTTTGACAGCACTATGTGCTTCCTACAATCCTTTGTCAACAAAGCTTTAACTGCAAGTTTAAGAACTTTAAAGTTAGGTAGAAAAGAAATAAACTGTAAAATATCTTTAAACTTTGAGTTTAGAAAGCTACAAAGAGATTAATTAAGATAAATCTGAAATAAGATATCTGGAATTAATTATAAAAAAATCCTTTCAGTGGGAAAATGCTTTCATTTTAATTATTTTAAATGATAATACAATAAGATTTTAAAATCTAAACACTAGATGGAACTAAAAAGAACTAGAGATTGCACTTAAAGAAAAAGCACTCTTATACTTGACTTACAGAATGAAGGAAAATATTTTAACATTGGAGCTATTGAATGATATTGTTGAATAAAGTACCCAGAAGTTAATTTTAGAAGTGTCTACCTCTATATATGGATGTATCTCAAATATGTTTTGGAAGAGGGGCAGGTTTTAACTGACAAGGTTGAGACTATTTTTAAGTGGATTTCTACAAGAGTGATATGGAAAAGATGTTACACTAGACCTACCAAAAGGAAAAAACAACAACCAGCAGCTATCTTAATTAAAATAGATGTACAAATACAGGAGAAAAATTCTAAATTATTTGAATTTATTAAGATTGTTGGAAGTAAAAGAAAAGGATCCATTTGTGGCTAGAGCAAATATCATGAATCCCCATCCACCCTCCTCATCAGAAATTACTTGTGGTTTCTTCCCAACCAAAGGGAACAACCCATAAGGAGAAACAGTTTGGGCAATCTCAGGTCTCTCTCTTTTATCCAGAAGGATCAAAGGAGCCAATCTACTAACCAGCTCCTTAAAATAGTTTGCAAATATTAGTTCAACTTTTCACAAACTGTCTTCAGTTGGCCATCTTCCCCAGGTTTTCTAGATATGTGATGGGATATGGGAAAATAAATCCTTTGGTGTATTTTAAGAGAAGGTGATGTTATTAAAATTATGTATATTTTTGGTTGAAGGTAGGAAGTCACTTTATATATTTTTCTTTACTATATTCTTATTTTTTCCTTTTTTTCTTTCTTTTCTGTACCTTCAGCTTGTATTACTTTTTACTGCAATTATAATTTTTAATAAAACTACTTCTTTAAAAAAGGGAAAAAACACTGCTTACTGCAGTTGATATAGTGTCTTTCCCTTTGTGGACTTACATTAATTTTATTTCAAGGTTTTATGAAGTTAAAGTCAAATTTCACCTTCAGAGTCCTCCACCAATGCATATTATAACAATGCATGTTTACTAGCATCAGAACAAATAGTCTGTTTTCATTTGCAAATCAAATGCATTTGTTGTGAATAATAAACATCCAGAATCAAATTGATACCCTTGAGAATGTTTGCACAAAAGTTGACTTGGTTTAATTTGTATTCAGAGTTGATTAGTTTGAATAGTGCATTAAATGGAATAAATCAGAGCAGTTGAAATAAGTCTGATTTTCTCTTTTAAAAATCTAATTAATTAAAAGCATATGGAGTGGTTAGACCAAAGCCTATCATATGGGATAAAACACAAAATCAGTTGAAATTAATTGGAGTTTTGTTGGTTCTAAGGGGCTTTCAAGATGTTTAGTATGCAGCTGAATGCTTGAAATCCTATATATGTTCAATTGAATGAGAATTTACATTGATTTTGGTGAGACCTTAGCCATGATATATCCACATGAAAATTAAGTTACTTGAAGCAATAATTTTATTCGATATACTGTACAGATTTTTATTTGTTCATCCAGAGTCTCCTGGACACAGCCTAATTTTATTTGTTTGTTTATTTGCAAGCATTAGTATGCTTCCTGTTCTCATGTTTGTAATTGTAATTATTTATTTGGCCTGGGAATAACATCTGTTGCTTTTCTACCAATGGGTGTAAGGATGCTTTGGAAATATTACAAGTTCTGTAAACATAGACTCTGAAAGTAACTAATCAGATAGAGGGTGATTGGTCAATACCACAGAGAAATGAAGTCCATCAGACTTCATTTCTTATGAAAGAAAGAAATCAGAATTATAACTGTAAACAGAAAGTGGTAGGATTTTTGCTGTTATTTGCTTTTCTGTACTGTTAATTAAAACTTCAGAACAAATGGCAAGTGTTCCTTGTTATCCTAACTAGCTGCGAGTTGGGCAACAAATTTAATAAATAAAGAAGTCCCATATTTATCTAAACTCAGCAAACCTTGTGAGAATAGAAAGGCAGAAGAGGTGAATGGAAAAAGAAAAGGGGGAAAAGAAGAAGTAATGGTGAGATATGTGGCAAAAAATAATAATAATAAATTAAAATTAAAATTTGCCTTTTTAAAAGTTTCTTTCAAATTAGCCTAGCTTTTCATAGCAGAAGTAGGTAACTCATGGTCTGCCAACAAAATCTCTTTACTGTCTGCCATGCTGGATGGAGATGTTAAGAGTTATAAGGCAGGTAAGATGGTCTAAGCCTACCACAGACTTTCATTGCAACAATTGAAACCTGCATCTAAAAATGCATGCACCCAGGCACACTGTTCAGCTAAACTGCTACAGTTTTAAGTGAGTGAGCTTGTTTCTCTTTCTTTTGTGAATTGCAATAGCACTTAGACTTATATACCACTTCACAGTCTTTACAACCCTCTCTAAGCAGTTTACAGAGTAATCATATTGCCCCAAGCATTCTACCAAAATAAAGTATAAAATGGTCCTCATTTTACCAACCTCAGAAGGATGGAAGGCTAAGTCAACCTTTGAGCCGGGTGAGATTCGAACTGTCAAATTGTAGCCTGTACTGCAAGCTGCTTCAGCAGTGAGCAGAAGTAGCCTGCAGTACAGAATTCTAACCACTGCGCCACCAAGGCTCTAAGAATAAGGCGGAGGAGGTTGTTTTCTTGGGGGCAATCTTCCAATCTAAGTTACAAGGGAAACTTTTTATCAAAGAGTACACTGAAAAAATTCTCACACATTCTTTTCCAAAGAATTTTATGTTATCAAGGCAGGGCAGGGGAAACACTTGCTCTGCAGAGAGAAAGCCCCAAATTCAATCTACAGCATCTCTAAAAAGGGACTCACTGCCATTAATATGAGCAATGCTTGGACTGCCATATATGCAACTTTCGATGTTTCTTATTCCCTAATCACAGTCTGCCCTATGGAATGAGCTACCCCCAGAGATCCGGACCCTACCCACTCTCACGGTCTTCCGAAAAGCTATCAAAACCTGGTTATTCCAGCAGGCCTGGAGCTGCTGACCTCGGGATTGAGGTCCAGCCCCGCTTAGATTGGGTGCATGTTGTGTCTCTTTTAAATTTGTTGTGTTTTATTTGTTTTTTAATCCCTTTTTAATTTTTTTTAATTCTTGTTTTTGTAAGCCCCCCGGAGCCCTTTGGGATTGGGCGGCCTATAAATTTAATAAACAGTAAACAGTCTGATTTCAGAAAGTGAGGAAGACTCGACATTTTAAAAAATAGTTTAATATCACAAGAAGCATATTATTTTGTAGGTATTTGTTTCACTAATAAAATTATCTCTTCAAGCAAAGGAATATAATTGTTCATAGCTTTTGTGTTATAATAGGTGGTCTGACAAATTTCATACATTTCCTCTGGCTTAAAGTTGAAATAAGACCAGCAAAGGAGCAAATACAAGGACATGATTGCTTGTAATTGTTACTTTGTTGTTCTAGAAATGAGTCATTGCTCAGTTGTACAATTGAGGGGGATAAACACACATTCACATCCGATTTAGGTCTGTTTCCTATTATTCCTAAATATGAATACAATTCAATTTCAGCACAGAATAGAAATGTATAGAGAAATGTAGATTTATTCATTTTAAAATTTTAGTGGAAACATAATATAGAGAACTATGTCTTTGACCCTGTCTCTTTTCTGTATATAAATGTTCTTCTTAATCATAGAAAATTACCTTTCACAAATAAGAACACTGATGTAATTTGCATGATCAAGGTTCATTCCATTTACTCAGTTTTCTTTGTATTAACCACACAACTAAATATGTGCAATACAGTAGATTAAAATACACTGTAATTGTTTAGTTTGTATCATGTGAATATAGGCACATTGTCCAGGTTTGTTACCAGTAGCTACATTTAATCCCAAAAGTAATCAATGAAGGTTAGTTCATTTGAACTTGTGAATTGGTTTTCAAACATTTCGTTACCAGCTAGGTAATATCTTCAGCAGAGTTTAGGGGATCCCTAATGATTGGAAAAGCTTGTCCACAAACTGGCGATAAGGAAAGCCAGTGATTCACAGCAGGGTCAGAAACCAGGCTGAATTTCATACACAAGATGTCAGCATTCCAAATACCATGTAGAATTAAATCAGAGTTGAAGGCAAAACTATGCTTAAAGTTCCAATTTAATAAGGCAGGCATGTTGGCATCATTCTGTGGGATTCCAACTCTGGAAGTTACATCAGAATCCCACCCAGTTAAAAGTTCATGATCTTGTCCCCACACCCACAGTCCATCACATGGTCCAATCTTCTTCTTCCACGCTGGCGTCTACACCCAACTGCTTCAGGTCAGGTGTGAAAGTGCGGAGACAAAGGATGACCTTGCTTCTAGTAAAGAATGAAAAACAATACATTCCAAAATCCTACTCCTTCTATTCCCCCCTCCCATCGACTACACTTAAAGAAACAGCATAATGAAATAAGAGAAAGTGCGGCAGGCTAGAATTCTAAAAGGAATATAAATGCAGGCCTGACACAAGGTTCATATCAAAGTCAAAAATCAACTACATCCCAAGATTACCCATCCACATGCATAGAAATCACACTGGTAAAATCACATTCTATAATACAAATTCTATCTGATATCCAGTAATCTATCTTGCTTATAATTCCATGCTCTGCTACCCTGATTTTTATGGTTAGGGCTTCCTTTCTGACTTCAAGATAGCCCCGGAGAATTACAATGGTTAAAGGCAAAGGCAAAATAGAGCTAGCTGTCTCCCTTTTAAATCCTCACCTGAGATCCTTAAATCCTTCCCATTCCTGATTTGTTCCTTAGAGTTTGATTTTTACAGACTTCGGTTGTCTCTACTATTTTTTTCTGTTTTGGCAGGTGAGGTTTGCCTATAATTCTTTCAGTCTCTGAACTTCTTGGACTAGGACCATCTCCCTTCCCCTCCACCTTCACCACAGCTTACTGTAGCCTTTTAAATTTGTCCTTAACCAACAGGTTTACCCTTAATCAGTTTGGTCTAGTGGCTAAGGCACCAGGTTAGAAACCAGGAAACTGCAAGTTCTAGTCCTGGTTTAGGAATTTAAAAAAAAAAAAACCAGCTGGATGATTTGGGACTAGTCATTCTCTCTCAGCCCAATATCCCACAGGGTTGTTGTTGTGGGAAGAACAAGAGGAGGAAGTATAAGTATAATCTTTATTGTCATTGTACTTAAATACAACGAAATTGGCTATGAGGCATGTTTGCCACCTTGAATTATTTATAAAAATAATAAAGGCAGGATAAACAATCTTTAAAAATGGAGGGCGAGAATGATTCTGTATAAGAAAATTTTAATTTGTTTGTTTTTTAACACCATGAGGGTACAGAGATGAGTATGTGTGAAAGAAAGAGAGAGAGAAGGGGGGAGGGAGAGAGGGAGAAAGAGAGAGGGAGAGAGATTTTGCGCAAGACATCTTTTTAGTTTCCTTTCTTTTTTGGCATTTTTTTATATGCAGTAGTTTTATATTTTGTATTTTTGCAACATTTGTTATGGTAGGTGGGTAGAGAAATTTAAAAAAACCCTCAGATCCTATTAGTGTATGGAAGAGGAAGATAACCAGTGACTTCCAACATTTTGTTTTCATTGTAAAGGAAAAGGAAAAGAAGAAAATGAAAATCTTAGCAGGTCTGAAACATGATCATGAGTGACAGTACTCACAGAAAATTGTCATAAACTAAGTAAACTAATCAGACCCTGAAGGTAAACACTCTTCACCCTGCAATTCATATTTCATTGGAACAGAGTAAACATTGAATTGGAGAACCAGGGTGAAAGTTTTTCCATTAAGAGTTAGTCTAGCATTCAGTCTGGCTTGCATTATTATTTTCAGCTTTTATTTCTCTCTCCCTTATCTTTTTTGCCACTATTTCCTTTCTGACATGAAATTTTGTTTGTTTGTTTCTCTCCCATCCCCATTTTCTGGATATAAGGTTTTATCATATTTGCTTTGGGACTTAAATAATGTTTTGCTCCCTAGCATATGTGCAACAAATCTGTAAAATATTAGGCCTGCTATCTTATTCTCTACTTTTATTTCAATTTCTATTTCTCTTCATTTGATTTTTAAATGAGGCCGACTTTCTAAATATGTTCCAAACTGATGCCACCTTTAAAAAATAAATACTAGATACAGGCCTGCAATTCTGTTCAAGATTTCCCAGTACTGCTGTTGTTTCAACAGGAATGGTTTGTCCTTTGCTGTCACACATAATTTGTATTAAGCTTGCTCATTTTTCTTACTTATGTGAGGAATTGCAGGAAACAGATAAGTTGTCCCATCCTTCCCCTATAATGAATCATTCTGCCTTCCTTCTAGCATTATTCACATTTATACAATTCACTATAACTTGAACTTCATGCAAAATATTTATCTCTGTACTTAGAATCCATATGCAAACACAAGCACACACACGCACACAGTAACATTTGATCACTTCAGAGTATTTCTGATATGAAATTTGCATCAATGTACACACATTGAGTATGCCAGTCATCCACATCTTCTGAATAATTCATGCTAGAAGAACACATCACACAATGCATTTTTAAAATATATTTAAAAATGTAAAATTGAAGGTGAAAAATCATTGCAAACTATGAATTCAGCTGCTGTGGAAGAAAGGGGGGACTTGAATGTAACTTCTACAAAGAAAGATTGCTGCACATGTTGCCTTGAGAAGATATGACACTATTCTTCAGATACATGAAGAAGATGCTAGTGAGGCCATCCCTTCCCCTGAATGTCTTCGAGCAGAGCTGGGCAACCATCTGCAAAGAATGCTTTTATTTGGAGCCCTGCATTAAGCAGGAGGGAAGTTTAAATGGTCCCTTCCAGATCAATGATTCTATGATTGGACATCTGTTGAAAAACCTGGGGTTCCTTCTGTGTCTCCAGTCATGTTGGCAACTCACTATACAGGAACATCCTGACCTCAAACAGGGGTGATTTATAAGCTGTGCACACTTGTACAATCATGACATATTTTCTGGATTTCTGGACATTTGTATATATGAATTTGAGAAATAAATAAGATACCATTTAGCTGTTAGAAGATTCCATTGCGGTAGAACATTTTTGAAATATGGGCCCATTTCAATGTTGTTAGAATGTTAATGCTATCACAGATCTCTGAACAATCCATATTTTATAATTGACGAGGATACTGAAATCTTTTCTCCAACTATATTCAATGTGGTAACAAACCAACATATTTAGAGAGATTTTATGTGGCAGCCTAAACTGCTTGTCTCCTGGGCAGCTGCTAGCTGTTCTTAATTACAATGGATTAGTAACAGAGACTGTCTGGTGCACAGTCTGGACAATGGCCACTGCAAGGGCTGATTGGTCATTCCTCTGTGTCTTGCACTTTCTATTCTTGCATGGAAGGCAACGCTGTAGGAACTGGTCTGCCACAGTTTTTTCTTCTGGGGATTGTTCCCTCTTTATTAGCTTCCATGCCTTTCCTTTGTTTCCCAGATATTTGCCTTCAGTCCCAGTTCACCTTACCTTATTATCACTAATACGGAAATTTATTTTTTATTATCTTTCTCTAATATTAGGATAAGGGACGTGGTGGCTCAGTGATTAAGGTGCTGAGCTTGTTGATCAGAAAGGTCGGCAGTTTCAAATCCCTAGCGCCACGTAACCGAGTGAGCTGCTGGGACAAGTAACAGGAAAGAAGGGAAGGGAAGGAAAAGGAAAGGAAAGGATCCACTAGACGAGAATGTAGCCTTCCAGCTGCTGGAAGGAAGGAAACATGCCTGACAATTCAGTAAATTTGAAGCTAAGGCATTAAAACTATGGAGGCTTTAAGACAGCTCAAGTTGGAAAAACCCAGTTACACAGCTGGAACACATATGTAGGGTGCATTTACAATGGACTAGGAATGGGAAGGAAGATCATATCAACCATTTCTGCACTCACAGAGCAGTGACAACAATCCGTATAGCAATCTGCCATTACATTGCAGTTCCTGTAATGTTGGAAATGAATTCACATCTTGGGGGCAACAAAGTCTGGCTTACCGCATAGAAATGCAGTTCCTAGGATTCACATACAAACATACTGTACATTCCCATTGCCCTCTTCCCTTTCAGAGTAAAAAACAATAAGCAACCTACAGAAAAGGTATAAGAAATAGCGAAGCAAAGGAGTTAAGGCATGAGAAAGGTAAATGAATATTGCTACACCTGGTTCGTACCAAATAATTCAATATTAGGTTCAACACCTTGTGTCCTTGCAAATCAGATGTGCTTCCATCATACTGATATACCAATTCATAGTTGCCTTTTGTTTCTTAAACTTCTTTAACCTCTTAAACTTCTCTCTATTCTTTGAGACCTTATCAACTCCATTTAATGACAAATTTCTCTCTCTTTGCCATTCTCTTGACCTGCCCATTCATTATTCTTTGATCAGTGTTCATTTCCTTGAGATCCACCATCTCAACATATTTTCATACTTGTCACTCACTTTTACATTCAATAAAAATTCCTTCAGCACTCATGCCTTCTTGCTCCTTTCTCTTTTTCATCAGGCATATTTCTTAAATAACCAATTCCCATGGCATTCAATTTACATTCATGTTTCTCCTCATGCCCCAAACTTTCACTTCCATCTAACAAATAATCAGAGCCATTCTCATACACATCCGTTTTTATTTATTTCAACAGATATTCATCTGCTGCAAACTATCCATTATCTTTCTACCAATATTTGCTTGTCTTAGTGCAAATTTTCTGTTTCTTAATAAACATTCCCACAATATATACAATTTAATCTACGTTTTCATAATGCATACAATATTTGTAATCACTCACACCATTTCCCTATCTAATATGGGTAACCTTGGTGTTTAATATAATAATTTTCTGATCTAAACTGGGAGGATTAACTCTTATCAAGACCATAATCAAATTTGGCCTGAGACTGCAGGTGACTTTACCATCGAAGGCTGAAAAACAAGCAGAAAGAAAGAGATGTACAATTTAAATGCTGGAACTGTTGTATAGTGAACTGGATTATTAGACTGTGCAGTGGCTGAGTTTTGTTATTAGGGTTTCTGGTGCCTGCAATAAAACAAATTGTCCTGTCCTTGGCTGTTCTGCTGGTAGCTTCTGAGTACTGATTGTGTTGTAGTGTAGAGGAAACAGTTATGACTTGGGTGAAGCGCCTCATTGCATCATGTAGTCCGTCTGTCCAAAATTCACTGCAAATCACTTAACCAAAAACACAGCATCTGCAAACAATATTAGTGCTTTACTTCCATCATGAAGCACTCTTATCACATTCAGCAGCCGATCTTGACCTCCATATTCACACAAAGCATTCTATAATTCGAGCCTATTAACTTTTATCATAACCTTTCTCCAAATCAACAGGAATGTGTAAATGTCATATTCATACATTGCTGAAGAAAAAGTATTCTTCAAATACAATCCTACTCAACATAAAAGCGTCACTTTTACTACCCTTACCGCATTTTGCTCACTGTCAGTTTGCTTGTTTTGTTGATGGGATTTCTGCCAAACACCTTGCTAGACAAACTAATATCCCCCTGTTGCTTTGCATTCCATCATTTTTCCTACAGGAACAATAACAGCACCTTCGGACATAATTGCAGTCTTAATACAGACATTAAAAAACTACATAGCCTCTGCATAAAGCCCAGTGGATCCATATATTTAAGCATTTCTCCAATCACTCCATCTACACCTGCAGCCATTTTTCAACATGTTGTCATATTTTTTCTTAGACATAAACATTAGTAACATTTGTTTCAACTCCACTCTTCAACATAGCATTATCATTATGATTCCTGCTACTACTTTTTTAAAAAAAATCATTCTCAATCTGTTTTCTTGTGGTTCAAATAAATTGTTCTGCATCAGCAATGAGAGAAAGCAGAACTTGACCTTCTTCTGTGTATCATGTTGTCACATATTAAGAGTGCTTTTAGAGGCTTTTATAATAGGACCCCCCAGGGATGGTGCATCAAAGGTGGAAAGTGCTGCCATTCCCCTGGCGTGCCTTCACTTCATGGGATACAACTACATGCACTTTTAACCTTTTGTCACACACAATCACACATCAGATGGAGATTGTCTTTTTCTGGTACCTCACTTAGTCATGCAGTAAAACAAGGGACATAGCAAGTCCCCATGCTGCTGTCATTTTAGTCAACTTTTCTTCTGACTTGACTGCTCCAAATCTTAAATTGAAATGCATGCACACACACACACACACACACACACACACACACACAGGGGGGAGAAATAGTTACTAATTTCTGAGGAAAACATCTGCATGATGTTGCCTACATATCATATCACCATCCAATGTTACTTTATTGGTCAACATAGAAACATACATATACATATACATATACATGTACATGTACGTGTACGTATACGTATACGTATACGTATACGTATACGTATACGTATACATATACGTATACATATACATATACATATACATATACATATACATATACATATACATATACATACACATACATACATACATACCAGTGGTGGGTTCCGGATCCCATTACAACCAGTATGGTGCAATGGGGCCAGGTATCCACCACATGCACACATGCAGTACGTGCACAGCATGCACATGCGTACTTACCGCCCACGATGCTCCATGATGCTCCAGCTGCTTGGCGGAGCATTGTGCAAGAACCGTACCCTCTGTGTGCGTAAACCCTGATCGGCTCAAATACAGATAAGGATGGCAGGAGGGTGGGTGGGCTGGTGCTCCCAGCAGGCACTGGTACGCCTGTACTGGGGGCGTACTGGTCGTATCCCACCACTGATACATACATACATACATACATACATACATACATACATACATACATACATAACATCCCCACCCTGCTGCTGTAGTAGCTCACAGATGCCTCTGGTTCTTCCAGCTGGGAAGTTGCATTTTCCTTTTCCTTCTATCACAAAGCTTCCACAGGGACAAGGGCATCCCCAGGATAAGTGTGGAGATCACATGGTGAGAAACAGCGATTTGCTAAGCTCCAATTACCCAAGCTAGTCACTTCCGAAATGGTGGGTGCACCTTCATTATAGCTTTGGGAAAGAAAAAAATTTCTGGAAGAGCAAATTCCTAGGAGGTCAACATAGGTCCCAGCCAGGGATCCTGCTTTTTGATCCGTGTGCATATATAAAGTTCATTGTAACACCGTTGCTAAAAAAAGCATTAAGAGTCATAAATTTAATTATTAATTAATTAATTAATTAATTAATTAATTAATTAATTAATTAATTTAATCCCCTGAATTGCACACAGGTCTTGGATGGAGAATTGTTATCCTAGCAATGGTTAAAGATGAAATATCTCCAGACCTAGATAGTTCTAATATCCATAATTTCACGCATTTGTTTGAATGGAAGTTTATTTTTATTTATTATAAATAAATAAATAAATTTATAATAATTATAATTTATAATTATAATTTATAATAAATAAATTTATTATTTATTTAATTGGTTTGTTAAACATGTACAGGATAGCAGGTATAAGTATGGAAATGGCTACAAGTAAATCGGGACAGTAGGGCAGGGACGGTAGACAGTGCTTATGCACCACCTCCCCCCTATATGGACCTCTTAGTAATGGGGTGAGGTCCACGGTAGACAGTTTAAGGTTTTTGTGAAGTTTTTTTTTTAATCGCATCAATACGCACACAAACAACCATTTTAAACTCAACATTTATGATTGTAAACTTGACTGTAAAAATATGATTTCTGTAATGGACTTGTCAAAATCTGGCATTCTCTACCTGATTCAGTTGTCTCAGCTACAAATTTTCATAGTTTCACTCACAAATTGACTTCTGTGGGCCTTACTTCATACTTACCGGTAAGTGCTCAGTAGAGGAAACGTGCATAAGTGCACTAATGTGCCTATCATCCCTGTCATTGTATTTTTTTCCTTTTTTCTTGTTTTCGTTTTTATTTGACAAATTCAAATAGATAGATAGATAGATAGATAGATAGATAGATAGATAGATAGATAGATAGATAGATAGATAGATAGATAGATAGATAGATAGATAGATAAATATTGTTTATGCTGGGAAAAGTAAGGAAAATGCATGAAACACATACTCATACTAGTGAAAAAGTTGTCGGACTGGGAGTGAAGAAGGGCTCTTTGTTTCACCAAAAATGAATCCTACAGGAAATTGACTTTCGGAAGTCGAAAGAAAAGTGATCAATCACAGCTACAAAACTTCTCATCTTTAGTTGTGTGAGGTACAAAACTTCTCATCTTTAGTTGTGTGAGGGCAGCAATGTTGTCTAGTCTTGTTCCTGAGCCACAGTAAAGGTTAGGCTGTAAGGATGATACTATTTATCTCAATGGGCTTTCCTCCTGACTCAACAATGGGATGAAAAGAACTTTTTGATGGAAAACTAGACAAGCAGATCAGGTATGATTCCTAATGCACAGAGAGTGTTTTTTAAAAATATACATTATATTGCTTACAGTCCGGTGATGTGTTTCAAAAATTTTTAGAGTCTCTTCTGTAGGTGTGACCTGCTTTGTGGGAGTGGCTTGCCAACCATGTGACTGGATGGGCGTGGCCAACTTGTAAAATGTGGTGAAACTCACTTAACAACACTCTTGCTTAGCAACCAAAATGTTGGCTCAGAAACTCTGGTATTTGAAGCACGCAAGTCTTAAAGCTGTCAAGTTACAAGACCTTGCATCCCTAACCCTTTAGAAAAAAAACCCCAGAGGTGTTCAAACTTGACAGCTTTAAGACTTGTGGACTTCAACTCCCAGAATTCCTTCTCCAGTCATTTTGGTTCAGAACTCTGGCATTGAAGTGTGCAAGTCTTAAAGCTGTCAAGTTACAAGACCCTTGTACCCCTAACCCTTTAGAAAAAAAACCAAGGATTTCAAACTTGACAGTTTTAAGACTTTAAGGTTTAGATAGGACTCTTAGAGGCGGGTGGGGTGATTGGTGAGCTAGCCAATTAGTGAGCGGCGGACAGGACAAGCATGGTGCGGACTGTCAGGGGGAGGGAGCTGAAACTGGTTCTAAATGGCACAGTAGATTTGTGGAACCTCTTTTATAGAAGAGGTTAGAACTGGCAGGAACCCACCCCTGTTACAGTCTATGTTAAACTTACAGTCAGCCCCAAAGTGTACTCTCCCTTTAATTCCAGTTGTGGGCAACAGTTGTGATCTATTCCCAGTTCCTTTGGATAAAAGGTATCTGATAAAAATAGAGATCTGCCAGACTCCACTTCCTGCATCAGTGCTATCTAGTCACAGGTTGTACGGCATATTAGAGAGGAAAGGAAATGGAGCTAATCCTGAGGAGTTTATTTGTAGCAGTGCCTGAGAGCAAACACACAGAATCAACTATAAAGCAAACACACAGAATTGGAGTTTGAAGGCTAGGAGAAGGGTGATGCAATGGTATCAGATCCAAAGCAATGAAGAATCTTTCATGCAAATCTGTGGTTATGCTGTTATAGAAAACATGATAATAACAGTTAGCACTCCTTTGTTTTCGTTTAAGAAGAAAAGTACCATATGGTAGATAGCTATATGTTGGGAGATAAGTATATAGACAGGCAGACAAGCAGAATACTGGTGTGTCTGTTCAGGTTATTCCTTGAGAATCTTTGGCAGATGCCAGTGTAACAGGTGGCCCATAAAACATTCAACTTCCCTTCCAATAATTCTTGTGTTTTTTCATATGCAGTATATGATATCTAACAGCAATCTAAGAGCCAAGAAATTAAAAGATGCTTGCTCTTGGGGAGCAAAGCAATGGCAAATCTAGGCAGCATGCTAAAAAGCAGAGACATCACAACAACATGCCAACAAAAGTGTGTATAGTCAAAACTATGGTTTTACCAGTTGCAATGTATGGCAGTGAAAGTTGGACCATAAGGAAGGCTGAGGCCAAAGAATTGAGACCTTTGAACTATGGTGCTTGATTGCCCTTGGATTGCAAGGTGATCAAACAGGTCAGTCCTAGAGGAGATCAACCCTGACTGCTCTTTAGAAGGCCAGATCCTGAAGATAAAACTCAAAAACTTTGGCCACCTAATGAGAAGAAAGGACTAACTGGAGAAGAGCCTAATGCTAGGAACGATTGAGGGCAAAAGAAGAAAGGGATGGTGGAGAATGAGGGGGCTGGATGGAGTCACTGAAGCAGTAGGTGCAAGTTTAAATGGTCTTCAAAGGATGGTAGAGGACAGGAAGGCCTGGAGGAACGTTGTCCATGGGGTCGTGATGGGTTGGACATGACTTCGCAACTAACAACAACAACAAAGAACAATCTGTTATTGTAATAAAAAATTCTCTGAATAAAATGTGGCGGACCTAGTTTAGAGCCATCCTGTTGTTATTATTTAACCAACCAATTAGTTTTTGCAAAAGTCAGGATTTTCACGAGCAGCATCATGGGGAAATCTGGTATTACTGCTAATCTGGAGATAAAATGGGAAGAGCAAACTTGTATTGATGTGATGATACCTGGACACTAATGACACTGTTATTACAGTATTTAAACCCCAGCCTCTCTAGATACTTTGGACAATCTTTCCACACCAATCTGTTGACTAGGAATTGGTTCTGTAATGCAGCATATCTCACAAGTATCAGATTGGAAAAGTATCACCTTTCTATGCAGAAAAGTGAAATGAAGAATGTGGATGCTGATAACATAATAATATCTAGATTATTATGTTAGTCTAGATACAGCATTTGTGTTTGAAAAAGTAATATATGATGTTCCTTGTGATAACAATTCATGAAGTCCTATTCTATTGGATAGACAGCTAATAAGAAGTTGGGCTTAGGATCAGGAAGACAATAGGCGGGGTCTTGTGTTCTCAGGCATGCAAGTTCACCAAGTAAATTGAAAAGCTGGAGAAGATAATATGGTATTAAAGAGACCAACTTGAGTGCCTGGAGGCAGGAATCTAACAAATAAAGGATTAACACAGAGGTATATAATGTGAGATCATTTAAGTCATGAATAAAATATGTAGCAATCTTGTTAAATTGGTCTTCAAATGAAAAAGATGGGTAAACTTCAAAATAACAAGTGATAATGATGATGTCTTTCCTAGTTAACAAGGCTTCTTGGTCTATATTAAGGTTCATGCTATCATGTTATGTTTAATTTTGTTATGAAGGAACACATCTGCATAGGTAACATAGAAATATAGATAATAAGTATAATAACTTCCTTCAAGCTATCATGATTGGCAAATCCAGAGCTTGAAATTCCAGTCTTGGGTTCTTTAAAAAATAATTTCTATGAAAAGGTTTTCAAGATAATTATAGCAGAATTTGTGACTCAATATTACATAACATCTTATGAAGCATTCATATAGGATACTGCAATTTGGAATAAAAGAGGATCTACCTGGATGGAAATGCACTCATATAAGGCTACAAACCAGAAGAGGAGAGCTTTACCATCAATTTAGTTATAAATTAATGTACATGTCCATGTGCACATTGAATAGGTCTTTTGTTATTCTTCCACAGTAGGTGGCAACAGCCAGCTGGGTTTCGGTGATCATAAAAAGGTTAAGTAGTATCACTCTGACTGGTACTTCAAATGGATATGATTAGGAAATTTCTCTGTTAAAAACTAGACTGGGAAATAAATACTAAATAAATCCTGGAGGAAGTCACTAGCAAAACCCACTCCCGATGGACACATTCAGGTAGGTACTAAGAATTAAGATTCATTTAGGGGGGGGGGGGGGGAATTACCTGTCCATTTAGTTTTTTCTATTCTTTGGAACTAGGTGCACAATATCTAGGGCATAAGCACTTCCTCTAAATGATTAAGTTCAGTTCTTATTTTAAGTTGGCTGGCATAATGCTGCAGATTGCCCATGCAAATTCTAGGGTCAAATTATCATCATCATGAACAGCAATCATATGTCATCTAAAATACTAGCACTTTGAAAACATTAATTAGTCCTCTGAACACTGCTGTGAGCCAAAGTAGCCATACAGGAGGTAAAGATATAAACAATGTAGCTGGAGATAATGACACACAGTTAATATGGCTGCCCTTGTGCCAAGTCAGAGCAGATGTTCAGAGCTTTGCCAGTTGACTTCTCAGCATGGGTGAAGACAGAATGCCTTTCTAAAGGTAATTTGTTTTAATTTACAATGTTTAAAGTGAAATGGTAACAAGAAGCAAATAAAGCAGCCCTGTCTTTTCCAACTCCCATGCCAAAGTTCTGCCAAACAATGAATGAAAAGATTCTACATGTTCAAGCCTTTAACGGGAACTCAAATTTAGCTACAAATTTAGAACTAAGATCTGGAGTGTGCATTATGGTTCTCAGCATGGCAAATATACTCCTATCTTCTTTGTAAAATAAAGGAAAAATGAAAATGGATGTGCAACAAAACACTGAAGCTATTTTCAAGTGTTTCTCACCTCACTCTTCCATCCATCTCTCAAACTACCTTCAAGTACACTTGAATGGATATCGACAAGCAATCTACCAGACTTTCTTTAAAAGCCTTTTTCTCCTCAGGGAAGAAACCTAGGGAGATCAACCCTTCTTTTTAAATGCCCATGTCCTTCTTTCGACTTTCTTTCGTTTCATGTCTTAGCTACTTTCTTCCTCCTGAACTTGCTACTTTCTTCAATGCGCACACACACACACACAAACACACAAACACCAACACAGAGTTCCATGTTAAAGCCAACACATATGTATCACTGTGCTTCACTTGCTACTCTCCAGGTTACAGATCTGCCTTGAAATTACCTTTATTAATTAACTATATCTTATAAACCTATTGGCTGCTAGGAACCATAGTGATAACAGAGGGATGATATTTTGATTTCCTTCCCTTTTCTAAAAAAAATCTACTTTGCATATTTACATGTAAGTTGTCTCCTATTGGTGGGCTGATATTCATCACACGCTTCATCTCTCATCTCTCACTTGTTTTTTCTCTTTTATGAAGTTCTTCTAATGAAGTTTAGGTATTTGCCTTCTCCTGCTAGAGGAGAACATTCTACAATCTCTTAGCTGTGGATAGATGTAAGCAATTCAGTGTTTCCTATTACTTGCTATTTCTGAAATGATGTTTATGTTTATTTTTCTTTCACACAAACATACGCTCTTCAGATCGTATACATCTTTTGCCTTTCACACAAACACCAGCCTTAAAAATATGTCCTTATAAAAGTTACGTTACAGACATATTTTTTCTCCACACATACTTTCATTGGATAAAACTATCTGCTATCCAACAGCCTAGAACATGGGTATCAAAATCGCAGCATCATATTGTCATCACATGATGTATCATGATAGGGTTTTTTTCCCCTTCACGGGGTGGGTGTGGCCTGTGTGACACATCTGCCCCATGGACCTCCAAATTGACACCCCTGGCATAAAGAGATCTTGAAAGGCCTATTAGAGACTGGTGGAAAGAGTTTTAAAAGGTGGTTTGTTCCTCACTGTGAATGCATGCCAAATTTTCCTAATACTTTAGGAAAAAAATTTCGTAACACAACAAAGCCATGTTTTGTCTGAATGTGATTTGCTGAATAAGGAATAGACCTTGTTCACACATCACATTACTCCATAAACTATGACTTACAAACAAATGTTTGGTTTTACACATCACTCTAAGCCAAATCAAATCAATTTATGGTTTAGCGCAACATTTACATTAAAGATCAGAGTACAGGATGTACAATATTCAAACATTTTTCAAACATGTCGCAAATGTGCTTTTTCAAAAGGCAACTGGACTTTGTTTTTCCTTGAAAACATTTTGCTTCTCTTCCAAGAAGCTTCTTCAGTTCTCTTGTCTTCATAACTGAAGAATCTTCCTGAATGAGGAGCGAAACATCTTCAATGAAAAGCAAATCCAGTTGCCTTTTGAAAAAGCACCTTTGGGACAACCATGACCTGGATGACTGAGAATTTCCATAGACTATTTTTAAAGTATCCATAGAGAATGAGAAATTGGCAGTGTACTCATGTGAAACTTGTGGTTTTGTATGCATATTGATAATTCTCTCTTGCTTACAGATGCTGCTGCCTTGTTATCATAATAATTAACCCAAATTTCTAGAGATTGATATTAATAGGAATAATGGCTGTAATAATATACTACCCTAGATTTTCTTAAAATTCAGTTCTTACATTTACACTTCCTAAGTGTTCATATTTTTTAAAAGGCTATGTGCAATGTAAGCCTTTGAAAAATAAACCTCCATACAAGAGAACACTCTTAATAAGGATAGATCAAGACAATCATTTTGTGCCATCATCATTTGCAGTACAAGCAGCTCAAAGGCTGCAGATAGGCTGTATTTCAGGTACAATTCACAACATAAAAGCCATCTCCATGGCAACAAAAACTGTTTTGGCTGCAATGTTTTATTTGACAAAACTTACTATATAAAAACACATAAGTTATTGTAAGAGGTCAGACATAACACCATTTGAGGAAGCATAGGCAGCTCAGTGAAGCCACAGAAGTCAAGCTTGACTTGAAGAAGGACATACCATTTGTCACATTATATGTAACTTTTCTGCACATTATTATATGGTGGGAATACATTCTTTTGAACCACTCCATACTAAAATACTATTTTCTGGAACTGTAATTTTATAAATGTATAAATAGAAGCGTTGAACAACCCACTAGGATATTAGGACATACTGTAGGAAGAAATAAAGACTGGCGTTGAGTCAGCCTTTATAACATCTCATGTACACATGTATACACAACACAGCCTTCTAGTTCCCCTCCATTTTTCTTTTACAAATTTTGTCTTCTTTTTTTTCACAAATTAAGTAGGGGTACTTAAAAATTGCATATTATATATTCAGTTTCATATATATATAGTGTCACAACCCCTGGTAAGCCCCAATTATGGGAGGAAGCTAACTGCTTCCAACATCTGTCAATCGGCTCGTCACAAGAGTCCATCACGACAGAAACCCAATATTTTTACTGTTGCCTTTGTTATATTTGTTGTTTTTTTATTTTATTTTTATATACATACATACATACATATACGAATGAAACTGAATTAACAGCCCAATTCAAAATCCAAGCTTATACAGTCAGGGGTCAAATTGTAATAGACTGCCTGTTTGGGGGCAGAAACATTTTGGGTTTTTTAGCTTTTATTTTCTTTCTACATCCTTATTTTAACATGATGTAATCTGTTGGTGGAAGGAAAGGCAAAATTAATCATGAGTTTTAGATAATTTATTCAATCAAGTCACTACCCATTGAGATATAAAGGTAAAGGGTAAAGGTTCCCCTCACACATATGTGCTAGTCATTCCTGACTCTAGGGCGCGGTGCTCATCTTCGTTTCAAAGCCAAAGAGCCAGCGCTGTCCAAAGATGTCTCCGTGGTAATGTGGCCAGCATGACTAAATGCCTAAGGTGCACAGAACAGTGTTACCTTCCCACCAAAGATGGTTCCTATTTTCTCTACTTGCATTTTTACATACTTTTGAACTGCTAGGTTGGCAGGAGCTGGGACAAGTAGCAGGAGCACACTCCATTACGCAGCACTAGGGATTCGAACTGCCAAACTGCCAACCATTCTGATCAACAAGCTCAGTGTCTTAGCTACTGAGCCACAACCTCCCTTTGAGATATACCTGAAGACAATTAGAGTTCCCAATGAGTGGCCAATTGCTCCTTCTTGTCTAAATCTATTTAAAGGGTTGTTCTAGTGAGGAAAAATTAGGAGAGGGAGCACTACATAAAACAACTTGAGTTTCTGAAGGAGAGTTGGAATTGCGTAAAGGAATAACCATCTTTGTTTCTTAATATAAATGGAAGAGCAACCATTAAGTTCTCCAAGCAGGACTTAGGGAGAAGAAAATAGGTAGTGAGGAAGTAAAAAGTAATAAAATTTCTTATTCTGGGGAAAAATAATAAAACCATAGTTTGTTCATAAAATTTAATATTTGCATGTAAAATGCATAAATATGAGATCTCATAAGCTAAGGACAAGTATCTGCTTTGGGTATCACAAGTGAAGAGACGAACTTCCCAATAGAAAAGGAATTCAAGATTGAATCTCTTGTTTCCTACTTAGATGGAATATAAATCTTTAGTGAATTTGTGACTTGATCAAAATTCTGACTACCATACATTAACAGAGTGATTATCAGTTTCTAAAATGATATTGTGTTCAATTAACTGAAATGGTCTTCGGTCACAAAATAAACTGAGCTATAAAATAGTTTATAAACCACAATTGTTACATTTGCACAATAGAGTATGCCACAAACAAATCATATGATGGTTTATCATCTCATATAATCCCTTTGCTTTGTGAAAGGCTGGACACAGCTTTCTAGACCTCATCTAACAAAGAAAATTTAGGCTGATATACATAAGTACAAGTATTAAGAGAGAATGGGAGTAAAGGCATTTTTTTAAATTGTATCTCTTCTTTTTAAATTGTATATCTTCTTTAATTTAACTTTTACTTTTATTTTTGCTTCTGTAAGCCGCCCAGAGTCCTACAGGATTGGACGGCATATAAATTTATTAAATTGCCAATTGCCAATTTTTATGCTGTGTCAACATGACCAAAATTGCCATAACAAACAGGAAATATCATACGTCATTTCGCATAGGAGGGAGATTTAGCTTGCCTTTCTGAACTGTCAAGGAAAATTATTGTTATAATTGAAGAGAATATAACAAAAGGTGAGAAGTATAAACTAAATTGTTCCATATTTGCTCCTGGTTAGTATCCATGGAGGCACACTGCTTTTTTACTGACAAAGATGGTAAAAGCAAAGATGTCATTTTTCTTGCAGCAAAATTGAGGTGTTATATAACTCCTTTTCATCAAATTTGATGACCTATTCTGACTGCCTCCTTGTGATTCAGGAATACCATACTGCAGCTATCCAAAACCCTACAATTTTTTCTCAACAATTCACATTTGAGGAAACCTTTGTTGTTTTAGGGCTTTTTTTTTTTCTGGAAACAAAACCTAAAATATTCTGAAAAAACTAAACTAAAATATTTAGTTTTACAAACTAAAATATTTATGGTGGGGCAACAGTAAGCTGGGTTACCAAACCTTGGAGATCTCATCTGTAAAAATCAGGACAACCAAATGGCAACAAAAAATTGGAAGGTTCTGTATCCTTTTGTTACCATCTCATAGCTGACTGGATTTTTTTCATGCCTAAATCCTGGTTGTTTAACGCTAGAGAAGTAGAAAAACAATCTTGAAGAAATAATGCAAGGGCAGATACATACACACTAACATACCCATGGAAGAAAGTGCCGTAGAAAAGAAGCTCAAGATTGCTTCTCCTCAATTCTCTTTGATGTAAAAAAAAGACCAGGAGATAAATTTTGTCAGGCTTTTGAAATTTTGTTATTGTACCCTGCAGTCCTCTGTTTCTTCACCTGGTCTGCCTCAAACGACTGACATTAATCAAAAGGTACAACTTTCTCTTTTATTATACAATCCCATTCAATGCCCATTAGTCTCCTTGACTTCCCCAGTTTCAGCTACATCTCCAGGATAATCACTTACAGCAATTCCTTTGATGGGGCTTCTTGAGAGGGAGAAAAGGAGACAAACAGGGGGTTCTAGGACAATAGATAATAGACACTCTGTTCCATTAGCTTTTTTAACATAATAAACTAAAAAATGCCACCAAATGAAATCTCCAAATTCTTCTGAAGTACTTTATAGCAGTTAAGACTTATATACCGCTTCATAAGGCTTTCAGCCCTCTCTAAGCAGTTTACAGAGTCAGCATATAGCCCCCAACAATAATCCGTGTCCTCATTTTACCCACCTCGGAAGGATGGAAGGCTGAGTCAACCCTGAGCCGGTGAGATTTGAACAGCCGAACTGCAGAACTGCAGTCAGCTGAAGTAGCCTGCAGTGCTGCCATGACCCGTCAAAACCACGCTCGACTAAACCGTGCCCGATTAAACCGCGTTGCTGACATCATCAACAGGGAGACAACAGCCAGCGCGGAGAAAGGAGGGTGCTTTAAATAGCGCTTTGGAAGCAAGCCAATTCAACTTAAGGTAAGGGTTAGGTTTAGGGTTAGGTTTAGGGTTAGCTTTAGGGTTAGCTTTAGGGTTAGGTTAAGGGTTAGGGTTAGGGTTAGGGTTAGGGTTAGGGTTAGGGTTAGGGTTAGGGTTAGGGTTAGGGTTAGGGTTAGGGTTAGGGTTAGGGTTAGGGTTAGGGTTAGGGTTAGGGTTAGGGTTAGGGTTAGGGTTAGGTTAAGGGTTAGGATTAGGTTTAGGGTTAGGGTTAGGTTAAGAGTTAGGTTTAGGGTTAGGTTGAGGGTTAGGTTTAGGGTTAGGTTTAGGATTAGGTTTAGGGGGGTTAGGTTTAGGTTTAGGGATTAATTTTAGGTTTAGGGTTTACAGCGTGCTTCTGTCTCCGCGCTGTTGTCGCCCTGTTGATGACGTCAGTGACGCGGTTTAGTCGGACACGGTTTAGTCGAGCGCAGTTTTGTGGTGGAACCCAGTGCTGCATTTAACCACTGCGCCACCTCGACTCTATTTGAGAAACTTTGAGAAAGACGTTGGAAGAATTTGGGAGTTTCTTTTTGTGGTGGTTTTTACCATTTAAAACACCTTTTACCATTTCCAGATACTTATTTTAAAATCATATTAATGGTCCCCATTATATAAGAAACCATCTGATACAGTAAAAGACTTAAATTAATCCTGACTGAAGGATTACGAGCCGTGGTGGTGCAGTGGTTAGAATGCAGTACTGCAGGATATTTCTGCTGACTGCAATTTGGCTGTTCTAATCTCATCAGGCTCAAAGGTTGATTCAGCCTTCCATCCTTCCAAGGTCAGCAAAATAAGGACTCATACTGTTGGAGGTAATATGCTGACTCTGTAAACTGCTTAGAGAAGGCTGTGAAGGGGTATATAAATCTAAATGCTATTGCTATTATATTTTTGCTACACACTGAAGGGGCCACACAACCAACATAGTATCCATTACTTCCTCTTCCCAAGATCCTCTCATCAACATCCTGCAATCATAACCATGCAATATTTAGCATGAAGCATCCTGATGTATCAAACAGCTCATGTTTGACTTAGGACCTTCTCTTTGTCAACTTAAATTGAAGGGTTAAAATTATTGCTACATGCTATTTAGTGAAGGGGCTGCAAAGCTGTTGGTTCATCGTTGTTTTGCACTAAAGCTGGCAGCCTTCTTGATGTTTAGCAAAGCCTAGCTGTAATGGATGGGATGCCTCAATACCCTTTCTGAAATTTGATCCATTCAATCATGGCAATGAAAGTTACATGAGTCCATTGTTTTCTTGCCCAAAAAGGGCACAGAGAACTCAAGGTTAGGAAACCAAAATTATTCTTCTTTTGCTTTCCCAGCAACAGTTACTGTTAGAGTGAATAATTGCAGAGCAGCAGTGTCAAGACAGACCTAATTTTTACTTGTAGCTCCTTGACAGTAATAAAATATGCACTTTGTGGCCATGAAAATAAAGCAGGTATCAAATTTCCTAGTAGCCTACAGAGACTTCAGAAAGGGAACTACTGAGGACTATAATGTTTTCACCCGTAAAACCTTCTTCTGTTTGAATCCCATTATGCAAGGATGAATTGTTTAATGGGCTGAATTCACCCTTGGGCAATCTTATAAAGGCGCCACACTCTTTCACAGTTTATTGCATTATATTTTTGTTTATTGTTACATCATGCTCACCTTTGTGCTTTCTGTTCATACACACTGCTTCATGTAAAAATAGCCTTCTCTTTTAAATTTATTTAATAGTCATGTATAATAGAACCAAATACATATAGTATGTGCTGTATATTGCTATTCTATGAATGTTGAATATTTTCTAAACATTCTTTGGTACAAATAGTGATAGAAGTTTGGTTAGCAGCCAGGCCAGAACTGAATTTGGATTGTGTTGTGACTTGTATATTTGTCTATTTTGGAATGTTAGTGGTATCTTATAATTCCTGAGTTATAATACAAGAGGAGGGTATGTATTCTGAAGCACTAAAATGTTTGGAATTGGAACCTTGTCCCATATAGATAGTTATGAAAGGAAAAGGGGATGAAGTGTGAGAAAATACAGACAAAAGATTGGGAATTAATAGATGTAGAACAAAAAAAAACATTTTCCCAATTCCATAAGGACTTCACATTATCATTCAAATGCACATTATCGTCAAAATGGATAGACATGTTTTGCAGAGACAGACCTTTTCATGACAAATATCCCCCACTTTTATTGATTTAGCTGCAGTGTTTGGTATCTACTTTAAAAGCCATTCTTATGTGCTAACTAAAATAACAGATGTGTTTTAGCCAAAACTTGACAGCAGCTGAATTCAATAGTTATTTGTGTTCTAAACTTCAATTGCTGAATATTTCACAGTCAACAATGTAAGTGGGCAATTTTTGAATACTGAGCTAATATCCTTCTGATTTAATTGATAGATTGAACAGCTGATTTAAAAAGTTTGTTTACCACTTCTCAAGCTTTCAGATTGGAATATTTCCCAGACCCGAGATGTCAGATGCTAAAGTTCAGATGTTGTACTTGCCAAGCAGAGGTTCTGTTGCTCAGCTCTGGCCCTTCTGTCCTTTGTGGTCTTTTAAAGATGGGTGGGAAAACATAGCTTTTCATATCTATAGTTGGGAATATACAGCTTCACAGTGTTGATAAAAAGTTTCATAAATGAACATAATATACTTTTGTCATTATTTGAATTTTATACTATGCTAATACTTTTGGAGCTATTCGTTTTGTTATTGTACCACTGTGCATGTACACCTATTCACCATTTGGAAAGTTTTAATATAAATGTCAGAGAAAACTATGTTGGGAGAGTGATTTGCCATAACCTCAGGAACCTGAGCCCCAAGCAATGTTGCCCTCTCTTGGAATTACTATGTCCCATCTTAGGAGTCTGATGAGCCAAATGATTTTATAGACCTGTTCAGAATAGGGGTTCATTTATCCTCCCAAAGTTTATATTCATGACTGAGAAACTGTGATTTAGGCCAATCCTGCCAAGTAATCCATTTGTGGCCATGGGGGAGAATGGCAACTCTATGGAGTAGTCTGATGTTTTTAAGTCTCCTGCTGTGTTGGTTTTTATTGTTGTTATGGTTTGTTGCATTGGCAGCCAGATGTTCAGACTGGGTTTGACATTTTTGTCTATCTATCAAGTCTTTTCCAAGGACCTGGATGTCTGATGGTGATGCAGATATTGTCCCAGAATGTAAGCTTTTCGGAGTAAAGCTGCCTTTTGCAATTGACTGATGGTGAATTTGTCAATGCTGATGATATTCAAGTGGTGCCTCAGTTGTTGAGGATTGCCCAAGGCACCTATTACTATTGCTACTACTTTGCTTGGTTTTGCCACAGTGATTCTATTTCTATTTGCAGGTCTTTGTATTTTTGTTATCTTATCCAGTTGTTGTTGTTGTTGTCATTAGCTAATTGTGACATCAGTTAGCACTAGAGAATGGGAGGGAGGGAGATGCTTGAGTGTTTCTTGTTCTTGCCTACAAACTGCCACATCCAGTTCTGTGCCTCTTCACTACAATGCTGGTCTGGGTTAGTCTGAACCTGGCATTCCCAGCTTGCATTTGGGAGATGTCAATTTCTCCATCACCTTGAAAAGGTTTCTGATCAAAAAGTTCAATAATCATCCTGAGACTAAATTGACTCCATGAACTGTAACTCTTACTCCATTTGGGTAGAGTACTGTGGCATGAGGTAGGAACAAACAACTATCAATACTTTTAATGTATTTACACCACACATTGCTCAACTGGGAATGTGAACAGGGTAGGAATGCACTCACTGCTTAAGGCTTTGAAAGAGTGGAAACCAGGAACACATAAGTATTTTCTGACTTGGAAACAAAGATATGAGTGGCTCCATATTTGTTTAAAACTGGACAATTATTGCAGGATTTACTGCTCAGTTAGACGAACATTCTTTCTCCAAACACAAGAAACATAATGTGCATCATACTTTCATTCATGGAAAAAAGTGCTGGAGAGCCATCAGTATTTAATTGCACTGTTCAGCTGCCTACACTGTAAGGCTAATGAAACCAAGTTAAACATTTGTTCCAGGTTTTCCAGAAGGCAAACTGGAGTCAAGTGTAAGAGGCTAAAACAATATCAGTTGACTATCTTATCAATCTGATAACTGGTATGTGTTGTTCTTTGTGGCCTTTTTGAGGAAAAACTGGGAGGGACCTGAGTTAGCTCTTGATGATACATTCGGATAATATTCCACAGCTGAACCTATGGCTGAACAATATAAGTTCAAATGGATATCACTTGAGATTATGAAGAAGATGCTTGAGACTATAGCTCTACATATATTCTTCTGAGATCAGGACAATAATGCATTGTGGTATAAAGTATGACTGATACCGCAGATATCAGTACAATAGAACAACTTTCATGTTTAATTTGCCTACCAAGGATATATCTGTTAAGTATTTTGGGGGGGAAGGAAATAGAGATAGGATAGAAGAAGTTGTGACCCAACTTCAAAATTTCAGTTAAACTGTTAAACTTGAAATATTTTCTCTGCCTTCAATCTCCCTCTGAGTCAGTGCTGCAAGCAATATTATCAGACAGTATCTAAAGTTGCTAGACATTTCAGTGTATTATAGGCTCTTGTGAAGGAAGAGGCACCATGGGTCCAGTGTATTCACTGTGCAATAGATGATATGAACACATTTCATAACAAGATATATCAAGAAACAATAAGTGTAGAAATGTGCTGAGTGAAATAACTGACCCAATCAACAACCTCAGACATTCCCCAAAACTTCTTGCCTAGTTGAAGGATTTTTGACAAGGACAGAGCAACATAAATCTGTGACCATTTTGCCCCACAAGGAAGTCTTTGGGAGAGTAGTTCCCCTACAACTCACAGTTTGTAATTACAGGGAAGTGATTGAATTCCTTGAAGACCTATATTCTCAAAAAAGAAAATATCCTGTGGCAAAGATAAATGAGCATATGTGGAACTTGCAGAAACCTACTTCACACTGCACTTTTATTGGTGCTTTTTTGTCTTTGATTAGATTCCCTAAACGCAACCCTATAAAAAGCTTATATACAATTTCATCAGGCATCTCCTTTATCTTCTGGCAAAGAAAGTAAAGTATGGAACAATTTTGAATCAATTGAAAATATAGCATTCAAGTCTTCCTGGGAGCAAAAAGATCCCTCAGTGTATTAATGTTCAGTAGGAGTCTTGTCCATTTGAGTTTCCTAGAGAATATTATAAAGTATATTCTGTGGACATTTGTCCATGCCTAGCAATAGTTTATACTATTTCTGTCTTTCTGAAAGATGTTAACACATGAGTGAGATTGAAAATTTTGCCTTTGGAGGTTAGGGTACCACATACATTTCATATTTTTACAGAATTAATATGGATGCTTCTCAACCACAACTTCACCATGACATAATAATGGACATTGCCAAGAAACACAATTTAAAATATTTAGATATTATTAAGAATATTAGGATGCTGATCTTTTTGGGAAAA
The DNA here is from genome assembly GCF_009769535.1 of Thamnophis elegans. NCBI lineage: Eukaryota > Metazoa > Chordata > Lepidosauria > Squamata > Natricidae > Thamnophis > Thamnophis elegans. The sequence continues at coordinate 68,009,745 of NC_045545.1, forward strand.
AGAAATCACTCTAGGACAGTAGTGCCAGAAACAATTGATAAAAATAATAGACATAACCCTGATTATTCTCATCCTGAATATCAGAAATCCTCAGGATATTTCTAGGACAAGCATTTTTACAATCAAGCATTATTCATGCCACACCCAATCCCAGTCTGTCTCTCACAGGAAATGGATCTTAATATCATTGTCAACACATTCAGAGAACACCAACGTACAAAATATGTTACTAACCCTAGTTAAGTCTGGGTTTCATTCAAGTGCTGTGTCCCCCAAATCTCCGTACAACCCTAAAAATGATTTCATTTGGTGTTTTATTTTCAACTGCTATATTAAAGGGTTTGGGAACACCAGGTACATGGTCTGCAGCCCATCCTCGGTCTCCCTGCATAGAATGATTATGCCAGAGCCTCAGGCATGGATAAAACAATGATCAGTTTTATTTATATATAATGGGAGGATAACATTTTAAAATGTTTAGATGTTCAGTAGTGAGTGTGTGTGCGTGTGTGTGTGTGTGTGTGTGTGCTCTTACAAGTTCCAGTTTTTATTTCTATCTTTTCATTTTGGACAGACACATTATTATTGTCTAATCATAACAACATCAAAAGCCTGGATTTAAAATTGTTTCTTATGAAGCAACAGTCATTTCCCATCTGGAAAGATTTGAGGGTGGAAAACATATCATCTGCCAAGCATTGCTTGTTTCTTCATTGGATTAAAAACAATCAAAATCAAGAACAGACTTCTTATAAAATGGGCATAAGAAAGACTCCATGCTTTGCCTTAAATCTCTACTAAAAAAATCTACTAGCCAGCTGCTTTTTAAAAACAAAATGAAAGCAGAAAATATAGAAATAATAGATTCCTTCACTTCTTCACTGATTGTACGGGTAACTATTCATATAGTTATTGATTGTCTTGTACTATCCAGTGACAGCAAAAATATAATAGCAGACTTGGATGGGACCTTAAAGTCTAGTCCCCTGCTCAAGCAAGAAACCCTATACAATTGGACAATTGGACAATTGGTTGTCCAATTTCTTCTTAAAAACCTCCAGTGTTGGAACACCCACAACTTCTGGTGGCAAGTCTTTCCTCTGATTAATTGTCAGGGGATTTCTCCTTAGTTCTAGTTGGTTCTCTCCTTGATTAGTTTCCATCTATTGCTTCTTGACTTGCTTTCAGGTGCTTTGGAGAATGTGTTGACTTCCCCTCCTCTTTGTAATAGCTCCTAAGATATTGGAACAGTGGTATCATGTCACCCTTGGTACTTCTTTTCATTAAATTAGACATACCCAATTCCTGAACTGTTCATATGTTTTAGTCTCCAGTCCCCTAATAATCTCTGTTGCTCTTTTCTGCAGTCTTTCTAGAGTCTCAACATTTTTTTTTATATTGTGGTGACCAAAACTGGATACAATATTCCAAGTGTGGTCTTACCAGGTCATTATAGAATGGTACTAGCACTTCAAATGATCTTGATTCTTGACTACCATAATTACCATAATATTGTGCTAGACTGTATATAGCTTCTACATACAGAATATAAAAGCACACTTGAAATAAACCAAGTTATTGCTACACAACCAAGATTCATGCAATTAAAACTGATGTATGATTTGATAGGGCTTTACAGACCTTCAGAGAAGCTCTCTACTTCCTTCAAAGTTTGATTGAAGCACCTTTTCTTTGTCTCAGCAAGTCTTCAAGCACTTTTAATCAAAGCACTGAAGCAGAGAATGTCACCTGCAGAGTAACAATTATCTCATTGAAGCAGACTATGTTGCACTGGTGATGAAAAACAGTACACATTGGCCTCATATTCAATATATGAGCCACGGTGGCACAGAGGTTAGAGTGCAGTATTGCAAGTTACTTCTCCTGACTGCCGGCTGACTGCAATTTGGCAGTTCAAATCTCACCAGGCTCAAGGTTCATTCAGCTTTCCATCCTTCCAAGGTAGGTAAAATGAGGAGCCAGATTGTTGAGGTAATATGCTGACACTGTAAACTGCTTAGAGAGGGCTGTGAACAGTGGTGGGTTCCTGCCAGTTCTAACCTCTTCTATAGAAGAGGTTCCACAAATCTACAGTACCGTTTAGAACCGGTTCCAGCTCCCTCCTCCCGCCCTTCTGCACATCATCAAGATGAAGAGCGAGAGGAGGAATTCTAAGAGTTGAAGTCCACAAGTCTTAAAGCTGTCAAGTTTGAACAACCCTGTGGTTTTTTTTCTAAAGGGTTAGGGGTGCAAGGGTCTTGTAACTTGACAGTTTTAAGACTTGCATACTTCAATGCCAGAGTTCCTGAGCCAACATTTTGGTTGCTAACCAAGAGCATTGTTAAGTGAGTTTCACCACATTTTACAAGTTGGCCACTCCCACTCAGTCACATGGCTGGCAAGCCACTCCCACCCAGCCACATGGCTGGCAAGCCACTCCCACAAAGTAGGCCACACCTACAGAAGAGGTTCTAAAAAATTTTGAAACCCACCACTGGCTGTAAAGCAGTATAAAGCAGTATATAAGTCTAAGTGCTATTGCTATATTGTCTAATCAAGTCTGCCCTTACATAATTTCATAAGAGCAATAGCAAAAGCACCTAAACTTATATATTACTCCATATTGCTTTGCAAACATTCTCTGAGCAATTTTCAATGTTTGCCCCAAAAATCTGAGTCCTCATTTTACTGACCTCAGAAGGATGAAAGGCTGAGTCAACCTCAAGCCCATCAGGATCAAACTCCAGGCTGTGGGCAGAGTTAGCCTGTAATATTGCGTTCTAACCAATGCTCCACCACAGCTTATCAATTCTTAATAATTGAAGCAATTCTGAGAAATCACTTCAGGCCATTAACCTGATGATTGAGCATTCAATGCATCATGTATTGACACAGATTAATATGTGGCAAAGATTAACAAAGACATCCCACAAAAAAGGGACAAACAGCCTTCTTTTCCAATGTGGGAAAAAAGAAATCTAATGCATGACTTCTAAAATTGATTTTACATGGTTTTCCGGTCCCATTCCAAAAAAAATCTAGAAAAAGGAAAACAAAATTGCAGTTATATGTGATCTTTCCAACTTAAAAAATTAAAAATAAAGTATAGCCTATGTTCATGAAAAAAATTGTCAATCCTGGTCATATGGAAATGAAAAGAATGAGTACAATTTATCATTGAAAGGTCAAAAATAGAAGAACCTCTATCATTATGTAGACTTTTCTTCTGGCATGCATAGACTTCTTTTTACTTTCAGGAATGGTAATTTAGGTAGAGATCTCATCTTTTCCCCACATTTAGTACTACTTTCCATTGCACGGATGTCAAGTATTATAAATGAAAATCATTTGATGCCAAGAAGCCAGTTATGGTAGGATTGAATTTAGTGAGGTGAACTTTAACCTCATAAAAACATCGCTATCTATCTTTGGACAACACAGAGACTGTAGTTTCTGAGATGAATTGTGGATCAGCCTCTGTTCTGTTCGTACCCTACAATTCTGTCCATATCTTCAAATGCTGGATGACCTATTTGGGGACAGGAAGGCAACCTTCATGATCTGTATTTTTCTGCCTCTGTCTTTCCATTGCCTTTTTCACTTTTATTATTTTTTATTCCTGTTTTAATATTTCAAGATTTTTTTTAATATCTTGATTACTTCAACTTAATGTATCTCATAGTTGCTTTGAAAACATAAAAATAGAAACCTTTGTATTTCAGATATGTGCCAAAGCAACATCAGGGAACATTTTAGTGCATCCCGTTTTAATGGCTGGATATGGCTGCATAGATAATTTAATGAAGTACAGGAAATTAAAATTTTCAGGAATTCTCTCAACTTTACATATAAAAGTATATGGAGGTGCATTCTTTAGCAGCATCTGCTGCACACTAGCAAAGATTTATCCTTCTTGAAGAAGAAAAACGGTTTTAAAAATAAAAAGGGCTCATCCACACAGCTGCTTTGCTCCATCCTGGAATGGGGAAGAAATCGTTTAGGATAAATCCCATGAGAATTCCATGCTCTCTGTAGAGCCATTCTGAGCAATGCTACATTGGCAGCAATTGGCAAATTCCGCCTGCTGGAATTCAAAGATGACAAACCTGGATAAGCCACCACCAGTTGCTATACAGAATATGTGCCAAGGTATGTTTATAAGAGCCAAGTGTTTTGTTAGAGCAATTTTTTTTCCTTCAAGAGACTGTCAATTTATTGATTATCATGATAGAGACCTTTTAAGAGAATATTATGCAAAGCAAGAAATGAGGAACCAGAGGTGACCCAAAAGCATGGCTTTTGGAGGAGCAGATCCACTGCACTGACTACAGAAGAACAATCTCTCTCTCTCTCTCTCTCTCTCTCTCTCTCTCTCTCTCTCTCTCTCTCTCTCTCTCTCTCCCTCCCTCCCTCCCTCCCTCCCTCCCTCTCTCTCTCTCTCTCTCTCTCTCTCACACTCACACACACACACACACACTTTGGGCCAAATTGGAGAGGAGGTACACAACATTGTTCCCGATTGTCTGCAAAAGATGCAAACTTTATTATCTACATAATCATATAGTTAAAGATATTGCTCAAAGTGGCATAAATCCAATGGAAATTGTGGGCATTACATCCCATATGCATTACCACTAAACTGAATGTAGTTATTATATCAGGGTGCCTCTCCCCTCCATCTCTCCCTCTTCCTTCCTCCCTCCCTCCCTCCAAGTGATTGCATATATCAGATTCCCACTCAAACAGGCACTTGTCAAAACTACATTTTATTGCTGAAGTGCGGTCAATGCCTTGAAGGTTATGCAATAGAATGAAATTTCCAGTTCGGATTTCAACAGCAATGAATTGAATGGTACCATGCTATCAAATCCACATATGTCAAATTCACATATGTCGAACTGCAGCACCCATTGTACCTGACCAACACAAAAAAGTGGATAGGGGAAAAAACTTTGAAGTCATATCTGAAAACACCAAATGTTGGAAAGCTGATATGTCAGAAGATTATATTAAACTATTCCTTATGAACATACCAAAACATGACATTGTTTGATATGCAAACATGAGCAATTTTTAAAGAAATTATCCTGAACTATGGAACAGACTGAAATGTCAATGAATGGCTGCAGAAGCCAACAGATTTTCTTTAGCAGCAGTATGTATAGGCACTCTCCAAGAAACTGTCATTTCTTCTCAGCAGTGCTTTGTGACTCATTGCTAGATAAATTTAATCTCTTCTCTCTGCCATACAGTTCCTGATGAGATGCTGCCAATTGTCATAGTGTAATTGCTGTTATTCATGTTTGCTGTTGTTCCCTCCACAAAAGAGCAGCTTCTAAACGGTTACTGATCCTTTAATATGCAAATACCACCTGCTGTTAACTAAGTGATGGGTTTGTCTCTTGCTCTTGGTTGGAATCTTATTCATTACAGCTGTGCATCATTAGGATCTTTGTGGTTCAGGGTTATCACTAGGAACTTTATGTCTCTCAGTTTCCACTTTCCTGGAGTGTGTTTCAGCGCTTCCAGCCATTCTGACTGAGAATTGCATTTAAGCCAATCTTTCACCTGAGGGAAATTCGGATACAATGTTTACAACTTGCCTATGAACCAAAAAGTGTTAATCCATTATATATGTAGATTTCCAAAATGGCTGTCAAGAGTTTTTAAGAAAAATAAAAGGCTTCAAGCGGCTTAAAGTTGAGGAAATATGGCTGTTATTTAAAATATACCATTTATATTCTCTTACAATATTCTTGATGCATGGGATTGATCTCTACACCTCAGATGCATTCATCAACACTGAAGAAAAACTAATGTTCTGCCACCACAGTGGCATATACATAAACCAACATGTACTATGAATACAGTGACATGCATTCCTTATAAAGGGCAGCCCTTTATTTCAAAAATCTGTCCTTTAAATTTATTTTTCAAAAACTCACTTTTGTCCTTTATTATGGTCATTTAATGTTTACCATATAAAGTAATTGGTACCACTTAAAGCACAGTCCTTCACATTCATGTGAAAAATATGGAAACGGGATTATAATTTAACCCATCTTTATTTTTATACAAATAGCTCAGGATGGCAAACGTATCTAATACACCTTCCTCCAAAAAAGTTTCCCGCAATAGCAATGGTGTGAGGTGAGTTGGGTTGAAAGAGAGTGACTGGGCCAAAGTCACCCAACTAGCTTTCATGGCTGCAGTGGGACTTGACCTCCTGGTCTTCTGCTTTCTAGCCTAGAGCCTTAACCACCAGACCAAACAGATCTCTTTTTAAAATAAATTCACTGTTTGATTTTAGATATTTTTGTTAAAAATGTGCTTTTGTAAAGTTTTTCTAAAGGTGGCTCAGTGACTAAGACACTGAGCTTGTCAATCAGTAAGGTCGGCGGTTCAGCGGTTTGAGTCCCTAGCGCTGTGTAACGGAGTGAGCTCCCATTACTTGTTCCAGCTTCTGCCAACCTAGCAGTTTGAAAGCATGTAAAAATGCAAGTAGAAAAATAGGAGCCACCTTTGGTGGGAAGGTAACAGTGTTCTGTGTGCTTTCAGCATTTAGTCATGCCGGCCACATGACCACAGAGACATTTTCAGACAGTGCTGGGTCTTCGGCTTTGAAATAGAGATGAGCACTGTCCCCTAGAGTCAGGAACAACTAGCACATATGTGCGAGGGGAACCTTTACCTTTTTAAAGTTTTTCTTGGTTTTGCTTGACAAGCAAAGTTGGAAGTGGAACAGACTATCACTCTGTTTTGATGTCATGTCCTTGTGCAATGACATCACAAGGAAAACTTGGAAACTATTACAGCCATAAAAGGCAACAGGTACCAAAATGATGAGATGCAATTAGCAGAGATGGCATACAGATGCACAAAAGCAATGTGGAAAAAAATTAAAGAACTAAAAAATGTGCAAGCTAGCAAAGTAGATATTCCTGGTCATGTTCGCAGCAAATAGAAAGTTGTTATCAGTTCAAGATGCCTGAAGACCTTTAATATTGCCGGAAAATCTGTGAAGAATTGGAACCTGACAACCATTTGTTGTCCTGAAATCAAGTACTGGACTTCAGCTAGCTGGACCATATGCTATTCCTTGTGAAAAATACAAAAACCAATAAATAAAACACCAATAAATCAAAAAGCAAAAATTTCAACCTTCAGTGGAAAATATTTTTATGATCCTTCTGAATTCTGGAGAATTATTGTTGGAAACAGCAACGCACAATATCATACGGGATAATTCAGGGACATACCAGATCAACTCCCAGTATGAGTTGGTGAAACTGAAACTCAGAAAGGCTGTACAATGTATCAAGCTGGTGACAGTGTATTTGCTGCTGTAAAGTTATTTTTATCTTTAAAAACTTAAACAATTGACTAATAAAAAGAAAAGTGGCTTATTAAGAGACACAGATAAAAAACCAAAACAGCAAGACAATTGAATTACTCAAATAGAACAAAAAAGCTTGAAGATAAAAGAAAGATATTTAAAAATGTATTAACAAAGGCATTTCATGGAGCTGGGTTAGTTGTCCTCGTATATAAGAATAATCTTGGATAATATAGAGAACTTCCTGAAATAAATGCAAATCTCAAAAAGAATTTGTAAAACCAAAAAGAGAATGAGATGACAGATGATGATATGGTTAGATAGTGCCATTGATGCAGTGAATATGAGTTTGGGCAAACTCCCAAAGACATTGGAGGATAGGAGAGCCTGCTGTGCTGTGGTCCATGGGATTGTGAAGGGTCGGACACAACTTAGTGATGATACAACCAAAAAAAAACATTGTAGATGCTCTCAACGATGATCAAAGATTGAAAGTCTTTGCTCCTATTCAGGAAATGTTAATTTTCATTCAGTTTGCCAATGAGGAATATGATTATGATATGGGATATGAACTGGCCCTAGACCTCTTTTGCCAAGTCATATTATTTTGACAAGATTATTTTGACAAGACTATTGCTTCTTGCTGATAGCCTGCTGAAAAGAAATCTGTTTGTAGAAATAATTGAAGCTCATTTAGCTAATAGTAGAAAAGAGATGATAGATGATAGAGAAGATAGATGACAATCACTAAAGTACTATTATTATTAGTTGTAAATTGTAAATAGATTTTTGAACTGAAGTGTGTTTACTGTGTGATAACTAAACAGTTTTCCCCCTCAATAGTTATCTTGTCTGCACAATCCAAACTATATCAGTCATTAATAACTTTTTACTTCTAGTATAACTTTCAATGTAGCTTCACAAAATAATGGTTTCTAAGCTGTTTTCTACATTTTTCTAATACAATGTCTTAGGATTATGAAGGCTGTTTCAAAATACAGTCTTTGTATTGTCATTGACAATTCAGAAATATATACAGATATGTTCTAAGAGCTGGGAGAGAGAAAATATCATTCATGAAGAACAGTAAAATAGCAATAGCAATAGCAATAGCAGTTAGACTTATATACTGCTTCATAGGGCTTTCAGCCCTCTCTAAGCGGTTTACAGAGTCAGCATATTGCCCCCAACAACAATCCAGGTCCTCATTTTACCCACCTCGGAAGGATGGAAGGCTGAGTCAACCCTGAGCCGGTGAGATTTGAACAGCCGAACTGCAGAACTGTAGTCAGCTGAAGTAGCCTGCAGTGCTGCATTTAACCACTGCGCCACCTCGGCTCCTCTGCAACTGTTTTATCCAAATTCCATGTACTCCCTGGAATAGTGGGATACTTCCTTAAAAGTTGTACAGTGTTGTTTGCATATTTTTTAATATCACTGTATTTGACATGTGTATTGCTTCTATACTTTTTTTTTTGCTGTATACCTCCCACAGTCATTTCATGTGAGAAGAAATAATAAATAAAAATTCCCTGTGTAAAGCAAAGTTATAGCAATAGCAATAGTACTTAGACTTATATACTTATATACCCAAAAATACTTTACACTCTCTAAGAGTTACATATTGCCTCCAACAATCTGGGTTCTCATTTTACTGACATCGGAAGGATGGAAGGCTGAGTCAACCTTGAGTCAGTCAAAATCAAACTCCTGGCAGTGGGCAGAGTTAGCCTGCAATATTATATTCTAACCACTATGCCACCACTGCTATTTATACATAAAAGGAATTAAAACTTTTAATTGTTATAAATCCATTTCAGATTTGCCCTTTTCAGGTATGTATTTTTTGCAAGTAAATACAGTCAGCAAAACTGTGTACCAGGTATCTTGTATAAGGATTGCATTTGCATTCCATCTTCTCCTAATAAAATAACCTCTTCCATCCTGCCACCACCTAGATGATCCCAGATAAAATCCTCTCATGTGAATGGCAGCTGATGGAACTATCAGAACTATTTTATACATATAAATTTGCATATTGCCTTCAGCTAAAAACAAAATAGGGATTAGAATTAATGTATTAAGCATTTGCAAAACAGGCAACAAGATTCTGTCTTAAATTCTTCATCCAAAGGAACCAAAGGTTTTCAAACCCTCACAACAAGGTTTGTTCTAACCATGGATTATTTTTGAAGAGGCATGACAGTTAGAAAGACATCGTGCTATGGTTTATGGTTAGCTTCATAAAAATCATAAGTAAAAATCAATAAACCACTTTATTCCTCGGTTCAATGTGTACATAAAATCAGAAAGTGCAATTCCAAGGCCACTTAATATGCCTTTGAATATCTTCTCTAAGCTGTAAATAAGATTGCTATTTCTTCCTGCTGGATCAAAATGCACACCATCAACAAGATAGGGAGACAGAAAGCAGCCCCAAATGCATCACTAAATAATCACTAAGTGTGTGCGGTAGGATGGACAGTAGTTCTTGTCAATCTCATGATTCAAAGTCCTGTTGGAAAGCTCCATCTTTCTGAATAGTCATATATAGATGGCTTTCTTTTGCCAGTGATTTGGAAGGAGTTTTTTTAAAAAATAAAGATTAACTTTCATTTTTGGTTTGTTGAATTTTTCTGTTGTGAAATATTATACGTAGACACACACACACACACACACACACACACACACACTTATCCAGTTGTTGCAGCCTACACACTTTGTCTACATACATCCCCTGCTTGAGTTGGAGACATTGGTAGCCATTTGGGTTTCAGAAAAATCAACATGTAACCATATTATAAGCAGCTGCATCCTCTTTGCCAACGATGTAAAACTATTTAACATCATAGGCAATTCTACTACTCTACAAAACAACTTAGATTATGCATCTGAATGGTCAAACAAAAAAATCTCTGCTAAGAAATGCTCAGTCCTACACATTGGCAATAAAAATCAGAACATCAAATACAAGCTGGGTGGAAATGATCTAAAAGATGAGCCACACTCTGTCAAAGACCTAGGAGTACTCATTTTGAAAGACCTGAGCCCCAGAGTTCACTGTAACAACATTGCCAAAAAGGCTTTCAGAGTTGTCAACCTTATTTTACGTAGTTTTCTCTCTGCTGCTAACCAGGACATATACAATCTTTGCCAGACCTATACCTGAATACTGCTCACCTGCCTGGAACTCACACTGCATTTCGGACATTAACACATTAGAGAGGGTCCAGAGGTATTTCACAAGAAGAGTACTCAACTCCTCTGCTCGTAATAAAATTCCGTATACCACCAGGCTTGAAATTTTAGGACTGGATAATTTTGAACTGCGCAATCTACATTCCAACCTAAACTTAGCACACAGGATAATCTGCCCATAACGTCCTACCTGTTAATGACTACTTTTACTTCAACTGCAATAACACAAGGGTTATCAATAGATACAAACTAAATGTAGTCCACTCTAATCTTGATTGCAGGAAAAATGACTTCAGCAATAGAATAGTAAATGTGTGGAACACCCTACCCAATCCTGTTGTTAGTCCCTCTAACCCCCATACCTTTTACCTTAAACTTTCTACTGTGGACCTTACGCATTTCTTAAGAGATCCCTAAGGGGAAGTTCATAAGCACAACAGCATGCCTATCGTCCTGTCCTACTGTCCCATTTATATGTACTCTTTTTGTGTTTATGCTATGTTTTGCTTATTTATATCCATTTATTTGTGCCATTTCTTTCATGTGTTTTTCATACTTATTTCCTTCTTGAGAAATTTAAATAAATAAAATAAAATAAAATAAATAAAATAAAATAAAATAATAAAATAATAATAAAATAATAAAATAAAATAAAAATAAAATATAAAATAAAATATAAAATAAAATAAAATAAAATATAAAATAAAATAAAATAAAATAAAATATAAAATAAAATAAAATATAAAATAAAATAATAAAATAAAAAAATAAGATGGTGGTCACAGTCACACAAAATTTTTCTTTTCTATTTGCATTACATGCACAAAAAAGTAAAAAGCCACAGTGCTTAGTTTGCAGGCTCAAGGACCCTGACTAAATGTGCAAACAAATTTACTCTGCGGGCCCAAAGTAACAGAATGGCATAGGAGTTCAGCACACTGTTGTAAGTTAGTACTTGGAAATGGCAACGGGTACTTACATCACTGGAGAAGGTTCTAATGCTGGGAATGATTGAGGGCAAAAGAAGAAGGGGGTGGCAGAGAATGAGGTGGCTGGATGAAGTAATTCAAGCAGTCAGCGTGAGCTTAAATGGACTCTGGGGGATGGTAGAGGACAGGAAGGTGATGGGTCGGACATGACTTCGCAACTAACAACAACAACTTACACATCATGTCCATTTCTGAGGAGCATTTTGAATGTCTTGGGTGCTATAAAGGTTAAAACAGGCCTTGCTACACATTTCAACAGCATAGCCATAGCAGAAGGAAAAGCTTTGTAGGCATCATCTGCAACATACATCACATTAAGCCATAATTTTTCTTAACTATGATTAGTATATGTCACAGGTGTCAAACTCGTGGTGTCACATGGCAGTCACATGACATTTTGCAATGTTTTTCCCATTCATGGTGTTGGGGTGGGCCTGGCCTACATGTGATGTATCCGGCCCATGGCCGCTAGTTTGACATCCCTGGTATATGTGAATCAGGTGACAGTGAATTCCCAGCTCCTCTAAATGAGATCCCTATCTTCAGATCTGACCAAGTTTCATTCAGGAAGCTATTAAGCCATTTTCACAGCTGTTGCCAAAGTAGGTCACTTGATAAGGATTCAGTATTGTTTTAAATCACTCTCACTTAGCAAGTAATTAGCACTCCTGGCACATTTGTTCATTAACTAAAATCTCATCAATACATTGCTGAGAAAAGCAATGAGGCGGGTTTGAGTGTAAGATGCAGACAGAAGATAGCATTCTGCTTGCCTATTAGGACATGACTGATAAAGAATTACACAGTAATTCAAGAGAAATTAGTCACGACCATCTATTCATTGTAGTCCTCCTAGGTTTTTAATGTGCTAGATCCAAAACATCACAGAAAAGAGTTCTTTTTAAAAGGAAACAAATGCTTGTAGAATCATCTGCTGTCATGGACACCAGTGGGACTGTTTATGACATTCTAGCTTAATTGTTCTTTATTTTGTAAATTTTTCTTCTGAGATTCTCTTTCCTCTAAAGAATCCTCACTAGCAGCTTAGGTAGCATAAGCTAAATGTTAGCCATGAAATTCTAAGGATGCAAAGACTGCCAAGAGGGGCTTTATCTGATTCAACTGACCTTTAAAATTTATTTTGCAGCTGTCAAAAAACATGTTAGACGACGTATGAGATTCCCAGTGATTAGGAAAGGAAACTATAGAAAAATCTACTTGCTACATTTATCTACAGAACATGAAATGCATGTTCTCCTTTCCTCATTTTGTTTAACAAAAGGGGAAAAAATGAAAAGAATTTTAATAAGGAACTCAAGAGACAGTATCAAGAAGCTATAAAAAATTCATATGAATCCTATTGTTAAACATGAGAGTTCATTTAGAACCCTTAATAAACCTCAGTCAGAGATGCTAGAATCTGAATTTAGCCAGGTGAGAATCAACATTTTGAGTAATTCACTTACCCATAAGATAGCAGCTCTTCTGCATGCTTATGGAGAAGTTTAGATTAATGGATCTCCTTGCTGTTCCTTTGTGGTTTTGTTGACATCACACTAGCATTTTATCCTGTTCTTTAAAGCAGTGGTGCGATTCAAACATTTTTACTACCAGTTCAGTGGGCATGGTATGGCGGGTGTGGCATGGCATGGTGGGTGTGGCTTGGTAGGTGTCGCAGGGGAAGCATACTGTAAAATGTCCATTCCCTCCGCACTCCAGGGGAAGGATACTGCAAAATCCCCATTTCCTCCTGATCAGCTGGGACTCTGGGGGCGGGGCCAGACAGAGGTGGTATTTACCCATTCTCTGAACTACTCAAAATTTCCGCTATCAGTTCTCCAGAACCTGCTGAATACCACCTCTGCTGTAAAGGTTTTACAAGGTTTGAAAGCTGTCAGAAATGAGAGCAGCTTGGGTGGTATTGAGAAGGTGCAAATACTGTAGATAGGGATCTAATTGGCTCAAATTAAAAACATAGGATCTATAAGTGTATAGATAGATGCAAATAACTGACTGATTTCCCAATCCCTATGGACTCAGAGTTATGTTTCCCTTACAGGCATCATTAGGTTGATCCAATGTTTTGCAAGGGAACATGGGCAGGTCCTTAAGCATCCCAAACTAAGATTGATCAGGAAGCTAAAATACTCCAAAGCATATGTACTTTTTAATGAGAGTTGTTCCTTATACTGCAAGGAAATTACATTTCAGATTCATACCATTTGCAATGCACAACCAGCTATCTACACCACAGTTAAGTAGTAGGAAACTCTCTTGATCATTGCACCATTGCTGAATAAATTTTGATTCTTACACCCTGGGATTTTTTAAAGGTTTTTTTTTTATATACTGCCTTCATTACTTTTATAAGCAACTAAAGGTGATGAACATACCTAATACTCCCCTCTCCCCATATTATCCCCACAATAACAGCCCTGTGCAGTGGGTTGTGCTGAAAAAGAGTGACTGGCCCTACCCAGCCAGCTTTCATGCTTAAGGCAGAAATAGAATTCCTGGTGACCTGGTTTCTATGTCAGCATCTTAATCACTGGACCAAATTAGTTCTGGTTCTTCCTAAATCATTTAATTAGATGCCATGGTCAAATTTGATTCCTGGTTACTATATGGATAAATACTACTCATCTTCAGCTATCTTTGGTAACATCTCAGTTCTTCCAAGGATTTATTCTTAATTTATTTAAGCACTTAATTAACTTATTCATCAAATCACTCCATCGTTTTCTCCTATTCCCTCCAATTTATCAGTCCATGAAGTTCTTAGTAATGACTTCCAAATCTATTACTTGAAGACATATTTTTGTTTTCTTTCTTAATATTTAGCTTTAATAGCCATGCATATATTTTACTGTGTTGTGATCTGTCCTTTAATTGCCCTTATGTTTCATGATTTTGTATAGGGTTTTCACTGCCTTCTTCACAAGGATTAATCTCCTTTTTAGCAGAACATGGACCATTTTTATTCTTGAAACCCTCCCCCCCAAAAAAAAAACATGTTTTGTTTTCTTTTTTCTTGCTTAAAGTTTCCTAAATATGCAGACCAACATTTATGTTGTTTTCTTAATAGTCGTATTTGAAATATGGCTTATAGAAGCTGCAAATAAATTGAGATTTAATATTGAATGTATTAAGATAAACTTTTTTTTACTTTCCTAATAACTCTTCAGTTAAAAATGATTAAGTAAATCATTTCTACTTTTGGCTAACAATGATGTCATTTACATAACTCAAAATTGTTTTCTCATCTCCTATTTATATTCCAGGTGTCATCTCTCTGAATCTTGCCAGTCTCATAATAAATCACTTTATAAGATTCCTGAGAAAAATAATCAGATGTTCTGACATTGCCATTAGCTTTAATGTGTCCCATTTTCTGGCCTGATTTACACAAAGTCTTGCTGTAATCTTGCTGAAGCAAAGGTAAACTTCCTTCTCATATTATCTTGTTCTATTATATGTCTTGTATTAGTTATTTGATCTCATATCCCTTTATCTTTTCCAAAGCCTGTTTATTTAGCTTTTTTCCATATATACTTCTGTTCTTTAAAAGTGTTTAAGCAAAACTCTGAGTGTGTGAGGAATTAATGCATAAGTTCAATATAAGTGTACACACTAGTATTTCCTAATTTCTATGCTACACATTCTTGTTCAATATTTGTTGACCCAAACCTGTTACTGATATAATTACTTCTGCAACTTTACATAATTCAGTGAGAATTTCATCTGTACCAGAAGCTTGTAAATTTGACAGTAGGTCTATAGCGTATATATCTAATTATTAAAGAAAATTGACTCCTGAATGTATTCTTTCTCTACAAAGTTTTCATTCATTCTACAATTTCATTTGTACAAGATTTTAGAAAGTCTTTCCATCTTCCTTTGAACAGTGCTAAATCCTTTAGCTCCTTTGTAGTTTTTACCTGTGAACTGTATTTCTGAGTTGGGATATTTAATGTTTCTTCTTCATACCTCTAATTCATGAACGTGACTACTAACCAACCAAGATAACGATCATACCTTCTGTTCATGTATTTTTCCAGCATATTCTTCAATCTATTTTAACATTTGAACCACATCTCCCAACCACAATTTTGGCTCTTCAATTTAATATTATTATTTTTTTGCCTTCCAAGTCACTGTGATGAGAGCAAAAAATGGTAATCCATTCTGATTTGAGGATAGACAAGTCAAACACCATTCCACCCTCCACCACTGCCTTTCTTTTCTACCTTGATTTTTTTAAACACACAATGTAGAATACTAGCACTAATATATGAATAAACATGAATGAAATTGCACAGTAAATTGCTTACCAACTTTCCCCATAATAAGGCCTTGGCAGTTCTTCAATTATCTCAACTCTTTCTTTCTAATCCCCTGCTCCTATGATGATGGTTACTTAATCAGCAGTCTAACATCATGTACCACCTCAGTATCCAAAACAAACAAATGAAGAATTTTATCATCTGCTCAGCTGTAAACTCTGCAAAGGCAGTGCAACACAGGGAGCAGAATGACTGTAACATGGGAGTAAGCTGACGGCTTGTTAAAGAACAGTTGAGGAAATGTGTGGTTTTTTTCTCATAAATTGTCAAAAAAACCTAGCTCTATGGGACTGATTAGTCTGAGTGGTGAATTTGCATCTCATTTGCACCGAGAAGAGATACACTGTTGTCTTACTTTAGATTTTGTGCCCATTTCCTGTGTTCTTATTCATATTTATTCTTATTCTTGTTATCTTGTACATGAGTGACAAACTAAATAAATAAAAATAAATAAATAAATCATTGTTTTTCAAACTTGGCAATGTGTGGACTTCAACTCCCAGAATTTCCCAGCCAGCATGCTGACTGAGGATTCTAGGAGTTGAAGGGCGCACATCTTAGAGCTGCCTAGTTCAAAAAAAGCTAACTTAAACTGACATGCATCCTCATCTAGGAACAGGTAAGACAGTTGGTATTTGAGAGACCGCCTTCTGCCGATTACCTCCCTCCGACCGATTAGATCTCACAGGCTGGGCCTCCTCCGAATTCCATCTGCCAGTCAATGTCGACTGGCGACTACACGGAGGAGAGCCTTTTCTGTTGCAGCTCCGACCCTGTGGAACGACCTCCCCGTTGAGATTCGTACCCTCACCACCATCCAGACCTTCCGCACAGCCCTCAAGACCTGGCTCTCCCAGCAGGCCTGGGGATAGGTTTCCAATCTACCCGCCCGAGTGTTGACTGTTGAATGCATGTTGTGTTTTACCATTTTATTTTGTTCACTTATTGTTTGTCTTTTATTATTGCGCCCCCTTCCCTCGTGATTGTAAGCCGCCCTGAGTCCCCTCAGGGAGAAGGGCAGCCTATAAATCTTAATAAAATGAAAAATAAAATGAAAAAATGAAAAAAAATGAGGGAAGAAGACCAACCTCTGAGTATTTTACAATCTTAGAGTCAGATAAAGCATGGCATTCTATCTTTAGCCTTTAGACAGTAGGACAGGAACGTTAGGCACGCTGGTGCGCTTATGCACGCCCCTACTGTCCTCTTAGGAAAGGGGTGAGGTCAACAGTAGACAGTTTAAGGTTAAAGTTTAAGGTTAATTTATGGGGATTAGAGGAAGTAACGAGTCAGGTAGTCCATTCCAGGCATTGACCACTCTGTTGCTGAAGTCATATTTTCTGCAATCAAGTTTGGAGCAGTTTACCTTGAGTTTATATCTATTGCGTGCTCATGTGTTATTGCAGTTGAAGCTGAAGTAGTCATTGACAGGTAAGACATTTTAGCAGGTAATTTTGTG
The DNA here is from genome assembly GCF_009769535.1 of Thamnophis elegans. Taxonomy (NCBI): domain Eukaryota; kingdom Metazoa; phylum Chordata; class Lepidosauria; order Squamata; family Natricidae; genus Thamnophis; species Thamnophis elegans. The sequence continues at coordinate 68,027,070 of NC_045545.1, forward strand.
TACTATGCTTAGATCAGACTTTAGGAGGTGTAGTTCTAGGTTGTTTATATTCTTAGACATTTAAATATGAACTATGAAGCTATGACAGTTTAAATAATATGAAAATAAATACCGTGTTCTTATATTGGTATTAGCTGGGCATGCCTAAATTTGTCTTTTTTTCAAGGTTGGTTCTCAAGACATTGTAAAAGCTATTTCATCTTGCTTCATTTTAGTGAGGAAATTTCATTGTAGTCAGTCCTGAGGAAAGAAATCTGACAATGAATTTACCTTTCCACATCTTGACCAGGGTTTCTTTTACTATAAATTATTTACTACAGATAGTCCTGTTTAGTGATTGCTTCACTTTATAACAGTTTGCAGTCATGACAGTGATAAAAAACTAAATGTGTGACCAATCCTCAAATTGATGGCCTTCACTATATAGGTAGTCCTCAAGTTACAACTGCAATTGAGATCTGGCACTCCCTTGCTAAGGAACATGGTCATAAAGTGTAATTTCACACGACTGTGTCACTTAGCAACAGCAATTCTGACAGTCCCTGTTGCCATTGTTAAACAGGGACTACATCTGAACTGAATATATGAAATCTTCAAGGCAAAGCATTTAGCCACCTAAGCTAATAAAGGAAAAAGTATTCTGGTGAACAAATCCACCAGTGTATCAAAAAGCAATTTATATTCCTTATGGTAACTCTGACCATGGTATTTAGTAATGCTTTATCAGAACTTTAAGAATCATAACATCGGCAAATATGATTGTAAGATAATAAAAAGTGGAAAGTTGTATAAAATATTAAATAAGTTTCTATATAGATATTCCAGTTTGAGGGAGCATAGTTTTATCTGTGCAATATACCCAGGAATATGAAATAGGCAAATAGATATCTACAACAACGCTGGAGGAAGACAAAGGATGAACTACATTGAACATGGGTAAGAGCTGTTATTAAGGCCTACTTCATGGCATTTTAGGCAATGAAGCATAAGTACTTCTCACTAATTACATCTGCAGATAATCAGCCAACGACCCTCTTTAAAGTGAGCCATCTCCTCCTGGGAAGGAGTCTACATGAAGGGGTGCACTGAGGAATTTGCTGGTTTTCTGAAGACAAAATCACTCAAATCCATTCACAATTAGATGACAGTGTGGTTGCTGATCTGGTGGAGGCACCTGAGGCAAGTTCTTGCCAGTTATCTTGGATGGTTTGATTCTGTTACCTGAGGAAGTGGGCATACTCCTAGGGAGTATGAGTGCAAGCACCTGTGTTTTAGACACATGCCCCTCATAGTTTGCAAAACTTCCCAGGAAGTGGCATAGAAGCAGATATTAGTAGGGATTAATGCTTTCCTACATTTGCCCACATTTTAAAGAGGCTGTGGGGCTCCTCTTCTTTAGAAACCATTTCTAGACTCCTTGCTATTGGATAATTTTTCTCCTGTTTCCAATCTTGGTGGCGCAGTGGTTAAATGCAGCACTGCAGGCTACTGCTAGATCAGCAGTTCAGCGGTTCAAATCTCACCAGCTCAGGGTTGACTCAGCCTTCCATCCTTCTGAGGTGGGTAAAATGAGGACCCAGATTGTTGGGGGCAATATGCTGACTCTCTGTAAACCGCTTAGAGAGGCCTGAAAGGCCTATGAAGCGGTATATAAGTCCACTGCTATTGCTATTAAATAAATCTTCCCTTTCTGGGGAAGGGTGTTGAGAGGTAGTTACACAGCAGGTCCATAGGTTCCTGGATGGCATGGGTTATGTAGACCTTTCCAACCAGGTTTCAGGCTTTGATATGGGGTGGAAAATGCATTTGTTGGCACTTTATGATGATCTCTGGTGGAAGCAGAATAGAGGTAATGTGTCTATCCTCACTCTACTTGACTTCTTGATGCCTTTGATAACATTAACCATAGTATCCCTCTAGAGCCATGATGGTTAACCTATGGCATATGTGCCACAGGTGGCATGCAGAGCCCTCTCTGCAGGTATGTGAGCTGTCACTCTAGCTCAGCTACACCACACATGCCCATGCATCTCCCATTGGCCAGCTGATTTTTGAGTCTTTGCCACACATGTGTAAGGGGAGGGGCACATGCAAGAGATTTGCGCACATGCATGGGGTCGCATGTGCATGCATGTATGCAGCACGCCCCTCACGGCTGATTTTTTGTCCCAGGAGGCTGCAGGGAGGCCTACTAGGCCCAAAATAGGGTGCGGGGCTGTCACATGTGCATTCACAGGGGTAGGGGGCATGGGGGTGTCACACGCGTATTGCATTATGGGTGTGGCTGTGTGCACGTGTGCTGTTGCATGCATGCACATGATTTTGGCACACGATGACAAAAAAGGTTAACCATCACTGCTCTAGAGAAACTTCAGAGGTTGGGAGTAGAGAGCTCTGTGTTGTCCTAGTTTATTTTCTTCCTCTCTGGTTTTTCGTCAGTTGAGTGATAGGAAGCAAGAGGTCCATCTAGGTCCCTGCTTTGTGGGTCCCTACAAGGCTCAATATTTTATCCACTTATGTTTAACATCTACATAAAGTCGATTTGGGGCAGGCTGAGAGGTATCCATCTGTCATCTCCTATGGGGAATTGCACTGTCTGCCAATTTGCTTCTGGGTCCAATTCAAGTTGCTGGTTGTCACCTTCAAAGCCCTATATAGCTTGCAACCTGATTAGTTGAAGGACTGTCTTTTCAGTCCTTACCCATCAGAGCAGAGAATCCGAGAACGCTGCAGATCCCTGGCCTACCTACTAGGAACAAGGGCCTTCTCTGTAGTGGCTCCATGCTAGTGAAACATCATCCCTGTGGAGATAGGTTTGGGCCCCACTTTGATACTCTTTTGACAGAGTCTGAAGACCTGATTTTGCAAATGGATCTGGGGACCTCAAGATGGCTTATTTGACAATTATCACAAGCGGGATGAGAGAGGGGTTATTGATATAGTCTCTGGGTGTGAGTTGGGTAGTTGTATATATTTTCTTAAATAGATAAATGTTCTGACCACCCTCTCCATACACCAAGGCACTCCAAGACAAGATTACTCCTAGACAATTTATTCACAATAAATTAACACACCGACAAGACTTTGGCAGCAATCCAGACTTCCAAGATAAGAAATACACACGAGAGCTTCTCCAGCGTTGGTATATTAATTGAATCCTGCAAACAGCCTCCTCCCAAAGTCTCTCCTTATAGGCTCTCTTGGGAGGAGCCTAATTACAACCACCTGGGTCCAATTATCATTTGTATCTGTGTAGTTGCTGCCCGCCTTTGCCTGGCATCCAGGACCAACTCCCTTAGCTCCTCCCCACTGCTCCAGGGCCTGACCTCAGGGGCCAACTCCCTTTGGCTTTCACCGCTGCTCCACGCTTCAGGCGCCTCCTCAGACCAGCCTCTCTGGTCCCTGCTCGGAGTCTGAACCCTGTCCAGGGTTCTCCACATCTTCCAGAGCCGACTCATAGGGCCCCTCACTGTTGGAGTCTGTTTGCAGCTCCAACGGCTCCTGCTGGACCACAACAGATAAATATATACATTACTACAGCAGTGGGTTTCACTTATTTTTGCCACCAGCTTGCCACACTCGCTTTGCAGGTGCATGCATCTTCCACACATGTGCCCACCCTTCCATGCATATGCTTTGCTCTTGCATGTGCCTTCCATGCATGCACCCGGCATCAAAGACAGGGCTAAATAAGATGTTATAGCGCCGGGGCAGGTGGGCTGGCCCACCCCCTATCTCTGCTACCGGTTCACCTGAATAGCACCTCTGCATTACTAGACCTGTTTGGTATGATTAAAAAGAAAAGCAATATTATCTCTGGTTTTCTGCTCATAACTTATGTGAATTTTTTAGTAAATAATAAGAGTAGAACAGAACCTGAACTATGAACCATTCAAGCTATGGACTAATTACATCTGCAGTTCAGCTGCTTGTATTGTCTATTCATACATAATTCAGCCTTTCTTTACAAGCCTTAAGATGGAGTACTTTAGCAATTTTATTGTGTGAATGCTGTTTGTTTGTTTTTTTGAGATGTTTATTAACATTTGTAGGCCGCCCTTTTCCCTGAGGGGACTCAGGGCGGCTCACATAAAATCAGGGAGGGGGAATACAAACAATGACGTAGACACATATAATAAAAGTAATAAGCAACATACATTCATCATTCGGGAGGGGCGGCTATCCTTATCCCCAGGCCTGACAGGCTAGCCAGTTCTTAAGGGCTGTGCGGAAGGCCTGGACGGTGGTGAGGGTACGAATCTCCACGGGGAGTTCGTTCCAAAGGGTCGGGGCTACTACTGAGAAGGCCCTCCTCCTTGTGGTTGCCAGCCGGCACTGGCTGGCTGATGGAATACGGAGGAGGCCCAATCTGTGAGATCTAATTGGTCGCATAGTTGTTTCATGCAACTATGTTATATTTTTGTTTCTTTAAAAAGAAAGGTGCTTTATGTCTGAAAGAATGATTTAAAGATTAAGTGCTGTGTCTTTAAGACCCTAACAAACTATAAACTTTTAAACCTCCAAGAATATACATCAAAAACTCTGTCAGGCAATTACCGACCTTAAGCTAAAACAGAGAGATATAAAAGGATTTTGAAGTATAAAGCAATCATTCACAGCTGATTAAGGAAAAGCCCAAGGCACGTTAGCTTCATGGCTGAGTAAGACAGCTCCAATCATATATTCTAATAACTACAGTACAGATGGGTTGAGGGCTAGATATATACATCTTGCAAGCTCATGCATCAACAGAGATTTCCTTGCCTCCCACCTCCATTATGTTGGAGAACAGGTTTCTTTAAATATATGTTTGAGAGGCTGCTACTAAATACCATGGCATTGGGGAAGAGGGGAAAGCAGCAAGAGGTAGGTGATGAGTCTCATAGGAGCAGATCAGATGTTGAATGGCAGACTTCCAGAAGTGCACATGAAGCAGAGGTTTGAGGGACATCTCTTGTTGTCTATATAGGAGATCACAAGTAAGCCACAATTCAGATTTTGGCTGAGTTCTCTTGAGATATGTATGTCCAGCAAAGCTCAATTCAACATTCAAGTTAGCGGAAGTTGGGCCAATGGACTATAGTTCAAAAGTGGGCTGGGCAACTTCTTTCCTCTTAATTCTCTCCTTAAAAAGGCACAACAGTGTTGTTTCAAATTTTATTTTACAATTATCAATTTCTAAATTTTATTTAGGGAAGGCAGCAAACAAGGAGACAAAATCCTTTCTGTCAACGCCCCAAAGCAGTTACAACTTTGATCAATAAACTCTGAAACTCATTTTCAGTACCATACTCCCTCTGCTGATAAAGAAAAGCATGTTTTTCTTGCCCTTTTAAAAAAAAATATAAAACAAACAAAAGCTGAAGGACTAGAACGGTGATTTATTTTCCTTTCTTTGGAGTGAGGCTTAAGAGGCAACCTGGTTTTCTTAAGCCTTACAGAATATTAAAATAGCTGTTTCATTTGTTAAAATAACCCCAAATGTGATGGGGAGACAAAGATGCAATTTCTTTCTATTCCTAAGAGAATCAGCAGACATGTTTCTCCAGCATGTAGGACCCAATTTGCTTCTAAATACCCTTTAACAACCCATAGAAAGAAAGAAAAATTCCATCTAGTCAGATGATTCAAAGTTTACAAACAGAAGAGGAAGATGAAATTTTATCATACGTAAAACTTACACCTCTTTTTATTTGGCAAAATATTAATTTATATGCCAAGGAGACCTGGTGCTGGATTCAGAAGTCTGGATCCATGGGTGAGTTTTACACCCCATACATTTGTATAGGATTTTCAAAAGAGCTGTGGTGGCGCAGTGATTAGAATGCAGTATTGTACGCTAACTCTGCCCACAGTCCGGAGTTCAATGCTTGCGGGCTCAAGGTTGATTCAGACTAACATCGTTCCAAGCAGGGGTGGGTTCTGGCAGAGACTACTGCCAGTTCATTTGTGTGTGCCCTTTGCGTGCATGTACACACATGCACAGTGCAATTAAAATTGTTTTAAAAGATACTGGCGCCACCGGTGCCACACAGGGAAACAGTTCATGGGCGTGGCAGGCCTGGGTCACTGCCAGATCCAGCAACCCAGGCTCCCAAACCACTACCAGTTCAACCGAACTGGTCCAAACCGGAAGGAACCCACCACTGTTCCAAGGGTGGTAAAATGAGGACCTAGATTGTTGGGGACAATATGCTGGCACTGTAAACCACTTAGAGAGGCTGTAAAGTGTTATAAAGCAGTAGATAAGTCTAAGTGCTATTGCTATTGTATTAGTTACATAACTCAATCACTAGCTTCTCTCTTGCAGTCACTATTTATAAGACATGCTCATCCATCTTTCACATCAAAGTTTTGCCATCAGCCCTCTTTATTCATGCCAGCAATGTTTGAACAGCCCACTTCCAATACAGTCCAATACACCCCATTCCTAAGTGGTCTGTAAGGGCCGTGCATAAGCGCACCAATGTGCCTACCGTCCTTGTCCTAATGTTCCCTTTTATTCGTATCCATGTATTCAAAATCATGTTTATACTTATATATGTTATCTAATACATGCTTGACAAAATAAATAAATAAAAATAAAACAGTCCAAATTTAGCAGTCTCCCCCAACGATGGAGTTTGACCTAAATAATGTAGCCAAGATAATCTGATCTGACATGCTACACGTACATACACACTACAAAAATATTAGCTGAAGTGTACAACATCATCTTCTGAATCATCAATAGTCCTGCTCTAGGCTGTGGGGGGCCTGTGAGATTTGGGGGGGAGGTAAATAAACATTTTAAAAATGGTAATCTTAAAAATTAGGTATTTTAAGATTTGTTCCTTCGAGAGTTTCAGGATTTTATTTTATTTTTTAAAAAAATCCCAGCTTTATTAAATTAATTCAACAATCTTTTTTGTCTCTTTTTGTTAAAGTAATTTTCCACTCTCTCAATAGTTTTCTCCCCAAACAACTTATGCATCAGAACAAAATTCCCAGAAGAGTAATAGACGTTTTCATCCCTTTCTATAATTTTAGTTCGTTGAACATATTTAGGTACTTCAGATCCACAAAGTTCTTCATCCACCTTCTGAGAAGGAAACCGATGATGGGGTAATTATTCAAAAGAATCAGCTTGATATAGTGGTTAAGGCAGGGGTGTCAAACTCACGGCCCACGGGCTGGATGCATCACTTGCTGGCCATACTCACACCTGGTTTAGCGAAGGGGGGGGAGTCACAATATATCACTTGATGCTGCTGTGATGATGTGAGTTTGACACCCTTGGGTTAAGGCATCAGGCTAGTGTTGAAAGAAATGTCCTTCTGGGTTTGGCTCCAAGTAGGGGAAAAGACACTGGAGATATGGAGGCTGCTTGGAAAGAAGGTTTAATGGTGGACAGGACCACATGGATTGAGTCCTGAACAGAAAAGGTGATCACATGCTTCAATGTTGGTGGAGAAGAAGAGAAGGAAGGCCTGAGATGCTGAGTCCCTGGTTTTATGCTATTGAACTTTTATGATCTTGAGCTTGTATACTGATTGGTTGTCAGACTCCCATGGGGCCATGCAGGGGCAACTCTCCAGGCTGTGCCCTAAATCCTGGTTTGGTTGAGTTCTCAGATGTCATGTGGTAAATTGGGTAAAGGGCCAATATTACCATGCCTTAATCCTATCACTCTGGAGCTGAAGGGGAGAATTTTTTATTATATAAATGGACTGACTTGGCCATCTTAATGGCCCATTGACAACAGGGGTGGGGGCAGGAAGCTGCAGGGAGCTATTCTGTCTTTAAAATATGTTTCTTCTTTTTCACATCCAGAGAAATATTCTGCCTTTTCCATATTTCCTAGGATATTTCATTTTTCTGGGAGAGGGCTGGGTGATAACTTCCTACACTAGAAACTGGAAGACTGTAAGTTGTGGTCTGGCTTTAGACATAAAGCCAGCTGGATCACCTTAGGCCAGTCATTTTCTGCCAGTTGTAGGAAGGAAGCAATGGCCACTTCTGAAAAACCTTGCCAAGAAAACTGCAGGGAAAACTCAGGCAGCCTCTGAGAATTGGACAAGATTGACCAGAAAAAAATATTTAAAAGGCCATTTGAGAATTTCTTTGTAAATTTCCCCAAGTTATTTTTAGAGAAATGGATAGAGCTAGTAATTTTTAGTATAATATATTAATATGTGTGCTGATTTTTAATGCTGTATCTGTCTCTATGGTATAAAAACAACCAGGCTTCCTTCATATTTTATATTGCTGTAGTTCATGGGTAACTCCTGTGTGGTGTAGGAATTTTGAGGTAAATTGTGGCTGCGTTCTCTGTTTCATCAGAGCATTGGTGTGCCTTGTTCAACCTACAAATGGGAAGAAAAAAGCAGTGGCCTCAGGCAGCTGAATTTTTGGGTGATATGAAAAGGTAGCAAATCATTGCATTTTAAATTCATGATTGTTTTAGTTTTATCACCAGGAAGGGCCAAGGGAAAATATTTTGTAAGTTTAACTGAGAGACCGCCTCCTGCCAATTACCTCCCAAAGACCGATTCAATCTCACAGGCTTGGCCTTCTCCGGGTTCCATCGGCCAGCCAATGTCGGCTGGCAACCCCCCGGGGGAGAGCCTTCTCTGTTGCTGTGCCGGCCCTCTGGAATGAGCTCCCATGGAGATCCGGATCCTTACTACCCTCCCGGCCTTCCGTAAAGCTACCAAGTCCTGGCTGTTCCGACAGGCTGGGGGCTGTTGAAATATCCAGCCCCGCCTCAATTGTGAATGTTGTGCATTTTAAAATTCTTTGTATCGTCTTATTTCTTTCCCTTTCCCTGTTTATTGTGAGCTGCCCGGAGTCCTTCGGGAGTGGGCGGCATACAAAACTAATAAACAAACAAACAAACAAACAAACTGCCTTAGATGCTGACATAGCTTGATTGGCCTTGGATACCATTCATTTGTGTAATACAAAATGTCATCATTTGTTGGTCTGCCTCAGATAACAAAAGGCACAATGAAGGCTGATAGTTTTTTTCTCAATGGCTGAGAAAAGAGAGATGTATAAGGTTAAAATCAGGATTGCATATCATGTCCTCTGATCTGAATAGTGTCTCCACTATTCCCAAATATATAAGGGATTAGGGATTTTCTGTGGGTAGGTTTGAGTTGCTCTTTTATCATCTGCACTTAACATTATTTTCATTATCCAGATTTCAAACAGGAGAACATTGATATTTATAACATGTTTTGTGGTAGATGCTCGGTAAAATCAAGTCTACATTGCTATTTATATCAAAAGTTTAATAAATAAATATAAAACCCTTCCAAAATATAGGCAATTTACAAAATTTAAGAATAATATGCACGTAATCCAACTTTTGACTGTTTACATGGTACTCTCCGATTTCCTCCAAGTATGTACTGATTGTGATTTTTTAGAACTCCAAGACAATTAGTGAGCACCAGACTGGAGAAGTGCTGTAGTGCTTTAGTGCTGTAGTGATTATAGTTTTCAAAAAAAAGTTGATGCTTCTTTAATTTTAGATCTTAGGGGCTAACTCTGACATTAATTATAGTTTCTACAGAAGTATCATTTTTGTAGTGAGGCCTCCAGAGCATGATATCAGGAAAGAATAGAGGGCTTCAGGGACCCAGTTCAGAAATTTAATAAGTGTACTCCCAACACACAGGATGGAAGCAAATCCATGTAGTCTAGGGTATTTATAGGTGGGGCACTTATTGTCTTTGGGGTAGAATCTTCACAAAAAAATTGTGAATCAGACAGAATTTGAGATTGCACTGAAACCTCGTACATTTAGAAAGTTCTCTCTGTACATTTTTGCACTCTAAATGCAAATATCAGAACTGCTGGGATAATGTAGAAGCATAAGCAAATTCTTGGAACTAGAGATTCTGTTACAGAACATACTTTTGGGATTTCTTTTGGTCAATTAATTATATAACTTTTTAGAAACTTGTGAGAATATTGAATTGGGGGGGGGGAATTCCCATTTGTGAACAACCATGATAAGAAGGAAATAACAGCTGGTCATGTGTTGTATTTGCACTGATATAACCAGAGCCATCCACAAAAAGGGAAAAGTAGAACCTCTTGTCTTCTTCTCTGACAGTTCATCACTAAGACTGCAGCCTCTGGGGACTCTAAGACACCTGGCTCTCAATTAAAGAGCTAATCTGTACTGCAAAACACTTAATGCTAGGAAGGAAAAATAGCTTATCAAATAAACCAGTTCTGGCCTTAGGCTATTAGAGCAGAAAACATCAATAATTTTGCAGAATGCCAGCATGGTACTAAGCTACAAAAATGTCTCTCAAAGCTTTCTAAACATTATGCAACAAGTTTCCCAAACTTGGTAGCCTCTATTTTTGTTGGACTACAATGCTGGCTAAGAACTCTGAAACAGAGTTTGAAAAACATTTGAAAAATGTCAGGTTGGATATTATTGAAAGCTACAATGGCAGAACTCTGAATTATCTCTCTTTCAGAGTACAACTGGGATTTTAAAAAGAAAGATATGAATTTTGTTTCCTTTAAAACCCCTCTGTTAGGGCAATCTCATACATGACTTCTCAGAAGTCAGTTTAATAGTAAGTGGGTCTTTCATGTAGAAAATCTATGTAGTCACTAAGAGTTGAAAATGTCTTAATGGCACATAATCAAATGAGTCTATTTTTTTAAGTACATTCATACAGTATTACATTAATCCCATCAAAAAATAATAAAAACTTCATGTGGTATGCCAGCTTGTTTCATAGAGGAAGCTTTTTAAATGGAAGAACATTCAAAATTAAATGGGGCCCTCTCCAATTCTCTTAAGCGGTGATGTCTGGATTTCTTTTACTTTATGAAGTATTAAATGCTTTGAAACCTTCCAAACACACACACACACACACACACACACACACACACACACACTGCTTCAGTCTTTAAAAAGTTAAAGGTTTGCCCTCTCAAATCACAAGTACAGTACTGCCTGCAAAACAAAACAAAATAAGGGAATGTGGTTCACAAATGAATAGTTACTAAGATACTACCCATCCCTGCCATAGTAAATCAAAGTAAGTCAATTATAACCATTTTCCCATTGCACCCCAAAATAACTGATCAAACTGTATTCCCTACGTAGATGCTCACAGCCAATGGAGGTTACCAATCATTTTGGTGGCTTCCTTCAATTCTGAAATGGCAAATATATCAGAATTCTTTCATCCTTCAAAGGATGCAAATCTAAATATTTTCCAAGGGCATGGGAGCAGATGTGGGCTGCTGCCAGTTCGGACCGGTTCACCCATACCGGTAGTTCTGACCACCAGCTGGGCCCACCCACCCATCCCAGTGCTATCCCATCCTATATATTTCACTCTCTGGCTGCTCGCCCGCACCCACGCAGCCCATTTGATTTCCGCGCTTCACCCACTCTACTCACAGCAGCTGCCCGAGAAGGTGTGCTGGAAGCCGCCTGCATGAAATTCCTGTGTGTTTGAAGCCTGCAAGCATGGAAATTCAGAAAAGCACACTCACATTTTTGGTTTTGCACTAGATGAACCGGTTGTTAAATTATGTGAAGCCCATCTCTGCATGGGAGGGTGTCAAAAGCCAAGGTGATGGGCAGCAGTGCATGCATGTAATCAAAGCCACACCCTCTTTTTACATAAATAGATGTGTGGCTTTACTAGCCACTGTTCTGACTTTTTGACACACACACACACAAAATGCAGATACTTTTGGCGTATTTCATTGTGCAGCACAACAAAGCCTTGAATTTGGGATTATGGAAGGTAGCAAATGTATTTTGAAGATGGTCTTCTATGCCAATAAGTGAATTCTGGATGCTGCAGTAGCAACATATATTATTGGAAACAATTTTCTGGGACACAAGTTCCTTTCAGTCTTCTTTTGTATCATCACTTTTATTATATGAAGCTTCTGTTTCATAAAAAGAATATTGACAGACAAGGATAGTAATTATTGTGCTTCCTCATTGGTTCTAAACGTAAAGAGGGCTAAAGCGCTTCAATAGTAGCTCAGGTGCAAAATATATACTGCAAATTAGGAAACCACTACAAACCATTCTAAGGACAGGCTGGTTTTTTAATACAATCAAGATAAGAGGTAAAATGATTTCATCATAACCTAGGAATCATTGTCAAAATTATAACAAAAACAGTAATTCAGATAAAACATATATTAATCTAATCTTTGCACTGGTACATTGTTATAACAATTCCCCTTTAACAAACCTCTGGAAAGGAGAAGGATGCAGTTTTATATTTGAAAAATTTGATATTTATATTTGAAAAATTCAGAAAAGGTTGAAGTGCTCAGCACTTTAAAGAGCTGGTTAATGCACGCTGAACTTACCATATGAGTTTTATGTAAGATTCTCTTTGCTTTAATTTGAAAAATGGAAGCAGAGTTCTTCAGCTTTGTCTTACTAACAGGTGTAGTAGTATGTGCAGGATGATGAAGAAAAAAAATATTTTTTTCTTTTTGCTAGATCTCCCTGATAGAGTTTTGAACTAAATATGAGAATGGATTGGTATGCCTAGATGTCTAATTACCTTATTCATTTTAAGCACAATTAGCTCTATAGAGAGTTTTGCTGGCAAGTTTCAATAAAAAATATACTGAGAGAGACTTTCTGTACATCTTTAACTTTCTTGAAAATTAAACAAAAATTAAAATCCCAGCTTTCAGTCATTTGGAAATAGCTTCTGCCAAAACCAAATACTCCAGAAAGATATAATGGGCTGTGTTCCTGCCCCATTCAGAAGCCAAATAGTCAATCCCAAAGGTGCTTTTTCAAGAAGCAACTGGACTTTCTTGTTTTTCTTTGAAGATTCTCTACTGTCTGAAGAAACTTCTTGGATGAGAAGTGAAATGTTTTCAAAGAAAAACAAAAAAAAAAGACCAGTTGCCCTTTGAAAAAGCACCTTTGGGACAACCATGATCTGAGTGACTGAGAATCTCCATAGCCAAATAGTCAATCGTATCTTACCCTGGCATGTTATGTGATTAATTCCGGCAAACAGAAAATCATGCAAACGTAGACAAATTAACTAAGCTACCACACTTAAGTTAACCATAGATAATCATGTTATGCAAGTAACCATATTCTTAAGCCTCTAAGAATCAGGAACAGTTGAAGTTTGAATCCAAAATACAAAAAATACATCAGAGATGATTTGGCTGCGTATGACACACCTGTCAGCCCTTCTTTAAAAAACTGTGTGGGTTTTTTTTTAGACTTTTGTGATGGCTGTGCAATCTCAAGAAATCTTAGCTGATCTAAGCTGCAAAAATTTGTAGGATATAGATACTGCAAGGTGGCGCAGTGGTTAAATGCAGCACTGCATGCTACTGCTAGATCAGCAGGTCAGCGGTTCAAATCTCACCGGCTCAGGGTTGACTCAGCCTTCCATCCTTCCGAGGTGGGTAAAATGAGGACCCAGATTGTTGGGGGCAATATGCTGACTCTCTGTAAACCGCTTAGAGAGGCCTGAAAGGCCTATGAAGCGGTATATAAGTCCACTGCTATATTGCTATTCTGTCAGCTCAGGGTCTTAAATCTTTCAGTTTTCTAGAATTACAGATGTTTTGAATTCTCAAACACAACCAAACATACCCTTCTAATTGGCTGTGTCTTTAGGAGGAAAAGAGGGATTAAGATACAGTAATGACCAAAATTGTGGGAACCTTTTGGGAAAAGTGTACAGTATTTTTGAGGTTTGATGATTAATAACACCACTTTTGGGGGGGGGGAGTAGTACTATAAAATTATATATCAATGGAAATATAATTTAATCAAGAATGTAATGCAATAACTTTTATGCAACATTTACTATTAAAATAGCAGTTATAAAGAAGAGAAGTGAAACACATAGAAAAAACAAGATATACAAAAATTATCACCATGTTAGTTAATACTTAGGTGTGTAACCTTTAGTCTTACATCTTTCCATGGTGTGATCCAAGTCTTTTAGTTCTGCAGCTGTTATAATGTGAAACCAAGATTGAATCATTGCTTCTATTAACTGAGTTTTATTGCTGGCTATATTTGACTATAACTTTTCATATAATATGGATAATTGAACAAACCTTGTTGCGTTACATTCTTGATTAAATTATCTTTCCATTGATATATAATTTTATGGTATTGCTTCAAAAACAAGTGATGTTATTAGCCACCAAACCTCAAAACTATGCTTTTCCCAAAAGGTTTCCACAATTTTGGCTGCTACTTAGCATCAATTTAATGAGGTTCTTACATCTAAATACAAGCTTTTTGGAAACATGAAAATTACAGTAGATTTTGGAAGGAAGGTAGTCTGGGCAGAAGAATGAATTGATCAAGCAATATATATGGAGGTTGCCTTAATAGTTCTACTTGCAAATTTTTCCCCTTTAGACCTCCTGATAGGTCTCATTTACTAGCCTTCAGAATGCTAGAAATGGGGAATATTTTTGTGTGGCAAACTGAACCACAATGGTTTATCTTACCTGTTTAGCAAACCCAGATCATGCGGGTTACTTATTAACACTGGTAGCACTGGCAATAGCACTTAGATTTATATACCGCTTCATAGTGTTTTATAGCTCCCTCTCAGCAGTTTACAGAGTCAGCAAATCATGAAGAAATGTGTTGTATGAATTTGCTCTTGCTCTTTAAGTGAGGAAACTATGATCTATCATTGCAACAAATAAAATATAGGCAGCCTTTCTGTGTCCAGAACAAAAGAAGACTGAAGTGTTGTATTTAAGAACTCCTGGGTTTTTTTTTAGTTTATTTCTCTCCAAGATTTTATACCTCTACATGAGATATTAAACTTTCAAACACAAGGAAGTCAATTCTCTTCTTTACAGTGCATCTCCTCTTAGATTGATGCAATTTACTAGAGAGAAAAGGAATTGAATGCCATGCTGCACATTTCCCAAGAATGAATTCATTTATGCTATAAAAAAATAAAAAAAACAGTGCAGTTGATATGACATCAACATTAATTTGCATGAAATATTCTCAGGTATTACAATGCAATCGTGAGAAGCATCAAATATCAGTAAACAAAGGCTTAATGCTAGTTAAGGGGGAATAAGTAGTGAAACCTATTTTTCTCTCATACCACAAACCTTCTGCAGTATGTGCCAGAAGGGGAGGATTCGCCTTCTCACCGCTTAGTAAAAACAAAAAACAGGATTAGATGGAACAACTATGTGTGAAATCAGTTCAGTAATTGTCCCAGTTCACAGTCCAATTGCAGTCAATCCCACTTATATCATACTTTCTATATTAGCAATTTTCTGTTTTATGCTTATGTAGACATAAATATCATTCCTGTTTAAAGCATCATGGATTCCATAGTTTTATGTAACTATATACATAAAGAGACTTTCTGGTATATGAAATTGAAAGAGGACAGAATTTCCATTGCTACAAACTTAAAAACAATCAAACATGTCCTGGATGTACAAACAGCCAATAGATAATACAAGTGTGTCTGTATTATGTGGCTTGGCAGGGAATTATGGCAAAATCCTAATAACCTGAGATGATTGCATGGTGAAAGGAAGTAATGTTCAGACAGAGGATGATGTGGTATACTAGCACTGTCTTAAAAACTGGAGCTTGTCACACAGAAGAGGACAATCTTTTTTTCATGTGCCTAATGGAAAAATATGGGTTAGTTTAGAGAAGATATGAAGAAAGGTTTCTGATGGCAAGAGAAGTATGATGATGGAATCAACCATCTAAATAGGACATACAGCCTCTCTCCTACTGGAGTTTTCAGGCCAAGACTATAGCACCATCTGTTGGGGATGCTTTAACCTTAGATATGCTTATACAGCTCTGGTCAGCTCTATCACACTACAATTCAGCATTCTATGACCAAATATATATACATACATACATACATACATACACATATACACATACATACATACACACACACACACACACACACACACACACACACACATTTTCATGGAACCATGAAGGGACAAAAACAGTTGGAGATAGATGGGAGATAGGAATAAAGTATTTTTTATCAGCATGCATGGCTACAGTTATCTTCTTCACCAAAGGAACACAGAAAAGCCGCACAGCCCACAAGGTTGCAAGTGATACACATTCTGAAATGATATACAGAGATGGCAAAAGAAATATAAATTATGACATGATCTTTACTTTAGGAATGTAGGATTTCAGAGCAACACCTTGCAATGGACTGATCGGTTAGCTCTACATTCTCCTTTTCTATGGAGAATTAAGCCTGCCTTTTCTACTGATACTAGCACCTTCTAACATAAACAATTGTTCTTTACTATTCCCAAATATTGACTCTCTTCACTTTACAAAAATATAGCAACCTAGTTTGGATAATCTACATCCTTCTTCTCTAGAGTCATCAGGAAGTTTCATCTTTTCTTGCCCTAATATGTACTCAATATACATATATAATAATATAATATTTGTCCTCCAATGAATGCATAGATATATTAAAAATAATAAGCAGAGGTACAGTCATAAAAATACCTTGTAACTTCAAAATTAATAATCAGAATAAGGATATTCTAAACAGAAAAAAGTGGGAAAGATGAAAAATCTGGAATATTATAAGCAGAACTACTAAAGTTTCCACATGTTGTTCAAAAGTCTTTCATACTTTCCTTTGTTGAAAAAACTAATTCAAACTTTAACTTGTCAAGCTAATTAATAGAATGAAATATGTGTAATACCACAATACCATGTAATTTCCAAGTTAATAATCTGAATGATAAGGAAAAGGAAAGAAGGAAAAGAAGAAGAAAAAGAGAGGGCAGACCTGAAAAATAATACTGTTCTCTGAACTGGCTTAGCCTTTTCATAACTGATGGCTGTTAGTGACCAAATCCTTTTCTGGGGTAGTGAATCACCAATCTGCTTTGCTTTTTGCTTTGTGTGGCTTTAAACGGCCACATGCTTCCAAATCATAGCTTAACATGCTGGCAATGATGATATTATTGTTTACAGGCACAACCAACTGGTCAAAGATTTAAGCTTTTGTAAATATCATTGTTTGGGCTCCATTCA
Source organism: Thamnophis elegans (assembly GCF_009769535.1). Lineage (NCBI taxonomy): Eukaryota > Metazoa > Chordata > Lepidosauria > Squamata > Natricidae > Thamnophis > Thamnophis elegans. Next base: position 68,044,135 of record NC_045545.1, read on the forward strand.
AATTTGAGAAACATTTAGATCAAGAATAGAATGTAGCTTTCGGAAGAAGGCATTTGTGATAGTGGCATTTTATTTCTTTTGACTGCTAACATTGGGTGTGAAGCAGGAGTTAGCTCATTTTATTTGAATCAATGTTGGGATGGAGTCTGCTTTTCTTAGGATTAATTATAAAAATGGGAATCCTCATGCCTGCATCTCTAAGAATAGCTGGGAGCAGAAAGGATAAAGAAGTGTTATCTGAATAGATGAGAAGTTAGGACAAAAATCAGTGTAAACTGCTATGTACTGTAATGAGAGCTTAAGCAGTACTGTGAAGGCCTTTACCCTGAAGTCTTTAGCCCCCCCCCAAGTTGATCATAGTTATTAAACAAATATTTCATTGAGTGCCTATTTCAACAAATAATGTGATGCAATGTAAAGTATGGGTTAGATACTACAGCAAAGGAAAGCAAATAAGGAAAATACAATAAGCACATGTCGCTCGGGGAAAATATTCTAGAATGTATAACTTCAAAACTACAATTGTCCTACACACTTGTGCATGTGATAAATGTTAAAAAATGCAATGTCAGAGCTCCTATCTTGATGTTTCTGCCCCTTCCTCACTGATGCCCTTGGATGGAAAGTAAAGAATATTCTCTGATGAACCATGTAAAGCATATACACTCAACCTCAAACTTATTAGTGTTCAATAGACATAACAAACCCTATCTCTATAATAAATAGCTTCAACTTCTGTTGGTAGTATTGTAAACATAATTCTTTTCAATAAACAAATGTCAACTTAAGCTGAGAAATATCTTGATGGAAGATATTTCTTAGTAATAAATAACACAGTCTTAGGTTTAAAGTCTCTCCTTTTGCACTACTAACTTTGATTTATGTTGATTGTGAAATAAACAGAATTCTTTTCAAGTACATACTCTGGTTCCAACAATATTTCACCTGTACATTTGGATGAATCTAAGGATTTGTCCTGTATTGTGGCACCAAATCCACACTCTAAATTTGGAGAGGTGGTTCTCTTTTTTCTTGGTGGTGCAGTATAATGCAACTTCTATGTGTATGTCATATTACACACCAATAGCAGATAGTCCTTGACAGCTTTGATTTGCACTCTCAGCAAACCCAGTGAAATGCAATACAATATTTATGTTGGCTTAAGGCTTCTCTGATTCACATGTTGGCAAATTGAAGAGTACCATTCAGGAGTGACTCTCAAATATCAGCTGTTGACCAATAAAAAGTATGAGCTACTAACAAATCAGCAGGGCTTCTAAATTAATTTAGGGGCTCCAGCACAACTGTGTCAACATTTACCATCCAATCCTAAATGTTCAGTCAATTATAGGTTGGAAATAGAGAACTTGGGGAGAGCAGGGCTAAGAGATGGAGTATACATAGTTGGAACATTTTGCTGAAAATTGCATCATTAATCCCTACATGAATTGCATTTGTATTATATTCTTCCAGAAGCAGAAATAATTTTCCTTTGTTTAATACTCCCAATCCCACAAGCTTATGGGTTCATCAAGATGAGAGGAAGGTTTGCCATACGCAAACACAATTAGTGAAGTTCATGAGCAAGTGGAGATTGGAGTCTAAGTGCTCCGGATCCTTTTCTAAAGCTTTTGAAAGCAGCCCTCTAGCATAGAAACAGGAACATAGATCTCCCATTTGGATTGGAAACTGTTTTGAAGAACTACCTCTAAATAAAATTGGAGGTGGAGAACAAAAGAACATAATAAAACTTATTCTGAGGTATTTAGCAGAGCTGGAGTTTTTTATTTTACCCCCTGTTTTCCCAGGCTACTCTTAGTCACTGGTCACTCTCACATTCACTCATTCCCTCTTTCTTTGCTAAGATCTTTTCTGAAGACTTCAGTCTGAAAAAAGAATATAAGGGCAGTAGATTCACCTGTGTGACAAAACTAAGATAATTCTTTGCAGCTCCACTCCTCTGCCAGAACCCAGGAGTCAATTTTTCAAGGGGTGGTGAGCTATAATATCCCCAGAATGCAAGCTGGTCATAAATTTAGAGATCCTCCATGAAGATTAGATATGACTTAGTTCTCAACGTTCATTTCAAGAATCAAACTGACAAAACGTCTTTTGGTCCATAGATTTTCTTTTCCTTCCTGACAATGGAAATATAGAAATGCAAATAAGAAGCACCTCAACCGTAACAAACAATAAACGGACACGCCTTCATTGGAATATCTAAGAAATTGCTTGTTAGAGATTTCATTGATAAGTAAGTTTCAGTGTCATTATACAACTTTTGCAATGACAAAGTTGGAGATGACTCCAAGCTTGATATGTAACTTGAGAACCTTCTCAACTTCATCCATGCAGCAATATTTACTAAACATCACAGGAGAGTATGAAATACTTTCCAAGTTCCAAATGCGTTCCATGATTTGTGTAATAATATCAACATTACTGATATGCTTTAACAATGTTCTTCATGAACCCAACTCTTTATGGCATGTACGTAGATTCTGATGAAGTATAATATATTCAACAATTGTTGTGATTCAGCAGTCATATTATCCCAAAGGATAATATTTCAAAACCAGAAAGTCCAGTTGAAAAAAGCACCTTTGGAACAACCATGACCTGGATGACTGGGGATCTCCATAGACAGTAGTTATATTACTTTCAACCATTTATGAATTGATAGACATCATTTTATTAGGATTTTTTAAATTAGCAACTACTTCTGCAAGCTCTTGCCTTTTTCATTAGCAGTATGTTCTAGCCGCTTCATCTTCCATAGCTTCATCTTCAATTCCTTTGCTTTTTCCAAGCCTCAGGATCTTTTCCAGTGACTCTTCCCTTACACTATGTGTTCCAAATGTTTTTGACAAAAATGATATTTTGAGCTGTAGTTTGTTCCTTTCATCCTCTGTAAACTAATGAAAACTATGTCTAGACTTACTCATTCAAAATAATTATAAGCTTATAAAATCCTAAAATTGAAATTTAGTGTGATGTCTTTGAACTTTAATCTCCAACAATAGAAAGACATATATAGAGGATGACACCTCTCAATTTTAAGCATTATTCTCTTTGTTATTTCTTTTCTCATATGTTATTATGTTTTGTTGTTTCATATAAGTATACATGAAAATCTGCAAAGGCCTGAAATCAGTCCTGGAAAAGGGTGATGTATGAAGTATTTTTGGAAGAAATAGACAAAAAATATCATGCAATAAATATTAGTGGTTTCATCCTCTTTCTATGCTTGTGCATCCTGTTCGATTTTCTGTGCCTAAAACTTGTATACGGTATTATGAAGGAAGCGTTTAACTGCTTCTGGCTTCAAGCGAGATGTCTGAAAATCCCAACTCAGAATCTTCTGGTTATAGTGATGGGGTCATTCCAATTCAATTTATACTGAAAGGAAATAAACAGATGCAAACAAAGGCCCAAGAGCACATGTAAAGGTTTTTTTTCTTCTTCTATATGACTTTGTAGATCAGATAATGTGCTGCTGGGCAGCTTGACTGACGGTTGTCTTGAATATTTCCAGCAAACTGAGAATTTTTAAAATCACTTAAGAGTTTTTTATTTAAAAAATCAATCTTCCCTAACATCCAAGCCAAACAAAAATGTAGAAATAAAAAAATAAATGGAGGACCGATGTTTTTAAAATCATGTGGATAAATGCTCCCTGAAGCATTTTGAATATTCAGCCAACATTGTCATCCTTCCCACCTTTCCTTCTTGTGACAAATTCAGGCAGTGAGCAGAAGCTTTAATGACTTTAGGTCTATTTATTACGTATTAGCTACATGGTATGATAACTGCACCTGTTGAGATTACTTGAGGATATTTTTGCAATATTTTTGCAATGCAGGGCATCATGCATTTTTAAGGCACATAATATCAATATCCTATGACCATGATGGTGAACCTATGGCATGCATGCCAGAAGTGGCACACAGAGCCATCTCTCCAGGCATGCCCGCCGTCACCAGTTGCTCTTCCAGAATCCAGCGTGCACATGACGCCAGCCAGCTGGTCTTCACACACAAGGGAGCATCAGAAATCAGAAGATCAGCTCCCTGGCATGCATGCGCGTGCTGGGAAGCCGAACTCCCGGTTTCGGTGCAAGCATGTGCACCGGCTAACTGGTCTTCGTGCACGCATGTGCGTCTGAAATCGGAAGATCAGGAGACCAGCATGCACTGCTCTTCCGGTTTTCAGCGCTCCCACACATGCACGCCAGGGAGCTGCTCTTTTGGTTTCTGGTGTTCCCCCACATGCACATGCACTTCTGTTTCAGCATTCAGTGCCAAAAAGGTTTGCCAACATTGTCCTATGGCATTGTTTTTGCCAAATAATGTTTTAAGTGTTCTTCAGCCAGTTAATGAACCCATCCAACAGAACCACAGTATAATTTGAAGCCTAGCAAAGAAGCTACGTTAAAACATGTTTACTAAATTAACCCCAAGGAATACCATCTTCACAGAGTATATGTCTGTAACTAAACTGTTCTGGTAAAAGCACTTTAAAAAAATTGCCTGCAATAATGCCAGACAATAATTATACAAAAACATTTCATTTTCCTTCTGATTTTCTAGCAGGCCAATAGATAGCTTTACTATCAGTCTTAATGGACTGTTCTGGAGCTTTTTAAATAATGTATTCTGGGAAAAATATTTTAAAAATTAATAGTCCACTATTTACAGTGTGTTTCTTTTTTCTTTCTATTAAGGGGTCATTTTTTGGGTGTGGGGGGTATTTTGCCAAATGTGTGCTAACAGGAATTGATACTAAGCTGGGTAAAATCTGTATGGGTTATGCTAACTCTTCACAGAACTTTATTTTCTGTGTTCCTATTTTCTGTTTTAAATATACATATTAAGTCACCGTCAGCTTTTTCCCCATATGATTGCCAAATCTTTCTTAACTTTGCAATCTTGTTAAATTCCCTGTGGGATCAAACTCTGTTGTCTTGCAACACTGTTCAATTCCATTCCTACTCTCCTGTCTATAATCTGAAATCTTGACTTTTCTTGGACATCAACACGTCTTTGATTCTAAGTTGCTGGCTTTGTCTGCCTCCCTCTTAGCTGCAAACCAAGTCATACCACACTAGAAGGTATCTTGCTGAGCTGTTTGTAATGTCCATTTAGTACCAGAAATGGACATAATTCTTATATTTCTGGAACGTTTATAAACAAGACTTTAGTAGACAGCATTTGACATTCAGTCTCTGAATGTAGACATTTAGTGTATACTTAACCCTTTGAAAGCTTTACATGTTGGACTAAACTGAGGAAACCGAGGTTTAAAATCCACCCTGACTTGTAGAAACTCACTGGGTGACTCTAAGCTAGCCACTCGCTCTCACCCCAACCTACCTTACAGGGTAGCTGTTGTGAGAGGGAAAACAGAGGAGGAAAGGCTATGTCCACCTTAAGCCAAAGGCAAAGTATAAATGTAGGTAAGGATCAATCTGCAGTACCATTCAAAGTCATTCACAATGTCTCCATAGATTCTTTCAGTAGCAGATGGATTTTGAAATAGATGAGAAAAACAGAAAGCAGCAAGGAATAGAGTAACTGCTCACTAAACTACTGAGATAGGCTTGTTCTGATTATTACGCCTCTGGAAATTTTAAACTGATTGTGAACACCTTCAGAAATTGTGGGTGCTCCATCACTGGAGGCATTTAAGAAGAGACTGGATGAAATGGTACAGGGTCTCCTGCTTGAGCAGGGGGTTGGACTAGAAAACCTCCAAGGTCCTTTCCAATTCTGTTATTCCGTTATTATATGTATGATTGACAAATATGTTTTTTTTTCAATTAATTGTGTTAATTAATATTTTATGTTCCTTCTAAAAAGACTCCTTCCCACACGTTACAGTGAACTCATTACCAGAAGATGCAATAATGACCACCTACTTATCTGGCTTTAAAGGGGGATGGAACCAATTGCAAGTTAATACAATAATTGCTAAGATTCACATACAGGAATGTGCTGCTCTAGTCTTATCCTGCTTTGTGGACTTTTTCAGTGCATCAAACTGGGCACTGGGACCACAGAAGGCAGAACTAGATCATCTTTGGTCTCTTCCAATCCCATTCTTTGTAAATGTTCACTTTATTGGATTTATGGTCCCCAGCTTTCACTACCTGAACTGGTCTGAATTTTCTTGCCTCTGGATCTGTGGTGGGATTCAACCAGTTTGCACCCCTTTGGGAGAACCAGTTGCTAAGTTTCTGAGCAGTTTGGTAAACTGGTTATTGGAAGAAATCATTAGGACAGAGAACCGGTTGTTAAATTATTTGAATCCCATCACTGCTCTGGATGGTAAATTTGGTGACTCAGCCAGGGGCTGTTGGTCTAGTTACAACTCAGGAGCTTGTAACAAGAACTGTGAGTTGTCACCATCTTAACTTCTTCCTGCTTAATATGTTCTGATCATCATAGGAATTCTATATAGAATACATTTGTTCTATTTTGATCTCTGTCTGTTTGCCTCTGTATTGTTCCTGGTGGTTTGGAAATAGGAGGTTTGTTGTTTTGTCTAAAGAGCATGTTAGATTCATGGGAGATCTGCTGTTGTCTAGATAGCATGCTAGGTTCAAATGTGTGAAATTTAAGCACTGCTAGCTCAGGAGAATAAATCTGTTTTATCCCTACTAAAACCCACAATTAACCCATCTTTGATATGCTTATCTCATTTGGCATAAAGAAAATTAAAATAAAATTTATGCAATAAGACCACTATTAATTTTAAATTGCATATTTCCCTCTGATTCCCTCTTTTAGGGTACTGTAATTCTAATAATGTGGTTGTGAGCATATTTTAACATCCCAAAAAATAATCAGCCAATCATCTGGCAAAAAAATTGTTATTGCTTTTCTAGACATTGGTCATATTTATTGAGAAGACTTCTTGGAATAATAAGTGGAAAAGCAACTTGTAGCTGCTCATTTCCTCTGTAAATCTGTCAGTCACATTTGCTATGCTTCAGATCTGAAGGTTTCCTCAACCACTGAAAGCAGGGAAGAATTAATATCAGGCTCATAGAAAAGGTGAAAGAAACAAGGATCACACAAAAACATATCTATATTTCTTAATTTGTATGTCTCATATATGGAGATTTCAAGAACCAAGTGAGCAACCCAGAATTGTAAATAGCTCAGCCAGTGTGTGTGTCTCTCCCAATATAATAGTGGCACCTTCAGTCTAACAGAAAACCCACAGATATTTCCACCATGCACTGAACTCTGTACTGCTTGAATGCAGGAAGCCAATTTAAATTAGTGGTGTTGTTGAAACACCTAATTAGTTGAAATGTAATTTTAATCTTGTTTGTAATTCCTATATGTATAATGAACTCTGATCTTAATCTACTGAAGTGGTCATACTTCCATAATTGAAACTAAGATCAATTATATGTTAATTATATAGCTGACAAGTTGGCAAGTTGGCAAGACTCATCTGCCAATTTTGCATTTTTGGTATAGGCACAGATGTTATTTTCTGTAAGTCCTTAATAGCCCAAGGAATTAAGGGAGGGTGGCAGGGGGAAACTTGATGGACAGGATGTCTGTGGAGACATCAATCATCCAGGTTATGGATGTCCCAAAAGTATTTTTTCCAAAAGCCAATTTCTTGGCTTGACTTTCTTGGTTACCTTTTGAAAAAAGCACCTTTGGGATTGATGAACAGGACTATTTTAATGGTTTCATTACAGGGCAATGATGATATGATCTGGAGTTGTCATACATTACCATAAATTTATATTGGCTGATTCAACTGCACAGAAGAGAATTCAATTGGTCATTGCTTGGAATAAGCACTGGTGGCAACCTTGGATCAGATCATGTCTATGCAGCCTCTCTGTCCACGAGGATCCTGAATGGCTCCATGATTTTTGAAGCAGCTGTAAGAAATGAAGTGATGCAAGAGGTGCCTAGAGCAGCACTGGAAGAAGACAAAGAACAAGTCTGACTGAGCACAGATACAAGCCTGTACTAAGGATTATCTTAATAAATGATAAAAGCAAAATGTATTTAGTTCTCTGCTCTTACTGCATCCTCAGATGGCTGCACAACTATTCTATTTGTGTTGATTTGGTAAAGAGGGACCAGGGGAAATCTTCTTTTCTCTAGACTAGACATACCCAATTCCTGCAACCGTCCTTTATATGTGTTAGCCTCATCTGTGCTGAGTTCAATCTGGTTATTCCTGAGAAAATGGACAGAGTCCTTGTGCTGTTGAATTTTGTGTGTTCACCAAGGATTCCTGAGAGATGACAGGTCTTCATAAAGTTTATTGTGCTTTTTTTTTATTTTGTCACCCAAGTTCCTTCTGGTAGATGAGCAGCTATATAAGCTTACTTAATAAATAAGTAATTAATGAATTACTTTCCTAACAAAGACACTCAATTTCAGATTTAAATCTGAAAATAGGCAACAACTAATAACACAGGAAGAATCAGAAATATCAATGTTTCTACCCAATGTTCCATCTATCTTCAATTTGGTTCTTCATACTCCTATGAGCTCATTAATGTTGGCCCTTTTTTTTTTCTTCCCATTGCAGTGGCTCATTACCTGGTGATTGACAGTTGACTGCAAGATCAATTTAAAAAAAATAATTTTGTGAATAAAATATAACTCAGCTCCTGGGTAACATTTCTGCTGCATGTTCAATCACAGATGACACACGTACACACAAAGCCACACACACTTTTGATTCCATCTCAACTGACTGAATCTGTAAACAAAGCTTATGTGGTATTAGCCAGCCAAAGAGCACGCTGTGATGCATGGAACATGGGAATAAGAATGCCAATATGAAGTACAGCATTTTCCCAAGATGTACTTCTTTGTAAGATATGTTCTAAAATTCAACAGTTTGTGAAATATTTTCCTTTCCTTTGATATAACAATGGTCTTGTAAACACTGCATTTAGCTCAAATCTCCAGTGGAGTCAATCCAGTTCACATACATAATCAATATATTTCTATCTGAATAATATTTGGAAGCATTTTCAAATATTCTTCTTCAGATGTGCACTTCTTACATAGGAGGATTTGACTGTCAGGTTTCTCCTACAGTACTATGCCTCTCCATGCTAGTTTTCCCCTCAAATCATGGTATATTTTTTTAACCAGTGAGGTCCAGTTTGGAATCACCAAATCACCATGTATAGCTCTTTGGTGAAAATATAAATGGAATACATTGAACAATTTTGGTCAAACCACTTAATAAATATCTTATAGATGGAAAAGATCCAATAAAGGCAAATCCACATGATTAATTAGTTTGAAAAGCTTCACTAGATGTACAGATTGGAGTGAGTAAGGTTTCCAATTCGGAGAAAAGATAGGTAAGGAGAGGCAGGACAGAGGTATATAAAAGAAAGTATGATATGTAAATCTAATTGGAGATATTATAAGTTTCCTCACAATATAGAAAATCTATCTAAACTGAATGTACGCAGATAAATGGCCAATAAAAGGAATTACTTTACAGAGCTTAATTAATCTACATAATTCATTTCCATCAGATATGTTGACCATCCATTTGAATGATTTTAAGAGGGAACTAAACAAATCCATTGTTCTATTAATGATGACTAGTCCTGATGTATATGCTGTCTCCTGAATCATACATACAGTATATCATAAGTGCTAAGGGGTAACAGTGGAGAATGTCAAATCACAGATTTTCCATGCCTGTGGGTTGCCTGAATGCAGCTGGTCAGGTGCTGTGGGATACAAAATGTTGGCCTAGATGGCTTTTGAATTAATCCAACCACATTTTTATATTATCTTATGCTCTTACATTTAAGAAAGGAACAGTGCCCTTTCATTGTTATATTTATTGTCGGCAAAGTGTTAAAATCAAGGTTTGTTGGTCTCCTTTCCAATCTCAATATGTTACAAAGATGATTGATGCCCACACACTCACCCATTTTTTTCCTCTTCCCTTTTTGTTTATTTATTTGCCATTGTTCTTCTATCTTGTGATGCTTTATGTGTGGGCATGCATGCTTTCTATAATTCTTAGTTTTAAAATGCTTCAACAATTATAAGCTGCCCAGAGTTGATGGGAGTTGACCGGCACATAATCATCTTTCTTTTAATGACCCCATAATCCCTTGCGGGGTGGAGTCGGCAACTGAATAGAGCTGAGTTTTTACTGGCTGGATGTCCTTCCTGTTGCCAATGTGGAGTTTTGTTCAGCAGATATATCCTCATTGTGCCCATAGAGAGAAATATTTTCCTCTACCTAGGATCGAACTCACAGTCTCCTGATTGTGAGGCCAGAGCTCCACCTCTAGGCCACTGCACCACTTAATAAATTATAATTGGTCGCACAAATATATAGAGTGGATTTGACACTTTTTATCTACCTATTGAGTCCTTCCCAATGATCTGGGATATTCAGATGTTGATAACGTTAAAGGCATCGTCAGAAGATGTAAGCTGTTCCAGGTAAAGCTGCCTTTTGCAATTGACTGGTGGTAATTTTGTCAATGCCATCGACAAGTGATCAAGTGATGCTCCCGATGCTTTGGCCCTATGTTTGTCTCTTTCAATTCTAAAGGCCCTGTATCCTTTAGCTTCTTCATTTTCTATTACTTCATCTATTTTCTGGACCCACCAGTTCTTACTTCTAGGCAAGTGCTATTTCTTGCAAATATCCCATTGCACCATTATTGCTGCTTTGTCCTACCGTTATTTGTAATCAATCTGTGTGAGCTTCTTGCAGCAGCTGACTAGGTAGTTCAGTCTTTCTTCAGCTTCTTTGCAAACATCATATTTGCTATCTGTTGCTGTCTTCTCAATTCTGGCTTTGTAAACATTTGTTCATAAGACTTGGTCTTTTGCAGCAGGAATCCAACCATTCCGTCTCTTTCTTTACCTTTCTTGCTTTTATTATTTGTTTTGTCTGCTTTTTTTAATGTACTGGCATGTAATACTTTGTCTGGCCATGTCTCTGTTCTAGTCTTCATTTGTCTTTCTTGTAGGCCAGTTTGATGTCTCCAGCACTCAATAAGCCTTCGTGGTATACTAGCTTCAGTGCATCATTTTCACAGCAAAACCATTAATCTGCTTTTCTCAACCTTACCTGAGGATTATTAAATTACTAGTTAGTATGACAATAATGGCAACAGGAAAAATAGTAAAGCACTATGAAAACTAATAACATTCTTTTGAAACACAACATTGGCAGCATTATTTTAAAATGTATTAATGAATGCATTATTTAGGCTGAATCAAACATTTTTATGGCTTTACACCAGTGTTTGTAAACAGTGTTTTCTCTCCAGTAATGAAATTCACTATGAATGAGTGAGTTCTATTCTCTAATGGTGCACTATTGGTTTTCAGATGCCATTATGTAGTTGAGCATACAGTTTCTCCATTTGCTCACAGAAACAAGTTAATGTTTTTGCTAAGACAAACTATAATTCATTGAAGGTGGAGTGGAAAGGAGCACAGTCTCTTAGGCTTTTAACAAGTGTCCAGAAGGTGTTTGCAATCAATCAGGCTGAACCTCAGTGTAAACTGATGCTCTGGAGTGAAAAATAACTCATTCCATTCCGCTCTTTTCTTTCATCTTGTTAAGAGAATAGGGATTACAAAAAAGAAGGAAAGTTTATCAGATGCTGGATTTCATTGCTAACTCAGCGTTCAGGTGGAAACCTTAGAAGAACATGGCATCGTACACCAGCATTTTGTGAAAAGGATTCCATGTCTTTCTGCCATACAGACAGAAAAGAAAGCATCACCATATACATATTTATCTTTTAACAGAGGCAGGCAAGAATTTTGTTTGGCATTGGAGTTTTTATTTTTTTAAAAAAAATATTCACACTGTTCATCAGAAATAAAATGGAAAGAGGTTTTGAGGTTTTGCAAGTGTATGGACAAGGGGACAAAACTGATACAGGGACAAGCAACTTTTTACCCTCCAGATTTTGGAGGGATTTCAAACCCCATTAATCCTGGTCACTACATTAAAAAAAAATTAACCCTTACATTAACCCTGGTCACCATGATACAAAAAACATGCTGAGACCCTAGAAAGAGTGCACAGAAGAGTAACTAAGATAATAAGGAATCTGCAGTATAAATCAAACGAGGAATGGTTAAGGGAACCACCTATGTCTAGCCTAATAAAGAAGAATTACCATATTTTCCAACAATAAGATGTTCTGGACTATAAGACACACATAGCTTTTGGGGAGGAAAACAAGAAAACAAAATCTGCCTCTGCCTCCCAGCATCCACCCAGTATTCATTTGACCCATTTGTCATTGTGGGTCATTTGCCATAGCCCATTTGCCACTGCCCATTCACTGCAGCCCGTTCACTGCCACCCATTCACTGCCACCCATTCGCCACTGCCACCCATTCGCCACTGCCACCCATTCACCGCTGCCTGTTTGCCGGGGCCATACACTGCCACTGCTGCAGCCTGTTCACCGCTGCCATGGCCTGTTCTAGACCAGCTGATCGGCACCACACCAACCCACTCCCCCACCACAATATTCATTGTATAAGATACACAGACATTTCCATCCACTTTGGGGGAAAGAAAAAGTGGATCTTATACTCCAAAAAATATGGTAAGAGAGACGTGATATCTCTCTGCTGGAAGTTTTCAAGAAATGTTGAGGCAACCATTTATCATGTAACATCTTCTACCATGGGTAGAGAGGTTGGTTAGAGGACCTCCTAGGTCCCTTCCAGCCATATGATTATATGATTCTAACCATATCTAGCATAGCCAATGGCAAGAAGTTATGTTTATGGAACCTAACAGATTATGTACTTCTGAAATGTATGGAGGCAGATGGCTTGGGCACTCCTCTTAAGAATCTGGCTTCCTTTGAATTTTGTATATCAAGTCAAGTTTATAGTGCCAAATCTGAATTGCTGTTTCATTTCTTCCAATTTTCAGTTGTTGCATTGCAAGCAGGTAACCCAAGGCAGGGGTGAAATTCAGCAGGTTCTGAACACATTCTGGAGAACCAGTAACGGGAATTTTGAGTAGTTCGGAGGATCAGCAAATATCACCTCTGGCTGGCCCAGAGTGGGGTGGGAATGCAGATTTTGCAGTATCCTTCCCGTGGAGTGGGGTGGGAATGGAGATTTTGTAGTATCCTTCCCCTGCCACACCCACCAAGCCACGCCCAGAGAACTAGTAGTTTAAAAATGTGAATTTCTCCAGTGACCCAAGGTATCTTCTGCTGGAAAGCACTATAGTCACTTAGTTTGATGGGTAAAAATACATTAAGATTTTTGTCTTGTTTTACTTTGTGAAAAGGAATAGCTGCCATGTTATCAGTTAGAGGGGATTCTGCAGCTAAATTCACTGCAGATCATTTTTCTTGGTCTCAGAAAAGAAGGATCAGGTCTGTATAAAACCTCAGTGTGGCTCCACCAGGAAATTCCTGGGGAAATTGGAAAATATCCTAGAAATAAGAAACACCAAATCCTTTCATACTGTCACCAAGAAAATTATGTAATTATCAAGAGTCCAGCCAGACTTAGAAAGGTTGGAATTGCATAGCTTTAAAGTTGGAGCTGCTGGTAACATGTTTGTGCCTTTCTTATCCTGCAATAAATTTAGGGTACCAGTTTGAATCCAAATATGGAGATTGCATTGCACTCATGTCAAACGCAGGAGCTGGAGAGAAGGACAGGAGCTCCAACCCACCCCCATGGCAGCACTCAAGTCTTGAACACAATCTTGTGACTTTCAACCCAGCATCCTAACCATGCAAGCCACTGTGCTCCCAATATGGAGAGAGAAGAGAGTCTAATTCTTTGTTTCCTGAAAGGAGCTAAATCAGATCAACAATTTAGAATATTTTTTAAATAGCAATAGCAGTTAGACTTATATACCGCTTCATAGAGCTTTCAGCCCTCTCTAAGCGGTTTACAGAGTCAGCATATTGCCCCCAACAACAATCTGGGTCCTCATTTTACCCACCTCGGAAGGATGGAAGGCTGAGTCAACCCTGAGCCGGTGAGATTTGAACAGCCGAACTGCTGAACTGCAGTCAGCTGAAGTAGCCTGCAGTGCTGCATTTAACCACTGCGCCACCTTGGCTCTTGTTGCAAAAAGCTTCAGGTGTCAGATGGGTGCAAAATGAGTAAATTTGGTGGGGGGATGATTGCCAACAAACAACCTTTAGAAGAGGGGACAATCTTTCTAAATCCTCATACCCCATTATAAAGGTAAGAGTTCCTTTCGCAGATATGTGCTAGTCGTTTCCAATTTTGGGGGTGGTACAAATCTCCGTTTCAAAGCCGATGAGCCAGCACCGTCAGAAGATGTCTCCATGGTCATGTGGATGGCATGAATAAATGCCAAAGGCGCACAGAACGCTGTTGCCTTTCCACCAAAGATGGTTCCTATTTTTCTATTTTTTGCACTTTTTATATGCTTTCGAACTGCTAGGTTGGCAGAAGCTGGGACAAGTAACGGGAGGTCACTCCATTACACGGCACTAGGGATTCAAACTGCTGAACTGCTGACCTTTCTGATCAACAAGCTCAGCATATTAGCCACTGAACCATCACGTCCCCCCCCCATTATATACACAAGCAAAAACAAGATTCCCACTAAAGTATATTAAATAAAGTTAATGTAAATATTCTAGCCTGATTCCATATAGCTACTTTCACAACTAGTCTTCCTTGAGGTCATTTTAATATGAGGCTGTTAATATTACTATTCCATCACAAACATCTACCATACATCATCAGTACTTACGTACATACATACCCAGTCCCTCTTACTAATGAATAAAGGGTTCCAACCAGAATGACTAATGGGCCCTCTGGAACAAATGAGTATTCAGGTTCTTGTTTCATGAGTCTTGATTTTTAGAATTACTAACAGGGACCTGAGACACTCATACTGATTATACCGTTGCTGCATCACGAGGAGTGAAATATGAAGAGTGGCTCTATATTCTGTTCAGATTGCATCCTCAGAGTGCAAATCCATCTGGATTGCTCTGGGGCATGAATCATTCATAAGGCATGAGAACAATGGGAAAGGTGAATCTGATTTGTTCGGTGATATTCCAAGGCTAGCACTGCTCTGTATATTAAAACAGTGTTCAGCCCTCCTCTTTAAGGTGATTTGTAATCAAAATCGTAGGCAGGTGACTCTTGCTAGAGAGAGCAGAATTGCTTGAACAAATATGGCAAATGCCCAGGAAGGACAGGATTTGAACAGGGTGCAATGAAGAGCAGTAAGAAGATGCTGCCTTCTTAATGTGTTAATGAATATAGATGGAGGTGGGATGAAGACATCCCTGGTCCTTAGCCTACAGAACATGTGTCTTGGAACTAGCTATATTTAGACAAATAGAAACTGAAATAGTCAAACACTTTCTTCCTCAATGCTACAAGAAACAAACTTTAATAAAGGTAAGGCATTTGATAAAGTAGACCATAACCTACTACTAGATAAAATAGAAAAATGTGGGTTAGACAGCATCACCACCAGATGGATTCGTAACTGGATGACCAACCGCACTCAACATGTAGTCCTCAATGGAACTGCATCTACATGGAGGGAAGTACGCAGTGGAGTACCCCAAGTAACTACTGTTTTAGGCCCAGTACTCTTCAGCATCTTCATCAATGATTTGGATGAGGGAATAAATGGGGAACTCATCAAATTTGCAGATGACACCAAGCTGGCAGGAATAGCCAACACTCCAGAAGATAGGCTAAAGATACAGAAGGATCTTAACAAACTTGAACATTGGGCACTATCTAATAAAATGAAATTCAATGGTGAAAAGAATAAGGTTCTACATTTAGGCAAGAAAAACGAAATGCACAGGTACAGTATAGGTGGTAGCTTGCTCAATAGTAGTAATGTGAGAGGGATCTTGGAGTCCTAGTGCACAACCATTTAAAAATGAGCCAACAGTGTGCAGCAGCTGCCAATAAGCCAACACAATTCTAGGCTGCATAAACAGAGAGATAGAATCAAGATCACATGAAGTGTTGGTATTAACACTATAATGCCTTGGTAAGGCCACACTTGGAATACTGCATCCAGTTTTGGTCACCACAATGTAAAAAAAGATGTGGAGACTCTAGAAAGAGTGCAGAGAAGTGCAACAAAGATGATTAGGGGACTGGAAGCTAAAACATATGAAGAACGGCTGCAAGAATTGGGTATGTCTAGTTTAATGAAAAGAAGGACTAGGGGAGATATAATAGCAGTATTCCAATATCTCAGGGGCTGCCACAGAGAAGAGAGAGTCAAGCTATTCTCCAAAGCACCTGAGGCCAGGACAAGAAACAAAGGGTGGAAACTAATCAAGGAGAGAAGCAACCTAGAACTAAGGAGAAATTTCCTGACAGTTAGAACAATTAATCAGTAGAACAACTTGCCTCCAGAAGTTGTGAATGCTCCAAGTTTTAAGAAGATATTGGATAACTATTTATCTGAAGTGGTGTAGGGTTTCCTGTCTAATCAGGGGGTTGGACTAGAAGACCTCCAAGGTCCCTTCCAACCCTGTTATTCTGTTATTAAACTTTTGGTCATTTTTTTCCTATCCCACCTTTGAAAGTTGGATTGCTGAAGTCAACAGAAAATATACCAGCATGCAGTTTTCTGCTTCCATTGCCACTCCTGCCTCTAAATCATTACCAAATCTGAATTATGCCTATATAGTGTGATAGGCAAAGAAACTGGAATACTCCACCCCATTGTCCTCTTCTGAACATAAAAAACCAATGGAGGCAAAGTTGCTAATCAACACACTATTACAGGAATGGGGTGAATTAGACTGTACATCATCTTTAAGCCCCTTCCTTTAAGGCCCTGCCTTGCTTTTTCCCACATGTCATGCTACCATAAATCAAGCAGTAAAATGGTCTCTGATGAATAGACAAGTGCCATCCTGAAATGCAAGGAGTTTTTATAGAGTTTTCCATAGAATTTTTATTGAGTTTTATTCCAATGGTTTGCGGCGTCATTATTTTTACAGTTTTGAGGATCATCAGCGTTGTTATTCTAGTTGTATAACTATTTTAAAATAAAATAAATAAGGTGAAAAAAACACTTTATGTTTTTATACTTTATGGTGATAAGAGGCATTGAGTCCCAAACAGCCCACTTATTTAGAATTTCTCTCATTTATTTATATAAGAAACAAATGCCAACTTTCAGATTCTTCTCTGTTTTGTTCAGATGTCAGTGGGAAATGGTCCTGTCATTTCATTACTTTACTAATTCAGCCTTGCACTTAGCTAACAAGAAACCCAAAGTGGAAGCATTTGTAGCATTGCTAACTAACAGGTTTGTACTATTATGCAATTCAAATAGACAATTTAAAATTTACCAAGCACAAGCTATTTCTATTATTCTGAACAGGATGTTTCATATTCTACTGCTTGTGATAGAGAGCTATTTGCATTTAACTAGAGCAGGGGAAGCAGAGAATACTTTATTTTATATGGCCAAGTGTGATTAGACACACAAGGAATTTGTTTCCGACGTAGAAGCTTTCAGTGCACATATAAAACAAGAGTAATAATAATCCTAATAATAATACCAGTAGGAGGAGGGGCAATAGTACTAGAGTCATGCTACATGTGTAAATATGCTAGACATAAGACAGTACTGTGGGAATTAGGGGGTTCAGCAGAGTGATGGCACAAGGGGAAAAGATATCTCTGTAACTAGGAACCTAATGTGAATTAATACGCTATACCACTAGCATTGTTATTCAAAACCATGTAACACTGGTACAGGGTTGCTGTGTTTAAATTTTTAGAGAAACATCAGCAGAAAGGCAATAGATAAGACTGAGAAAAAACCATGCAGAGGGTGGATCCTCACACCAGCCTTAAATGGGCACTAAGGGTCTCCGCAATGCACTACTTGTCACCTGAAATTGCCTGACTTCCAGTGTAATGGATTTGTGACTGCCATAGGATGCCATCAGCATTACAGGAAAACAAAACTTCCACAATAGTACAACTAAGGACAACTTACACCTCTGTTGCTAATGGGCTCGGGATGAGATTAAAACAATGGCCTGGGGAAACTGCAGAAAAAAAATATGCTGCTGGCACATATTTGTGCCATAAACAGATGTGGGACACAGCCTTAGAGGACCATAAATACAGGCAAAACCATCTCCATTGCATAGAAGTATGTGATCCACTATTATACACTCCTTTGCAGGAGTCCAAGTGAGGTTGTTTTAAATTGTTTCAGGATGTATACTGTTTAAACTATACCAATGTATGAAACTCCTTGTTTCACCTTGCACCTTGTTTCAAATTCACCTAGTGTTCTGCACGTTTTTGATGGCTGATCTTTCAATAAGCTCGTATGTACACCATTGCCTCCATTGATGGACCTTATCATAGGTTGTTATCTTGCTTACTCAGGTGTCAAGATGTCATTGAAAGTACAGACAAGTAACATCACAAACAAGAATGATCCCAAGTCCATCAACTCCAGGGTCTTCATTGGGAACCTCAACACAGCAGTGGTCAAGAAGTCAGATGTAGAAACCATCTTCTCTAAATATGGCAGAGTGGTGGGCTGCTCTGTGCACAAAGGCTATGCATTTGTACAATATTCAAATGAAAGGCATGCACGGGCTGCTGTCCTAGGGGAGAATGGGAGAGTACTCGCCGGTCAGACTCTAGGTAAGGTCTCCTTGCATCTCTCTCTGTCTTCCCCTGTATTTTCTAAGAAAACTGGAGATTGCTGTAGAATTGTAAAAAGCACTTTTCATATCACACTAAAATAAATATTCCCTAGTCATTCTGCAGTTAAATTTGTCTTCTACAGTAGAAGAATTTTTAAATATTTGAAGTAAAGTAGGACTTCATGCAAACATTACTGTCCTAATAATATTTCAAGAGGAATGGCTTTTCAACCTTGGATTAAAGTCAAGGACCTCAGCAAACACAAAATGATAAGCTTGAAAACACTCCAAAGTCTCAAAACAATATAGAAGTGTAGTATCGGCTCTAGAAGACAAATATTAAGAAATCTTAAGATTCTTCAAAAGTCACTAACAAGTTCTAAATGGGCACAGTGGACTTAGTTGTTCAGCTGCTTGGAAGCTGTATTTTTGCTTGCTTCCAGGTAACAAACATGTTTTACCAGAGATTGCTTCCTGGTAAAGTACATGTTTTGTAATGAAGGATGTCCCTTGTTCAAAAGACATTTCTAGGGCCATTTAAATCAGAGAAGACTATTCTGATAGATCAATGTTGGAGAACCTTTTCAACACCAAGTGCTGAAATGGGAGCGCACAGACGTACTCGTGCCGAAAACTGGAAGAGCAGCCGCCCAGTGCATATGCACGCTCCGGACAGCTGCTCTTCTGGTTTCTGGCACACATGTGTGCACCGGACATCTAGTCTTCCAGTTTCTGGCATGCAGGAAGACTAGGTGGCCGGTGCAGCGGAACCTGGAAGAGCAACAGGTGACTGCTTGTGTGGAGAGATGGCTCTATGTGCCATTTCCAGGACGCGTGCCATAGGTTCACCATCACGGTGATAGACAAATTGCACTTATAATCATAGACATCTGCAACCAGCCACAATGATCTCAAAATGGCAATAGTGACTTGTAATGTACCAGTGCAGGTTCTGCCCTTTAAATATTTGTGAAGGGACACTGTATACAAGTACATCGTAAGGAAGAGAGTTTACATCACAACAGGCATTTCATCCTCCCTCCCTCTCTATCTCTTCTGTGGGTGTCTTTGCGTTCACTTTGAATAAAGCAGACAATGTCCAGCCTTGAGCCTATGGCCTGTTTTCAAAGGCACCTGCTACCTCTCCAACTAGACTGCTGAATTTTAGGAATGCTGCGGTTTTGTGTGGAAAACAATTATAAAATAAATGGTTCTCTAATTCCTAGAATAGAAAGTCAGTTTGATATAGGAGTTAAGGCATCAGGCTAGAAACTGGGAGACCATGAATTATAGTGTCACCTTAGACACAAAGCCAGCTGAGTAACTTTGGGATAGTCACTCTCAGTCAGTTCTGGGATGGAGGCAGAGGCCAAACACTTCCAGAAAGCTTTGCCAAGAAAACTTCAGGGACCTGGCAGTTGCCAACATAAAAACTTATTTGAAGACTCCCCACCCCAAATCCTTGGAATAAGAATTATAGCTAAGGTATCATATCTGGGCTATAAATAGCCAAATATGTGACAGACATAGCAAAACGAGTGTATCTCATTGCTACCAGTTAATAGCCAGGCAACCTTTGCAGCAGGGGTGGGTTTCTCGCCCCGTTCCAACCAGTTCGGTTGGAACGAGGCCGGCGGCGTCTTCGCGCACGCACGCGGCATCCTCGCATGCATGGACACGGCGCGCGCATTCGTACTAGCGTCTGCGCGATGCTCCAGCTGCTCCTGGAGGATCGCGCAGGCGCTGTATGCGTTCTGCGCATGCGTGGAAGCGCAGAATTCGTAAAAACCGGGTAAGGAGCGGGCACGGGTGTGCAGGCGCGCGCGGGCGTGGGGGGGGCTTTGCCGTTCCCGGAAGTTACTTACTTCCGGGTTCGGCGACCAACCGGATCGCAGGGACCGGTGCGATCCGTTTGAAACCCACCCCTGCTTTGCAGTCTTGAAGTACTTGCTCTTGACATAGCACATGTTTACCTCACCCCATTCCAAAAAAGACCCTAACATTCCCCTTGCCTCAGAGATGGAGGAAATTCCACACACAAGTCATGCGATTCCATCTACTGTACTTCTAAGCATCTTTCTGCTTATTCTGTCTCACTGATCCACCTACTTTCTTTATATGCTGATTTTAGGAAGTTCTTCAAAGTGGTTCATTTTGTTGACAAATACAACAGTTGACAATATAATAAAATAAAAGTTTATTCAACCAAATTAGCAATAACATATTGAATTTAAAAGAGTATAATCTGGAAAAAGCTTTTTTCCCCCCTAGTTCCATTTTTATCTATATTAAATTAAGGGGTGACACCTTTTCAAGTATATCATTTAAAGTTTGTCTGAAGTTTTCCACAACCCCCAGGAATTTTTATTTAAATGTTTTAGGAAGGTACCATCCCAAAAACTCAAAAGGGGCAAAAATGTACAAATATTTATTGTATGGGGGTATCTAACAGTTGTCCAATGGATTTCTGGATTATCGCTATAAGAAACCCCCAAAACTGCTATTTTCAAGACAAATATAAAGGTGAAATTTATTTATTTATTTATTTATTTATTTATTTATTTATTTATTTATTTATTTATTTATTTATTTACTTCATTCAATTTCTATAGCCACCCATCTCTGTCAATGACTGTGAGACTTGCAGTTCAAAAAAATATTACAATTAAGACACTGAACATTTTTAAACAATAAAAAAACAATAAAAGCATCCAAAATAAACATACCTGTAGCTGCTGAGATACATGGCCATACAGGAAAAGGGGCCCTTAACACATTCAGCACCCCAGACTCAGGAACATAGCCAGATTTTTAGGCCCTTGCGAAAGGCAAACAGGGTTGTGAGCATTCTAATCTCCAAAGGGACGATACTCTTGAGGGGCCACTGCCGGGGGGAAAAACTTGTCTTCTGGTCCCCATCCGCTGACATTCTTTGGATGTCTGCAACGTGCCCATTCTATTTAATCTAGTTGGATGACTAGAAAACTTGGAAAAAAGGCGGTCCCTCAGGTAACCTTGTCCCAAGCCAAATAGGGTTTTAAAGGTTACAACCAGCACCTTAAATTGCACCCAGATATATACTGGAAACTAATGCAGCTCAGGCAGAAGTGGTATTACAAGTGCCATATATCTGGCTCCATTTACTACCCGTGCAGCTGCATTTTGCACTAGTTGAAGTTTCTAAATTCTCCTCAAGGGCAGCCCTGTGTACAGCATGTTACTGTAGTCTATACCAAAGGTTACAAGGACATGAGTTACTGTAAGCAGGGCCTCCCAGTCCAGTCATGAGTGCAACTGGCACACCACTAAAAAAAACTGGAAGTCTTTAAGAAGATGTTGGATAGCCATTTGTCTGGAATGGTATAGGATTTCCTCCCTGGGCAGGGGGTTGGACTAGAAGACCTCCAAGGTCCCTTCCAACTCTGCTATTGTATTGTAAAAGTGTACGTAGGCCCTCCTAGCCACAGCTACCATCTCCTCTTCACAACCCATCCCCCAAACTAAAGATGGAAGAACCTTTTTTCCAGAGACTCCCAGTCACTCTGTCTTGGTTAGGTTGAGTCAAAGCCTGTTTCACCCCCAGCCCACCCTAGATATCGGGATAAAATGTCCACAGCATCACCGTGTTAGAAATACAGTGAACCGGATAGAAATAGAAAGGCTAATATTGCCTTTGGTGTTACACCAGAATATTACTTTCAGTGGAAGTTATTGTTTTTTCTACTTTACTGTAATTAGCAAAGGACTCCAAGAAGCAACCTGCTGCTTATTATTAAATTACTTATCGGATACTTTGAGGCAAAAGCTAAAGCAAAGGTGTCAAACTCAATTGCATCATGTGACATCACATGACCTATCACAATGGTTTTTTTGCCTTTGTGGAGCTGCGGTGGGTGTGGCCTACACCTGATGCATCCAGCCCAGTTTGACACCCCTGAGCTAAAAACTTCTAAGCTCTAATTTCAACCTCAGTCTGGTTATTTTTGCTGAAATGTTATAGTATCCTAATTTTACAACTTTGCAGTATATATGCCTGTTAAACAAGGCTCCTTATTGATATATTTTATATCTTTTTTTAAAAAAAATTATTATTTTTTCAATAAAAGCCCTTAATTAATAGATTCCATTTGGAATCTACAGTAGTCTCAACTAAATTAAAAGCAGCAGTAGTATGTTTCAAGGACAGCCAATCATATATTAGCTCCTTTGGAACTGGTCACAAGTAGGCCAGTTACCAAATTGTCTTGAGGCAAGGAACCAATCAGAAACTGGATTTTCAAAATTCCAACATATGATCCAATTAGAGATTAGTTATGTTACAAACTCAAGAGCTCAGGCAGTTCCTGTTCAATTTCCTGTGAGCTTCCAAGAAAGTACATTATAGAGCAGATCACTTTTACTTCTGAAGATGCCAGCCATGCTTGCTGGTGAAACATCAGGATACCAGATAATTAGACTATGGCTTATTAGCCTGGAAGCTCATCAACACTGCATTGATGCTTGCTGTGAAAGCCTGCATCAATATACTCCATAATTGGCTTCCTTGGAGTCCTCAGCCAGATCAAGACAATTTGGGAGCAGCTTAAGCTATTTAGAGTGTTAATAATTACAAGCAACATTTGAAATGAAATTGGAAAATAAATGACAATTAGTGAAGATTTTGGAGCTTGCTATATTATGCCCAAGTTGACATATTAACTGCCACATTTTGTATTTATGCAAAATTCCAGTTATTCCTTAGGGCTAGCCTATGATCATGCCTGGATAACTGCCATCATATCAGACTGATTTAGGAATGGCAAAAGGTGGCACGAATTCTCTTTCCCACTTAAGCCGTTGTTAGTGCAGGGTTAGGTTGGGATCAAGAGGTCTTCCTAATGATGAGTTAGAGGCAGTATCACCTCTTTCAGAATAAATTGAATTCCAGTTGTTAAGCCACCTCTCTTTTTTAGATATAAACTTGTTTATTTTCATCATGATATCAAATCCATGCAATTAACAATATTATTAATTGTTTTATTCATTTGTTATTCAATTTTGATTGCACCCAATTCCAGATTGACTCTGAATAGCTCACAACATAAAGAAAACCCAGGGGGGGGGACTAATGGAATAAATAAAAAAGATAGAGAAGCCAGACCACCAACTAAATATTTTTAATGGGCTGACAATGTATGGAAGCATATGTTAAGCACATTCAACATAGGATTCCATCACTCTACCCCAAAAGCTAGAAAAACAGCCAGGTGTTTAAGGCCTTTCACAATATCAGGATGGGAACTATCTGGATCCAAGATGGGACTTCATTCCAGTGGGTAAGCATTACAACGGGGTTTCAAACACAATTTCATTGAGGGCCGCATCAGGGTTTTGTTTCATCTTGGGGGGCCGGGGTGGGCCCAGCCAGCTTGATGTCATTCATGTCAGGGCCGCCTGTGGTGTGCCAAGTTCTCTGCCAGCAAAAACAGGCTCCCAATCTCCATTTTCATTGGCAGAGGGTTGCAGGAGGCTGTCCCAGCCAAAAACTGAGATTGGAAGCCCATTTTCACTGGCAGAGGTACCATGGGCCAGTCCTTTGCTGTTTTCAGACTGGCCCCATGGGCAGGATCTAAGCTCCCTGTGGGCCAAATCCAGCCCATGAACCTTGAGTTTGCCCCCCCTTCACTGCAACAAAGAACCTGGATCCCAAGATATGGCTTATTGAGTGGACTTGGAGCATCCCAGTGGTGGGTTGCAGGTGGTACATCCCGGTATGGGCGTACCAGTGCCTGCCTGGACCACTAGGTACCATTCCGTTCTGGTGCTCTGGAGGGCCCACCCACCCGCCCGAGCTTCTGACCTGTATTTGAGTTCTTCAGCACTTCCGCGTACATGCACAGAGGGAATGGCACCTGCGCAACACTCCACCGAGCAGCTGGAGCATCAAGGAGTCTCAAGGAGTCTCACGGAGGTGTCGGAAGAGGTAAAGACACATGCACACGCTGCGTGCATTCATGTGGTGGACGCCGAGCCCCATTGCAACTGTACTGGTTGCAACAGGATCTGGAACCCACCACTGGAGCATGCTCACTTTGTTGATTCTTATTGGCCAGGAAGAAACCATGAAAGATAGGCAGCTCTTCAAATAACCAAGCCCTATATCAAATAGGACTTCATGGGTAATAACCAGCATCTTGAATCACCCCTGGAAGCACATTGGCAACCAGTGCAAGTCATGGAGATAAGATGCCCATGATCACAGTGAGACAAGGCCGCCACTACCTATGCCACTGCTTTTTAAATCAACTGAAGCTTCCAAATGTTCTTCAAAGACAAGCTGATGTACAGCACATTGCAATAGTTGATCTATGAAATGATGGGTGCATAAGTAGGATCCTGCAATGCATTACTGCCAGTTCAATGCGCAAAAAATTGTTCCGTGTGCGCATTTGCATTTAAAAAGGTCTACGCATGCGCACATTAGAAAAGGAAAAAAAGAAATGCGCAGAACCAAAAATCAGCCAAACCGGTCTGAACCAGTAAGAACCGGTAGGAACCCACCTCTGCTGCAATGTCACAATTGAGCATGGAATCCAATAAATGTTGTGCAAAGGCCTTCTTGCCCATAGTTGCCACCTGCTCTTCAAACAAGAGCTGTGAATACAAAAGGACAATACCTGCTTGGAGTGTGGCTTTTTGTGTGTATGGGGTATGTGTGTATGGGTTTTTTTGTATTTTGGTAACAAAAAGTGATAGATTTAAGAATGATCAAATATTAATAGCACCTTATTTCAAACTCCCTCTGCATATCTGGTGATCTCATTTCATTGTGTTATACACCCAAAATAAGATAGTACAAGGATGGAACTATATTATTCCCCACTGTCAAATTGGAGCCATTGTCCACTCAAATAACTGGATATGATTTCACAACGTCGGCAATTGAAAACATGTAGACTTCAACTCCCAGAATTTAAAAACTCTGTTCTGTATTAATCAATTAAGCTGAACATTGTGGAGTTATGCTGACATGGAGTATTTAACTAGTCTTGTATCTATTATTTTTATTTTGTTTTTAGTTTTAGTTTTTAGTTAGTATATTTTTTGCTATATTTAGCTGCATGTTGCCTTAAGGAATATAAAATTGAATTCTACCTTGTTATCCATTCAATATTTTTTTTCATTTCCTCCTGTTTGTCTAGTAACAGTGAATACTGTCAAACACAGCATTAGAAATAATCAAGAGCCCCCGCTAGCCAGAATCTTTCCTGTCTAAGGATGTAGATCTTTCATTATCTAAGG
This sequence comes from Thamnophis elegans, assembly GCF_009769535.1. Lineage (NCBI taxonomy): Eukaryota > Metazoa > Chordata > Lepidosauria > Squamata > Natricidae > Thamnophis > Thamnophis elegans. The sequence continues at coordinate 68,070,107 of NC_045545.1, forward strand.
TCTTAACATCCTCTGATATGTTTGTTTATAATATTGTCTTAATTGACCAAATATAGGGTTATTATCATTTAATGCCAAGACCTTCTTTAAGGAAATTGCACAGGCATTGCAGAAAAAGCACAGCTTGGTTCTTGCACCACCTGAGCTCCCTTCCTCAAGTGTATGTGACTTTTTTTGCAGCTAATTTCTGCCTGATGTGTGCAATTTGCTATAGATTGGTCTGACAGTTTGCTGCAAGAAAAACAAATGTTCTAGAAGCAGATGCCCAGGCTTTGTCTAGCATATTGCTTTTTCTTCAGCAATGCCACCAGCTGTTGAAAATGATGCCTTGGAAATGATGGCAATATTTGGTACACCGAGAAGTCCCAAATCAAATTAGGCACAAGATGTGGCAAACACTGTAAAAATAAAAATGAAAATGAAAACAATCCAAAAGACTTATTCTCAAGGCTTTGTTGCCATGAGATACAACAACAACAACAACTCTCCCATGTTCACTCATTATAAAAAGCAGCCTGTCCACTAATCAGCCATGAATAATCATGCAGCCCAGGAAGGGGTTTTAATCACAAGCAACTCAAAGTATATTGGACAAACCCTATTGAGAAACCACAGGATTTCCTTGGGGATAATCCTGATTACCTCCACTGTAAACATAATATGTGAGAGCCAGCTGGCTGGCAAAGCCTTTGTTGTGCCTGTGAAACATAGTTCTGATCAAACTGTCTGAGACTTGCATTCAGTTTAGCTCATTCTCTTTAATGCAGGATGCCCAGGCTTAACATGTTGGGAGTCATACAGAGGCAGTCCTCAACTTACGATCATTGTTTATCAACCATTTGTAGTTATAATCACACTAAAAAAGTTGTTTCTGATGGGTTGTCGCACTTACGACCATTAGAGCATCCACATGTTCACATTATCCAAAATTGAGTGCTTGGCAACTGGCATGTACTGTAATTTACAATTTGTAGTGTTCAGGAATCATGTGATCACCATTTCCTGTCAGCTTCTGACAAACGAAGTCAAAAAGGGGAGCTAGATTTGCTTAATACCATGTGATTTACTTAACAATCACAGTGATTCACTTAACAATCATGGCAAAAATAGTAAAAACAGACATGATTCAGTTAACAATTGAAATTCTGGTCCCAATTGTGACTACCTGTACTACTTTGAGAAAAATTTTCCAGGTGTTTGAGAAGTTACATGGACATTTCTGGCCCACATTCTACCCTGTTTCCCCAAAAATAAGACCTCCCCGGATAATAAGCCCAATCGGGCTTTTGAGCGCATGCGCTAAAATAAGCCCTCCCCAAAAAATAAGCCCTCCCTGAAAACATTGCAACACAGTAGCAGCAATGAGGTGACTACGCTCACTGCCTCCTGCACCTCAAAAATAAGACCTCCCCGAAAATAAGGCCAAGTGTTTTTTCAGGGTCAAAAGAAAATAAGATCCTGTCTTATTTTCGGAGAAACAGAATATCTGCCCCATATGAAGAAGCAAGACCCTGTTGCTAGCATCCGTCTTTATTCAAGTCTTCTTGTCTATTCTTATTCAAAGGATCTAGGAAGGAGAGGAGATTTTGAGGGCTACAAAGGGAAGGAAATAGCACTAGCAATAGCACTTAGACTTATATACTGCTTTACAGTGCTTTACAGCCCTCTCTAAGCAGTATACAGAGTCAGCATATTTCCCCTAACAACCTGGGTCCTCATTTTACCCACCTCGGAAGGATGGAAGGCTGAGTCAATCTTGAGCCTGGTAAGATTCAATCTGCCAAATTGCAGGCAGCTGGCAGTCAGCAAAAGTACTTCACTCTAACCACTGCACCACCAAGGCTCATCTCATTTCAAATCATTTCTCTCTCAGTGGTTTCAGGCAAATCTGCTTCTGTGAGTGACACTGTGGTGTTTTCTTTTTCTCTCTTTCTCTCTTATTGAGCAAGTGATTGGTGTGAATTTGATGTGCTGCATTCATTTATGTTTGCTGTAACAAGACTAATTTTATACTATAAACCCTTTGCAAAGCCAGCATATAAAGGGTTTGTAGATTGACTCTGAATCCATTTGAATAATACATTTTACCTATTTTGATTTGCTGGGGAAACATATGACTCCAATTAACAATTTGCCTTGGAAAATAAATTTGATTTGGAAATAGGATCGAACTGCAAACCAAATCTTTACACAGACCGAGTAACTAAATTCCTATAAACTGATTAAATAAGCAAATGGCTACATATTGATATTTCACAGGGAACTTAAGGGACATGTTGACACAGCAAGTTCGCATCCTGTAGTACACAGCCGAGAGTGCAGGAAACAATGCTGAGCAATCTTTTACATATCTCAAAGAAAGCCTGGACTTCAGAATAGGGAGTCAGCTGAATATACTGAGATGGTTCTGCTATTAGCAATGTAAACCATAATGAGCTGACTAACTGGAGTATCTTGTCTGTACCATTTTCTGCAGCATTTGTATGCATTCAAACTAGAGGTGGTATTCAGCCAGTTCGGACCAGTTTGTCTGAACCAGTAGCGGAAATCGCAGATGGGTCACCGCCACCCACCCACCCACCCCGGCTCTACGCCATCCTATTTAAGCAAATTTTTGAGGCCAGGTGTATGCACAGAAGTGGCATATGTGCTCACGAAGGGAGTGGGCACACATGCAGCGAACCAGTGATAACAAAATGTGAAACCCACCACTGGTTCAAACCAATATTATGCAGGCATTAGCTATATCTACAGGTATAGTAGCTTTATCTACTGGTATCTACAGCTACATGTATTAGTTATAACTACAGATAGTCCTTGACTTACAACCATTTGTTTAGTGATCATTCCAAGTTATGGCAGCACTGAAAAACGTGACTTATGAGCACATTTCAACTGTTGCAACATCTCCATAGTTATGTGATCAAAATTCAGGTGCTTGGCAACTGGTGTGTATTTATATTTGCAGTGCTTTAGTGTAATGTGATAACCTTTTGTGACCTTGTGACAAGCAAAATCAATGGAGAAGCCAGATTCATTTAACTTCCATATTACCTATTTAACAATTGCAGTGAGAACTTAATAAATGTGGCAAAAAAAGTTCATAAAATGGGACAAAATTCACTTAACACCTATTTTGCCTACCAATGAAAATTTTGGACTCAATTATGGTTGTAAATCCAGGACTACCTATATAGCAATACTATATGGGAAAATTGTTCTGTATTATGTTTCTTTTTTAAAAAAAAAAGGAATGGGGAGTAAAATATGATAGTTTGACATTATCTTATTAGGAATTGGTCAAGGAATATGTGCCCACATCCTGCCTTTCACAGTCTCATCTCCAGGAAAGAAAAAAAAAAGTGGATTATCTTGGCAGACAGGGAGATTTTGATGTGATGCTTTCAGTTCTGTAACAGCAAATAGCAACAGTGCTCTCCACCACTTCCAGTATTAAGACAAATCACCACCAAGAGAAATTTAAAATACTCGAGTCTTTTGAGAAGAAAATGGAGGAGGGGAGACAGAAACCTCTTTCACAAACAAACTTTCCTAGGAATTTTCAAGGCAGATTTTTGACAGAGCTTTAATATCAGGCAATATTATATTTTTTTTCAGGCTCGGTTACTGGCCAATCAATATGAGCATAATAGTATCTGTGTCAGGGTTCCAAGTAACACCCGTAACGAAAGAAGACTCTGAGGCTTGAGAATCCTCAAAGTTTCATTTTATTAGAGATGTCATATTGGCACATCTGGGAAAACCCGAATCTGAAAGTTTCCCACTCAAATGAAAGTTCAAGTCCCTGCCCAACACCCACATGTCCATCACATGGTCCAATCAAACACCATCCCAACTGGAGATGCCTCCCAGTCACGCCACTCCAGGTGCAGGGCAGGATGATCTTGACTCTCTGAGAAAGGAATGTTATTTTGACTATATCTACCCCACTCCATATAATCCCCCCTCCCAGTTTCCCACAGCAATCATTGTGGCAGGCCTGAAGGCCCAATGCAAAAGATGGCTTGCAGGCCTGACAATCTGTGCATTTGGGAGGATTAGTGAGTATTCAAAGCTGACTCCTCAGCATGAAAATGGCAGATTGAGATTTGGGTTAGAACTTCAGCAAGGAAAGAAATGTTTCCACCAATATTTTCCAAACTTGGCAATTTTAACGTGTGGACTTCAACTCACAGAATTCCCAATCAGCATCATAAAGTTGTCAAGTTTGAAAAACACAGGTTTTTGAAACTCTCCCTTCCTCTTCGTTAGGGCCATGATTCTGATTCCTTCCTGAGCATCCAGAAACCTAGCTGTCCATATTGAAACAAATATGTTTAATGCTGGTCCATAGTTTCCTTTTTAGACTCTTGGAAGAAATTCTTGGTCTGAATCAAGCTGGGTTTTCCAAAGAACACAAGACAAAGCTAGAAGCAGAACAATAAAGGAAATATTTGTAGTTCAGGGTTGAAATGAGGGGTCCTTGGTGCTCTCTGAGCTTGGTTGTTTTCTTGCAGATGTTTCATTACTCAAACTAGGATGTTACCTAGTTTTGGTAATGAAACATCTTCTACAAGAAAACAACCAAGTTCAGAGAATACCAAAGATCTCTCAGAAGAAAAGACAAATAGTCACAATAATCAAAGTTTCAGGGTTCCAAAAAATGCCCGCAACAAAATAAAACTCCAAGGCTTGAGTTTCCTCAAAGTTCCACTTTATTAGAGATGTCATGTTGGCATATCTGGGAAAACCCGAATCTGAAAGCTTCTAGGTTTTCCCACCCAGTTGAAAGTTCAAGATCCTGCCACACCCACAAGTTCCTCATATTGTCCAATCTTTCACTACCGTGAAGACAGATTCCTCCAATCCAGATCCGGCCAGGTGCAAAGACAAAAACAACCTTGACTTTCTAAGAAGAATGTTATTATGGCTACATATCACCCAACTCCATATAATCCCCCCTCCTATTTTCCCACAGTAGAAAGTGTGGCAGGCCTGAAATCCCCCCAAAAAAGATGGCTTGCAGGTCTGACACAAAGGTGGTTACAAGTTAAAGTTTAAAAAGCAGTTATTTTTATAGAGGAGTTTTTTGGGTTGTTCCTTGAAAGTGTGTGGACTTAGCCTCCCTTGTCCAGTAAAGAGGAAAAGCTTGGTTTGGCTTTCTTGTGAGGTTCTGCCATTTTTATCATTTGTAAGTTAAAATGGTGACCTCAGTGTAAAGGTTTGATGTGAGGAAATCTATTATTGAAATGAGGAACTTTCGATATCTAGAGGGGATTTTCTTTGTTTAATTAAGTTGCTTTGCCAATTTCATCTGTCTAAGATACCCTTCGTCGATTTCAGCCTAAGTGTCAAAAGGCTTAAGCAGACTTTCAATTAGTGGTGGTTTAGTGGTTTATTCGACTTGTATGCCGCCCTATTCCCAAAGGGACTCAGGGTGGCTGACAAACCAAAAAGGAAGGGGAACAAATACAAAAAATAGTAAAAACAGAAACAAAACAACAATACAAAACAATTTAAAAAGTCACAACAAGCACAACCAATTCGAGTAGGGGTGGAACTCAACAGCCCCAGGCCTGTTGGAACAGCCAGGTCTTAACGGCTTTACGGAAAGCCTGAAGGGTGGCGAGGGTCAGAATCTCCACGGGGAGATCGTTCTGTTCTCTGGGGTTCGCTGGGAGGTCAGGGAGGAGAGAGGCCAAAGTGTGGCATGAGGCTTTGGCCTTCCTACAAGGCCTTTAATATATTCAATGTTAACTTTCCAGACTTCTATCTATTCCCACATAATTCCTACTTGAAACAAACTGCTTAGTTAACTTTTTTTTTAACATGAGGTGTTGAAATATCACCCACTGAGAAGCTCAAGTCACCTGGAGTAAGCTGAGAATTGTTGTTGAATATAGCATTTCAATCAGGAATTGACATTTTTGATCTCGCAGTAGGTGGTAGCAATTTTGAAGACAGCAGGAACACCAGACATACCTCTGCAGAGGCAGAAAACCTATTCCCTTCCTTGCAAAGACAGACGCATGGCTTGAAATAAGAACTCCGACATTCTGCTTCATTTTAGTTTTGCTTTATTAAGGGGAAAACAATTGTTTGAAACAACACACTCTGCCCTCTGATTGTCTTCTGCAAAGCTAGAACAAAACTAAAATATAATTTTCAGAATGTCAGATGATACTATACACACACATAAAATGGTTCTACTCAGTGTACATATGTGTACACTCAGTGTACACAAAGACAAATTCCTTGTGTGTCCAATGACACTTAGCCAATGAAGAATTCTATTCTCATTTATTTTGCATCTACTCATTACTAAAAAGTTGCATGCTTTTAAAAATACATATAATCATATAATGTTGAATGAAAAAGGCACAGAAGTCAAGAAAATAAAAAATAGAAATGACACATACATAGTTTTGAATACCGTATATATCAACAACTTTGTAAACTTAAAGAATGCAAAATTTTAAACATCCATATTTCTATTATTTTATATATACAGGACAATATACAGTAGATTTTTATTGGTTAATTGCTTGATATATAACTAAAAATTGAGATAGTCAATTTGTCTTTAAAATCCTTTGAGTCCCTTTGCCCTTATGCTATTTGAGGGTGCTGTATTGGCTTCCAGTAAGTTGGTCAAATGTTGGATTAAACTTTTAGAACATAAATGGTTTAGGTCCTAGATTCTTGCAGCATCACCTCCAAATAAGAACTGATGCATTTAGTTCTCTCATATTAGTTGGGAATAGCCAACTTCTGAATCTATAAATATTGAGATCTGTGGGAGCTTAGGAGCAATGCTTTTGTACGAAGCTTCCCCTACATGAAGAAGCCTCCCATTGGAGGTCAAACTGACACCAACTTGTGGCCTTTCAAAAAGCTACCCAGATGGAGTTAAAGCAAGGCTTTAAAAATGTGTGTTTGTACCACTGCATTGTAATGTTTACTACCGGTGGATTTGTATAGTTTCAAAGTTTACTCTGTTATGTTTCTGTGAATGTATACTATTCGGAGCCATATAATTGCAATAGTATGTAAATACAACAGACAGACAAACTGAACTAAAATCAATCAAGCCACTATGGATTGCTTTAGTCTGATGCACGGGTGTCAAACTCGTGGTGTCACATTGCTGTCACGTGACATTTCATTATGTTTTTTCCCCTGCATGGAGCTGAGTGGGCGTGTCCTGTGCATGACACATCTGGCCCGTGAGCCACCAGTTTGACACTCCTGGTCTAATGTGTCAACAGAAGGGTAGGATTCCTGAAAGCAGATGTTCCATCCTGGCATTGATCCAGAACCCAGCCTGTTTCACGTTACTAAGCTGCTGTATTATATCTTCATGTTATGCCATAGGTCTACAAGGATCTGGGTCTACGTGCAAATCATCACTGATGCTGCACCATCTTTCACAGATCATGTAGGAAAGACCCACCCTCTCCTTAGCTTCGCTTCTATTAAGCAATACCTTTTTACATTTAAATTGCTTTGTTTAGTTTCCTTTAAGGCAGTGAAAAATGGTTATATGTCTTAGTCTCCACTGAACCCATTGGAATGGAGAGCAGGCAAATTTTCTTGGCAGATCAAAGCATCTGATTCAGTCTTTCAGTGCTAAAATTGAGAAACATCCCTTCAATTATAACAGGTGACATTTGATCTGTTTTGATATCCAGCACAGCTTTTAGCATGGGTATTATGGCAGAGGAGTTTAAAGCAATAGCAATAGCAGTAGACTTATATACCGCTTCATAGGCCTTTCAGGCCTCTCTAAGCGGTTTACAGAGAGTCAGCATATTGCCCCCAACAATCTGGGTCCTCATTTTACCCACCTCGGAAGGATGGAAGGCTGAGTCAACCCTGAGCCGGTGAGATTTGAACCGCTGACCTGCTGATCTAGCAGTAGCCTGCAGTGCTGCATTTAACCACTGCGCCACCTTGGCTCCTCCTTTAGTCTGATGCACCCGTGCATCAGACTAAAGTAACATAAACAATATTTTCTATGTTATAAAGAGCCTGAAGGGGATGCAGTGGCTAAGATGCTGAGCTTGTCGATCAGAAAGGTTGGCAGTTTGACGGTTCGAATCCCAAGCACCACATAATGAAGTGAGCTCCTGTTATGTGTCCCAGCTTCTACCAAGCAGTTCGAAAGCATGTAAAAAATGCAAGTAGAAAAATAGGAACCACTTTGGTGGGAAGGTAATAGCATTCCATGCACCTTTGGTGTTTAGTCATGCCCGCCACATGACCATGGAGACATCTTCAGACAGCGCTGGCTCTTCGGCTTTGAAACAGAGATGACCACCACCACCCCTAGAGTCAGGAATGACTATCACATATTTGCGAGGGGAACCTTTACCTTTACCTAAGGAGCCTGACTATCTTTTCCTATGCTTGTCATAGGAAGGCACACTTTTAGTTATAATATCTATGACTTAGGTGGGTGTTGAATTCTTCATGAATTAATTTTTCTAAGTGATTCAAGATCCTGCAAATAGTGAAGGAGCAAGGAGGAGATTTATTCTTGTTCATAATGGACCCTGATCATTATTGTGTGCGTAAGACTTAAGCTGACTTATCTTCCTTATATGGGATAGATTTTTTGAATGAGTTTAAGGCTTTCATAATATGAAAATAAATTTAATTGTATTTGATGAATTGATTGATGAAGTACTAAGAGGGGAAATGCTTAATGGGACCATGGGTCTTATTGAAAATAATTACAGAATATAAATATCCCATATACTGTATATTTTTCAAAAAAAAGGAAAACACCACTGCCTCTATTTGAATATAACAGATATATCTGAAGAAAATAACTGTTGCTCAGTATTAAAACAAAATTATGTAGCAAACTGATCTCAATAGAATTGTTAAAAGTAGCTTAAATTTGTTTTGAATGTTTGCCTTAAGGACAGTTAGGGAAAGATACTACAGTAATTCCAAACCATTATTTGTTGCAGATATAAACATGGCTGGAGAACCGAAGCCCAACAGACCCAAAGGACTAAAGAGAACAGCATCTGCCTTGTACAGGTAGGGTTGCTGAGGATTTTACCAGGGTTATTCACCACACCTGTATTTAATTATGCATGATGGCAGCCTATCAGAGTCTGCTATCCTAGGCTGCAGCCATCAGAATTCTTCAATAGCCTAGTGAGAAATAGGCCTGATACCTTGTGCCCCCCAGAATTGTTGAAGGCATACATGGAAAGCATGTAAGCCTAGACTTTTGGCAAATAAAAGGGTGCTTGAGCAAGGTTTCTAGTTCATGCGGTTGGCAAATGGGTGTTTGAGCAAGGTCATGCATGCAGTTGGCAAAGGCAATGAAGTTCAGACAGCAGCAAGTGGCATGTAGCAGGCGTTTGCAAACAAAAAATTAGGAGAAGGGAATGAATGAGGGAAAGGAGTAAGCAAAAAGTAGGACTTTATGACAACTGAAGAGCAATTAGTGCCAGAAGGATGATGCTATCAATGCAACTGAGAGAAAGCAATGGAAGAGTAATATGAGAATCATAGAATTCTAAATTTATCAAGAAAGGTAGAAGGAAGTGGAAAGTGTTGAGACAGATATTGGAGAAGGTGATGGCAGAAAAGAGATTGGAATAGATTGTTTATCTGGAAATAAATTGAACATTATAGAAGATGACACAGTCCTGGGCAGCAAGCAAAATGAGAAATCAGATGAGGTAGAACTTAGCAGAGACTTTAAGAAATAAGCAACAGAGCCTAGCATCATTGAAAAGTGACAAGCAGAAATCTGAGGCTTCAGGAAGCTGATTTGGATCATAAAACAACAGTAGTAGAGAAGCATGTAAATACAGGTGAAACTCAAAAAATTAGAATATGGTGCAAAAGTTCATTTATTTCAATAATACAACTTAAAAGGTAAAACTAATATATGAGATAGACTCATTACATGCAAAGCAAGATAGTTCAAGCCTTGATTTGTCATAATTGGGATGATTATGGCTTACAGCTCATGAAAACCCCAACTCCACAATCTCAGAAAATTAGAATATTGTGAAAAGGTGCAATATTCTAGGCTCAAAGTGTCCCGCTCTAAGCCATAACACCTGCAAAGGGTTCCTGAGCCTTTAAATGGTCTCTCAGTCTGGTTCAGTAGGAATCACAATCATGGGAAAGACTGCTGACCTGACACTTGTGCAGAAAACCATCATTGACACCCTCCATAAGGAGGGAAAGCCTCAAAAGGTAATTGCAAAAGAAGTTGGATGTTCCCAAAGTGCTGAATCAAACCACATTAATAGAAAGTTATGTGGAAGGGAAAAGTGTGGAAGAAAAAGGTGCATAAGCAGCAGGGATGACCACAGCCTGGAGAGGATTGTCACAAAAAGGCCATTCAAAAGTGTTGGGGGCTTTGACAAGGAGTGGACTGAGGCTGGAGTCAGCGCATCAAGAGCCACCACATACAGACCGATCCTGGACATGGGCTTCAAATGTCGTATTCTTCTTGTCAAGCCACTCCTGAACAACAAACAACGTCAGAAGCGTCTTACCTGGGCTAAGAAAAACAGACCTGGTCTGTTGCTCAGTGGTCCAAAGTCCTCTTTTCTGATGAGAGCAATTTTTGCAACTCATTTGGAAACCAAGGACCCAGAGTATGGAGGAAGAATGGAGAGGCACACACTGCAAATGCTTGAAGTCCGGTGTGAAGTTTCCACAGTCTGTGTTGATTTGGGGAGCCATGTTATCTGCTGATGTTGGTCCACTGTGCTTCATTAAGTCCAGGGTCAACACAGCCGTCTACCAGGAGATTTTGGAGCACTTCATGCTTCCTTCCGCAGATGTGCTTTATGGGGATGCTGACTTCATTTTCCAGCAGGACTTGGCACCTGCCCACACTTCCAAAAGCACCAAAACCTGGTTCTATGATCCTGGGGTTACTGTGCTTGATTGGCCAGCAAACTTGCCTGACCTGAACCCCATGGAGAATCTATGGGGCATTGCCAAGAGAAAGATGAGAGACATGAGACCGAACAATGCAGAAGAGCTGAAGGCTGCTATTGAAACATCCTGGTCTTCCATAACACTTCAGCAGTGCCACCGGCTGATAGCTTCCATGTTATGCCGCATTGACGCAGTAATTGCTGCAAAAGGGGCCAAAAGCAAGCACTGAGTACATATGCATGCTTATACTTTTCAGAAGTCCGATACTGTTCTATGTACAATCCTTGTTTTATTGATTGCATGCAATATTCTAATTGTGGATTTGGGGTTTTCATGAGCTGTAAGCCATAATCATCACAATTATGACAAATCACGGCTTGAACTATCTTGCTTTGCATGTAATGAGTCTATCTCATATATTAGTTTCACCTTTTAAGTTGAATTACTGAAATAAATGAACTTTTGCACGATATTCTAATTTTTCGAGTTTCATCTGTAGATAAGTCAGCTAGCCAACTTGTTCTCTTCAGGTATATAACATTACAAGTGAAATATAATTCAAGGAAGCAGTAAGCCATGGAAGGGAATAAGAGTGATGAATAGCAAAGAAGACCTGATGATGGCAACCACAAGAAAGGATAAGTCAAAACATTAAATTAAATGACTGAATCATCTTGTCTTTCCATCACAACTTTTTCCCATCTGATATTTTCAAGATACTAAAGCAAATGTCAAGCTAGCTAGGAATTCTGAGAATTGAAGTTCAACTGATATAAAAAAGCAGTATACATATATTTGCATACCTTGGTTTTGGTATCTATTACAGAATAGAGAATTACCTGTTAATGTAATTGTGATGATAATTATACAGATTGGTTATAAACTAAGAAGTAGATTTTAGGCTGGGTTCTGCCCAATTTTGGTTTTTGCATAATGATAGCCAAGTAAAAAACTAAATTACCTTCAACCCAATTCCAGCTACATCACAGTTCATGTAAAAACATTTACTGAGGTTTTCATCCTTTGCTCATCACTGTTACTAAACAGCAGTCTTGTCAATAATTTTTTTCCATTTTGCTCTTTCATCCTATTTATCACTTCAGATAAATATTAGTTGCTCCTCCAGGCAGCTCTACCAAAGGAAAAAGTTCTGAAGATTAAAGGGAAGGCATGTTCTGCCTTGTTTTTATCATCCTTGGGCTTTTTCCTCAGCCCAGGAGGATGTTTGGCTTCATCCTTGTTATATTCCCTTCACCCAGCTAGATAGACACATCAAACACTTCCATTACTAAAGGCTGAATAAAATGTAATCATGTGTAATAACAAATAATATGGCAAATTGGGGCACTTACACAAGTATAGGTTTTACTCACTTTTTAGCAGATTTCATGAACATATTAGCACAACGCACTTGCTACAGCCATAGCAACAGGACAAAATGTTTAATGGCATCTAGTACTTCTGTTAAGATACTTATTTAGCTGTGGGCACATTATACATAATTGCTCTGATCTCTATTTGTTTTGTGATTTAATTTAACTTTACAGTGCCCTACTGAAATTTTAGAGTAAAAGACAATATAGATCTAAAGTAACGCATTACATGGAACAGGTAATGTTCTGGATGATTTGCATGGATACTTCAGAATTTCCTGATATTCTGAATTCTGTGATTCTAGATGAATAGAAAGGGTGGATTTTTTCTGAACAAATCCATTCTTGTTCCTACTGCATTGAAGTGATAGTCATTGTTTTAAGACTCGTGGGTCAATTAATGTCATCTGTGCTGATGTAGCATTGCATTTTGAATATTTGCATATTCCCTAAAATAATCATTTTGAAGAAATCTGTTTACATTATTTCCTCAGAGAGGATGCTAGCTTGATGTTATAACAGCATGATTATAGGAGGTAGTCCTCTTACAACATCTTCTGCTTCCTGTAATTATTGGCTGTCCTTGTTTTACAAATAAAAACATTTTGCTTAAAATTAGCCAACCAGCTGATCAGAGGGACCCTTTTAGCAAACTGAAAGGTTTTTAATTTCTCTAGTTGTCTAACAATTGTAATTTTACTAATTGCATTAGGTTTTATGTCATCTTTGATTAAGAGTGGCATAATAGTAAATGTAAATTGATTGTACTAGTGAATTTTATGGAACAATATAGGAAACTTTGCCTCAGCCCTTTGATAAGTCCGAGACCTGGTCAAAAAAATCTATGCAGAAAGATCTTATAAAACTATGCTGGATTCTAATCAAATATCTACAACTGGCAATTTCATATCTAGCCAGATGGAGTAACCTCAAATTAAGCACAGCATGGTTAGGCTAAAATGAACCTGGATGGGGGGGGAAAGCTGATCTCCTACAAATGAATCCCTTGGTGCCTAATGTACCATTAAGGAGCCTAGATGAATTCATTCTTCTGAAGTCCATTGTGAACCAGCCTGATCTGCCAGATGAATTACAGACTGGGAAAAGTTATTCACTGCCTTATGCCCTCTCAATGCAACTTTTAGCAACAATATGGAAAAACCAAATAAAAATATTTGGAATAATAAGAGGAATGTGAGGGATAGTGGCTATCTTTAGAGATAATATATTTTCAGTTATGCCTTTGCATCCAAGTTGAAATGAAAATCTTCTTGCACACTTTTTAAAAAAAAAATGCAAAACAGTCAGAAAAATATTTATGGTTAGGGTTTGATTTCTCTATCTCTAGTTAGGGTTAGTAAGTTAGTACTACAGTTTTAAGCATATTATTCTGGAAGTTAGGTCCAAAATATTTATTTGCATTCCTAGAATCATAATTCAGCTAACAAATTATATTCAATCTTCTCAAGATGGCGGATTGTATTTGTCCCAGGAGAATCTATTGGCAGCCATTATCAAATTATCCAACCCATTTTAGTTTATCAGGTATGTTGTATGAATCCAGCCAGCGAGGCACAAACCACAGAATAAGTCTGTTATTCTTAGGGATATTTTGACTACCCTGATTTGCCCCAGTCTCTTATTTGAAATACTCAAGATCTCATGGACCGGAAATTCATCAGACTTATATGGAAATTCTCTGAAGTATTAGACCATTGGTGAGGATAACAGATGAAGTTGTCAGGCTATTCCCAATCCTTTGAGTGCAAACAAATTGACCAACCCTGTTTCAAGGAACTGCACTTGTTCTATTTGTCATGTCATTCTGTGAGGCTCTGGAAGGAAATTGATTTCTCTGATGCCCCTGCTTCACTTTTTGATACTGTCTCAAAGTAGGAGTAACCAGAAAGCAATTATAGGAATTTAGCTAAGAGGAACTCTGTCAGCAAAAAAAAAAAGGAAGGAAGTATTACTCATTTGTCAAATGGTAGTTAACAAGAAAGGAGATGTTCCCTTCCTCCCAAGCATCAGCATCAAAGAGACCAGCAGCCAGGAATCTTATTCAGAGCTCAGATGGGGTGGAAGGAGGGGGGTATTTTTTAGATATTTCAACTATTGAAGAATTAAAGAATAAATAGCAGCAATTATTTGTGGCTATCTCAAGACTTAGACCTTCTTCCCTTTGGTAATACCCTCCTCCTTATAGACTCAGTAGGGTGGCAGCTTCTAAAAGTGGACCTTAACTTGGAAAGGAATGCAAGGCTAGCTAGCCTAGATGGGAAGGACACATTGACTGAGGTAAATAGACAGTAGACAAATTAGGCTGTGTAAAGTACTCTGTTCTCCCTTAAGACATATTATCTTAGTCCACATTGTTAAAATAATCTGATTCAAAGTAATGAACAAAGTTGTTCGCTTATTTTTCTGTCTTGAATTTTGTCCTGGCATGTACAATGTTTGCTCTGACATGTACAGAGTCTCTTTTGAACATCCAGGTAGAAGCTAGATGACTGCCCTGAAATACCACCTGGAAGGGGAGCTTTACTTGGAAAGAAAATTTTGAGGCTATGTTGAAGTTTGCGTGCAAAGTTGCACAAAGCCTTAAAATAAACTAATAGCATGGAAAAAGAACAGCTGAACAAATATGGCACAGCAGTCCCTGGAAATACAATACAGGATATTTTGGGGCATGATTGTCTTTATTATAACAATGATAAACCTCATCCGACTTGTCTGGAAAGGAATTTGAACACTAAGAATAGCAAACAAGCAATGTACAGCCTGCAAGGCACTTTTAGTTTCCTTAACAAATGATCTTTAGATCTATGTACCTATAGCAATCTATGAGGCTCTAACACATTCTGATATTTCTCAATGGTTTAAATGGAGGAAGGAATATCTTCTTCTTGAAAATATGGATAAACCTACTATCTGAAAAGGGTGGTTCAGTGGCTAAGATGCTGAGTTTGTCAATCAGAAAGGTAGGCAGTTTGGCGGTTCGAATCTCTAGCGCCGTGTAACGGAGTGAGCTCCCATTACTTGTCCCAGCTTCTGCCAACCTAGCAGTTTGAAAGCATGTAAAAAATGCAACTAGAAAAGTAGGAACGATCTTTGGTGGGAAGGTAACAGCGTTCCGTGCGCCTTTGGCTTTTAGTCATGCTGGCCACATGACCACGAAGATGTCTTCGGACAGTGCTGGCTCCTCAGCTTCGAAATGGAGATGAGCACCGCCCCTAGAGTCAGGAACGACTCGCACATATGTGCAAGGGGAACCTTTACCTTTACCTTGCTATCTGAAAAAAATTACATAGACCAACAGAAGGCAATACGTGTTCGTTTTTATCCTAATTGGGACTTGTAATGGTTTGGTAGCCAGGTCTTATTTTATAATTTCAAGCCTCATCTCAGGAATTGAACTCATGAGCCATTGCATGACTATTACAATATTATTAATTTTAGGAAGTATCTAGATCCTAACACTTTGCACTGCTGCAAGAAGAGATAAATAGGCAGAAATGTACACACATAATCTATATTGTCGAAGCTTTCAGAGTTGAAACATACAGATGTTATATTACATGATGTCACCAAATATATCAATTTTAACTGAGAATATTCTGTCATTTGGACTTGGCATGTTGGATGAGAAGTGGGTTGGCTTGATCAGGGCTTTTCAATGTGCCCAGTTTCTTCCCTTGACTTTTTATAATACAGAAGCTGTACACTGAATACAGAAGCTGTACACTGAACACTGCTATAGTGTTAACATAGAAACACAGTGAAACTGGGGTTACTGAATTAAATCAACCAAATCTGCATGATTTGTTCACAAGCCATTATTATTATTATTATTGTACAATTGTATCACAGCGGCCAGTTGTTTCGCCGGATTTGGCATTGGTTACTAGTCGGGCCCCACCCAGGGGCCTAGGACGTCGTAACGTATTTTCGTAATATGCGTGCAGATCCAAGCAGTGCGGCTTTTTGCATTTGACTGATGGTGATTTTGTCAATTTTTAACTGTTTTAAATGTAATTCCAGTGCTTTTGGAATAGCACCCAGTGTGCCAATTACCACTGGAATTACCACTGCTGGTTTGTGCCATAGTCGTTGAATTTCGATTTTTAAGTCCTGGTATCTTGCGATTTTTTCATGTTCCTTCTCGGCGACCCTGCTATCACCTGGTATTGCGATGTCTATGATTGTGACCTTATTTTTCTCAACCAGTGTGATGTCTGGTGTATTATGCGCCAGTATTTTGTTGGTTTGTATACGGAAATCCCACAAGATCTTGACCATCTGATTTTCGGTGACTTTTTCAGGCTGATGTTCCCACCAGTTTGTTGCTGTTTTAATATTATAATTTTTGCACAAATTCCAATGGATCATTTGTGCTACTGAATTGTGCCGCGATTTATAATCAGTCTGCGTGATTTTTTTACAGCAGCTGAGTATGTGATCAACAGTTTCATCAGCTTTTTGCAAAGTCTGCATTTGGCATCATCAGAGGATTTTTCGATTTTGGCCTTAATGGCATTTGTGCGGATAGCTTGTTCTTGCGCAGCCAGGATTAGTGACTCTGTTTCTTTCTTTAATGTACCTGTTTTTAACCATAACCAAGTTTGTTCACTGTCCACTTTATCTTTTATTTTTTCCAGAAATTGACCATGCAGTGCTTTGTTCTGCCAACTCTCCATTCTTGATTTTATCACATCTTTTCTGTATTCTTGTTTTGTCTGTTGGGCCTTCAGTAGATTTTTGTTCTTTACTTCGATTAATAGATGTTCTTGAGTGTCTTTTAAATAATCAGCCAGTGCATGTTTTTCTTCTTCAACTGTTTGCTTCACTTGTAATAATCCTCTGCCACCTGATTTTCGGGGCAGATATAGTCTATCAGTATCACCACGTGGATGTAAACTGTAGTGTATTGTCATTAGTTTCCTGGTTTTTCGGTCCAAAAGGTCCAAATCAGCTTGTGTCCAGTTAACTATGCCAGCTGTGTATCTTATAACTGGTATTGCCCAGGTATTTATGGCCTTGATTGTATTTCCACCATTCAATTTAGATTTTAAAATTTTCCTAACTCTGTTGGTGTACTCTCGCCTGACAATAGTTTTTACTTCTCCATGCTTGATGTTATCCAACTGCAGAATGCCTAAGTATTTGTAGGCTTCATTTTCTTTGCATTTAATTAGTTGGCCATTGGGCATTTCAATTCCCTCAGATGCAGTGATTTTGCCCCTTTTTATGGATACAGTGGCGCATTTTTCCATGCCAAACTGCATTGAAATATCGGTGCTGAATACTCGGACTGTGTTTGTCAATGATTGGATTTCTATTTCTGACTTTCCATAGAGTTTCAAATCATCCATATATAGTAAATGCGAAATTTTTTCAGCTTTTTTGGCTGTTTGGTAGCCTAATTTCATTTTTTTTAAGATTACTGATAGTGGGATCATTGCGATGATGAAGAGAAGAGGTGAAAGTGAATCACCCTGGAAAATTCCTTGCTTGATATTAACCATTCCGTAGCTCTCATTCCCTACTGCCAACTCAGTTCTCCATTGTTTCATTGCCTTTTCAGTAAAGGATGTAATATTTTTGCTAATGCCAGTTGTTTCTAAGCATTTTATGATCCAACTATGTGGCAGTGAGTCAAATGCCTTTTTGTAATCAATCCAGACCATATTCAAGTTCGTTTTTCTGTTCTTACAATTTTCTAATATCATTTTATCAATTAGAAGCTGATCTTTTGTGCCCCTGCTCCTTCTTTTGTTGCCTTTTTGCTCTACTGGCAAGATGTTGTTTGTTTCCAAATAATCCATCATGTTATCTGCAATAATGCCTGTGAGTAATTTGAAGGTTGTTGGTAAGCATGTTATTGGTCTATAGTTTTCAGGTGTTGTTCCTTTAGTTGGATCTTTCTGAATCAAGTATGTTTTCCAGTTGTCAACCATTCATCAATTTGGCCCTTTTGTAAAATTTCATTCAGTTGCCTGGCCAATATTGCATGTAAACTGGTCAGATATTTGAGCCAGAAACCATGTAATTGGTCCTTTCCAGGTGATGTCCAATTCTTTACCTTTTTAACTCGATTTTTGATCATCTCAGTTGTTATTTCTAATACTTGCATTTGTTTGTTGCCAATGCTTTTCTCAAAGTCATGTATCCACTTTGCTTCCTTGTTGTAGTCCTTTGCATTTTCCCACAATTCTTTCCAGAATTCAACTGTGGCCTGCTTTTCTGGTTTTTCACTTTTGGTGTCACCATTCACATTAAGACTTTGATAAAAACGCCGTTGGTCTGATCGAAATTGCTGATTTTGTTTATATTGGATGATTCGTGCCTCATATCTTTCAATTTTTCTAGCTGTTGCTGTTATCTGCTGTTTTACAATCTCTACAGCTTCATTGATGTTTCTTGTATCCAATCTATATCTTCTGATTAGCCGATCTATGATTTTGTTGTTTTTAAGCCGTTGCTCATGCATGTTCTTTAAGTTACTAGCATCTGCCCTTAATTTTTTGATTTTTTGTTCTAGACGGATTTTCCACTTTGGCTTTGATGCTTTTTCTGTTGTGTGACTAGGTACTTTAATTTTAATGCCTAGTTCGTTAGTGACTATTACAGCTGCGCTGTACATTAACTGGTTTGTTTCCAAGATGGATCCCGGTTCAATTGTTGAAAACACTGCATTAACCATTTTCATGATAGGGGCCAAAATTTTCTTAGGCACAGTTTTTAGTGATGGTAAACATTGCCTTTCCTCATTAAGCAGAAAATGCTCCATGATCTTATCCTTCAATTCTTTTTGTTTTTGAGTTAGTTCATCAGTTGGTTCAGTGATAACTGGTTCTAGTGGTGGTGATGTTATTTCCTCCCTGAGAGCTTCTTCTGGGAGTTCTACTATAGTGTCTTTAGTTGCGTCTTGAATATCAGTTATTTCCGCTTGTGATATTGTTTTTTGGGTTTTGCAATTTGCCTGAATTTCCTCATGTTCAACTTCACTAAACACTTTATTCCATATAATAAATCGCCTTTGATCTGCTAGTCGTTGTTCACTAACATTTGAATCTGGATATTGTTGTTTCCATAATTCATACATTCGCTTTAAATATCCTCTTTTTTCTGGCTCTGAGTTGTAGTAACAGGCCATTATGGCACGGTTTTCATCTGCACTATATTTTTGTCGTTTTGTTGGCTGGTCCACTTGTAGCCCACTTGTCGACGGATGTCCAGGGACCCCAACATCCGCCGCGGCCCTTGTTAACCCGCGCGACGACCGATGCGGTATGGAATTCTTATTCGTTTTTTTTCACCATATTGTATGGGTTGGCGGGGTTTTTATTATTATTATTATTATTATTATTATTATTATTATTATTATTATATGTTTTGGTTTAGTTTCATTCATGAAGTTAGCCATTGTATATAATAAACAATGAAGAAAGTGGTTATCTTTACACAAGATACAATTTCAGAGCAAAAAAAAAAAAATCTAAAAGTTAAGAGTAAAGCAGTTAGCATTTTATGCAAATGTAGTTGCTACAACTTTAACTGACCTTGCTAAGCATGTTGTGTGACCTAGACCAATAATTATGTGTGAATGCACATATGGTTTGTATTTAATAAAAGTTGAGCATTACAGCTAACACAGATGTGACTTTGTATAACATTTGAACAGTTTTTTTCATGAGTTATTTTCAATTTCTGTTCATTGTATTTGATTAGAATCTATCTATATATCTTCTATATACGTATATAAAAATGGTTGTTTGTGTGTACGCCTTGAGCAATTTCAATGAAACTTGGTACACATATGACTTACTCTCTGGAGAAAAATACTATGGGGGGTAAGACCAGAGGTGAGTTCCTGCCGGTATTACTACCAATTCAGTGCCCAAAATTTTTTGAACAGAACAGAAAATAAAGATGGCAGTGTCTAGGATAGAACCGGTACAGTCACGTGTCTGGCTGAGTTACTACCTATTCAGCTGAACCGGGCCGAACCAGCAGGAACCCACCTCTGGGTAAGACACCCCTAACAACCCTTGGTGTGCGTGTTCTGTTAAAATACAGCCTGTTGTGTTTTAAAATGGCTTCTACTGTAAGCGCAGTAGATTTGCCATGGTAACAGCTTCACAGTACTCCACAAGGGGGTTCCCTCTGGTAAGGGAGAAAATCCAACATTAGAAATTATGCTTCTGGGGGCATAGGGAAAACATTTTTAACTAATTTGATTGTCGCCGAAATCAGAGCTCAGGGAGAAATTGCTCTTGCCATCACCTCTTCAGGAATTGCAGTGACGTTCATGGAAGGAGGGAAGAGCCCATTCCATTGCCACTTGACATCGCCATTCCTGTCTAATACAGGATTGGAATAAATAAATACCCAGGCAACACTGGGTTATCAGCTAGTATAGAATAAAATCAGTAGAATGTATGCCATCAGTAGAATGAATGTTTACAGAACAGCTAAGCAAGATCAAACTTAATTAATACTTGGATGGGTCATTTTTTTTTAAATAGTCTTTATTAGTTATACATTTTTTTAAGGATAAAACATACAAATACAAATACAGTTTTAAACATACAACCCCCCTCCCCCCCCCCCGCGGTGACAGTCATTCACAGCCCAACTTTTTTTTCCTTCCTCATTGTTTAGTCTCTAAGCAACATCTTCTCATTACAAAGTTCAGGGATCTATTACAATACCCATGTTCACTTTTAGTTCCCATTGTTAACAACTGCTATTTAACTTTCCCCGTTTTAAGTCTCTGCTGTTCTCCTTGTCGCCCACATATACCATAGGTTCCAGCTAAGATAATGTTCTGTTTCTCCTTTGTCCCTCAGCCAACTCGTCATTCTGTCCATTTCTGCACATTCATAGATCTTTTTAATTATGGCATCTTCCGGCGGTATGGTAGTAGATTTCCAAAATTGTGCATAGGTTATTCTTGCAGCCACAATTATATGTAGGCTCAAATACCATATAGATTTACTCATGTTTTCTGGTTGTATGCTTAGTAAAAAATTCTCGGGTTTCCATTCCATGCTTGCCTCAGTAACCTCTTTTAGCCATTTTTGAATCCTTCTCCAGTATTTCGTGGCCTCAATACAAGACCACCAAATATGGTAGAATGTGCCATCCTTCTTCCACATTTCCAACCCAGGAAACATTTTGGCTAACTCGTTGGGAGGAGGTGCCATCTATAAGCCATCTTGTATATGTTTTCTTTAAATGCTGTAGATATTGTAAGTTTAATAGTCTTACTCCATAGATCCCACCATTTGCCCATTTCAATCTCATAATCAAAGTTTCTCTCCCATGTTATTAGAAGGCTTTTATCCATCTCTTCTTTAGCATCTTGACAGGTCAAAAACTGATAAATCTTCGATAACATTTTCTTATCTCCACCAAACAAAATCTTATCTAGCCCCTGAGGGTTTGGGTAGATCCCAAACTGTACCTTATCACTTTTAAACCTATTTCTAATCTGTAAATATTCCCACCATTCCAGATTCCTGCCCTGCTGCTCTAATTCCATCTTTGTTTTCATGTTGCCATCTTCTGTCATAATGTCTTTATATGTTATGTTTCTTGTCCAATTAAATACACTGGGATGCGTTAAGGCCTCTAACGGTGCCAATCAGCACGGAACCCTATGATAGTATTTTTTCCTCATCTTTTCTCACACCCCCATCAAAATCTTCCGAATATAATGTCCCATGAAGTACCTATGGGGGGTATCTCTTTCTTGCCAGAGGGAGGCGTGCCATCCCTGGGGGAGGTCGTGTCCCTCTATAGCCAATAGGCGCCTTCTACTCAACGTCACC
This sequence comes from Thamnophis elegans, assembly GCF_009769535.1. Classification (NCBI taxonomy): domain Eukaryota; kingdom Metazoa; phylum Chordata; class Lepidosauria; order Squamata; family Natricidae; genus Thamnophis; species Thamnophis elegans. The sequence continues at coordinate 68,092,242 of NC_045545.1, forward strand.
CAATCCTTCACCCATGTCATAATTGCTGCATTATAATATGCTTCCCAGTTGGGTACTCTGAAGCCTCCCTGTTCTTTATGTTTTTGCAACATTTGGGCTTTGATTCGTGCTTTCTTGCCTTGCCATATAAATTGAGCCACTATTGTCTCCAAGGATTTAAAAAAAAATTTGTCCAATTTAGTTGGTGCCGTTTGAAACAAAAACAAAAATTTCAGTAGTACATATGTCTTAACTGTCGCAATCCTGCCCATCAAAGATAGTTGTTTACCACTCCAATTAGTCATGTCCTTAGATACCTGTCGTAGTAATTTCATATAGTTATCTACTTTGATAGAGGAACATCTCTCCATGAGCCAAATTCCCAAGTATTGTATTTTATGGGCCATGTTAATCCCTAGCAGGCTTTGTACTTCCCTTTTCTGGTTCAAAGTCATATTCTTAATTAACAGTTTTGTCTTCTCTTTATTTATACGTAGCCCCGCTATCATACCGTACTCCTCTATTTTACATAGAAGTTGTATCCCAGAAGCCATAGGATCCACCAGAATAAAAACAAGGTTGTCGGCAAAAGCCTGGACCCCTTGGATGGGTCATTTGTAGGCTAGGCAAAAAAAAAAAATCAAAACAGCTTCCTGGAAAATAGCTGTGGCAAATAACTTGTTTGTAGTTATCCATGAAACCATCAAGAACTGAGCTCAATCCAAGGGAGATTGTGCACTATTATTTTTAACAGTCTGTGAAAGGTAAATTGCTTGTTTGAATAGGTCCCAATTTGGGGCTTTGGGGAGATAGCTTTTTTCACAATAAAAATAATGCTGCAAGAACAAGGCTAAATCATTTTTTCCTCTTTATAATCTAACTGCAGCTTGAAGTAAGCTACTTCAGGGAAAAATATGCTATGCAAATTGTATGTTTAAATAAACAGCCTGCAAATGTTTGTCACAAATTAATAAAGAAAATCAGATCTTTAATATATATGCAATCACATTTCATGACATTCTAGGATATGAAATTGATAAAAACTAGAAGAAATAGGAATGAGAATACATAGTCTGTGCAGAAACCACATAGAACATAGGGCAGCCTCTAGTTCAATACCTATCTGAAATGTTAGAAACTCCTGCAGTTCAGTGCAGTCAATACTGAACTGGAAAGAACAAAAAGAAATTGCAGGATGGGACTTCCAATATATTCAGAATAAAATCAGCATCCTTCCTCAAAGCTCTTGATTGAAAAAAGTAAATGAACAGGTGGTATAAGGCCATTTGCAGATCCCCAAAAATTGCTGCTAGGATTGATTGAAATAGAATTTAAGGACAATTATTTCTATCTACTAATAATATTTTATTATTTCTTCCATCTAAGAAGGTCAGGATATAATTGTGAGACTATCCTATTTTATTGTAATAGCCACCCACTGGTACTAAGTTAATGATTAGGTTTATGCACACCAGGGATGGGTTGCTGTCAGTTTTACTACCAGTTCACAACACGTGGGTGCTGTTCAATGAAAATTGTTCTTTAGGCATGCACAGAACAATTTACTCTGAACTGTACACACACAGTCACTAAAAACCAAAATGGCGGTGGCCCAGCAGTGGCGAGGGAACCGGTTTGGGGACGTGGCAAGCCTGGGTCACTGCTGATTCTGCGACCCAGTCCGGAATTCCACTACCAATTTGGCTGAACTGGGCCGAATCGGGAGCAACCCACCTCTGATGCACACTAAACCCTGTTTTCCTATGGTTTATAGGAGAAGTAAGAGTTGACTGAATTTGCTCAATACCCAAAACCAAAACCAAATAAACCGCATAATAATGGAAAAACATGTGAACCCAATGCACTAAAGTCACCAACTGAGTCCTCTTTTATTCAACCCAGCTTTTTTTATCAATGAAGGAATATAACAAAACTCAAAAATAATAGTTATGTGTAAAATAAGAGGGTTAAGAATGGTGAAATCCAAATGAAATACAGTAGAAGGGGAAATAATATAGGGTGAGCGGTATCGATTGATAATTGCTATTAGAAAGAACAGGAAGCTCCTGTTCGTATTGTATTGTGTAAATGTGGTGTACGTCTAAGTTTTGTGTGTGTGTATTTTACATGTTTGTTAATAAAAAATAATTAAAAAAAATATTTAACCCAGCTTTATACAGAAGACTCTGCACTCGTCAATCATAGAGTGCTTGCTTTGATGGAGATACTGAGCTTTAAATCTCTCTTGGCCTTTATTGTCTTGAAATGTCATGTCTGTGTCACCAAGCCAAAGGTGTCAAGCCAAAATTAAAATTTTCACTTTTAAGCTGACCTTTCCAACAAATGTGTTCCTAACTACACTTCTTTTTACTAGGAAATGTCAGAGCTTTCAATGTCTATGATTTGCCAGCTGGATTTCTGTTTAAAGTTTTCTTCTAGGAAGGGTTGCAATAATATACTTTCATTACTGTGTATAAAATATCCTTCTTGGAAGAGAAATAGAAATGGTGGCCTATTAAGTCACCCACTGGCACTGACACAGTAGTTATAGCGTCTGAACCAATTCTTGACAGGTGCTATAGCTAAAATATACAAACCCACAATGGTGGAAGAGCAAGCTGCTTAGAAAAAATTTCAGGCTCTTGTGCAGCCTGCCTCTCCTTTGAAGGCTCTCTACAGCCTCAGCAGGGCAGCATTGGCTATGAAGCAGCAACCTTGAAACAGGTGTGAGAAGCTCTGCTGCCACATGTTCCTGTCTCTTATTGTTTTGACCATTTAGTGGTGTTGGACTCTTGAGAACTTTATAGACAAGTGCTCTCTGTGCTACCTTGTCAAACACAGCATCTTTCAATTGTTGGAGGTTCAACATGTATGTATTTGCATTTGTAACACTTATAGGTATAAGTGATGTGTTCTGTTCCCCCATCCTTCACTTGTTAACAGACGACAGGCAAATAAAAGGAAAGGAAATTCTCTTTATCAGTTCTCAGTTTCAAAATGGCTGCGAGCCAAACTAAACTAATTAAAGTCTCTGCCAGAATATAAACAGACTCAAACATAAATTTTTCTTATGGTAAATACAAGAAGAATCCAAACGGAAGCAAAGCCCTTCTTCCCAAAGTATCTATGAATCAGGGTTACAGAAGTCAAACCACTTTTCGAAGTGCACAGCAAAGAAACCACACTCCAGGATCAAGGAACGTTGACTTCTGCTAGCAGGGCGTGGCACCACCAGTCCTTTTATCCCTAAGGGAAGCCTCTAACAAGGCACATCTGGTTGCAATCACCTCCTCGGAGTCCTCCGTTGTGCCTTACGTCGTCAGCTCGTCTCCTACATGCATCCTGAAAATACTCACAGAAGGGTTCTTGCTCAGCCTCTCTTGTCTCCTCCTCACTGCTCCAAGGCTCAGTCTCTCTTATGTCCTCCCTACTGGCTCAAGGCTCAGCCATTACCTGGGGCCCAACTAGCCTCTCTGAGCCCTGCTTGGAGGCAGACCCCTGTCCAGAACCCTCCTCCTCTTCCAAACATGACTCAAAAGCCCCCTCGCTGTCAGAGTCTGATAACAGCTCCCAAGGCTCTAGCCGAGTCACAACAGTGATGCATAAGAGATATAATCATCTATTATCCAATTCAATGCTTTTGTAGCTCTTTTGAGTCTGGGTCAATCTACCGTATATACTCGAGTATAGGCCGACCCGAATATAAGCCGAGACACCTAATTTTACCACAAAAAAACTGGAAAAGTTATTGACTCGAGTATAAGCCTAGGGTGGGAAATGCAGCAGCTACCGGTAAATTTCAAAAATAAAAATAGATACCAATAATGTTTTTGAATATTTATTTCAAAGAAAAACAGTAAACTAGCGGTGTATTCAATGAAATACTTCCGTGTCCCGTGCAGCCGCGGGAGCGATGTCCCGCCTCCTATGACACACAGCACAGTGATTCCTATCATTGGATCACTGTACCAGAGGAGGTGGGACATCTCTATGTGGCTGCTTGCCATAACAAGGAGGAGGTGGGACATCGTTGCAGAGCGGCAGGAGGGGGAGGAAGGGGAATCGTAAGACAGCCCTGCATTACATTAGAACGTGAGGAGGGGGGATGGTGCGGTGCGCGCTGCGCGGCAAACTGACACAGAGGGAGGGGAAACTCACAGGGGCACTGGGCCATTCACGAGTGTCACCCAGCGGCATGGCCCAGCCCCTTTTTCTCCTCCATTTCGGGCAAATTTTTCACTGACTCGAGTATAAGCCGAGGCGGCTTTTTTCAGCCCAAAAAGTGGGCTGAAAAACTAGGCTTATACTTGAGTATATACAGTAATTGCATATAATTTTAAGGAAAAACCTGTGATATCCCAATCTACTATTTTTTGGCTAGATCAGAATTTCCATCTGCTACCTAGTTATCTTTTAGTAACCAAACAATAATTCAGTTCACACATAAATCCATGGATTGTGAATAAGCATTATGAGATTGGTTCACCTGTCACAGAGTGAAAAATGTGCAGATTGTATATATTTGTACAATTTGTGTGTTTTGTATTGTATGTGAGCCAAATGAAGTTTTGCCAGCTGAGATTCTGCATATCATTGTAACATTGATAAGAATCTGTGTCATAATGAAAATCCATTGGTTGTTTGTTTTTGATTACGTGGTTTTTTGCAGATGCTGCCAAATGCCTTGTTGTGTCCTAAAACAAACACAACAGTAAATCTGAGTTCTTTGTGATATAGTTTTACTTCTCTAAATATATATTATCCAGAACTCCTGGTTTCCTTCCAGATCTATGAGACTGAATTCTGTTACTTTACAGACGTTCCTACAAAAAAGTAATTGGTGAAGCATAGTACTAATCCTATTCTTTTTTGTTTTATTTTTGAAAGCAGTGGCTATGACTTTGACTATGATTACTACAGAGATGACTTCTATGACAGGTGAGCAAATAAGAGAAGACGATGGCTGTCACATTGATTGCTTTTTACTTTTATTTTAAATAGAGTGAACATAAGGGAGCATTTTCATAATGCTTGTGCAAAGCAAATTTAGATTGCTTATATTTTCTACCCTGCCATGGTTTTATTTGAATGGCTTCTTCACTTTTCTAAATATGTTGCTTTTGGCTCTATGGATGTAAAGATTTCTTTAAATGACTGAAAACTTGGATACAGATAGTCCTTGACTTACGACCAGTTGCTTACTGACATTCTAAGTTACGACATGCCTTCCTGTGAATACTTAACGAACTGGTTCTGAAGTTCTGAGAACTGGAGCCCACCCCCACCCTCCGCAGTCATATGATTGCACATGGGTGCTTGGCAACTATCCCACATTTATAGCTATTTGCAGCATCCCATAGTCACATGTATTTTATAAAAACTGGCATTTACTTCCAGTTTTTAGCAAAACTGTCCTATAGTTTTGACCAGTTTGGTCTAGTGGTTAAGGCACCAGACTAGAAGGCAGGACAGGGATTGTTATTGTGGGGAAAATAGGAGGAGGAAAGTATGTTGGATACATTCACCACCTTGACTTATTTGTAAAAATAATAAAGATGAGATGCAAATAAATAAAAATAGCAAACCATTGGTTCACTTAATGCCATAATTATTGTTTGATGATTGCTGCAAGAAAGGTATAAAATTGGGTCAATCACAGGGGTGACCCGATTTACAACCATCGACACTTACAAACCATGATCAGCAGGCTCTATTACAGTTGTAAGCTGAGGGCTACCTGTAATTGTTCAAAACTAAAAATGAAAATATAAACTTCAAACCTACATTTTTAAAAAATAAAGCTTTAAAGCACCCTGTGCAGAAGTAAGTTTCAGTGAGTTTAATATGGTTTACTTACAGTCCCATAACAGACTATCCTTGATCTTGTTAATTAATTTAGGGTTCTGGTATATTAAAATACTAATTGCAAATTTATACAATTCTGATACAATTTTGTCAAAATAAAATTAAGTTATACAATATAAAAATATAATTGTTAGAGAAAGTTAAATTAGTGAGACATAACACACATATATTTTTGGGTATTCTGGTTTATTTCTTTGTCAAGGCGGGGCACTTCCAATTTTTTTCAGTTTGAAAAGATAACAGCATGGTTGTAATAAACTTTACTAGCTCTTGATTTAGAATCTGTGACAGAAATATAATGGCCCTCTATTTGTTTTCATGGTAAAGATTCCATTCCTCTAACAAATTACCAGACAGATGTTCCAGATGTGTTCTTATCCAAAGATTGAAATGAAATGATCAAAACACGTGCCTTGAATTTCTGCCCTATGTACAGGTATTGAAGAAATATCTTACAGTTTTTCTGTTAAGGAGATTGCTCCTCTAGGGTGCTAACATTCTATAGATGTCCATGAGGAATCCTTCTATAGATGTCCATGAGGAATCCATGAGGAATCATTTTCCACTGGTTGCTTGCATTTCCCTAAAACAACCTATCCTGTAAGAAACGCTATGGGAGATCTCCTCCACAGGGTTCCAGCCAACTATGCTATCTGCCAGAGGACTTCATGATTGAGATTATTGGAGCAGCAAAACCCCAGAAGGGTTGCCAAAAAATTTTTTTGCTGTCGTGAAGGAGATGTCCATGGTTTTGCAGCCCAGATATAGCAGGCTTGTCATTTTACCACTGTCACTTGAGTAGCCACTCAATAGCCCCATTCTAAAAGCATCAAACACACTCAGTGTCCATTGAGTTCTCTTGCATCGCTGTTTGCAGGTAGCAATAGCGACAGTTCTCTTGTTGTCTAGAGAATTGAATTCACTGAATAAACCCAAAGGCTCTCTTGTTTCTTCCTTTCCATTTCTAAGAAAAACCAAGGTGTCTGAGCATTTGTACAATACAGTTTCTCTCCAAAAGATTAACATTTTTTAAAATCAAAATAGAAGCGCCCAGTTGGCCGTAAAACAGGGGTTTCAGCAGTCATGAGGTATATGAAAAGAACTTTAATTTAACTTTTTAAAAACGCAACTATGGGGTGTTTTTTTTACATGAACGAATAGCAAAGTTTTGAACTAGTAGCAGAGGAAGCATAGAGGTGGAACTACAAAATTCCCCAGAGGTTACTGAATCAATCTTTGTTGAATCTGAGAAGAGCACTTGGTACATTTAAAGTTTAGCTTCAAAGTCCAGATCTATATATATATATATATTATTACAGTTTGCTTCCAGGTGTTTGCTCTCTACCAAAGTGAGACATGTTTTTCACTTCTTATCACCTCAACCTCTTTAGCTCTCTTAAAAGACTTTGGGAATTAGGGGCTAAGAAGGATCCAGATGCAATTGCTTAAGCAACTGTATTTTTTCCTTCCTGGTGTAATTTAGTATAAATATTATTGGCTGCATCTTAGTTTTGTGTCCTGTTTTAAGAAATGAGTAGGCTCCAAGTGGAGGGGGGAAGATGCTATGATAGGACAGCAAAATAATTGCCTTGGATGATCTGTTCTAATATCCCAGAGATTTGCCTAAGGAATTCTCAAATATGAAACATTGAAGTATTTTTTAAAATGAATTAACGGCAACAATCTTGCTGTTAAAGCAAGCTATTAAATAACTTCTTTGAGAGTTGTCAGCATTAACTTGCAGGATAATGGTTGAACAATACCTCTCCTCAGTAGTTTAATGATCAACTGTAATCTCTGATGGGCTTTATTGCCCAGGCAAGAACAGATGGCTGGAATGGATGAAGTCTTAGCTCCCTCTAGAGGGCATCAGTGGTTTTCATCTCTTGATTTGAAATATTTCCTAATGTATCTGGCTGGAATCACTACCGGAAAGCATTTCTTCTTCTTCTGTATAGACTCTTTGAGTATCGAGGAAGAGTCTCCCCCATACCCAGGATGGTTCCCGTGAAGCGGCCACGAGTCACCATACCTTTAGTGCGACGTGTCAAAGCAACTATCCCGGTCAAGCTCTTTGCCAGATCTGCTGCTCTTGTGAACAGCTCCGCCAAATTAAAATGTAAGTTTCATGCTACTGTGCAGAGGTAATGTTTATAATGGTTTCAGACTTGCCTTTGAAGCAAAATGCACAAGGGCAGACATACATAGCAAACATAATTACTGATAAGTGTTTTATATATTGCAAAACATTGGTTTTATTTTATTCTTGAATTTATTTCAATAGCTGTTTCTTACATACAGGTGGACATTTGAAGTTATGATGGACTTTATCTTGGGGCTACGTATGACCCAGTTTCAAAGTTCTGATGTCCACACACCCCTCCCAGTCATTGAATTTTGGGTACTCAACAAGGACATATTTATGAATATTTGCAGCCTTCCACCATTACATGACCAGGTTTTATGACAGTTTTGCAAAAAAAAAAAAACCCATTTACTTCCATTTTGGGGGGCAAAATGTAAATAGTAAACCATTGGTTTGCTTAATGACTGCAGCAGCTAATTTATGAACACTGCATTCACTTAAAAACCACTGCCAAAAATGTTATGAAATCGGGTCAGTCACATGACTGGCCTGTTTTACAACCATTATGACTTAAAATCATAATGGGGGGATCTAATATAGTCCTAAGTCAATGATTATCTTGACTTAGGCTGCTTACAACATTTTTTATTTAATAAATTTATTGGCCACCCATCTTACTGCAGGGTAAGAATAAAACACATATATGAGAGTAAAAGCAATACAATTGAAATCAGAATTAATATTGGTATCATTAAATCAATATCTCTTCAAAGTTTGGTAGGAAGTGCATTGTTGCCATTTCCCTAAACATTAGGAGGGTGCTGGAGAACTCATCTCCCTGGGGAGAGATTTCCACCATTTGGGAACCCCAGAAAAGAAGGCCCTCTCCTGTGAACCAGATAGCTCAGTTTCTGGAATGTGGGCATGTAATGACCTGTAAGAATAAACCTGACAAAGAGGTGGAACAGCCACAGTGAAGGCAAGGTCAGATAAGATAAAATCTGAGTCTAAAGCAGGAATGGAACTTGAGAAAATATCTGACTTGTCCTTCCCTAATTCTCCTTCTGGTAAAAGTAGGGAATAGGGAGACACACTCAGAGTAGCGAGATTCTGTTTCTGTAATCCTGTAATAAAAGTTGTTTCAGTATTCATGACCATGGTGTTCAAGTCTGGTCTAACTCAAAGGACTGGAATCAATCATGCAACTCTGAATGTTCTTTTTCTAGAGAAGCAGAAGATCTTGCTTTGGACTTGGGTTTCTCTTTATGTGACTGTTGCCTGGGTTGTGGCACTTCCTGCTGTTCCTCAAGGTTATTGTCATAATCCATCACAGGCAGAGGTGGGTTTCACAGAAGTTTACCTCTAGTTCGACATGTGCACACACGCTCACTTCGTGAGTGTACGCACCTTCCGTGCATGTGTGCGGGCTTCCCTGTTGGCGCGTGGGGCTTTCATGCATGCACGCGGCTTGAAAAACATGGCTAAATAGGATGGCATAGAGCCACGGCAGATGGGTGAGCCCAAACTGATTTCAACCGGCTGAATACCACCTCTGATTACAGAACATCTTCAAAACTGCTGATTTATCTAACTAGGTAGGTTGATAGTAGGAGAAGCAGTCTTTAGAACTGCAAAGGTGGAAATGGTCACTTATGCTAGTATTTTTCAACTTTGGCAACTTTGAGAAATGTGGACATCAACTTCCAGAACTCTCAAGTCAGCATGTCAAAGTCAACACATCTGAAAGCTGCCAGGGTTGAGAAACACTGACTTAAAACATTACCAGAACTGAGCAATGTTCCTGGGAGTCAGTTAGTAGTAGAGTTAGGTTGATTAACTTTCTGGTTGTCCATTAACTACACGACTAAAATATTTCTGGTATCAGCTTCCAGACGAAGACCCAATTGAAATGGGTCCAAACAGTAAGTTTCATCCAAAGGCATTTGGATGGGGGCAACACTTTCTTAATCACCTTACCTACAAATGGAAGATTTGAGAGTGGCAAGGAAAGGCTTTTTATTTAAGTAAAAGATCTTAGAACTGTTTCTTTAAGTGGGTTGGAATATATTTCATATTCAATGAGATATACATTATCTCCCCTAACCATGGAGTCAGTGGCAACCTGGTTATTTGGTCAGGATAGGCAAGGATAGAATGAGCTGATAATGATCTTGCCAAGCCTGTGAATTAAAATGAATCTATATAAAGAAAAGAATGCTTGTTTTTTATTTATTAATATCATACTTCTCTGCCCTCAAGGGAATAGTTGTAAAAATACAAGCAAAATATATTATAAACAATGACAATAAGAAATAAATGAAGCATTAAAAATAAACACATACTCATCACAGAAAAAAGGAAAAAATACATCAAGCCAAGTACTTAGTGAAAGAGAAAATATTTGAAACACATAGTAGAATGAGCCAGTTTGGTCTCCATAGCAAGACCGTTCAGCTAATGTTTTGTCAGTACTTTTTACCACAAAAACTGGCTGCCAATGAGATACAATTGTTTGGTAACTACAGCCAGAAACATCTGAATTCAAACTGTCACTGAATAACAAAAGACTAAATGGCTGGAGGAAAGAATACATGCCCTTGATTGAGCTTTTTGCAAAAATAAAAAGGTGATGTTCAAATTATCATCTCTGTTCTATTATTGAATTAATCATTCATCTAATGAACTTCTTTTGAACTGTACTGCATCATTCATGCACCAGATTTTTTGGAAATAAAAATAGGAAAACACTCCTTTCCTCCTTTCCTAAGAAACTAAAACATTCCAGTGAAAACAGTATTCTCAGCTTTGCCAACATGGAAGACTGAATGAAAATTATATGAAATTAAAGGCTGGGAAATAAATGTCAGGCTGGATGCAATCTGAGGGATCCAAGAGGTAATTTGCCCCAAATAGCTGATCTGGATACAAGAAGGAAATAGCAGTGGGATGGGGAAATACAGTTTTGCAAAAAGAAAAGAAATATGATTTAAAAAGAATCCAAGGGGGCAAAAGGGGACAGGGTGGAGTTTAAGACAGTCTGTCAACAGCTCAGAATCCACTTGACAGATGGCACAAAAATAAGGAAATAATGTAATGGAGAATCCTAAATAAAGGAGTTCAACATGTCCGTTCAATGTGATGCATATATTTGTGTTTATTTACCTGTAAGGATCATTTTGTCAACTACTAAGTAGTTATGTAAATTATAAATTAAGGGGAATTCTTTCTAAAAAGTTCAAGGAACGAGGTGAAACATTCCTCTTTTGTTTCTTTATTGGCTCAGAGCTACAAATTTTGTACCTCACCAAAGTTGGGAGAGTGTGGCAGGAGGCCGTTCTAAGCATTAAAAAAGGAATTCTTTGATACCTACAATATCACTCTCTTGCCAGAGTCAATATAGCACAGGGCTTCCAAACCCTTAAGTAGCTGTGCACTAGCCTTTAGGTTTTGGTAGTTTGTTCCCATTGATGGTGCACTCTGATGGGAGAAATGGTACCTGCCAAAATTCTCCTGTCTTCTCCTCAGCTATGAAAGGCAAACGAGACCCTGTCCTATACTGAACCCAATAAGCCCTTATTGTGATGGACGCCAAGCAGGACCTGCAACTTAAAAGGTATATGTGAAGTATAATTAAATCTCTGCTCAAGCAAATTGCTCATTCGTACCAGACAAAAGAATAAGGCTTTCTTCTAACTTTTTGTCTTCCAAGTGAAATGCAGTGAACTGCAGACAATTAAAACTGAGCTGACGCAGATCAAATCCAACATTGATGCTCTCTTGGGCAGATTGGAGCAGATTGCTGAACAACAGAAAGCACCCACAGGTCAGTTGGCTGATTGCAAATGCCTCCTCAATAACACCAAGACACAGTAGGAGTTCAAGTGCAGAAAGTCAGCGCCAGGTTCCTAGTACTGGCTGGCCTTCCTTTGTTCAGGACAAAAGACCTTTGGTTACTTTTTGCAATTACAGTCCAGCTCTCTGATGCCCTTGTTCCATTCCTAGGAGCCAGTACAGGGGCTGTGTGTGTTTCTCCATCTTCAACTACAGCACCTCCAGCCAGCAAGGGCCAAAGTGGATGATGATTAATGGTGTTATAATCCAATCTGTCTGTAGGCACCATATTGGGTAAAACCGCATCAGTGTTATTAAATATAAGTGACTGTTTCAAGGCAATCTAAAGTATGGGCATATTTTGCTGGCATCTGTATTATAAAGATCATAATAGCAGAACAAGACCAAATAGCCCTTGGAAACCTGTGATTTCAAAAAACTATCAGGCTTCCCATCTGAATATAAAAGTATTCTGAGGTTTCCCTGCTGATTTTTTGTCCTTGAGAATATATTTTCATTGGTTAGTTGTGCTAGTAAAGGATGCAGAGACTGATAGGAATCTGTAGCTCAGCAGATTACATAGTCCAAAACCTCTGAAGGACACCATTTCCCTATTCATAGGCTGCAGTCCTCCAGAGATTGGATTCCAATTTCCATCAATCTTAATCAGATGAAGGGAGACACAATCTAGTTGTATCTGGAAGCCTAACAGGCTTTCTATCCTTGCTCTATTTCATATATCTAAATGACAGCAAGCCACCTTGATTTTTTTTCTGCCTGTCCCCTGCTATATGCAATAGAAGATTTAACACACAAAAAAGAAACAGAATAGAAATATTCTAAATGTTTTTCATTTCTTCATCCAGCCCAAATCCCCAATTGATTATTTGTATTGCTTCTAAACCATGCCCAATTTTAATTCATGGACTGCATTCACCAAGGTTAACCTGTTGTTGTTTTTTCCAGTTAACCCATTTTCTGTTTTTGCATTATGTATTGAACCATAAAGTAATCATATGGCCTGGGTTCACAAAAAATATTAAGTTACAATGAAACTAACTAGATTTGTTAATAACGTTAACCAAGTCATGTAAACAAAGCCAAGAATTATTTGTGAGACTACTTTTCTCTAATCCTGGACTCAGTGCTATTAATCTCAGATTATACTTTGGAATAACCAGCTATTAAATGATAAAAGGGAAAGAAATGAAGTGGTATTTCTCTGGGCAACCTTGGGAAGATGTCAGGATCATAGGCTCTGTTAAGACTCATTGCAGACATTTCCCCAAGAGATATTCCATTCATTTTTTTTCTTTCTTTCTGATAAGATGTTCCTAGCATTGGAGTCCAGGTGCCATTTTAATTTTTCATGATGCTCCCAATGTGGCAACATACAGGGACAGTTGGTGAAACTCAATTAGTTTCCAGCTTGGATTCTTGATTATTTAGATATGCTGAGATAAGCCAAATAAAGCCTGCCAACGAAACAGGGTCCTCAAATCACATCGGTATTTTACAATTTGGCTTTTTTACAGAAGTTAGAAAAAAGGCAGATGGAAACAAAAGTGAAATTTCTCAGGAAGACACATCATCAGAAGCAGAGGCGAACACGGAAGAGCCATTAAATGGGGAAGAAGAAGAGGAGGAGGAGGAGGAAGGCCTTGTGCAGGATGATTGTGATGATGAATTGGTAAGGTGTAGCAGGAAATCATAGGTTTCACATCCAGGTGATATACTTTGGATTTACACAGTTATACCACTTCTCAGTCTTCAGGGGAAAGTAATATTTTCCCATTGCCATTAATAGATAAAATTATCTCTTAACATTATAATGAATTACAGACGGGTCACAGATCATATCCTTTCCTTTTCATTTGAGGAAAGAAAGCATTTAATGTGTTTATTGATGCTAAAGAATGAGATTTTATCTTTCAAATTTGCATCATCAGTGAACTGACTCAAAGGTGCTTTTTCAAAAGGCATCTGGGCTTTCTTTGTTTTTTTCTTGAAGACATTTTTCTTCTCATCCAAGAAATTTCTTCAGTCCTTCAGGGAGAAACAAAGAAAATCTAGTTGCCGTTTTGAAAAAAAGGACCTTTAGGATAACCATGACCTGGATGACTGAGAATCTCCATAAATATCAATGAACTGAGGTTTTGTAATCTGTAAATCCTTAGCTAATACCAGAGAATTTACTTTCAGATATGCTATTGTCTGAATATAAAGATGGGAATGAAATTACAGTCCTAAAAACAAATTCAGCACATAACAATGCAAAGGAAATAAGCTATTTAGTAGGGGAGAAGGTATGGGAAAGGTGAATCCCTCATTTCTTTTAAAAACTAACCACTGCAATGACATCTTTTAAAAACAGAGTTCTAAATTTGGGTATTGGATTGATTGAGAATCATATGACCCGGTGATATCTTCAGAAGTTGACATTCCAATCCACCTGTCAAAGCCATGTTTAGTTTAGTTTAATTTAGTTTATTATCATTTCACCTCCTACAATGAAATCAAATGCCCTTGTCATGCTCATTATAACCATAAAAATAAAACACAAACACACATCCTTCACATTCTATACAATTGAATTGAAAACCCCTGATATTGCATTAATATTGCACTATACAATAGAATTCAATATGGTTACTGCCCTGGGATAGAACCTGTTTTTCAGCCTATTTCTACTTGTAATGGTATTAGTTGAAAAAAAGGGTGCCCAGGATGAGATGGAACTTTAAGAACGTTTTGAACTTTCGATGTTGAGTCAATACTTATACTTCCAATGCCCCCTTGCTATTTAGTCAGCAAATTGCTACCAGTGTGCCTTCCATAGAAGACTTCCATATTGCATTGGTCAGAGGAAGCGCTGAGAAGTTATCTGCCGATCTCTCACATCCTGGACATAAACTATTCAACTCCTTCCCTTGGGACAGTGCTATAGGGCATTGCATGCCAAAACAATTAGACACAGGAACAGTTTTTGCCCTCATGCCATCGCTCAGCTGAACATCTAATTTTCACAGTACTGTATCCATGTAGTGTGGCTGTAGCACCTGTAGTCCTCAACATACGGCCACAATTAAGCCCAAAATTTATGTTGCTAAGTGAGGCATTTGTTAAGTGAGTTTTGCCCCATTTTACAACTTTTCTCACCACATTTGTTAACTGATTCACTGTAGTTGTTAAATTAGTAATACAGTTGTTAAGGGAATCTGGTTTCCCCATTGGCTTTGCTTGTCAAGGGGTTACCAAAAGATGATCACATGACCCAAAGATACTGTCATAAATGTGAGTCGGTTGTCAAGCATCCAAATGTAAATCATGCGACCATGGGGATGCTACAAATGGTCATAAGTGTGAAAATGGTCATAAGTCACTTTTTTCTTTGCCAAAAGTGGAGATTAACTTTTAAATATATTTTAAAGAAATCCAAACCATTTAATGTTGCAAATATTTGATCATCAAGCCACTTAATGTTATAAATATTTGTGTCTGGCATAGAAATACAAGCTTTACACTCCAGGTATTTCATTACATCTCCATATTCGCATCTTTGAAATGGGACAGAATGTACATTGGCCAAGTGAACAGGACCTGTTATGAATCTTCTATGAATATAAATAAATAAAACAATCATTATTCTTATCCCATCTTAATGTTCTAGTTTAGTTTTTGATAGAAGATAGGTTATAAATATTTAAATGAATGAATGCATGGTTACCTAGTTCAGGTTGATGTGAAGCAGTGGTGGGTTCTGGATTCTGTTCCAAACAGTATGGTTGGAATGGCCTCGGCGTCATCCATATGCACGCACGCGGTGCGCACGTGCATCGTACTTGCCTGTGATGCTTCCGCAAGCCTCTGCAACGCTCCAGCTGCTCGGCAGAGTGTCGCGCAGGCGCCGTATGCACAGTGTGCAGAAGCGCCAAAAGCTTAAAGCACAGGTAGGAAAGGAGCGAGGGAGGGAGTGTGGGGCCTCCGGAGCACCGTACCGGAACGGTATCCGGTGTTCCAGACTGGCTCGGGTACACCCATTTTAAGTTTCCTTAAAACTGCCAAATTACAGATCAAACAAATCAATAAAAAATTAATGAACAGGCACAGAAGCTACCTGGTTTTCCTATTACAATAGAGAATTTCTATCCAAAGCCTGGTAATTCTTCCTATGCAAAACAGAAAAATTATAGCAAAACTTTCATTTGCAGAGAATAAGTTAGCATGCATAAATCAAAGATGCTCTTTTTATCCTTTGTGCGTTGATTTCCTGATCTTTATTTATGCTTAAGTGATCAATCTAAAGAAGGGGGATCCTACAAATTCTATTTAAAATGTCTCTTTCGTTTTAAAAATGACTTCACTTTTAAGTAGATATGTATAAATGTATATTTGGGGATTGCTTTTATTCTTTCTTTTTCTTTTTCTTTTTCTTTTTTGGTCTTTTCTTTCCTGCTTCTTCAGGAGAATAGCCATTTCACATATGTGGAAGACTCCAGCCTACAGTAATTAGGTATATTCTAAAACTTACAGATTCCATTCATGACATCAAAATCACATTGAATTGTGTAAAATAATATTTAATTATTCATATTTTGATTTAATAACACATGTTTAAGTTTTTCTTTCTTCCTTCCTTTTTGGAGAGGTTTTTTTTTCTTGACAAAACATTTATTACTTTGTATCATGCTATTTATAACTTCATAGTGGTGGATGACAGAAGAACTACAACATGCATCATATGATACCACACGCATGTAGCGGGAAATAACCTGCATTTTTATACTGTCAGCCCACTGTTATTGTCCTGAAACTCAGCTGCCTTTCTGCCTTTCATGAAAAGAAACAGAAAAGGATGAAGGGGATTTACAGAAAAGATAGCAAAAGAAAGATTGGCTTACAAATGATTAACAACCAGGAGTGTTTCTCTGTCCCTTGATAGTCATCAGGCTACATAATCATATTTTTGTCAACCTTCTCTACTCATTGTACCTATTAATGATAATGTCAACGTTCCTGAAAACTCCAACTCCAATGAAACTCTGAAACAGGCATTTTCTCAAAGCTCCCATTTATTAGAGTAGGTATACAGGCACATCTGGGGAAACCCAAATCTGAGATTTCCGGGCTTTCCCTCATTAAGTCAGAAGTCAAAACCCATCCCCTGCACCCATCAGTCCATCACATGGTCCAATCCCAATCCGTCCCAATTCAAGGCATCATTCAACCACTCCTCCTCCAGATGCAGGAATGCCATCACCTTGACCAAAAAGAAGAATGCTGTTCTGCCTATATTCCCTCTACTAAATCCCCCCTCCTACTTTCCCAAGCACAAGAATGTGGCAGGGTGGAAGCTTCCAGTGTTAATATGGCTTCCAAAGGTGATAGATTGCCCTTGACATTTCATATAAAAAAGAAAATATAGTATATAATTTGAAATAGTAAACCAATTAATTATCCTCTCCTTCCTTCCTTTGCCTGGCATATCACAACAACAACAAAAAGAGGGAGGACCACAAGAAGTTAGAACTTTTCTTGATATATTTTGCTGAACAAATATTGATCTATAGGGGTGCCATTGGGTCTCTGCCTGGAATTCAAAAGAAGACACATGGACCAATATTTCCAAGCAGTTTTGTAGAACATAGGAAAGTAGTCATCCCAATGGACTATCATTACTACTCGCACATACATACATAAATATATACATCCCAAATCTTAGTATTAAACTGGGAGCCTTGTAATCAGCATTCACTACTAAAATAGTCATTGTATCAAGAGATGCAGAATAGAGCTTTTCCTTCCTAAAAGCAGGAAAGAAAACAGTCTGTAGAAAGTCTACTTTCTTGAGACAGGAGGTACCATGATGTGCAATGAGTACAATTCCACAATATATAATGTATGGTTTTGCATTTGAAATCTGGATCATGCCTGCTAAGCCAGGTTGTCTCATAATGATCCATTTGGTTTTTAGCAGGGACGTGCAGTCACTGGAGGCAGGGGGAGGTGGGGCCTCACTAGTCAAGCGAGGAAAAGGAAAGAATTTTTAAAATAATTAAAAAGGCCAGGGTAGTTGCTGCCAGACTCCAAGTCACAGTGACTTTGAGTCTGCTTAGTGTTAACTGTAGGGGGAGGATAGAGAACTCTGGGCCTCCTTTGCATAAGGAATTTTTCGCCTTTTAAGTGTTGAGCAAGGGTTAAAAAGCGAAAAATTTCTTATGCAAATGAGGCACATGATTCTCTCGCCTCCTCCTGCAGAGGGCTTAGAGGCTTTTTTAAAACATTTAAACAGAGTCATCCACGTGGTGACTCTAGCAGCAACTATCCTAGCCTGCCTGGCCCTGGCTAGACCAAATCTTGCATTTTTGACGCAGCTGGAAGGTATGAAAGGGTCAGAGGGAGGGGGCAGGGGAGAGGAATTCAAAATTATTGTAATTTGTAAGTAATGTTTTATTGTGAGTAATTTGTCTGTGTGTGTGTGTGTGTGTGTTTCTTCACTTCACTCAAACAAACTCTCTCTCAATTTGAGAGAGAGTTTATTTGAGAAGAGAGGGAAGGGGAAGAGGCAGGGAGGGCAGCCTTGTTTGAGAAGAGAGGGGCAGCCCTCTCCCCCACCACCGGGAGCCCCATCCTGCTCCCCTCTCCCCTTTCTTCGCGGCTGTTTATGTCTGCCATAAACGCGAGACGCCTGTCGGACACAGCGGCGGGGACGGAGGAGGCGGGGGTGAGGCGGCAGAGCGCGGCAGCGGCGAGAGAAGCAGCACCCCCGCCACTGTGTCACAGGCGTCTCGCGGCGGGGACGGAGGAGGCGGGGGCGAGGCGGCAGAGCTAGCGGCGAGAGAAGCAACCCCTGCCGCTGTTTCCGACAGGCATTTCGCATTTATGTCCACCATAAACGCGAGACGCCTGTCGGACACAGCAGCGGGGACGTTGCTTCTCGCCGCTGCTGCGCTCTTGCCTCACCAACCGTAATCCTTACCGCACGTCACTGGTTTTTAGCCTTGGTCCAGTGCCATTTCCTGCATAGTTGCACTAGGAAATCTACCCTTTATAATCTGAGATGTCACTTAGAAAGATGAAGGTGGTTGTTATCTGGCCTTTGTTCTCAGGAGTAAAACAATTCTTCATACAGTTTCCTAAGGATTAAGAAGACAAATAATTATAAAAGCAGAAAGGAACAATGTCTAAAGTTGGGGCATACAGCATACAGTATGCATATTTTGAATATTTGACCCAGGCACTTCATAAGAATTTTGAATGAAACATTACTTTATGCCTCAGCAATGCAGCCACTAAGGTTCCAAAACATAATTTACACTTTTTCATACCAAAGGTACACAGAAGCTAGCCCTAGGAGTCTCAACATGGGCAATTGAAAAGATAGATAGCACAAAATGTCGTGATTTCTTTTTAATTAAAAGAAATCTATGGTAAGTGCAGAAGAAACATATATTTCTTCCTTTAAACCATTTTTCTAAAATGAAAATACTTTCAACCAGCCCATACTAAGAAACACAAAACATGTTGTGTGATTTATTAAACTGAAGCCTACTTCAATATTGTATTATCCTTCATTATCTTTTTTTTCTTCAAGGTTCCTTCTTTGTACAATACTGTAAGATGGTTTATTCCTAGTTGCCAACTTCAAAAATAGATGGAGCGTTGTTTGCTTAGCAGGGTAATCCAATCTTTCAGACTCCAACTACTGTTCAGGAAAGGGTGAGAATCACATTTTCATATGGGCCAAATTCAGAGGATCTGATCCTACCCTTCTAAGGATTTCTACTGGAAGATATACAACCAGATGTAAGGATTTTCTCTTCTTCAGGACATATTAACAGAAGATTGCGTCTCTCAAAGCACAGTAATTTACAACAATTTCTTTGTTGAAAATACAAGTTAAAAACAGGCAAGCATTGTTTTTCTTTTCTCTTTTCTTTATTCTTTTGGCTCTTCTCTATTAGCTTCTCCTGCAAAGTTTGGTCACTTTGGCGTTCCTAGCTATTTTCAAAATGCTTCCTAGACTTTGTTTTGCTATGAACAAATGCAAGACTGAAGAATGGAAGAAATGGGGGAGGGGAATTTGTACATAAAATCCTGTATAATAAAAGGAAAAACTTGATTCATGATGTAAGCCCAGTATCTTTTTTTTTCTGTTATTGCTATTCGAATAAGATACATTTCCAAATATTATATTGGATTTGGGCTACCTCTTCATCACATGGGATAATTTAGTTCACACTACCAACGCCTATTTTCTTTGAATATTTTTCTCTCCATGCTGTTCTCATTTAATGTACATTAAAAATTGTGTCCAAACCAAACTATACGTGGAAGCTGCCACAGTTAGCGCTCAGAGTTTTAGTTATATTTTTTTCCTGGATACTCCATTCCATTTTCTTCTTTCATCCTGCTACCAACATCAGCCAATATTCCACATCCTTTGAGTATTGAATAATCATACCTTTTGGGGGGTTCTACTGCCTCCCCTGTGCTTTTCTACTAAACTTCAATTTTATCATATGCTGCTTTTTAACTTAGAATGAAATCTAATTGACAGCCAGAAGAAAATAATCATAATACTTTAGGTAGAAGAGTTCCTACATTTTGTCATTTCTTTTTCAAAAAGAAAATAATAAAATTTGATTTTATTTCTTGGGAGCTTGGTCTACTGCCCAAAACGGAGGGGTAAGAAAAGCAGATTTACTTAGCCACAAACCACAAAGCTACATGACCAAGAGATACAGACAAAAAAAATGGGGGGGGGGAGAAATTGGGAAGAAAGTGACAAAGGCACTGAGAGCCCTGACTCTCAAACACAGCTGGATTCAGGGGCAAGACACTAAGTGAGATCTTCTTATGGAGAATAATGGTGGCGGCAATAATTTACCAAGCCTTTATGCCAAGGAAACATAGCTCAAAAAAATAACCCCAGAGTACTTCTGGGACAGATAGTGTGAGATCCCCATTCTATCACGCTGCAAGTTTATGCCCTCCCATGTAATCTATATTCACTGGAGTTTCAGTGCTGACATTACCCTGTAGAACAGAGGTGTCAAACTCAAGACCCGCAGGCCAGATCCGGCACACGGGGTCCTTAGATCTGGCCCTCTGGGCCACCCTGGAAACAATGAAGGACCGGCCCATGGTGATTCTGCCAGCGAAAACGGAGCTCAGGAGGGTTACAGGCCATCGCAGTGAAAAACTGAGCTTGGGAGCTCGTTTTCACTGGCAAAGCCCTCAGGCACAACAGGTGCCCCAACACAAGTGACATCGAACTGGCCACATACACCCTGACCATCCACACACACCAGCTCCAAGCTCAAACACAACACTGATGTGGCCCTCAATGAAATTGAGTTTGACACCCCTGCTGTACAATATCTGGTACAATCCAGAAGCCATTGTTCCCTCAATAGCTTTGAGTTTTCTTGATCCTAAGGCTGTAAAACAGTTCCAAACCATAGTACACTTCCATGCTTCTTGGTTGGGATGAGGTTCTTTTGTTGGAATTCAGTTTCAGTTTTGCCACATATTTTTCATTATTTCCATAAAGTACCCCTTTTGTCTCCTCGATCCACAGAACATTGTCCATTTGTGTGTGTACCCTCCAGGTGGTTGTTGGCAAAACTGAAGTGGGTGCCAATTTGCTTGCTGAAAATGCTATTCTTGATATACTTCATGAACACCATTGTTCATTTTTATACCTAAAGTGCACTCATATACACTGACTTTAGATAATTAAGAACTTCCTACAAATCCTTTACTATAACCGTGGGATTCAGTATGATCTTCCCATTTGAAATGATTTCTGCTGGACCACTCCTGGGAAAAGTAACATTTTTTTTAAAAAAATACTATCTTCCTATGGATTGATGGAGGCAAAAATCTTAGTTAAGTTTTGTTACTAACAGTCTGGGTTTGAGACTTGAGCACTGCATGATGGAGTGAGCTCCCATTCTCACCCCAGCTCCTACCAAACTAGCAGTTCAAAAGCATGCAAATGCAAGTAGATAAATAGGTACTGCTTCAGCCAGAAAATTATTGCATTCTGTATTTTCATGCTGGCCACATGATGACAGAAGTGTCTCTCAAGACAATGCAGGCTCCATCGGAGATGAGCATTGCCCCCTTGAGTCAGTCATGATTGGACGGGGAAACCTTTAATACCTTTCTAGCCTCCTGAGCACCAACCACCTTTTTCAGAGGTTTGCAGAGGCATGAGTCATTCCTCAAATCTGCATGATAAAAAGCAGGCTTCAACCGAAATGACTGTTTGGGCTTTTTGAAAGGAAAACTTCTCAAATTCATCCCATAAATTGGAATAGCTATCTCAATTTACCCTGTTATTAATGTTAGAGCTTCTTATATATTTTCACAAGAACAGTGAATGTTGACTTTATATATATTCAATAAAGACATGATACACATTAAAGACATTTACATATATTAATAAAACTTAAATCCTGATCACACCATAGATCATAGATCTGCAGGACTGCAAATATTTCTAAAAGGTTCACAAACGTTTGCCCACAGTTGGATCTCAGAACTATTCCCCAAAGCCACACTTAGAATATGAAGAACAATTTATGGCTGTTATGGAAGTTTTTGTATATTGCCAAAGTATCAGGGAGCCTGATAGATACTAATAGGATTCCATTAGGTTTAGTGGAATTCACAGCATAGTAAAAACACCAGCCCTACCCCATACTGAAAAATAATTGCAGTAATCACATTAAACTATATGGGTTGCAGGTAGGTTTTCTAGATAAACCAGAAGAGGCTCCTGCTTGTTTTCCACCCAGCCCATTAGGGAGCCACATTTGTGAGCACCTGTGTGTTCTCTTCCGTATTTCCATAAAATAAAGAGGCATCAACGACAAAATCATATAGCTCAGAACATAAGGTGTCTGCAATGGAATGGAGGCAATGGAGATGATGTATCCTCATGAGTATGTCTTTTAAGAATGGTTAGTGAAGCATTTTAGTTACTAATTTCATATGCTGCCAATCTCATGGTTCAAGGTGACTCTGGGCAGCTTATAAGGGAGGCATGCTGGCAACATGGTCAGATCAGAAGAGCTCATTGATGGCAATAAAAATATGTACAATCTATCCAAAGAACAGAAAGATAAACACTCAATTTTTAGAAATTTTTATTGTAAAATAAGAAAAAATAGTGCCAGCTTTCTTAGGAAATAGATATTTAAAAGCTCAGACTAGAGGTAGATTCATTTAAAAGGTGGGGGGGGGGTGATTTGGACTCAAAAACTTCACTTTTATATTGTAGCTACTTGAAGTACCAACTATACCTTACAACTATAAATGATTATCCCGGCCTTCAGAATGTTACAAGGGCCAGAATAAAAGGGGAGTCAAAATGTTCAGCAAGCAGAAACCCATAAAGTAGCTTTGTTGCTTCACATTTAAGCATAACATACCATGACTAGATTTGCTAGCCCTGCAAACTGAATCAAAATCCTGCACATACTTTTTCTCATTTTTCAAATGAATGAGGCAATGAAAAATACAATTGTTTCTCCAATACGTAGATGTATGTGCTGTGGTATTTCAAAATGTCTACTTATTGCTGAAGCAGCTTTTTGGATGAGAAGCGAAACATCTTCAAAGAAAAACAGTTGCTTCAGTAAACTGGCCAAAGTCCGGTTGCTTCAGTCCAGTAGAATTTTTTAGGACCAAGACCCAAAGAATCATGTATTTTTGAACTCTAGTTCTTATCTGGATTCAGAAATTGAGAACACAATGCTTACCTTACAGAGAAGGTAATGTTGACTCAAAGTTTTTTTGCCTTTACCGTATTAATTCCCTGAAACTTTTCTAGTTATCATTCTATAAGGTAAGGATCAATAACTATTCAGATATCTCTGAACATCAACTAGACTAGAGCAAACTGCCCATCAGGATATGATCAGGGACAGTAGTACTTGGAGTATCACAGCTGCTAAATTTTCTCAACTTATGGAAGAGATGGCAAACACTACATTTAAGTATTATAGGATTAGCAATAGCAATAGCAGTTAGACTTATATACCGCTTCATAGGGCTTTCAGCCCTCTCTAAGCGGTTTAGCATATCGCCCCCACAATCTGGGTCCTCATTTTACTCACCTCAGAAGGATGGAAGGCTGAGTCAACCCTGAGCCGGTGAGATTTGAACTGCTGAACTAGCAGTCAGCTGAAGTGGCCTGCAGTACTGCACTCTACCCACTGCGCCACCTCGGCTCTTATCTTATTCTAATCAAGATTAACATAGCTCAAAATTATTTGACAATTTTCCATTCACGCTGACTGGAGTGGAATGAAAGACGTAATTTAAAGCCCTTCATGGGTTGGGCTGGGTTACCTAAAGAAGAATCTTCAACGAGTTGCCCAATTCTATCAGGCAGGTTGTGGTTGTGCCTATAACAGGCGTTCTAGAAATGTCAGCTGGCAGGGAGCAGGAGACTTGCCTTCTCTTCTACAGCCCCTGCCATCTGGAACATTCTTTCTTCAGGAATTACAATGACCAAGGCCTTGTTGGTCTTTTGTGCCTAGATCTGGGCCACTGGGAATGTGAAGGAACCTCTTTTATCTATATTAATATCCATGCCAATAATTTTACTCTGCATTCATATATATTTATTTTACATTGGTTTAAATTGTTTATGCTTTTACAATGCATGCTGCTCAGTCACTTGAGATGAGCAGCTACAGAAATCAAACCAAATTAAAAAAATAAATAAAACATACTTTGCTTCAACAAGGTTTGTACATTATGAACTTTCAAACAATCTAAGTCTTCTGCGTTATCCAGAAGACTTTATACAATACTGAATTTATTTATTTTTCTATTTAAATAAGTAAACGAGAGCAGGTATAACTAATGCTAGATAAGTCTGCAAAAGCATCCTGTGAAAACAACCACAATTTGGAAAATTATGCAAGAGTCACTGATCCTGACTTTATTCAATTTATAAGGTACATCCAACATTCATTACAGCTCAGGTGCTATTTAAGTCATTTAAAAAAAACGACTTTAGACTTTTCTATTCTTAAAAACCTATGGAGAAAATATAAAAATTAATTTCCTGGCACTCAGTTGAATGTCAATTTACATACAAATTATAATTCCAACAAAGATTCTAGACTCAACTTTAGTTAAAGTATCACAGTTAACACCCATTAATCAAATACCTTTCAATATTGATAACAAGGGTTATTAAGATAAATCAGAAATCTTCAAACAGTAGTGAAAAGGCACTCCTCCTTAAATCTTGCAAATGTTTTAGTTTTAAATTCAAAAGCATCACATTTTTAAAATATACAAGCAGGCAAAGAAATATAAGGATCCTGCTAGATCATAATGAAGTTTTATGTAATCCAGCCCAATTAGCCTCACTGGATAACTGAGGAATTCTATATACAGGATATGAGGCAAACCTCCTGTCCAGTTGACCCTGGTGAGGTCATGTAATTGTCATAAAAACTGCCTGCTCTATGGGCTTAACTTTAAACATCAATTTGGCAATCTGTAATCATATTTGGTAATGATGAATACTATGTACTATGAGTACACTTTCCTCCGTCTTTCAAATTAATCAGCTGACTCCAGATTCTATAATTCTTTAACTAGACACACACACAGTATTTGCAAAAAAGAATGAGATAGGTATTAATAACTTTATTGCAATCTCTTTTCTAATTATTTCATAACTTCTTCACAGAAGGAAAGTAATTTTTACACATATACCCACCACCACATCAAGATTCATTTTTAGTATTCACCAGTTAAATCCTCATTCCACACATTAAGTATCTAAACAGCTTATATGGCCACTTATTTTGCATCTGCAATTCTGGGCAGCTAACAACATGAACAAAAAAATTAAAACAAAATAACAAATTATGATTTTTCTTCTTGCCTTGCCTTGCCTTGCATCACTCTATACTTTGTGGGGGGGTGAATAGTATTTGCCATTTAAATTCCAATTTATCCAATGCAGACCCGTGCTTGTATGAGCCCTTTTGTTTAAACCACTCACCAATAACTGGTGTCACCATCAAATCTGAGCCCACGCTGTTCAGCATCAGCTCCAATAAAGATTATCTTCATAATATTCAATTGCAAAACTTGTCCACTTATTTCTATTCCCACGTCCTTGGTCAAAAATTCCAAATGCTAAAGCCCCATGTCCTCTTAGTCAATGATTTTTGTAATTTATCCAAAGCCCCTTTTGAAAGATCCCAATGAATACAATAACCTTCTTAAATAATTCTGCTTTAAGGCCTGAAAAAACTGACAAAATGGATACCAACTACTGCATGAAGATCACCAAACTTTCTGACAGCTTGGTTTCTGGGTCATTCCTGAAATTGGTGAATACTCTGATAGGAAGAACATACAATGAGTATCCTTTTCCAAAACTTAAAGTACAATGCGGGGGGAGGGGGGGAAATGTAAGATTATTAAAGTTTTAATAGCTGCGCTTTTTCTAACGTTTGTGTTTTCATTTAAATGGGTAATACATACATAATTCATTTTTACAATTTAAAGATTTAACTTTCTTAGTACAGTACTGAAAGCTAGCATTACAAAAACTCTAAATAGGTTATGGCAATGATAATGTGCATTTACACTGCAATGTTTTCCCAAAATTACATGCATTAATATGGCATCTTGATATATTTTAATAATTTTTATTAGACCAATGCACAAAGTGAACACCAAAATGCAAAGGAAAGCTGGCTACAGACAGCTAACCTAAACCCAATTAATACAAATCTCACATTTATCTGTGGGATTTGTCCCTTGTAACCAGACAATGAAATTCTTATATGCATGGAGATATTCAACTGGGAGAACCTATTTGTGATTTAATATTCTATGATATGTTCCATTACATTAATTCAACTGTGCCCATTTCTTTTACAATACACTTAATTAGGACAACAAATGATTTTATAACACAATTGGCCATGACGCTTGCATGAATTCATACTATTGTTAACAGAGAAACCAAAAAATTCAAATGAAAGAGTCACTGTTATAATAACTTTAATTTTTCTTGCATTTTACAGAATTCTATGAACAGATTAAAAAGCACCTCCCTTCTCATCACTTGACAGTTGGTAAAATATTCAGTTAGCAAATGCCAACAGCTTGAGGATCTGATCTTGCAAGAATCTCACAGACCAACCCAAAGCAAAGCAGCTTTTACTATCTTGTTTTTAATACATCGGAAATCCATTCATTCAGGTTGTAAGCCTGTCCAGCCACTTGCACCCAAAATTCAGGGTCAACCAGCCAACTAGTTAGCTTTGGCACGGAGCTGCGCTCTCTTGCCTGTGACAGCCTGGAAACCAGTTTTAATGCTGGCAACAGAACAGCGCGAATGGCAAGTCTCACACTGCAAAAAATATAATCTGGTGTCCTTCTGCAAGATTGTGTCTGGTGACCGACATGTATGACAGGTGACATATTCCTCTGTGGGAACAATTAAATAAGTTATATTAGCAATAAGAAATTATAAACAAATAGTAAACAAATTTTTTATCCACTATACATTTATCATTTACATGATCAGGTAATTATCGAAACCAACTGCAAACTTACTAGACTACAAAACATAAAAGTAGTAAACAGAGTATTTATCTCTTTCATTGCAAGGTTTAACACCCCTTAAAATATACATTTTTCTGCCCATTTACTGCATGCACCTCTATATCACACAAAAGAAGTAGAATGTTTTGCAAGCTGCTTACAAGATGGGAGAACTGACTTTTGGCTTTGGCAGATACAAAAGTATTACTGTATTAACAACTGTATTAACAGTCAACCTTTTTTCAATCTAGCACAGAATTGTGAAAGGAAACATCAACATGGTTCACTGTTAACATCTGTCTGTTCAGGATTAAAATCTAACCATTCTATTAGCTTTTTTCACTAAGTTTACATCACTGTCCATACTGTACAAAATAAGCATTCTAAATGATCAGCAACATTTGCCAGACTTCCTTTTCAATATCCCATTATTCAGTCTTCTGTATTGGAGATGTTTGAGATCTTTAATAGTGCACCTCTATAATCTTTCAATAAGAGCTGACAATAGAACATGGAAATAACCACATAACTTTTATATCCTTCAATTCAATTGCTTCCATGCGGTAACATTACATTTTGTTGCCTCATGGAAACAAAAAATACTATTACATCAACTAAAACCAGAATGAATAATTTTTAGTATATAACCAAAAATGCGCATTTTCTCACACAAACATGACTATCCAAACATTCATTTTATAATTTTTCTATATGCCACCTCATTAAAGATATAGCAGGTAATTCCTCAAAATGACGCTTCTGGTTATACTGTAGCACTTTTTCCTTTTTGACAACCAGCAAAAATAAGGTACTTTCAGAAGATTTTAATGAAACTACAAGATGATAATTTTGGCACTACTAATAGTTATGTAAGAAACAAGATTAAAAACTTTTAATGAAGCAGCATAAATCAGCAATTATAGAATACACTTACTGATATATCTTCTCAAGACATTTTCTATCTGTTTTTGTTGGAATCTTCCTTTGATTACAAGTTGGTTGTTGCCATCTATTGAACCACTGAATAAAATAAAAATATTAAAATTAGAATTGCAAATTTTCAACGACACAAAGGCTTCAAAGTTTCCAAAATGCTCACCACAATACATGCAAATCTTTGTTCAAAGGTTCTTCATTTACGGCAATCTTTTATCAGATGGTGAAGCTAAGCACATTCCTAAAGAGTGATAACTTTATAACCAAAATAGGGCTACACAAAAATATGCCAGTCTAGTGTAGTGTTATAAAGGCACAAACCAGAAATTGTAAAACTAAGAATTCCAGTTCTGCCCCAGGCATGAAGCCAGTTGGATGACTCTGGGCCAGTAATTCTGCCATATCCCTAGGAAGCAAGCAATGGCAAACTACTTACAAAAATGTTGCTACAAAAACTGCAAGGACTTGCCCAGGAGTCAAGACTGACTCAACAGCACGCACGCGCACACACGCACACACACACACACACACACGTTAATATCCTTGGCACATCCTATAGATTTTGTGGAAATACAACAGCTATTTTCTTTTAAATGCTTTTGGCGAGCTAAAAGAACAGCTAAAAAAAATGCTATAGGCATGTGTTGCCTTCTAGGGGAAAAAGCACAACAGAAAACCCAGTAGTCAGAGGAGACCATCTATGATAGAAATGGAACAGAGTAATAAAAGAGAATAAATGCAACATCTATGTATCCTTCTTATCCCCACATTGCAGACTAAGCCAAAAAAGTGGCCATTGCAGACAAGAATGGCAATCAGTAGTGCTAGCAGAATGTTGCTGACTGATAACTTAAAAGTGTACAAAAGTTGTGAAGGTTAGAAGTGGTATCCAAGTTAATCTGGGTTCCTGATCAGAAAGCTTTTATATCTTATAAGTTAAAGCAAAATAGTTTTTCTTTAAACTTTTCCCTAAGGCCACTTAGGGAAATTGTTATATTTTTCAAAAGTTTGAATACTTGTATACAAATGTATGTGTATCAGTATTGTATATGTATGTTTTGCATAAGTAGAAAGATGTAAGTTCAAGCCATAATTCCTTTATTATTTTGAACTTCACAGTCAGAGACTCCCATTACACATAGACACATCAAGGGAAAACTGTAACATTAAACAGTCAGCCTCTACTTGACCACAACTAACCCTATACTGCAAAAAAGAGCTTGAATTAATATATCAGTCAACTAGGTAATAAACAGTAGGCTCTAGAAGGACATTATCTACACCAGACAAACTCAGCAAAAGTGGACATTTAGAGCTAAGAGTGGGAACCAGAACTTTCATTTTGTGAGAAAAATCTACAGCATGAATTATATCCGATTTTAATATGCAATCACTTTATGTATAGATAACTGGTTATTTGGTAAGTATCTCGTGAAATTTGACTTTCAGCATTTAAATATTAGCAATATTACAATAATCAATCAAGGGTGGGTTGGAAACTTAATGTACAAATAAATATATGAAGGGAAGCTGGTGAAAAATTCCATTTCCTTAAAGTTTAAATTTTTAAAAAGTACAAAAATAGTTATTTCTAATATATAGACTTCCTTTAGATTTTCACCCTTGAAGATTTGGTGAAGGTCTTTTCACCTTCTGAAGGTGAAGTCCATTCTGAACGTCTTCCAAGGTTTCTATATGTACATAAGAATGTGGAAAAGAAACCACTTGTCAAGAATTCATCAAAGCAGTAGCATCAAATATTTAGGAAGGCACAGCTGCCTTGATGAGTGGCACATGGCTGAAAAAAAAGTTCCACCTGAATTATTTGCAGTTTTATTAAAAACACAAAACCTACAAGTTGTACATTGAATTCTATAACATTATATAATCATTGAAGCACAAGTGACTTAAACCAATTTTTAAAATGGCTTACATCAGCACTGTTATTTTTGAAACAATCAACTTGTTGCAGAGATGTCATAATCTTTGTACAAAGGCTATTATCAAAAATTTAGAAATATTCATGAAGAATAAATATCACAGACACCACTAAGTTTGAAGTACTTACCTTGTACCCAATTCTGCCAGCAAAAAAGCCAAGAGATGTTTAGGTTGACGATGTAATCTAAAAGTAAGGAAGTTTATCTAGTTATCAAAAGAACAAATACTTAATTGTACTTAAATACTTACATCTCTTTTATTATCATAGTGTAGCATCTGGCATGTGCAATGCCAATACAAATAACTGATTTTTTTAAAGGCTGTCTTTTTAGTATATTTGAAGAAGATAAAATAGGAGTTAGTAAAAAGAAAGTAAGGATAGCTTAGGCCACCACACAAGATAATAACCTCAAGGGAAGCATATTAAATGTGTTCATAAACTCTGAGGTAGCAAAATGATATATTTATCTAATATCAAATATGGCAATGCAATGTAAGTTACAATAGCATATTTTGTTTATCTAAAGAAAACTGTTTGCAGTAATGTTTCACATGAATTATATATAGACTTCCAGTAAATGATTTACACAACAAGTCAGAACTGAACTGTCTGGGGCTTCACATGTTTGAAATGTCATCTCAACAAACTAGGTACAGTTTACAAATGACAATGAATAGATTTCTATCTCAGAGTAAGTCAAAACCAAACAAAACACCTGATGCCAGTACCATTATAAAAACATCCAGCTATTATACAGATAACCCTCAGGGCCACTATTGTCAGAAATTATGATGGCCATTAAGGACATGATTGTGTCACTTAGAACTCTTTGATCCCAACTTAGAAAATAACTTTATTTCAAAATGATAATGCTCTTATCTACTTTGCTGAAAGTATTCAAGCATTTAACTAAATGTTTGCATGCAAGCTAGCCTCAATTCCAATAACTCATTATACCTTGACTCTCCCAAGCTTTAGATGTTGAGTCTACAGGTCTGAAGAAAAACTGTTAAGGATGTAGCTAAGAAATCAGTATTTCCTGGTAGCTATTGTTTTATATTAGTTTATTATTATTCCTCTTAATTAATCATTATTCCGTTGGTTCCAAAACACTTCCAGTTATTAGCCCAATCTAACTAGGAATTTTCCTAGTACAAATGAACAGGAATTTCACAAAACCAGATAAACCATATTCACTTCACTAGATTGGCTAAAAAGAATTCCCAGTTGATCATTTAATGAATCATGTACGCATGCAACAGTCATTTCAGAATAAGATATTTCTGCACTTGCAGAGGTATTAACTGTTTTGTCTATGTAAACTTACAGTTCATAACTGAACAATAGCAATAACACAATTCCTTGACCCCAACTTTTACTAATTCCTGTCCCAAACTGCAATATAACAAAACTTACAGTTTACAGATATCTGTGAAGTTAACAAATGATGTTTTCTTTGTTCCTACTCTTACAACCTGGGGAGGTTTCATAACAAATTTTCTTTTTTCACCAGCTACCATATCAGGATTTTTTTCCCTCATGATGTTAAATACACGATTCAGCAACTGCGAGGAATAAAAAAGAATATCAAAAATCAATTAATATTGATTAACATACAAATTAATACTAGTACATTCATGTTTTATTGAATTTATTTACCTGAGGAAAAAAGCATAAAATTTTCTCTGAATTAGAAAAGTTAGCATAGTAAGCTTTAAAAAATTCTCCTCCTCTACAAATTGTTTTATTTAAAATACGCATATTCTACTCAGAATTCCAGAATCCTGAGGCAGAATAAAAAATTCAATCTAAGATAATAACTAAACTGTATTTCTCTTCATTTCAGTATAAATCCAAAGCAATATTTAAACTCAGATTATATTATGATCCCCACAGATTATAATAAAAGACCCATAGATGGATTGGTAAAAAGGTGTGAAAAGTATTTACCTCATCATATGTGTAATCTCTTTCCGAACCTGCCCATGCAGGTCCTGACAGAGAGTTAAAAGAGATTCCATCATCTTTATTGTTGTCACCATCCAAATCTGCAATTACAAACATTATTTCAGACCCCATCAATTTCCATTCCACAATGTGCACAGAATATTTTTATGCGACACGTACACATGTATTTTTGACCAGAATCTCCTACATTAGACCCTTTGCTAAATGAGGAGATACTGGGAGGAAAGGGAAAGTTAATCCAAATAGTATTAAGAATAAGGTGAGGCATAACATTTGGAAAGGCAAATTTATCTTTCCTCTCTTTACACCTAAGTGTTAGAAGTTTCCAAATATGTTCAAATAGAAAATATCCTTATCCTTTATCAAACAAAATTTAATACCTGTTTGAGTTTAAGAATGTACTTTTGGTTCTTATTTAGTTGGTGGTGCCCATGATATCTGAATGAGTACACAGGCATGAGATCTGAGCTTTCCAAATTGATTACAACTATGAAACTGTTGGTTAATAAAATATATTGTACTGGTTTACAATGCTATATAAGGTCTTTTTGAAAATGGAAAACCATAAATCACAGATTTATTGGAATACCCATACAGAATTATGTTGCTCTAAAACTGTCCCCACACCTTTCAAATACTTTCAAGTATTGTTTTGTATTTTGAAAAGGCAAATGGGAGAGATATGGAGATCGGGACCAAAGAGAACAAAGATGAAAAGGACTGCATAACTAGAGATTAGAGAGCTTAAAGTCTAATTGAAGCACTCATTTATTGGAGTCACAAATTAAATTGCTGTGGCTAATGCAATGTAGAAGACACTGTAGCACCCTATTGTGGCACCCTGTACAGTAACATCAGTGAAAATGGTCAATGTTATATTAGACCAAAGTTTTCTCTACACCACTGGAGCATTTGACAGAATGCTAATAGCTGCAATAGCTTGTCTTCCACCCTGACTATAAAATCAAAATATAGTTACATTTTTTGTATCAACCTTCAGCATGATCAACTTTGACCAATAGTAAGAGACCACAAAAAAAAAATTACCTTCCTCTTTATCTAATTCTTCAACCTCCTCTGTAAACTTTGCCGTCTTTCTTTTTTTCTTCTTTCCTAACATGATATCAAGGTCCTCATCTTGTTCTACTGTTTCTTGTACATCACTCTCAATTTTTAGGTCCTTGAGAACAATTGGTAGGGTAGGGAAGAGGAAAAAGAAACAAAATTAATGATACAAACAGCAAACATAAAATAATGTGCAATAATTTAAAATATACATCTCTCTGTTGATCATGACAACAATCAACTAATTCAGAGGTCACCTATGAAGCAAAAGTCTAGGTGATGTATTAAAATGTCTTTAATATAATTTTGGTTTTTTACTGATAATATACAGTAGCACATTTCTTCTTTTTTTAAGCAGCAAGTACAATATACACTGTTATTTGGGGCTGGGGGCGAACCTAAATCTTACATTAGTAAGATGAAGACACAAACATGCCCTTTAACCCTGTGTCAACTGACCTTCAGTCCCTCTTCAGTTTCATCAACATCAAATATCTTTTTTGCTTTTTTCTTCTTTTTCTTCTGATTAAAGAAAGTTAAGACATCTAAATCTTTTGATGCATCTGAAATGGAAAGGCAGCACATTACTAACATTCAGATTATTTTATGATTTGAGTATGGAAGAAACATGCCTGAATATATTTATCAAGAAATTTAAGCAAGCTTGTGACAATGAAGTTAGACAACTTCAATAGTAGAACACATGAGAAAAATGAAAAACTAAATTAGTCTATTTCAATAATGTATAAAATGTTGATTTAGACTTTTGCACATTATATCTAGTAGATCTCTATAACTAAGGATGCAATAACTGAGAAGCAAGCTATAACAATTAGTTCCCAATATAAACATGACAGTCTGTATTTTTTTCAGACATGCTTATCACAAAATCCTTGCGTTTACAACTTTTAATTCAATGCCTTATTGGCCTTAACAGTAATAAGTCAGAGAGAAGCCAGACTATAAAATAAAAATAATTCTTTATTTGTATTTATTTAATTAATTTATATGCCACCCATCTTGTTAGTCAAAGCTTCCTCCACTTAATTTCTCATGAAATTTAATCATGAAACACAAAAATGTAAATAAAGAGTCCAATTTTAAAATGTTAACAGTTGGCTCATACTAATGAACTAAAAAACATAGCTAGCAATCTGTTTAATATTTTATATGAAGCAAAGCAAACCATTAAACTACAGCTGTATGAGATAATATGTGCTTCAAACTGTATGTTTCAGGCAGTTTGAAGACATACACTGCAATTGTAAATTTTAAATGACCTTCTCTCCCTGAAAGTAAAGCCAGCAACACAAAGTTATTCATTTCTATCTTCCATGGATAATAGTAAGAGAGCAACATGTTCACAGCCAGCTAGTGAGCAAAGTCTGAATGCATTTTCCAAACATTTTATTGGGTATTCTGCTGCTTAATATATGGGCTTCTCTAGAAAACTGGTAAAAACACAAATTAAATGTTGCATCTTTATAAACATGTTTTCTTGAGAAAAATAAAAAAGAAACAGAAAACAGGATTTCTAGTAACTTACCTTTCTTTCTGAAGTCCTCTTCATCAGCTTCTATATCTTTGTCTTCCGCTGGTTCTGGCTCTACTTCTTTTGTTTCTAATAGTTGTGTCTCTTCTGTTTGTGCATCACCACCTTCTTCATCAAGCATAAAAGGCTTCTTTTTCTTCTTCTTCTTCTTGCTCATAGTAGGGTCGAAGATCATCTGCAAGAAACAACAGTATTTTCTTAACAAAAATTTGCAACCAAATAATATCCTCCAGATTTATAAGTATACATATAAATATAAACATTAGATTATCAATCAAACACAACATAATAAATGGGTTTATCAAATAAGATCTCTACCATGCCATATGTACAGAATACATTAGGAAATAACTGAAAACTTAATATAGGAAAAATAGAAAAGTTTTCATAACTTAAACAGTGATATAATCTACACAACCCAACACACCAAGATTGGTTTCCCAGCAATTTAAAGATCTACTAGTTTTAACAATTGTTAATAATTCTACCAAAACATATGTAGCTTTTTAGGCACCCTTTGCTAAGTTCCAGAAGGAATAGCAACATCTGGTATTCAAGTATTAGGTAGTAATTTGTGCTTCTCACACTAAATCATTAATCTGAAAATAAACACAACTTCATCTCAATTATCAAACTGTTCATATAACCACAAAACTATTGTAGTTTTGAATCCTGTAGAACAAGAATAATCTGATATTATGGACTTTTCTCACCAAACTCATTCTGGACAGTCTTCCAAAAATTCAGATCAAATGTTGAAGGCAATCCAATACCTGTGTATTCTAGCTGAAAACTGCAATCCCATGCTTATTTTTCAGTAAATTACACTGAATGAAGTGGGATTTTTTGCTAGAAAACATATATTTGTGCCAAACCTATCTAGATCTCTCAATTTTTCACACTCCCATACAGAAAACCAAGTTTTGTTTATGAAGATCGTCATCTAAACCAGTGGCTCCCAGCTTTTTTTGGGTCATGCCCCATCTAAGCATCTCTAAAATACTAATGCAACCCCCACATATAATCCTTTCTTTACTCAAAAAGTGAATTCTACTCACACAGAGGAAGCCTAAAAGGTCATTAACTTGGTTTAAAGAGGGTTCAAATTGCCCCCATTAAAAACCAAATTCCCCCCTGTGGGGCATGGACCCTACATTGGGAACCACTGGTCTAAACTATTACAAGCTTAATTATAATGCTCTACATCTGAGAGTAGTAATATAATGGAATTACACCGCACGAACAGGTTATACAGGACTTTTAAAAACAATCTTTCCTTTAAAGGCATCTCCAAACATACAAACATATTAATTTACTTTTAAAGACAAGAAACTAAGTCTTTGAATGCATTTAATATTAGAAATTAGCTTTAATATTCTTTTTGTAGACAACAAAAAACATCTCAAATATCAACTTAAACAGCAGTTAACTGTCCACTTAATGCAGAGACAGGCACTTGTCTAAAATCAAAGGGCATAAATGTAATATTGAGATAATTTTGCTGGATCTCTCAAAATATCATCCAAGTTGATGCAGCTATCACAAAATACCTTTTTCTCCGAAAGGAAGCTGGAGACTAGCACTCTCTTGTATTCCAGTCTCCTTTTGATTTTTAAAATTAAACAATCTGTTAAAAGTTAGGTAGGTGATTAACCTGATTAACACCAAGTATCCACAAGCATCAGAATGACCATCCCTGATTTAATGTCTCTTTAATATCTAGTAAAGCATTACTATTGAAATATTTGCAGTTCTGAAGAGATATGTATTTTTTCACCACACACAGATTAAACCTATCCTAATAATATCAACAGTGGTCAAGATAGGATAACAAATATCCAGTGAGCCAGTCAATAAATTGGACTATAGAACAGGGAAGAATTCTTCACATGTCCCAATGTTGTTTCAATTGGTAAACTTTTTAAAACAGATAATGGGGCATGAAAGCTACAGGCAGGAGGAGAAAAGACAAAATACCTATACATTCATTACCTTCAGTTGGTATAATACAATCACATTTTCATCTCATGTAAAGTACTTTGTTATACCAAGATGAAATTAAATTTCTTTTGGCTGGAGGGAAAACCAAATTTCTACATTTTGGACTTATGATTCATATGCCACCAAACAGTTGTAAACAAAGAAAAAAACATGTGTCTATTCCTGAATTCATAATATTTCAAATAAGATTATGTTCATCGTTACATATGGAATACAGATCTATACGGACAATACTGGCACAAACCACATTATTTAATGACTTTAAAAAATTAAATACATTTATAGCCATCTTAACTGCACCAGTATAACTGACATTTTGTTATTATTAAATCATTTATTTTATGGAGAACAGAAAAGTTCTAAATATTTGGTAATTATCATTTTTCATCCTTCTGCAGGCATTATTTTTAGGAATAATTATTCCTAAAAACCCTTATTTTACATCTGTTTTCTAAGTGTTTCTGTTATAAAGAGGGACCCTAAAATGAATCATTCCACCAACCAAACTGAATCAGAAACCAATCATGCATAATTTTAATAATTCACTGGGAGTTGACAATATGAACTGACAGTTGAATAATAGCTTATTCTAGGGGTTTGGATTTTTATCTAATCAAACTTGCTTAGGCAAAGCAACTGCCAAATCTCACTCTTGCTTTATGGCATGCCTTCAGTGAAAAGTCGCAGTAACAAAGTTTGTGACATGCAGATTAAATTTTAATGATCAAAAGTGGTGTATTTATTTTCCAAATCCAAACCTGAAATGAAATTAGTTCAATTCACAGCAAAGCACATGAAGTCATTTTATGGAGTAGCAATACCATAAAGTTTGACAACACCAGCTTTATAAATAATGTAGAGGTCTACTCAAATTGGTTTTATATTCTAATCTATTACGAATTCATATTCCGTATTGCCCAGAATTTCTCAAGGGCTGAAAGATAAAACAATTTTCCCTCTGCAAAACTAGTCTCCACATTTAAGAATTGAAACATATTTTCAAAAACAGGAAGAAATTGATTCACATACTTCTTAAGAGGAATATTTTAAAGGATCATGGCAAAAGCTTCCAAATATAAAATTCCTTTTAATTTAAAAATGAGGCATTTTCCCTTTAAATAGGAAAGCCAAGCAGGTTTTTGCTCAGGTATCAGTAGATCTTTAGAAATCATCAGAGCACTCAGGCTGAATAGGATTCCGGTGGAATATTAGGATTATTCTGCCCATGAAATATTCTAGGGAGTTCAAAATTACGTTATTAATTTAAATGTATTGGGTCACCCAACTCTAATAGAGCCACAGCTTCTCCTGGATATATTAATAATGTGAGGTGTCTTGGTGCTCCTTCTAGAGATCTGAAAAATTATCAACAATTACTCTGGAATAAAAAGACACCAGAGTGCTTGCAAGCACAGATTCAGTCTTTTACTGAATCTGAAAGCACCGCTTCGGTTATTACAAATTTGAGACGTTTTGAATAGACACCAAATCGGGCCGCTAGACTAGCAGCAACCTCATAGGGATCCTTTTAAGACTGGAACCCAAAAGCGAAGATTTCCGAGCCAAACACGCCATACCCAAAAATCAACATTTCATCAGGCAGTATAGCAGGGAAGACGCTCCTCCATTCAAAGCACGTTAGACGCATCCCGCAACCGTGTCTGTCGTATTGCCTTTTTAAAAACAGCGGGGGGGGGGGGTTAATATAAAACTTTCCTGCTTTCTCAAATAAACCGCAGTGGGAAGGAGGTGGCATTGACCGCGGGAAAGGGGGTTAATGGATGGCTCCCTTAATTAAACGGGGAAGAGCGGCCAAGGACAAAGGAGAAGCTTCCCTCAAAAACTGCTCAGGTGAAAAATAAGCCTGGCTCCTAAATGTCCCACATAGACTGGGAGAAGGGAGATGGCTTTGCTCAGGGAAGCCAATTCAACCGGGCTCTCATCAGAGTGCGGGCAGGCCTCAGGCCCGGCTCCTCACATGGCGGCGGCGGCCACAGCCCCAGCCTCACGCCGCCGCCCCAGGCCTGGGCACCTCTCTTGTCCTCACCTCGTCTCCCGACATGGCGACGGCTCTCCCTGACCGTCAATGGAGAAACTTAGAAGCGCCCGTTTCGGGGGGGGGAGGGAAAAAAACCCCACAACGCCGCCCAGGAAGTCAATCGCTCCGGCTCGTTCGCTCAACCCGTCCTGCTCGCCTAGCCGCCGCCGCGCTCAGCTCTTGCATCAGCAGCAAGGGAGGAGGAGACAGAGAACAGCGTGTTTGTCCCGGATGGGAGCATGCGCCGCAAGCCCTTCTTCAAGGCTCTCGGGAACTGTAGTCTCACTTTTGCGCACGCGCAACAGCGACGGAGCTGGGTGGAATCCCGACCGCAACATGTGCAGTTTTGAGGAATAGGGAATGTGAAGCTGGTGAGATCACGGGGAGAGGGGGGGGGGGAAGAGGCGGGCTCGCTTGAGCACGTCTCTTCCACACAAGTGGCTCCAGTGATTGGTGGAGTGCCTGATCCTTTACAGTTACGCTCTTTACGCAAGGGCTCTTTCACAAAAGGCAGGAGACTAGGGGGCGCTACGAAAGCGCCCGAGCCTCGCTTTTGCTCCGTCCCTTTTGGAGGGAAAAATGTGTGATTTCTAGCTGTGCTTTTAATACATCTACAGCTTTCTTATTATTATGAAAACTAAGATTGAGTTCATACTTGGCACTTGTGGGAGTGTTTTAAAAGTTTGAAATCCAATAGGAACGTTTGGCTACACTCCCTCCTTAAAGTAGTGAAATTCTCTTCTGAATAGGGCTGTCCCTCTGCTGATTATGTCTACATTGGTTTCTTTTTCTTTTTACTATAATTTTATTAAGATTTTAATCGTCATGAAAACTAACAATTCTAATATTTAGAATAAAACAAAGCCAAAACTGTAAAAAGAAAGGAAAGAATATAAAGAAGTAACTTCTGATTTTCTTTACAGCGTTTAAAAGCATAAATTTATCTCTTAGTCTAAGTTTACAAGATAACTTCCATTTTTATTTTATTTTTTCAAACATCAAAACCAGGGGTTATAATTTCATTTTTCTGATTCATGTAAAAAAATTGTAGGAGGTTTCTTGTCAATAGTAAACTTTTAATGTCTTTTTTCTGATCAAATACGTCAATTTGGCCATTTTGACGACTCCCCTCACCTTCACTGTACATTCCTCCATTGTGGCTAATATTGAATCTTTTCCCCTTTGCACATATCTTGCTGCAGTTCTATATTTTTAAAAAAAGTTCCATGACTCTTGTTCCAACTGTTTATCGATCAGCCCAAAGGAAAACCTTAGATTTCAATTGTGTATTACTGTTTAAAATCTTCTAAATTAGTATATGTATTTGAATTCATTTTTTTCCTTTTTGGCACATCCATCAAGCATGATAAAATGCCCCCTCTTGTTCATATTTCCAATACCCAGACCTAGGCCCGTGATGACGAACCCATGGCACAAGAGGTGGGTTGCCAATTTTTTTACTACCGGTTTGGGCACACTCCCGCTCGTGGGTGGCCTGAGCCTTCCACCGCTGCTAGTACCAGTTTGCCCAATCCAGGCCGAACCAGGAGCAACCCACCTCTGTATGGCACATCCTCTGTACGCATGCATGCCGTCGCCAGCTGCTCTTCTAGTTTCCAACGCACACATGTGAGTGCCGGCCACCTGGTCTTCGGGTTTCTGGTGCTCTAGCACATGCATACGCATACTAGGTTGGATACGATGCCAAAAAGGTCACTGCCCTAGACTTTTAAGGCCCACCATGATGGCCTTCCTACTTATCATGGTCTATCTTTGGGGCATTCTTCACTGGCAAAATGGGCAGCAAATAAATTTTATAGTTATGGGTCTGATGCTTGGAAAATTGTGTCCATTTTCAGGCCAGTTGATTCGGCAAGTAATATGCATTTCATTCATTTCATTTCATTTATTATATTTATATGCCGCCCTTTTCCCCCGAAGGGGACTCAGGGCAGCTAACAAATCAAATCAGGGAAGGGGGGATACAGACAAAAAATAAGAAATAAACGATACATAACAATACATAATTTAAAAACACACAACAGTCATACCATGCTGCACACTCCATAGCAGATTGATTTCCATGGCCACCTTTTTACTATTTCCATGTTTGTTTCTGGGCAAGTACTCGGCAATATATCTTTTTTAGTTTCCCACTTCAGTCTGTAGTTTCCAGATTATTGGAAGTTCTTCAATCTGAATAACAATATATTTTTTAAATGTACATGCCACTTAATTCTCAGCAACTCTGAATGCTGATCAAATCTACATTGCGAGGTTTTCAAGGTAAACCACAGTTAGCTGGATGTAGCTTCTCCTTTAAATCAACCTCAATTCCTGGGACATATCCACAGAATTTTCTTAAATAGGTGCTGCTGTTTGCTGAGACACTACTTGCTTTAGCCTTTCATGGAATACAGCCTTTCATTAAATACATTAAATTACAGCCTTAGTACATGGC
Organism: Thamnophis elegans; assembly: GCF_009769535.1. Lineage (NCBI taxonomy): Eukaryota > Metazoa > Chordata > Lepidosauria > Squamata > Natricidae > Thamnophis > Thamnophis elegans. The sequence continues at coordinate 68,133,569 of NC_045545.1, forward strand.
CTGTATCAAGCTTGCTCAAAGTCTAGTTAAAACGTAGCTTAAAAATGGCTGGCTTGGGTCCTGCAGTGCATGCCCTACGGCAAGAGTGTCAACTCAAGACCGGGGCCCAGATCCAGCCTGCAGGGTGGTTAGATCTGGCCACCTTGGAAATAGCAAAGGACTGGTCTGCAGTGCTTCTGCCAGCAAAAAAAGGCTCCTGAGCTCCATTTTCAGCTGCCATGGCCTCCTACAATCTTCTGCCTGTGGAAATGGACCTCAGGAGAACCATGTGCAGCCCTTTCGAGCTTCGTTTTCATTGGGAGAGGGTTGCAGGATATCATGGCAGCCAAAAACAAAGTTTGGTAGACCACTTTAGCTGGCAGAGCACTCGGGCTACCGCAGGCACCCCGACTTGAGTGACATCAAGCTGGCCACATCCACCCTGGCCAGCGACCCCCCTGCTGAGGTCAAACACAGCCCTGATGCAGTCATCAATGAAATCTAGTTTGACACCCCTGCCCTACAGTAATAAATGGTAGAAAAATCACATGTAATTAATTATACTAAATGCCTTTCATTTCTTAAAAAAAAAAAAAATCCAAACTAGACAGAGCGAATATAGGCTAAACCACCAAAAATGTTGTGGTCAGTACCCATCAATTCAATTACTGAATTAGACATATATAGTACAATAGTGCATATTTTCCTCACTCCCTTTCTTCGCCTCTCAATACTTGATGCTGCCAGGAAAAAAAGTACAGAAATTAAAAAAACAATTGCCTTTTAATGTAAATAATTATAATTTAGATGAACAGTTTGACACCATATGAGAACTTCATTCTTTAAACTGTAGTTTGCAAGTCACCTAGCTCCTAGTCTTGCACAATAACAGTGACAGGCTCAGTTTTCACTTCTAGTTCTCGCACATGCTCTGATTCATAAGGAAAAAGTGCGGCCACATTGTTCATAAAGGTAAAAGAGATCCAAACTGGTTTGTAAACAGAAAATTACTAAAGTGCCCAATAGATGTTGGGAAAATGCAGTCCTCAGCTGCATTAACATACAATCAAAATCAAGAGAGGTACTAATACCACTCTATAAAGCCCCAATAAGACCATACCTAGAGTACTGCATCCAGTTTTGGTCACCACACTATAAAAATATGTTGAGATTCTAGAAAACATGCAGAGAAGAGCAACCAGGATGATTAGGGGATTGGAGACTAAAACATATGAAAAATGGTTACAGGAATTGGGCATGGTAGTCTAGTGAAGAGAAGGACCAGGGGAGACATGACAGCAGTGCTCCAATATTTGAGGGACTCCGACAGAGAGGAAGGGGTCAAGCTATTTTCCAAGGCACCTGAAGGCCAGACAAGGAATAATGGATGGAAACTGATCAAGGAGAGATTCAACCTAGAAATAAGGAGAAATTTTCTGACAGTGAGAACAATCAACCAATGGAACAGCTTGCCTTCGGAACTTGTGGGAGCTTCATCACTCGGGCTTTCAAAAAGAGATTGGACTGCCATTTCTCAGAAATGGTGTAGGACAGAGGTGGATTGCACCCGGTTCAGCCAAACTGTTAGTGGAATTCAGGCCTGGGTCACAGAACAGGCAGCGCCCCAGGCCTGCCACGCCCCCAAACTGGTTCTCTCACCACCGCTGGGCCCCCACTATTTTAGATTTTAGTGACTGCACATGTGCAGTTCACTATAAATTGCGCATGCACAAAGAACAATTTACATTGAACAGTGCATGCGAAAGAGGGGTGCAAACTGGTAGTAAAACCAACAGCAACCCACCCCTGGTGTAGGGTCTCCTGTTTGGGCGGGGGGGAGGGTTGGACTAGATGACCTACAATGTCTCTTCCAACTCTGTTAATCTGTAATGGCTGGCTGGGGAATTCTGGGAGTTGAACTTCACAAGTCTTAAAGTTGACAAGCTAGGATATCCCTGCTGTAGGTGGACAAGGACATACCACATATGTTAAAGCTTTTAATTATAGCATTGCCTGACCACCATAAACCAGGCATCAGATCAAAATCATAATGCTGCCTGAATGTTTAAAATATTTGTGATACAGAGAGAGAAAGAGGTTGGATTTGGCTTTAAGGACTTGTTTACCAGCCTGTAAACAACTCATTAATTGATTCCATCTTTTTAGGGCTAGGCTCACCCATTGTGCTAAATCAAAACCAAACCATCGACATTATACCCTTCATAAAATATGAACCCAGTCTTTAATATGAATAACTATATACATTTAGACATTTCTCTGTGAAATGGAACTAACAACTACCAAATCTTTATTTGCCAAACCAAATATCAGTCAATACAACTTTTGCGAACAAAATCTAATTCAGTATTGCTTCCTTTAACTACTGGCTTGGGGTGCAAATCTTTATGAAATTCCCTGAACATAAAGTTGAGTGCAAATCTATTCTCCATAATCAATTATCCATATCTGAGTTCTCTTTTATTCTACTTAGAAGTTACTTTAGTCCCATGTTGTATCTATATGCATGGACGAGAAATTCTGGGAGTTGAGGTCCACACATTTTAAAATTTCTAAGATTGGGAAACCCTGCACCAAAGATGCCTTTTCCCTATTGCAGGATGGGGAAAATTATGGTCTGCTGAAAGTAACTGAACTGATGGTGCCTCTCAGCTTTCTGGAACCTCTAGAAATTTACCATATTTTTCAGAGTATCAGATGCACTGGACTATAAGACGCACCAAGATTTTGAAGAGGCAAATTAAAAAAAAGTCTTTGCACTCTGCAGACCTCTCAAAAGTGGTCCGTTTTTCGCAAAAGGACCCGCTTTTTGTCAAACAAATGGCATGCACAGCCTTTAGGAGGCTTATAGAGTGCTTCTGGGGGCTGGGGGGCAAAAACAAGCAAAAAAAACGCCCCCCAGGAACACTCTATGCATGGCTATGCATGGCCATTTTTGCAAAGGGGACAGGGTTTCGGGAAGCCAAAAATGCTGTATTCAGTATATAAGACACACCCAAATTTTCAAACTCTTTTTTGGGGGGAGAAGGTGCATCTTACACTCCGAAAAATACGGTATTTATTTACAAGGTATATAGCTACCCATCTAGACAGCTTACAAAGGTTAAAACAGAGAAAATTCACACATAATACATATTGGTAGGTGAGCAACATCTGAGCAGCCACTGGTGCTGCAGGGAGATGTTTCTCATCTCTTCTGTGTACATACTTGTGGAATTGTACTAGTTTTAAACCAATAACAAAGGACTTGCTGAGTAGCTGCGATTGTGCAATTGTTGAACGTAGAATTGCCCCATTTGGGAATAAGGCATTTTGTAACAATAAAAACTTAATGTCAACTGTAGATGTGTATTCTCAGCAAAACAAATCTATTTGGAGGATAATTATTCAGAAATGTGGTTGGGAAACTCAGTTTTCTTTGAAACTTCTCACCATTTTACTTCTGAACATTTTGGTTGCTTGCTCCCGAATCATTTGATGGAATATTAAAATGTTGGAATGCCAATGAAAGAATCTTTTATGTGTGGTGTGTCTTTGTGCATATGCATCTTCTGCAATTTGCTGCCTTCCAGATTTTGTATTATTTTACAATTATATTTTATATTGATTATACTATAATACTATATGGTATTTATTAGTAAACCAGCAACTACTGATAAATTTAATCTATAAGGTAGTAGGGGAAGGGGATTTCTTAGTTTACTTGGTTTTTTTTACATCTTTTTCTTTTTTCTTTGTTTCCATTATTTTTCTTTACATTTAAGAATTGTTTTGTTTAATTGTGTTTTTAGTATATTCTGGTCAATATTTCACATGGGGGGGATTACAATCTTCATGTGCTATGGAATCAATCCAAGCAGTTTATTGCTTTTAGTAGGACTGCTTCCATTATGGTTATGTCTCAGTTCAGCCCATCCTTAGTAGATTATTGTCTGTGGGAAGTCTCTACCCCCTAAGGAAATGAAATATTTTGAGAAATATTCAAAAGGCAGGATAAAATATTTCCCCTAAAGGAGAAGTAAAAAAAAATCTTAAGGGAGACAGAAATCAGCCCCAGTTCCTCTGCCCCAAGCAGAAACTGAGGAGGCCATCTTTTGGAAATGCAGATTTAGTAATCCATTCAGAAAAATTGGATCAAAAGAGAAACTCAGATAACCAACAAACAAAAGGCTGACAAAATTAGCTGAGGCAAATATATCCTCTTTTGCCTATAGAGCCAGATATGATTCCTACATGACCCCATAGGAATCTGACAACAGCCAATGGAATATTAAAGGACATGTTCTTGCAAAAGAACAGGAAGCTCAAATACAAAGCTCAGAGGATGTATAAAAAACTCACCCACTCTCAACTCCATTTTGTCAGCTGCCCAGAATCACATGTGTTTGGTGATTCTGCTTCATCAACAAACCTCCCTTCTAATCAGCCTCCATGTTTTTTCCAGCATCTTTCTCTCAGCTTGGAACCAGATGGATATTTCTTCCAACATGTGGATGTGGATGTCTATATAGTTTTTCCTTCACTTTACATCTCCAATTTACTTTTTATAATGTTATTAATTTATACTATTATTAAATATTATCATATTGCTTACTGTTCTGACCCCCCTCTTTGCTCGTTCAAAAACAACAGCCACACACAGCTTGCAAAGGAAGTCCCGGCTCAAGCTGGCTGCAAGCCCAAAATAAACATAGATAAATTCTCTGGCAAAAAGTTAAACAGCAAATGCAAAAACAAACTCACAGCAAACCAGGTTTACATAAAGCAAATCACTTATCCAAGTGTTTCTTTGAATCATGAACATGAACTAGACCAGGAACAGAATGGAACTAACAAACGAATGAACGACAGAATGTTGACTTCTGCAACTAAGGCGTGGTACCATCAGTCTTTTATCCGCAGGAGGAGATCCTTAACGAGCAACAGCTGCTCATTATACTGCATCCCGAAACAACTCACAGGTTTCTGCTGAGTCACAACACTATCCCTCACCGCAGGGCCCTTCCCCCGGGTCTGACGGTCCAGATGTGGTCAGAATGGGTTGTCCATAAGATAGGCCCGCAATCATTTCCTGTGTGTCCTCCTTTGTTCCTTACGTTAAGCAACCCCCTTGATCCAATGCTCCCCAGGTATCCTGTGGCCACCACGTCTCTTTCCAGCCTGCACGGCATCGACACCCCGTCCAGGGTCCTCCACCCTCTCCCAGGCCGACCCACCACCCCCCGTACAGTCGGATTCTGGTGGCAGCTCTAGCAGCTCCGGCCTGGCCACAACACCCTGTCCAGGGTCCTCCACCTCCTCCAAGGCCAACTCATAAGACCCCTCACTGTCGGAGTCTGGCGGCAGCTCCACTGACTCCTGCCGGGCCACCACAGCTTACTATAACACGCAGAATGGTGAATGTATTGTTGCAATGCAAGCCCTGCCCGTTTTGTATATGCAGTGATGTCATATGCATGTTCAAAGGGATGAGGCTTCCAAAACAAGACTATATTTGCCATTTTTCCTCTATTCAGTCTCTCCCCCTCCCGTCTCTCATACACACATGCACACACCCATGCGCATGCGCGCGCACACACACACACACACACACACACAGAGAGAGAGAGAGGCTGTAGACACTGCTGCTTCTCATACTAATATTTGGCTTCTTCATTGGCAGCTTTATAATGCCATACATTTTTAGCTCTTGCTGAAGATACTAATATGCTCCGTGGTAACCCCAGATGAACATTTATAAGGAGAATGCTAAAAAAAATATTAATATTAATAAATAAAACCTTACTGAAACCATTTTGAATAGCTTTAATTTCCGGGGTTGTGGGCGGGGGGAGAACAGTTTATTCCTTCTGGAAAAAAGATTCCATATTTAGGGAGAGGGAGGTGATCCTTGTTAGTATTACCAGATGTTCAGCACATATGACAAAACCGGAATATGACATTCTGGAAACCCACATCAGCTTTGGATAAAGTCTGCAACAACAATATTTTCCACCAATGGTTTTAATTTCTCTGACATACAACTATCCACTTGTTTTTATTTGTGGTGGTCCTCCGGAGGTATTGTGAAAATCAACAGTCCCTGTGGCACAGATTTAACAAATGGGCAGCTCTCAAATTCTTTCAACTTCTTTAGTGCAGCGCTTCCCAATATGGGGCCCATGTCCCACAGGGGGAGATTTTGATTATTTTTTAAAGGGGGCAATTCAAAAATGAGCTTTAACTGAATTTTTGAAAGCCCCCTTATTGTTCTTATATAATTGTGATGAAACAGCTGTGTTTAATTTACCTATTGTTCTTTTTCTCAAAGTGCACTTCCTAGGGCCTGGTCTGAAAAGAATATCCCAGCAAGGGCTGGGGAGAGCAACTGCCAGCCAGTCAAATGTGTTCCCACTAAGGATCATGGGACTGGCAGAGTCTCTCTCTCTCTCTCTCTCCCTCCCTCCCTCCCTCTCTCTCTCTCTCTCTCCCTCCCTCCCTCCCTCCCTCTCTCTCTCTCTTTCCTGTGGGCTTTACTGCTGGGTAGTTGCAGGGAGAGCTGCTCTGTGGGGAGACAGAGTGGATGGTTGCTGGGAGAAGCCCAACAGTGAGGATACAGAACCAGGACCCAAGTTTAATTAACAAATTCTTAGATTTACAGTTATTTTTAGTCTCTGTTTCCCAGGCTGTGTTTTACAAGACTTTCCGTCTCAGAGCAATCTGGGGCTGGACCACACACATGTAGGCCTTGCCATTCCTGTATGATTCACCTCCACTTTCTGAATTACCAAAGCATTTCCACACTAAGGTGCAGGGTCAAACCGGGTGGGTGAGTAGGGGGTCATAGGTTACAACCCCCCTTTTGTTCATGACAATCTTATTATTCATAAATTAAGCTAAGAATGTTTTTTAAATTTCCCTCTTTTTCCACTCTCTTCTTTTAATAGGAATTTTATTTGCTGTTTTTTCATATTTTTTCATACTATTATTTTTTAAGTTCCTCAGTATTTCTATTGTCTTTCGTTTTTTTTATTTTTCTCTTTCATGGATGCCATGTTCTTTGGAACCTTGTTTAAACCAAGGCTTCCTCCACGTTGAGTTCACTTTTTGAATAGTAAGAATTATATGTCACAGGTCATCAAGATTTTAGAGATGCTTAGGTGGACCATGGCCAAAAATAGATTGGGAATCACTGTGGAGAAAAATATTTGTTTGGAAAAAAACGTACAGCAAATTGCCAGAAGTCACAAGAACTCCAGATGATTCCCAAGGATATCTGCCATCTATCTCTATTACTGTCCTTAGATTTGAGTTTCTTTCTCTTTTTCTTTCTTTCCTTCCTTCTTTCTTTCTTTCCTTTATTTTTTCCCTTTTCTCTTTTTTGGTGGGGGAAAAGAATAAAAAAAAATTATTTGCAAATAAAAAGGTTAACTTGAAGCAAGTTCCATGAAGAATTTCATGAAGAATTCAAATGACACCATAATCCGTTAGTAATTAATCATTTTTTTTATATTGTGTGTCTGCTTTTCTTTTTCTTTTTTTTTTCATTTTTGTTTTTCGATTGATTAATGAAAGGGATCTAAACCAAAAAAGAAAAAAAATCTTGAAAGTTTGAAAAACAAGTCCTAAATACAGTAAAGGTATATAGAAAAACTAATTATAATCCTCATTCCCACAACCCTAATATTGTCAGTTTAATCAATGGTAGTTAGCAAAAATATGCATCTCTTTACAAAACAGATAAAATACATCCTGAAACAATTTTTAATCATTTAATCTTTTGGGGAGAAAAATGTTCCAGTTTGTATTATATTATATTGTACTGTACAAACTTTAAAAATGTGTAGTTTGCTTAAATTCAGTATGAATAGCCTGGGTTTTTTTCCTTCAATCACCAGCAAATAATCACAATCCTACCATTTCAGACATAACCCTTTCCAAGTGAAATAGTATCTCCAATACAAGCACAGTCATTATTATATGTTCTTATATATTTGTGAAAGTATTCAGACATTTAGAATCAGTGATATCTGGTAAAACTTAAAAGAATTTTACTATTTATAGCTAAGCATGGTATAATAAACATGTCCTATGAATCTTTTTTTCTGCCCAGTCTCTGTGAAGTAGCTTCCATCTTATCCACAGCTCATGAACAAGTTTACATTAACCTTAGCTAGATATGTGTTCAAGAAGAATTCTTTTCTTGAAAATTCCACTGTGTGCTGCAATATCTGTAAAGTTCTGTTCCCTTCACTCTCCATTCTATTGGCAGGAAAAGTAGATTACCTCAAATAAGTGAATTCAATCTGGCACTTATTGGCCATTTAAGGCTGATTCAGCCATATTCTCCTACAGTTCCAGACCAAGGGAGGAGCTTACAGTCAGCATTTTTATACTTTCGTTTTTACTGTTGCTTCTAATCCTCCTGAACTCGGGCTTTATGCAATGCTGTATTCGCACAATGTGGAAAACACTCTCTTGATTCCAAAGCTAGGGGAAATCAATATGTGTATGCATTGGACATCCATGGGATTGTGCATATGCTTGTGTGATTTAGCTTCCTTTATGATTCCCACTTTACGAGATGTGAAAAAGGATTAAAAACACCCAAAGATGTCAAGCTTCATATGTCATCTCTATCCAATTTCTGAATCACTATTACAATGTGATATTATGATTGTGACTCTGAGTAGGCAAACTGACTTATTAGCGCCATACTACACTGTTCTTTTACTCTAGTCTAGGTGGAGTTCTGGCTTTAATCCAGAAAAATGCTATTGTGTGCTCAGTTTGATTTTGATCACATGATCCAAGTGAAACACAGAACAAGGATTACAAAGCAAAAGAAATTTCTAAAATATTTTACCATATAAGTCAGAATTGGTTCATATTTCACCAACAGTATTAAGATGAAAAAAGAGAAACAACAGAGTGATAACCTAGACATTTTATTTCAAAACTTTCTTTTCTTTTCAAAACTGGATTCTGTTTTTCCTTTTCTCTTAGGAATCAGATCTTAGGAATCATGGATTTCAGCTACCTTGTGTAATTGACAAACTATCTAGAAAAACTCAGTTTTTAAGAAGTCAAAAATTTTGGAATGCCTTTTCCAACCTGCTTAATAGAATTTCTACTACCTGCCCAACTAGTTGCTTTGTAGGCAAGCATGGGAATAATTTTTCTAGATTTCCCCCCCCCCCACATACCTGAAGAAGATCCTAATTGTTAAACTTCAGGTTTCTTTGGTTGACTTCTCCCCTCATAGTAAATTTTATTATTCTCTGATTTCAAGTATTTATTTTACTATTAGTGAACATATGGACTGATGCTGACACTTTTTACAAAATGTATTAGCAACATTTCTTTGAATTACAAAGAATGAACATTGTGTTGCAGAATGCTGGCAAGAGCAGAACTGTCTAGCTCATTAATCTTCTTCCCACATCTGGGAAGATGTCTAACTTAGCAGACTTACTCTTTACTTTCATGACCAATTGCATCTAAAATCCTTGTGCTATACTTTGTGATACTTCTCTATGGTTCCTGAACTTTGGATCATTCTCTGCTTCTTCACTCTATACTTGATGACTGATCAGAGAGATAACTCAACCACAGTACAGAACATGTAAATTGTTTATCTTCTTCAAACTCCTTGTATTTTTTCTAGATGGCCATCTGTCTTCCAAAGGAATGTAGCAGCTTTAAAAGAGGACACCTTCTCCAGGTGATGCAAGTAATGAAGGACTTTGGCACAATCCACTTGCTTCTCTGCCAACATGTATTTTAAGTGAACTAGTTGGCCAGAAATCTTTGACTGACAGTGCCAAAAGGAGGTGGCTGGGTGGTGCGTTGTTTAGCCTTCCAGTAGATGATACAATAAGTCACATGCATTTCCTCTGCACTAATGCAATGTAATGCACTCATTGCATTACAGTGTGGTATGCTGGCTTGACAGCCATGGATAGAAAGACATTTCAGAGTGTGGTGAGCACAGCACAAAACATTGATACCACTAGATGACATCGCTAGGACTCGCTGCCTTAGAAGAGTGAGGAAAATCTTCAGGAATGACTCATACCCTGGTCAGCCTTTCTTTATTCTCTTACCATCTGGAAGGAGATATAGAAGCATAGGCAGCTGCACAAGCAGACTGAAGAACAGTTTTTATCCGTGGGCTGTCAGACAGACAGAATGAAAAATAACTCTACACCAACATAGTACGACTGACTTGCAAAGCCGGTGCCACGTGAATAAGTTCACATGGTGCAATAGGACTGGGTGTTGTTAGTAGGATTCACTGGGCTAGGGATTTTTTTGTCTTTCACTGTGAGTTGTATTGTGTTTGTGGGGGGGCACGAAGGGTAGCTCAGCCAATCATTGTAAACATGCTGTATTTTGACAATAAAGGTTTGAATTGAAATTGAATTGACTAAACATCTTTCAGACTGCTCATAGCAAGTCACCCAGCTGCTGTGAATCTAAGGTGGGACCACAACTCAATCTCCTGAGTTCTAGCATAGTTCCTTAACCATTACACCAAACTGCTTCTCCCTAAGTCATAAGAATTGATAAAACTCTTTTTGTGCATTTTAAAAACAAAATGATTTTAACTTGAAATACATGTGTCTATGTTCCAGCATAACTCTGGAATGCCTTGAGCAATTTCAACCAAACTTGGTACACAGATTACTTACTCTCTGGAAACAAATACTGTGACACCCCTAAAACCCCTCAGTGTGGGTGTTCTGTTACGATACAGCCTGTTGTGCCTTAAAATGACTTCTACTGTACAATGGAGTTGCCATGGTAACAGCTTCACAGTACTACACAAGGGGGCTCCCTCTGGTAAGGGGGAAAATCCAACATTAGAAATTACGTTTGGTCCAGACATTCTCCCCCTATAAATAAGTACTCGGGCAACGTCAAGTTATCACCTAGTTACCTATATAAACCCATCCTAATAACATAATAAAATAAACCCATCCTAACTTAATAAAATAAATTCATCAATTTTACAACCCCCATGAATCAATACCACTGAAATTACATTATATGGTTTCTCTAGACCATGAGTATCAAACTTGACGCATCACATTGCCATCATGTGATGTTTCACAACATTTTTCCCATTCATGGAGCTGGGGAGGGCATGGCTTGCACGTGAAATATCTGGCCTGTGGGCCACCAGTTTGACACCCCTGCTCTAGACTGATAATGTTTTGGGCTATTTTGTAATTTTCAAAAATACATAAACATTTCCAAGATTTTTCAGAGATGTCCAATTATAAATCACTTTCTACTTTCATAGTTGGATATATTGATTAAGAAAATGGTGTATTCTCAAGTGGACTCACCCTAGAGATAAGGAATTATTTTTATTTATTTCAAGTTATTTTACTAGCAGGTTGAGGGTTAAAGTCTATCATGCTGATATTAATGCTGAGCCTTTAGATGAAAAAAAGATTTCAGGGACCAAGGAAGAAGGCTCTGCAAGAAGAAGAAATTCAGAGGAGGAGACAACATACAGTGAGAAAAGACTCCATCATACAGAGAGAGACTAAAGCAGCAATATTCAGACCAGACAATCTACCAAAAGAAGTATGCCACCTTCTTAGGTCAAATATGCAGAATATGATTAAAGTTTTCCCAGGCTGTTTCACTTACTGATTGTTACTCTTCAAATGTGTTAGATTGGGTGAATGGATGAGACAGACTCAGGCTTCAGTGACAAACAACAGCTCTTTATTAGACAACTACAAATCCAGCAATGGCCTGTTTGACAGCTAGCCCTTTTATAGGGAGCTGTCAAACAACTTGGCTGGGAGTATTTTCCCACCGGATCAGAGGAGGGGAACCTACCATTTGGTTGTCAATGTGTAACAAAATGGGAATAAATAACACAATCAGAATCAGTGCAGAACATCATGTAGGGCAGTCACTATTTATCAGCCCAACCTACTTCATGATGTTGTTGTGAAGAAAATAGGAGCAGGAAGGTGTAGTATGCATGTCCATTACTTTAAGTTATTTATAAAGTAATAAAGGTGGGATAAACATTTAATAAATAAAATAAACTATAAAGCACTGAGTAGGAGGATGAAGAAGCAATAGGTATAGGTCTTTTCACCTTCCTGTTGAAATATGTGGCTAAAAATGGAAAAATGAATACTAAAATAGCTATCATAACAGGAATGGTTTGGAATGTTTCATAATGGGGCACATTTACAACTGAGAGCACTCCTGGCAAGAGTGGTTTCACTTCACAAGAAGTGGAAGGAAGGCATTTGCAATCCTAATCTGGAAGCCTTCAAACGGAATAATGTGAACATAAGAAACAATTGCTTAGAAAATAGTGCAATGCTAAGTTCTCAGAGATATGTGCTGGATGTTGTTAGTCTGAGTCGAAAATCAATTTTGTCAAGCACAAATCTAAGAATTTCCTTATCAAGATTTATTAGGATAAAAGTAGTAGTGATTCAAGAATATCAACAAGTAACCTTTTTCAATGTACAACTAACCTATCTCTGTATATATTAGGGCAGTGAGTTTCTATGCTTTTCATCACAACATTATATCATAAAGAATAGGGTAGTCCCTTCTATGTTACTGGTGAAGTTTTCAACTGTGGGTGGTTTATACTATGATTACTTGAATCCTCTGGGAAATCAACCTTTACAGATATGGAAGCCCCAGATCATTAAACTGCGGATAAAGGAAGAGTAGAAACTATGTAGTTTCTAGGTAGATAAACCAAACATGGAGAACAGAAAGAAAGATTTGGAAATCTTAGTGCAGAAAGGTGGATCCCAAAGATACTTTTTCAAGAGGCAACTGGACTTTCTGGTTTCCTTTGAAGATATTTCACTTCTCATTCAAGAAATTTCTTCAGCTCTGACTGGATGGTATGGAAGGATTTATATTCCTTTCAGACATCTGCTCATTTGCATTCTTCCAGAGAGTCGTTGAGGCCACCTGGAGGTTTATCGGTGTCATCAGGATCACCTGAGTGGTGCAAATGGGTGTGGAGCCTTCTTGGAACTGTTGAAAGAACTGTGTTGTAGATTAGAGATAGATGATGTCTGTCTCCAATCTGTTGAGAGAGAGAGAGAGCTGTTCAATTTTGACATAGATGACCTCTTTGACCCTTCTTTCAATTCAGCAGTCTTCTCTGACCAAAATGTGGAGTTTGCTGTCTTCAAAAGCGTAGCCTTTATCTTTTAAATGCAGATGGACTGCTGAATCTAGTCCTGATGGATTTGTTCTCCTGTGTTGTGCCATGTGTTTATGAAGAGGTTGCTTTATTTCCCCAATGTACAGATCTGCACATGGCTCACTGTACTGTAATGCATATAACATTGCTCAGTTTGTGTCTGAGTGTTTAGCCTTCGGAGTGGACAAGCTTCTGCCTTAGTGTATTCTTGGGTTTGAAATGTGCACGTATGTTGTGTTGGCTGAAGATCCTCCTGAGCTTTTCCAATATTCCTGCAACATATGGAATGACAACATTGCTTTGTTTATTGTACTGTTCATTTTCTGTTATGAAGGAGCTCCTGTAGAGTTTTTGTGTGTGTGTGTGTAATTTATTTGATGAAGGCCCTCTTGGGATAGCCACATATTCTGAGGGCTTCCTTGATGTGTTTTTGTTCTTTTTCTTTCCCATCTTTGCTGGTAAGCAGGCCTTCAGCTTAGTGGTGATGCTCTAATGATTCCCATTTTGTGCTCCAATGGATGTTTGGAATCAAAATGTAAATACTGATCTGTGAGAGTAGGTTTTCTGTAAACTTCCATGTTAAGGCTTCTGTCTTCCTTAATGTGTACTGCACAATCCAGGAAGGCTAGACAATTTTCCTTAACACCTTCCCATGTGAATTTGATGTGTCCATCCACAGAGTGTATCTGTTTGGTGAACATTTCCAATTCCTGTGTTTTGATCTTGACCCAAGTATCATCCACATACCTATACCAGTGAGTGGGTGAAATTCCTGTGAAGGAGTCTAGGGCTTTGGTTTCTACCTCTTCCCTGTAGAGATTGACCACAATAATGACTTGCTAAAAGAATACAAATGACTAGCTGTCTGTAAGGAGTACAGGATTTATACAGGATGTTGATTTTGGTCTCTTTCTTCCATAATGTTCAACTATTTTATACCAATTTACCTTTAAAAAAGAAGTCAACAGAAAATTTGTCTGCATTTTCAGATACATTTTCCAAATATGTGTTCTCTGTACCCATTTTGATAAATATAAATATTTATTTATATTTCATATTTGTTAATCTCCTATCTTCCTTGGAGAGAGGCTCTGGGAAGTTTCCAATATACCTAATAATAAATAATATGCTCATTTTCATGCATCCTTTTCTTCAGATTTGTATGCTTGCACGTTTTCCATAACTGATTAGTTTATTATGTGCCATCAAGTTGTTTTTGACTCCTAGAACCCATATAGATTTTCTCCATGATGATCTATCCCTACACTGGTCCTTCAAGTCTCCCAATGGTACATTCATTCCCACTTGAGTCTTACTGCTGATCGTCCTTTTCTCTTCTTTCCTTTCACCTTTTCCTCCTTAATATAGTTATTTTTCTTTCATTGTAAGTAGCCTCTGAAAAATCAGGAACACTGCTTTGTATTGCATAGCCACATTCAAGTTTCTAGATGTACAAAGTCAGAGTTGAGTACAAAAAGAACAGATATCTTTCCTGTCCCAATTCAGAATAATTTCACCACGATTGAGATTGCTCCTCTGCCCAATTTTTCTGTTAAATGTTAAATCTGGCTCTGAAGAAAGCTATTCTTTGTTTTGGGGAGATCAGGTCAGTTAGATATCTTGCAGATTCCCACACACCCTGTTTAATTCTGTCCCTACTGTGGAGAGGCAACCTATTTAGTTCTTCTTGGAACTCCATGTCCCTCATTCTATTAATCACTACTTGCTTTGCTTGCTCAAAGCCTAGGGACATTAAGAATAATGGTGAGAGCCCATAAGAGCCCAGCTTGTGATCAATTGCCTGTTTCCAGGGGGATGGGAAATCAACACTAGTGGGGACAGTCCCTCTGGAAAGAAATGGATTTTAAGCCAATAAATGAACATTATCTTCCAGGCTCTTACCTGAATTTGAGGCATGCCTGTCTCAATTCTTAACTGGGCATTTGTAGTTCCATTGGGTGCGGCTAAGATGGCTCGCAGGAATTTAGTTTGTATGGTTTCTAGCGAGTCTCTCTTTGCAAGGATTCCTGATTGTGCCCCGTAAAGAATTTGTGCCAATGTTTTGGCCTCAAAAAGTTTTAAGGCAGCAGGTACTAACTGACCTCCACCTGTATAAAAGAAATGTTTGATTGCATTTGAGGACCTAATGGCTACTTGCAATGTGTGATCCACTTAAAGCCTAGAAATCATTGATTTTCAATAGTTGGGTTGGATTCCAATTCTTTGTTCCACAGTTTAAGTATATAACATTCATTTTCCATTTTAGTACTTTATGAAATGTGATTTTGTTGATTATAGTTCAAGTGTTGCTTCTTTTAAGGGCCCCAAGATTGAAGATACATAAAAAAGTCTTAAAGTATCCAAGTCATATTGTATATCTTGCTAAGCAAATGTTATAAGCAAAGCATCTTCATAGCCCAATCTTTCAAAATCTTTAAAACAACATTTATAAATCAACTCATACAAAGTATTGATCCTTTAGGAACATGTCCTCAGCATTTTAAAACATTTTTTACCGATTTTGCATGTATAAATTCACACTTCCCACAAAAGATATGAAAATTTAATAGTCCTGGGATATTTCCCTTCCCCTCAAAGTATTAAAAGTAGCACAAGAGGGCAGTGTTGTCTAAAAATCGGGAATAATCTGCCCAGGCTACTGGAAGGACTACTTGATAAATGTGATAAATTACTTCATAAATTATAAATCATAACACTATAAAAGTTAATTAAAAATAAAAATCATAATTCAGACTCTATAATATTAATAGCATTAATTACTTGTGAACAAATTGTTAATCTGCATGTGACTAAGTTTCATATTTTTATTGCAGTTGTTGTTATTAATAGGTTTCTCGGTCTGCTAAGTCTGTTACTACTATAGTCTTTAGCCCATCACATTTAATCACATTTCAAATTTATGACATATTAGGTCAGTAAAACCGTACAGTACTATATAATGCAGCCAATATTCCTTCCCTATTATTTTAGATGGTAGAATTTTATCCTGCAGTAGAGGCTCAGTTTAATGCTGTATGTTGGTTTTGATTAATCATGGTGCGTAATAAAAATACCACAATTGACTGAATTCACATAACTTCATTTACAGACTGAGAACGTATTGCGCAATCTGCAAAATGGTCCCTTCACTGATGAACTGTAAAATGTGCTCTTCGCGAGGCTTAAGACCATTCAGATGGGCCAAAATACAGCAAGGGGAGCAGTGTTGGGCACTGTGCCCATTTACAGATGAAACTCAAAAAATTAGAATATCGTGCAAAAGTTCATTTATTTCAATAATGCAACTTAAAAGGTGAAACTAATATATGAGATAGACTCATTACATGCAAAGCAAGATAGTTCAAGCCATGAATTGTCATAATTGGGATGATTATGGCTTATAGCTCATGAAAACCCCAAATCCACAATCTCAGAAAATTAGAATATTGTGAATAGGTGCAATATTCTAGGCTCAAAGTGTCCCACTCTAATCAGCTAATTAAGCCATAACACCTGCAAAGGGTTCCTGAGCCTTTAAATGGTCTCTCAGTCTGGTTCAGTAGGAATCACAATCATGGGAAAGATTGCTGACCTGACAGTTGTGCAGAAAACCATCATTGACACCCTCCATAAGGAGGGAAAGCCTCCAAAGGTAATTGCAAAAGAAGTTGGATGTTCCCAAAGTGCTGAATCAAAGCACATTAATAGAAAGTTATGTGGAAGGGAAAAGTGTGGAAGAAAAAGGTGCACAAGCAGCAGGGATGACCGCAGCCTGGAGAGGATTGTCAGGAGAAGGCCATTAAAAGTGTTGGGGACTTTCACAAGGAGTGGACTGAGGCTGGAGTCAGTGCATCAAGAGCCACCACATACAGATGGATCCTGGACATGGGCTTCAAATGTCGTATTCCTCTTGTCAAGCCTCTCCTGAACAACAAACAACGTCAGAAGCGTCTTACCTGGGCTAAAGAAAAACAGACCTAGTCTGTTGCTCAGTGGTCCAAAGTCCTCTTTTCTGATGAGAGCAACTTTTGCAACTCATTTGGAAACCAAGGACCCAGAGTATGGAGGAAGAATGGAGAGGCACACACTGCAAGATGCTTGAAGTCCAGTGTGAAGTTTCCACAGTCTGTGTTGATTTGGGGACCCATGTCATCTGCTGGTGTTGGTCCACTGTGCTTCATTAAGTCCAGGGTCAGCGCAGCCATCTACCAGGAGATTTTGGAACACTTCATGCTTCCTTCTGCAGATGAGCTTTATGGGGATGCTGATTTCATTTTCCCACCGGACTTGGCACCTGCCCACACTGCCAAAAGCACCAAAACCTGGTTCAATGACTATGGGATTACTGTCCTTGATTGGCCAGCAAACTCACCTGATCTGAGCCCCATAGAGAATCTATGGGGCATTGCCAAGAGAAAGATGAGAGACAAGAGACCAAACAATGCAGAAGAACCGAAGGCCGCTATTGAAGCATCCTGGTCTTTCATAACACCTCAGCTGTGCCACAGCTGGTAGCTTCCATGCCACACTGCACTGAGGCAGTAATTGCTGCAAAAGGGGCCTAAACCAAATACTGAGTACATATGCATGCTTATACTTTTCAGAGGTCCGATATTGTTCTATGTACAATCCTTGTTTTATTGATTGCATGTAATATTCTAATTTTCTGGGATTGAGGATTTGGGGTTTTCATGAGCTGTAAGCCACAATCATCACAATTATGACAAATCACGGCTTGAATATCTTGCTTTGCATGTAATGAGTCTTATCTCATATATTAGTTTCACCTTTTAAGTTGCATTACTGAAATAAATGAACTTTTGCATGATATTCTAATTTTTTGAGTTTCACTTGTAATTCCCAACCAGTGTACCAATTAACTTCAGCAATTCAATACAAGTTTGAGAAACAGCAGGAGACAAATACGTTTTTTGCTTGTTCCTTGATATCAATAAACAATTTTTTTTATTAAAAATTTTTTTAATTTTTAATTTAAAACAAGTACAACATCTTTCTTTACATGCTATAGAAAGTGTGTCAGTCGGTCACAAATAAACTTTCGTGCATCTCCTCCACAGTCAACAAACATAACTCATGTTAACTCGAGCATTTTAACTCAAATATTCATACATATCACCATCATCATATATCCATTTTCATTTGACTGTAATTATTATTTAAAAATATTAATAAAAATAAAAATACTAATCTTAAACAATACATGCCCACACCAGTGGGAAAAGAAAAAAAATAAAAATAAAAAGACAAAAAGAACAAAAGACAAGGCAGGGAAGAAAAAACAAAACAGAAAACAAAAACAAAAACAAAAAAAAGAACACAGGTATATATTATATATATAAAAAAAGTATATCAGCTGGTTACAACATGTTTTGGTGCATCTCTTCCATTAATTCATATTAATTCAAATATCTTAACTCAAATGTTTACCATATTAACATCATTATACCTCCACTTTTAGTTGACTACAGTTATTTAAACATCCTTCATCCTTAACTATGCCAAAGAATTAATCCATAACACCTGCTGACATTTCATTTACTTGTTTATGAAATCCTCTATTAACATCAAATCCTCATATCCTATTTTAGCTGAACATCCATAATATTTAATGCCAAAAATTCCATCTTCCATGCAGTATAGTTTATTATCATTCTCCCTTCTTTATGTAGTTATATCATATATCATAACATTTTCCCCATATTAATTAACATTTAACTGTATATATTTTATTTTATTTTAATAGTGATAATTATTGTGATTAATAACCTTTGTATATAATCCAAAAATATTTCCAACCTTCCTTTCTCATATCCAATTATTATTTATCATATCAACTCCACATTATATACATTACTATCAATATCAATTATTATTCAGCTATATCTATTACAAATAAGAGTAATTAGATTTAGCTAATTTTCAATTGTATTCTTCAATCTATCAGCCTATGTCTTTCCAATAGCAAAACTTCCTCAGTCCTATTGCCATTCTTAAAACAAGTTTCCCAAACGTTTTTATAAGCAAGTCCAAACAGAAATATATTCGCACCTTTTTGCTTAGGGTGCCTCTGGTGTAATAACGTTGTCCTTGGCTTGTTCCACTCAATTTGTCTTTGATTTTCAAGGGTGGTATCGAAGATTCTGCAAATAATGTTTCATAAAGTATAGATTCTTTAATGCTTCTCATTCCTCCTGCAATCTGTCTTTTGAGATAAATTTTCTGTATGGCTGCCCCTCTTTCAAGCATTGCATCTCTTTCTCTTTCTGCCTCCGAAGTAGACCAGATGCCCGACGTGTCAGCAAGTTGAGAGACTTCCTTTCTGACATTCTTCATTTGAATTTCAGGAGCACTCAAACATTCAACGTTCTCACTCTTTCCTTCATATTTTAATGTTAAAAATAACAGATAGTCCAGTTTTTTTTTTCAGATTTTTCATATGTATCAAACAACTTTTGAAAAGCGGAAAAAATCATTTGAAACGAATCACTTGAAGCAAGTACAGACGCCATGATGTGACGCAGAAGATATTTGCAAGTAAGGACACGCTGGGAGCTATGCAATCTTATCTGATCTTAGACCAACACAGCCAAGCAGTAAAAGTGTCAAGTTATAAGAAGCCAAATTATAGTAAATTGGTTTACAGCCCACTTAAGGAGAGCCTGAGGGAGTGTTGAAGTAGAGTAAACTTTCCTTTAGCCACGTAAACAGCATTCAAAACATTTAAGAAATAGGGTAAACACCAGCCATAAATCCATTAAAAAAAACCAATTCGCCGCTAGATTCTTCTGTTCTTTGGTTTCAATTAGCTTAGATTTTAATGCGGACCATCTCTCTTTGAGTAATAAAATCAGCTTACCAGTTGAAATCACTTCTACCATTCTTAGGGGCTACCTGCAGTTTTGGTTAGCGTACAGCTAATCCAGAAAGGGTTGGCAAAAGGGGTTGAATTCCGAGCCCCCCCGAGACCTGCAAACGTCTCTGAGGTCACTGGATCTCCCCAAACCTTCACTGTCTCTCCAGGACAGCTAGGATCGAAAACGACCCGTCCAATTCCTCCGGAATAGGGGAATTTCAGGAATGGCCTGAAACTCCGTCTTCTCACTGCTAAGCCCCGCCTTCTTCCTCAAGGAACAATTTTTTATTTTATCAATACTAAATCTTATTAAATAAGGAAGAACTATTGCTCACAAATAAAAATAATTCATAGGAAATATACACCATTAAAAGTTTCTGAGTTTCATAATAAATGCAAAGCCAAGTGAAAAATGGTGAGGCTTGTATGAGGATTGATAGACTTAGAACTGATGCTTAACTATCAAGATTTAAAAAGGATTAAACACAAAACTTTAAATTGTACCTGAAAACACAAAATAAAACAAAATAAAGCATTAAAAAGAAAAACATATATTCACAGATTCATCACAGATCAGATGCACAGTTTAATGTAAAAATTTAAATTATTTTAATTTAAATTAATTTAATTACCTTCATTGACCAGGACTAACTTATAAATAAGAGATGATATATAAGAAGAAGACATTGTTCTTCTTATATATCATGGTTCACCAGTGACCTGCGGAACTAGCAGCAGAGTTGGACAGTGAGAAGGTTGGGAAGGAACATGGGCCAGTCCTGAAGTTTGGGGAAGGGTCGGATGAGGGTTCTACGTCGGAGGCAGAGAGGGGGCCAAGGCCATCTGGTAGTTATTTGCTGCCTCTGGGGCCTCCAGAGTCTGATATCATCGAGGCAGAAGAACAGCAGGAGCCTGTTCCCAGTGTGCACCTGTGCAGAGCTGCTAGAAGGCAAGAACAATTAAGAAAACAGGGTCAATTAAGGAGTAAGGCTTGGAGATGATTGGCCACTTTCATAAGACATAAAAGAGGAGCAAACGGGACATGAACTTTTGTAGGAAGTAATTAGTTCATCTGGTCAGTTCAAGCTTTGAAAAGTTCTGTTTGACTCTGTTTGGCCTTGCTCTGCATTTGGCAATTAGGTCTCTGGCAGCATTTCAAGGGAGATAAGGTGGGTGTTTATCAACATTCTCCTGAAAGACTGTGGCAACTCAAGCAGACATCTGTCGGAATCTTCACAGACTGTTTTTGAACTCTTGTGGGTTGTGAATGACCATAATAAATAAATAAAAGTAGTTTTTCGACTAAGATTGTGTTTATGCTTTCTCAGGAAGCCTAGGTCAAAACAGATATCATTTACTGTATTTTAAGAGAATTTACTAAAATTGTTTATATTTGTTGCGATGAAAGAGGAACTTGTTTCTTTATATCTTCTCTTTTTCTTTACTATATATTGTATTTTTCCCCTATTTTTCTATTTTCTTTCTGTGCTTCCTATTTTTCTTTTTACTCTTTGATATATACTGTATATTTTGTTTGTATTCACGTTTATCTTTTTAATTGTAACATTTTATATAATTGCTTTAAGAGGAATATATTCTGGGTAAGCAATATTTTGCTATGGCTGTTTATGTTTCTAGCTTAAATTATGAAACCACATTTTTCCCCAACTCCTGTTTGCTGTTTATTTGGGCATCTTGTAACCTGATGGCAAATTAGAAACAGAACAATTATTTGGAAATGTCATTTAGGAGAGATGCCATGGACACTCAACTTTTTATGTCAAAATTTGACAATCAGCAATGGGCTAATTGCAACCAGGAAAACTGAGCTGAGGAAGAAAGAGGTTTCTAAACAAAACAGGACTTGGGACATGAATATAAAAATGTTAGAGTTCTGAAAGATTCCTTTCCATCTAGAAGCATTATATAACCGCAAGCGCATATGTTTGTGCATGAGCTCATACATACATACACACACACACACACACAGAGGAGGGGCACAATCTCCTGTTAAAAGGGGCTTTGAGAAAAAGAATGGAGTTCTCTGTTTATTCAAATCTGCCAAATGAAAAACTAAGTGAATAATGATCCCTTCAAAGCATAGTCTGTTGGTTGTTCTTTTCCTTCGAAGTATTAACTTGTACAGAAAGTGATAATGTATCTCACAAGACTAGTCCTATCAATACACAGAGAAAAGTGGCTGATCCAAGAAACAGTTTTTGGAACTAGGGAGATCAGCTCTGGCACTTTCCCCAAGTACCCTCAATTAGTCTGCTACAATCAAAATTACCTCATCAGAGAGGAAGCAAAATGCAGAGAAATTGGTTTGGGTTCTGTTTGTGGAAGAGATAACGATATAAAAGGGATGCACTCTTGCTCTTTCTGTCAATGGGCAAATGTCTTGGGCTGATCTGTACTTAATGATCTGAGCAACGCCTCTCTTTTGAATGTCAGTTCATTAGGTTGCCTTACATCACCATTTCCTTTCTCTTAATACCTCCTGATTTTCCCATGCAAAGCAAGTAGAAGATTCTAGGACAAAACTTTCCAAATATCATGCGACAGAAACTACATAGTAGATACTGGATTTAAGAGATGGGTAAAGTATGAGGCGTAGACCCAACCTCCGCCGCTGTCACTGACACTATAAAAAGGGCCACAATCATTTTTAAATCACAGCTTGATGCTTAGCTGCCAAAGTGCAAGAAGAAAAAGGAGAAACAGAGCATCCAAGCCATTTAATATCTAACACAGCACAAAGGTAAGTGGAAGCCCTGAGATATTTATGATAGCCAGATGTCCTTGTGGACATAGAATTTATTTTCACCTTTCAATCTTTAATGACAAATAAAATAAATACTTGCATTCCACTGTTATTACTTTTGAATATATTACTCAAATAAAGGGATGCTAAAATTAGAAATGGCATGCCTTTTTATCTCGAGTTATACCTAAAAAAATCTTATTATCACAAAAACTAAAATTCATTCATTTTGAATAGATTAAAAAGACACAAATATATAATGCTGGAAATCAACAAAAAATATCAAAAAGCTTTTATAACCATACAAGATAAGGTTCAGGGCAATTTTGATAGAAAAGTTATATTTATTTGGGAAACCTAAAAATTTACATTGATTTAATTTTCTATTTTATGTAAAACATTCAGAATCAGAGAGTTAGATCATTTATGACAATCTATTATTAAAATAATGGTATTTTAGTGCAATTATACATCAAAATATTACTAAATAACTTTCTGAACTTTTCCAAATATTGATAATTGCATTTTGCAATTGAAGTGGTCTATGAATATTTGTAATTTTCAATATATAGATACAATTTTTAATTAGGAATAAATTATAATTTTCTGTAGATAACTTTTCAGAACTTTTCAACTTCATACTGACTTCATTATTGTTTATTTTCAAGGAAAAGAGTATAGCTTGCAGTGTAGCATTATAATTCTATACTAACTGTGTGGAAGTAAATTTCCTTAAATTTAATGGGACTTCTATTATATCAGTGGTGGGTGCAGGTGGTACACCCTAGTACATGCGTACTGGAGCCTGCCCAGAGCACTGGGTACCATTCCTGTACAGTGCTCCGGAGGGCCCACCTGCCTGAGCTCCTTACCTGTCCTTTAAAGCCTTTGGCGCTTCTATACATGTGCATGGCGCGTACAGCACCTGCGCAATGCTCCACTGAGCAGCTGCAGTGTCGCAGACGTTTGTGGAGGCGTTGCTGGCAGGTACGACACATGTGCATGCCGTGCGTGTCCAT
Organism: Thamnophis elegans; assembly: GCF_009769535.1. Taxonomy (NCBI): domain Eukaryota; kingdom Metazoa; phylum Chordata; class Lepidosauria; order Squamata; family Natricidae; genus Thamnophis; species Thamnophis elegans. The sequence goes on from NC_045545.1 coordinate 68,157,412, forward strand.
GTGGGCAACACCGGGCCTGTTCCAACCGTACCGGTTGGAACGGGATCTGGAACCCACCACTGTATTGTATATATAGGATATACATAGAATATGTATAGAGAGAATTGTGCTGCCAAACAATTAAACAAAAATAATGCATTTATTTGAAAGAAAGGTGATCTGGAATTTAAGATGATTCCACTAAAAAGCGAAAGTAAACAGAATAAATCATAATCCTTAGCAGTGTCCACTTTGCCTACCTGAGCAGTCTAGTTTGGCAGAGTCTAGTTGAAGCCAATCCAGGAAATTTCCCCTACTCACCAATAAATGTTGTCATGTGACACAAACTACAAAATAAATGACAGGACCACTATAATAAATAACTGAAATAAATGAATATTAATTGATAAAATAAATAAATAAATATATCATGTTTTCATATGACTTCCAAATGAGCCTTGCAATTACTACAGCAATCTTTAAAAGAGCAATCTCTATTGTGACACATCCAAAACAGATAACACATCTGAGTATTTATCATCGACTGAATGGCTATTCAAGTGTTGGGTATTCAGTTCTAGAGTTGTTTCCATCTGGAATTAGCAAAGTAATTGAAAATATATCAGTGTTGTGTCTGCCAATAGTTTAACAAGTATTTTGGAGGATACAGATACAAGCCTAAATGCAAGCACAGTTTTGATTGGGCCTGCTGGTTTAAAAGCTCATATGGCAATAGAGGTATTTGAATAATATGTATTATTTTCTTCTTTGCCTACATTTTCTATTTCTTTCACCTGGACATGGAAAATTAAATGTGTGCAATATGCTTGTATGGTTCATAAATCACTTATATAATTTAACCTTCTGTTTTGAAATGCTTTCGTGGGAGCATTGATTTCTTGATGTCTCTTTGAAATTTTTTATGATACAAAGTTTAAAAAAAAACAATTTTCCCTTTGTTTTTAATTGTTGATAAACTGTATTATGAAATTTGAAGAGCTTTTCAAAATCTATAAAATAAGTTTTTATTTGCATGTATTAGTCCAAAAATGTGAAATTAAATTGATATTCAGATGCAAACTTATTTTTGGTGTGTTTTTAAAATGTATGTGGCCAACATATTTTAATTATCCATTCCAAGATATTTCAATGGAATTTATCCAAGTTGATCTTCCTTCCAATTATACATTATGTGGGCATAACTAACTGCAATAAAATCTTAGTCTGAGGCCAACTTCAGTCATTAGATTACTTTGAATGCAAACTTTCTGCTAAAGACCAAATGTCTCCTTCTTCAAATAGATAATTTACTTTTTAGGTGACAGAAGAAGGAAACAGTTCACTGGAATATTTGTATTTTAAAAAGATAAAAAAGCAAGATATGATATACTTTGATGTCTGCATGAAATCATTTTTTATTTTACAAAATAATAATTAAGGCCACATTTTCTCATTCTAAAAAGTAAGTTGAAATTGTTTCTGTCCTTTTTTATACTATAAACTTTTGATCCCATCTGGTATCCTATTCAGTAACAGAACAACAAACCTAAATTAGGGAATACTTGAGAAATAATAAAAAGGCAGGTTTAAAATATATAAACAGCTATTTTTTCTTTAAATGGTAAATTACTATTTTGCATGCTGAAATTTTAATAAAGGTGAAATCTAACTTTCCATAGAAAGTATGAATTAAGGTAAAATAAAACATATTTTGTGACATATTAAAACAACTATGATATATTCTTCCAGTCCCTTGCAGAATAAAAGATGACCAAAATAATAAATTGTGCTGACATTAAAAGTGCAGTAATCTACCTGAATCTCATTTGACTCATAACTACAGCTATAACTAAAGCTATAACTACAAATAATTTTTCCATGTGCAGATTTGACCACTTTTTAAAATATGCACTTTCTTTTCCTAATTACAAAGAACATAATTCTCAAAGAAATAAAATTTCAGAGCCTACAAAAATCTTTCTAATGTTCTAACTATATATTCTGTACATACCACATAATATTCTCTTGGACCTGTTATGATTGTTAACATTAAATTATTATTATTAATTATTATTTATTATTTATTATTGTTGTTGTTATCAGAATTGTATCACAGCGGCCAGTTGTTTCGCCGGATTTGGCACTGGTTACTAGTCGGGCCCGTATACGTCGTAACGTATTTTTGTAATATGCGTGCAGTTCCAAGTAGTGCGGCTTTTTGCATATGACTGATGGTGATTTTGTCATTTTTTAACTGTTTTAAATGTAATTCCAGTGCTTTTGGAATAGCACCCAGTGTGCCGATTACCACTGGAATTACTACTGCTGGTTTGTGCCATAATCGTTGAATTTCGATTTTTAAGTCCTGGTATTTCACAATTTTTTCATATTCCTTCTCGTCGACCCTGCTATCACCTGGTACTGCGATGTCTATTATTGTAACCTTATTTTTCTCAACCAGTGTGATGTCTGGTGTATTATGCGCCAGTATCTTGTTCGTTTGTATGCAGAAATCCCACAAGATCTTGGCCATCTGATTTTCAATGACTTTTTCAGGCTTATGTTCCCACCAGTTTGTTGCTGTTTTAATATTATAATTTTTGTACAAATTCCAATGGATCATTTTTGCTACTGAATTGTGCCACAATTTATAATCAGTCTGCGTGATTTTTTTACAGCAGCTAAGTATGTGATCAACAGTTTCATCAGCTTCTTTGCAAAATCTGCATTTGGCATCATCAGAGGATTTTTTGATTTTGACCTTAATGGCATTTGTGCGGATAGCTTGTTCTTGAGCAGCCAGGATTAGTGACTCTGTTTCTTTCTTTAATGTACCTGCTGTTAACCATAACCAAGTTTTTTCACTGTCCACTTTATCTTTTATTTTTTCCAGAAATTGGCCATGCAGTGCTTTGTTCTGCCAACTTTCCATTCTTGATTTTATCACATCTTTTCTGTATTCTTGTTTCGTCTGTTGGACCTTCAATAGATTTTTGTTCTTTACTTTGATTAATAGATGTTCTTGACTTTCTTTTAAATAATCAGCCAGTGCATGTTTTTCTTCTTCAACTATTTGCTTCACTTGTAATAATCCTCTGCCACTTGATTTTCAGGACAGGTATAGTCTATCAATATCACCAGGTGGATGTAAACTGTAGTGCATTGTCATTAGTTTCCTGGTTTTTCGGTCCAAAATGTCCAAATCAGCTTGTGTCCAGTTAACTATACCAGGTGTGTATCTTATAACTGGTATTGCCGAGGTATTTATGGCCTTGATTGTATTTCAAAATTTTCCTAACTCTGTTGGTGGACTCTCCCCTGACAATAGTTTTTACTTCTCCATGCTTGATGTTATCCAACTGCAGAATGCCTAAGTATTTGTAGGCTTCATTTTCATTGCATTTAATTAGTTGGCCATTGGGCATTTCAATTCCCTCACATGTAGTGATTTTGCCCCTTTTTATGGATACAGTGGCGCATTTTTCCATGCCAAACTACATTGAAATATCGGTGCTGAATACTCGGACTGTGTTTGTCAGTGATTGGATTTCTATTTCTGACTTTCCATAGAGTTTCAAATCATGCATATATAATAGATGCAAAAAAATTTCGGCTTCTTTGGCTGTTTGGTAGCCTAATTTCATTTTTTTTAAATTACTGATAGTGGGATCATCTCAATGATGAAGAGAAGAGGTGAAAGTGAATCTCCCTGGAAAATTCTTTGCTTTATATTAACCATTACGTAGTTCTCATTCCCTACTGCCAACTCAGTTCTCCATTGTTTCATTGCCTTTTCAGTAAAGGCTGTAATATTTTTGCTAATGCCAGTTGTTTCTAAGCATTTTATGATCCAACTATGTGGCAATGAGTTGAATGCCTTTTTGTAATCAATCCAGACCATATTCAAGTTCGTTTTTCTGTTCTTACAATTTTCTAATATCATTTTATCCATTAGGAGTTGATCTTTTGTGCCCCTGCTCCTTCTTTTGTTGCCTTTTTGCTCTACTGGCAAGATGTTATTTGTTTCCAAATAATCTATACTGTTATCTGCAATAATGCCTGTGAGTAATTTGAAGGTTGTTGGCAAGCATGTTATTGGTCTGTAGTTTTCAGGTGTTGTTCCTTTAGTTGCATCTTTCTGAATCAAGTATGTTTTTCCAGTTGTCAACCATTCATCAAATTGGCCCTTTTGTAAAATTTTATTCAGTTGCTTGGCCAACATTGCATGTAAACTGGTCAGATATTTGAGCCAGAAACCATGTAATTGGTCTTTTCCAGGTGAAGTCCAATTCTTTATTTTTTTACTCGATTTTTCACCATCTGAGTTGTTATTTCTAATACTTGCATTTGTTTGTTGCCAATGCTTTTCTCAAAGTCATGTATTCACTTTGCTTCCTTATTGTAGTCCTTTGCATTTTCCCACAGTTCTTTCCAGAATTCAATTGTGGCCTGCTTTTCTGGTTTTTCACTTTTGGTGTCACCATTCACATTAAGACTTTGATAAAAACGCCGTTGGCCTGATCGAAATTGCTGATTTTGTTTATATTGGATGATTCGTGCCTCATATCTTTCAATTTTTCTAGCTGTTGCTGTTATCTGCTGTTTTATAATCTCTACAGCTTCATTGATGTTTCTTGTATCCAATCTATATCTTCTGATTAGCTGATCTATGATTTTGCTTCTGTTGTTGTTGTTGTTGTTGTTATTTTATTATTATTATTATTATTGGAAATATTTAATATTTTTATACTAGCAATGGAATATAATACAGAAGCTAAGTCCATTCCACTTCCTTGGCACGTTTTACTTACAATTTCTGACTAAAAACATTTAAGGCTAGGAGAGCATTCATAGGCAACAATGTCTGGGAAAAGCCTTCAGAGCCCCCATAAGCCTCATGAGGGACACTGTGCCTGAAATATTTCAGAGAGAGTTGTCATCTATTTCTATGGAAAAGGTTAGAGTTTTCCCATACAATATTAAATACAATCTAATTTCAATGTATCCAATTATAAAATCAGCTAATGGGTGTCAATACAAAATAGCACTTAGAATTATATATTGCCTTACAGGCCTCTTTAAGTAGTTTACAGAGTCAGCATATTGCTCACAACAATCTGGGTCCTCTTTTTACTGACTTCGAAAGGGTGAAAGTCTGATATATACATACGTACGTACGTACGTACGTACGTACGTACGTACGTACGTACATACATACATACATACTGTGTGTGTGTGTGTGTGTGTGTGTGTGTGTGTGTGTAGGTACTGTATTTTTCAGAGTATAAGACACACTGGAATATAAGATGCACCAAAATTTTGAAGAGGCAAATTAAAAAAAAATGTTTTTACATTCTGCAGACCTCCCAAAAATGGCCCATTCTTCACGAAAACGTGCCCATATTTTTTTTTTTAAAAAAAGGGCATGAATAGCCTTTAGGAGGCTTGTAGAGTGCTCCTGGGCAGTGCCCCCCCCAAAAAACAAACAAAAATGGCCCATTTTTGTCAAAAAAAAGGGCATGCATAGCCTTTATAATGCTTATAGAGTGCTCCTGGGGGCTGGGGAGGCAATATTGAGCAAAAACAGCCCAAAAACAGCACTCTGCAAGGCTTCTAAAGGCTATCTATGGCCATTTTGGTGGAGAAGGCAGGATTTCGGGAGTCAAAAAATGCTGTATTCAGTATATGCATATGCATATACATATGTGCATGTATATGTATATTGACTGAAAAGGAGATTGTTGGCTTTAATATAGAGGTGGGTTTCTCTGCAACATGCGGGAGGCTTCCCACAGTTTCTCTTTGGTACATATGCTCTCAGTGTACATAAGAAGACAAGAATTTGTCAAGAATCATAAGGTACAGCACATAATGATAGTCATAGGGAACAAGTAAGGAATCAGGAAACAATATCAATATAAATCATAAGGATACAAGCAACAAAATTACAATCCTGCAGTCATAAGTGAGCAGAGATGGGCAATAGGAACGATGAGTGATGGGCAATAGTAATAGTAATGCAGCCTTAATGAATAGTTTGACAGTGGTGAGGGAATTATTTGTTTAGCAGAGTGATGGCGTTCGGGGAAATACTGTTCTTGTGTCTAGTTGTCTTGGTGTGTAGTGCTCTATAGCGTCGTTTTGAGGGTAGGAGTTGAAACAATTTATGTCCAGGATGTGAGAGGTCTATAATTATTTTCACGAGATTCCTGGCTTCAGACTGTGAAAGAGAACTTGCACTTCCTTTTCTGTGATCACCAGAGGTTGTTGGTGTGTCTGGTATGGGTGTTGTAGAGATGGGGTGGATAACAATGAAAGGGTTAATATCATTGGTATAATCAGTATTATATTTTGTAGATTTGCATACACCTTGCATCTCAAATTATTTGAAACATCTATAAACTGAAACTTTAATTAGTTGAATTTCTATATAATTGAACATACCAATACCTGTGATCAATCAACAGAGATATTCCAACTCCTGAAGCTCCTGAAGCCTCCAGAGCGCAAAAAACCAGCCCTGCGGGCAAACAGGAAGTTCAGGAACAGACTTCCGGTTTGCTGGTAGGGCTGGTTTAAGCCCTCTGGAGTCTTCAGGAACCTTCAGGAGACTTCCCTGAAGGCTCTGTAGGATGAAAAATGACCCTACAAACAAACTGGAAGTCCGTAGGGCCGTTTTTAGTCCTCCGGAGGACTAAAAACACACATGCCCACTGTCCGGCTGACAGGGTAATGCCTCACGTGCCCTGACAAATGGCTCTGCATGCTACCTGTGGCACATGTGCTATAGGTTCACCATCCTGGATATATAGGATTACAATTGGAATGCTGCAAAGCTGGGAGAGAATGACCATCTTCAAATGATGATGAGGACCCTAGAGGAGGTGTGTGTATGACCTATGCTCTTTACACTTTGGGACAAGGAAACATAGGCCTTTTCCATTTCAGGTAATTCATCACCATTTCAAGTGTGATTTTTTTTATTTCTTTGTTTACTTTGGTAGTTGCCTTTGAGTAGAAACATAAGTGTCAGCACCGAGACCTGAAGCTGCCATTCAGGGGAGAAGACTGGGCCAACTGCCAAGACTCACCTACACAAACTGAAGAAATTCATACTAACAATCCATGATTAATTGCCGAGTGGTTTTGCTCTGGGTCACAAGGTGATGGGTGTACACACGTGCGGGGTGTGGCTTATCTTAATTACCAATGTAGCTATAAAAGATGGTGGGAAGCACAGAGTAGCAGCTCTGACAATTTATTCATTGCCTTAGTGCAGTGGTTCCCAAAGTGGGCGGTACTGTCCCCCGGGGGGCGTTGGGATGGCTTAGGGGGGCGCTAAGAGTCAAGGAGGCAGCAGGAGGGGCTAACAGGCAACGGGGCTGCAAAGGAGTGCTGGAGGTGGCCCCTCTAGTGAGCCATTTAAAACCAGTTCACTCACTCAGTCCACCCATCGCAAGCTGCTCGATCTCTCGCTCCTCCTGCCCATCTGCACTATGCTAGCTCTGTCCACCACTCACTGATTGGCGGTTCACCAATCGCCCTGCCTGCTTCTAAGAGCCCTATCTAAACCCAGTTACCTTTTTCCCTACTTGGCTTTCTATAGATAGGGCTCTTAGAGACAGGCGGGACGATTGGTGAGCCAGCCAATCAGTGAGCGGTGGGCAGGGCTAGCATAGTGCTGACAGGTGGGGGGAGCAAGCGATCAAAGGGAGGCCCCTTCACCTCCCTTCGCTCCCACCTTGTCTTGATGAGGTTGCTGCAGCTTTCCATCCCGATGGTTCTTTAGTGAAAATTATAACCCAAGAACATATAGATCTGTTAAAATGTTCCCATTCTCACTTTACATATTGGGAATCCCTAGGTACCATGCAGTAATCTCATCAAATAATTCAAGCAAATTTTGGTGACGTTGAGCTGAAGCCAAAGTTCAAGAAATTGTACCAAGAGTTTTGGTTACAGAAAGAAATTTCTGATCGCTATCCTGCACTATGGACAATGGTTAAGAAACTCTTGTTGCATTTCCAACATCATTTGATGGAACGTAGCTTCAGTGTGATAATCCAACTTCTCTCCAAGCAAAGAAATCGACTGCAGATTACTGAATCTGGTGATTTAAGACTCCTGCTAAGTCACTTAAAACTAGACATTGGGAAACTGGAATCACTTCATCAAGCCCATCCATCACATTAAGAATTTGCTGAACAGTGAAGTAGTTACTAAATTTTACTAAGTTTACTAAGTTACTAGTTACTAAGATTTTTGATAAATGACTATCAGACTTTGAAAACCTGGTATCACTGGATCATGTTCAACAATTTTGTTTTTAAATTGGATTTTGAATAAATGTGCAATTAATTGTTACAGTTTTGAATTTTACTGTTACTATCTTCCTTCCGTCATGCAAACCACCCAGTCACATGACTCCCCCAGCCACACCCACCAAGCCACGCCCACGGAACCAGTCATAAAAAAATTGAATTCCACCACTGGGTGTGGGGCACTGAGGATCGGTTTGTAGCACCAAGGGGGCGGTGGATTGAAAAAGTTTGGGAACCATTGCCTTAGTTCTTTATTGGTCAGTTCATGCCGAAGGAAGAATACAAACTGCATTTCAAACTGTTTTCCGTGTTTGGCTGGTTTCATTATCCGTTCCCTAACAATAAGCATAAGTCAAAGTAATAAATAAACAGTATCATGCAACAGGATGAAGATTTTAAAAAAGGAAGAAGTACTCTCATTGTCAATATATAATAATCTCAAACTGAAACATTTCCATAAATTCTCTTCCCAGATTTGTTTTCTGGAGAATTAAAGACTTCATTAATAACCCATAGAGTGACATCCAAGGATCAGAGGCATTATGAAAGCCTCCACCAAGTCCTGGCTGCTCCAGCAGGCCGGGGGGCTTGTGAAACATCCAGCCCCACGGAAATTGTGAATGTTGCGTTTTAAAGTGTTGTCTTTGTCTATTTATCCCCCTTCCCTTGTCTATTGTGAGCCGCCCGGAGTCCTTCGGGAGTGGGCGGCATACAAGACAAATAAACTAAACTAAACTAAACTAAACTTCCTTGATGTCCAAAACAGAGAGAGAAATCCAGGCTTACGGATGAAGGCAAATATAAGGGTTGCAGGATCTAATTTGAGCTAGTCACTAGAATCAGATGTTCAGTCTTCCATGCTTTCAGACTCGTGCTGGAGCCCATCCTCAGGGAAAGTATCTTTCTCCAGAATGTAGTATTAATGTGGTTCCTGCTTGCGTGTTGCTTTTAGTTGTTAACTGGGTTGTTGAAGGCCAGCTATTAAGACGTTGGTTGTTGTTTCCTTGGCTCCAGGTACTTAAGAGAAATGCTCAAATGTCTTCTACTATCTCCAAACTGTAGCACATTATTTTAACTTGGTTACTGAAACAAAAAATGTTAAATAATGTATTATTGAAAATTATTCCTAGACATGGGAAAATATTTTAAAAGAGTTTTCTTAAAACAGTTTTATAATAGATTGAAATATTGACATTTATCTTGCTGATCAATATTAGAAGAAAAGGCTATTAAAATAAGTGTTTCTGGCAGGTTATTTGCTCTTTTTGTTGTAACCAACTACTAACATATAATTTCTTTTTCAAATTAATACATGAAAAAGGCTAAAAAATATTGATAATTGTGCTTATTTTGCACAGTAATTTTCTTCTTAGGCAGCAAACAGGGTTAGTCCTTATTAAAAGAAATCAGGGCTGGAAGTATTAGTGAATACTTTTCAATTATTTGAAATTATTTGTATCTGAAATGCATGTTGTGACATTTTCCTTAAAGTTAGTAGAAGTCTCTCTTGATTAAAATTACATCAAATCAATTCAAATTTGCTCTGCAAAGTACTGTGTGTGTGTGTGTGCGCGCGCGCGTGTGTGTGTTATGTATTATCGTCAGTAAAATCACATTACCATATGCAGCAAATTAAATTGTGGGCCATAATAAGAGCAAACCAGCCCAGGTATGCTACAAACAGATGTGGATTACAGAATTCCTGGGGGGGAGGGGCCTCTACCTAATATCTAGGAGATTGCCCATATTCTACTAGAGCCAAGAAGACAAAATAGAGAAAAGCTGCTCAAATTTTTACTAGTAAGTAGTGAGTATACTAGTCTTTTGCCAATTAGGTAAGATAAATCTCTCTATCAGAATTTTCAGTTCTGTCCCTTAACTTGTAAAAATTTTGTGGGATTTTTCTTTTTTAAGATAGCTATGAAAAATTTAATTAAGAACGAGCCAAACAATATTTGGAATCATCTTTCTATCCATCTTTTCATTTTTATATTTAAAATCAGTATTGTAAGCAGTGGCTTATTTATTGGGAAAAAATATTTTTATTTTTAATCTCCATTGGGGCTTTTTAAAATATATTATTATTATTATTATTATTATGTAAATATGGATTAAGGTAAATGAATACATATAATATATCTTCAGAAATTCTGCATTTTTAATTTCTTTTTTGTTGTTTTTTGCCATTTGGTTGTATTTTCTGCAATAAAGATTGCATATATGTACAATATCACCATATATATGGTGATAAGAACAATTAATATTATTACAAATGTTAGTACTACTGTTATTATATTATTAGACAAGGTAAAATCAACTGGAAGGCAATGCAGAATAGAGAACTATAAAGGCTAAACATGAATGCCGATACAGAACGCTGTACAATTATTTTATATTGTTATGTATGTTTTGTTTTTTGTTTTTCTTGTGTGTTTTTTTCCTATTTTTAAAGGTAAAAATGTTTAATAAAAACTATTTTTGAAAAATAAAAGATTGCATATATGTAGTATTTTTTAAATGTCAATTGGAGATAAGAGTAATTGTTTTCCTGAAAGAAATGAAATCCAAACACACCATACATGATTTGTGTTTTGGTTTTTGTATCAATAAAGTTGAAAATTTTATTTCTTTTCTAATTGGTTGGTTTTAGCCTTGTTACTCAATTTTGTTCTATGGATAAAAGCTCCTTTTTCTTTTTCTGATACTCAATTCCGTGCATCTTTAATTCTATGGATGTTAAATATTTAAATTTTATTCTAGAATTTCTATTCTTTAAAGAATCTAGAATTATTATACTGATGTTTTGATATTTACATAGACAAAATGAATTGTGTGCATCAGTAGAGGTAGTGTTTGATAGGAGCTATTTCGATGCTAAAAGAAGAGAAAATATTAACATTTCAAAATAGTCTGCAAATATTGTCAAATTTACCTACTAATAGACCAAGGTAACATTTTGTTTATTTTTATCACAAATAATTTTATCCTCCCTTCTTTTTTAACTGAATATTATTACACAAAGAAGGAAATAAAGGTTTGGATATATAGTAAGTATGTACTACAATTTCTAGACACTCAATACATTATCTTAATTGTCGACTAACAAACACATTTTGTCTATTTTATGTATTTATATGTGAGTGCCTATATTTTAAAACTTTTACCAGAGAGTTGAAAGTATTTTGAAGGTCTGAGAACAATAAAGGAAAATTGCAAGAATAAAAAAGGGACATTATCTATTGAACAGATTATTTTCTGATGATATGTTTCATTCTGCAAGGTTTTTAAATTAAGAAAATAATTGTGCAATTTGAAATGGCTCTAATGTCACATGCCTAAAATGTAATTGCTATGTAAATATATTTAACCTTGCCCCAAATGTGAAACCTCTCCCCCTGCTCTCCCCTATTTCATTTTAACTGTAATTTTGCTTTTTTGCTAAATTCTGTTATTGTTTTTAGAAATATTTATGTTTTATGGTTTTATAGCTTTTAATTTTGTAAGCCACCCAGAGCTGCCTGAGGGCCAGATGAGCAGCAAATAAATCTAATAAATACATAATATAATAAAAATATAAGTAAATAAACATATATAAACTATACGCAATTGTGAATTTCTGTATTTGACCCATATATATTTTACCAAACCAAACTTTTAAATCAATGGATATATGAGTTTTTGCAAAAAGTTATCTCTCAGACATAAACTAGAGGTTTTAGTTTTGTTCCTGACTTTAAGTGTTTTGCATAATTATTTAATTAAAATTTTATTGCAGATAATTTCATAATTATAATCTAACATGACATTGTAAATAGTGCTTATATTGTTTTTTGAGTTTCAGCGTTCATGGAGGTATTTATTGAATTATTCAGAACTGCTTCTTGGAAGGAAACCTATACACTCAGCACATTGAGATATTCAAGAAAGGATGAAAAGGGATTTAAAATCACTTCTTTATGCAATAATTATTTAATTCTGTTGATCAAATATGTTCTCATCTCATTTTAATCAATGGTGAATATGTCTTTCTACACTTTTTTATTTTGTTGTAACAGACTAAAACTGCAATGGTCCATTATAGCAAAGGAATGATAAGTGAGGAAGGAGGACAAAGAAACACAGACGCTAAAAAAATTGGCTATACTTTTGATATATGACCTACCATTTTTTTTCTTTAAGTATCTGAGACCTTAGCAAAAACATATTTTCTTTTTTGCCTTCCAGAATGGAATATAAGAACTTTCTCCTGAGCTTCCTTCTTTGCTGCATTTTGCTTACAACCAGCTATTGTTACATGATATTTGAGGAAAAGCAGAACTCGGACAGCAATGCAATAAATAACAACAAAATCAAGATGCCAGATCTCCCTCCCATCTCTATAGTAGGTTGGTAAAAATGAATCCTATTTTGAATCTTAAGGCCATGAATGAAGACAGATTCCTTGCCTTTCCTCCTATCTCCTCTCTTTCTTTTCAGTACTACATTGTGAAATGAAATCTGTGAAGCAACATTCTCATATACCTATATTTTTCTTCTAACAGATGGAATTGTGAATAAAATGGAATAGTCATCAAAATAGTATTTAAATGGTGAGGATGTTTCAATAATACTGACAGCACATCTATGTTTTTATTTTACTTTCTATTTGTAGATAGAACAAATAAGGGATAAGAGGGATAAGAGGGTTTTCAGCTATTGCTCAAAAACTTCCTTTTTGAAAACCTCCACACTTGTCTCTCTAAGTGACAAAATTACTAAGTCTTCAAAATCCCCAGGTACAATTTCTCAATAGATGTTATGATAGAATGTAATCATTTAATCTAGTTTAATAATCCTGAAGAAAATCTATCATATAGTTTGTAGGAGTTGACACCACCTTCATGGCACAAAATCATTCTAATCATGTTTGAATGGTAAAGTATGATTTCTATATACCTGTATCCATGTGTGGCCAGCTATGTGATTATGGTCAGCCAGATGTTTAGACCAGATTTGACATATTTTATCCATCCATCAAATCCCACCCAAGGACCTTAGATAGACAGCTATTGTTGTTTGATGGTGTTAGCGGTATTCAACTGAAGCTCTTGGTGTTTTGGGATTGCACCCAAAGCAGCTATTACTATTGGTAGTGGTGGTATTATTATTATTATTTCTTTTATTTATTAAACATGAAACTCAGTCAACTGAACATTTAAAGATGTGTCACAAATACCATTGACTTGTACTAATGTTAATACGTGTTGCTGCCAGCATCCTAGGTATCAAAGAAGTATCTTCTTAAAATATATGATGTTCTCAGTAGCACAGGTTTTTGCCGTTCTGCTAGTGTTATTGCAGGAAGCTTCAATTCCTTGATGTATTTTATAAAATTTTGGACATGGTACCAAGAATCCCAATGACAATGGGTATCACTGTTACATGTTTCATTCATAATTGCGTAGTTTTGATGGCCAGGTCAGGATATTTTGTGATTTTTTTCCAGTTTTTTCTTCGACTCTGGCATCTACTGGTACAGCAATAGCAATAAATTATATGCTTCATTTTTCGACAGCTGTGATATATGGCGTATTGTGTTCCAAATGACGATCTGTCTGTATTCAAAAGTCCCACAAGATCTTCACCTTCTCATTTTCGATAACTTTTTCCACTTTATGTTCCCAGTTTTTGTTGTTGTTGTTAGTATTATTGTCTCTAGAACAAGTCTGACTGGTTTACATTTAAAAATAAATAAAACAAGGGCTCCACAAATGTAAATCACAAGGCCTGGGAGAAGAGATAAGATTTAAAGATTTCAGGAATATCACCAAATTGGCAGCAATTCAGATCTCTGGAAGAATATCATTCTAGAGGACAGGTGCCAGGATAAATGCTCTGTGTTTGCTTTTGAATAAAAAATCAGCATGCAAACATTGCAATTAAACTATATATCACATAAACAGATAAAAAATTTAACCAGTTACATATGGACACTGTTCTCTCTCACCATAATATAATATGGCAAATACGATTAAAGTGGCAACTAGGGGGCAAGGGGCTGGCCAGAGCCCCCCAAAAATTGTATTTACTTTATTAAATTTAGGTGCAGTCTGACCCTAGGTAGCATACAATAAAACAACAGAATAAAATAGAACATTTATGGAAAAATTCTAAAAAGAAATAAACCAGATAACATAATCCCATAACATTGCTGAAATATTTCAAAATCTTGAATTTTTGTGAAAACTAAATGGTTAAGTGAAATACATTTAAAGTTGCTAAAAACGAGGAACAAGATAAGGGCTCGCTCTTCTTACATTAAATAAGCAGAACAGAAAGTACTAATTTAAATTTACAAGTGTAAAAGATGATATAATTTAATTCCAATTTACCATAGTCATTACATTGTTATTTTATTTTGTTCTGGGAGAAATAGAAAATCAAAGTGAATGTCTGAAATCAAAAATTTATATTCCAGATTAGATACTGAGCAATTTAGATCTTACCTATATTTGCAAACCTCAACTTCACAGTCACACTCATGAATCTTTTCATCTTTAAAAAGAAACAAAAAGAAATATTACTAGTCTATTTTAATTGAACCCATACAAAGTTCAGCAGATGAGCCAACTGAAACATCAAGGCCAATTTATATAAAGGTACAGTACTTCACAGACTTACTGGGAACGATAGGAACATTTTTTGCTGTTAGCCATCTGCTCATATATTGTTAATTAAATCATTATGACTTTCATGATTACTTAGTTAATAGGTCAGAGTTTATTCTAGTGATATTAGTAATCATCAAATCTTCTAAAGCAGGGGTATCAACTCCCAGCCCACGGGCTGAATGCATTAAACTATGGATTATATTTGCTAGCTATCTGGGGCTTCAAAACAATATTTAGCTTAAATAATAATACATCTTAATACAGTTGCTTTTTATTGCTTGTTTTAAAGCTCTTCCTAACTAGCAATTTGTTCAGAATTACTACTGGTCCAGATTTTTCACCCTCTTTAGACAATGACAAAATTTAACTTTGTTCCATTACATAATAATTCAGGTTTCACTCTAAAGATGTCTCCATTAGACAACAGTGATTCTTTCTCCCATGGCATCTCTTGGTTTAAGGATAAGGTTGGTAAATATATCATACTGCATTCAGAAGGGGAGGTGAAAAATGAAGGAGGTGGAGGAAACAATGTTGAAAGGAAAAAGAAGGATTAGTTTCTGTGTTACCCTAACTATACTAACCACATCCTTAATCATTTTTGTCACAGGTGAAGTCAAGGAAAGGGAGAATGTGGTACAACAAAGCTTCTTAACTATATAATGGCCTTCAAGACAAATAGCATGCAAGTGAATTCAAAGCCAGCAATGGTTTATGTGATGAAATTTAGAAGCATCTGGAAATGCTTAGTAGAGAGGGAATCAACCTGATTCACACCATAGCTAAGGTGTTTCCTTAGTCATAAGAAGTCTTACTTTGTATACTTCATCAACTGAAGGGACATATAAGATGTGTTTTCCACATTACATACGGTTTGACTTTGGATTACATCTGGCTGTAATGGTGAAAATTTGAAAGTTATGTGGAATGTAATTGTTAAACTAAGGCTGTAACTCATACATGGTCATTTTTGAAAACTGGGAAAAATCAGAGCAGATGGGCCATGTGAGTAAGGCTGTTTTATAATTGAGAACAACTAATCTGACAGTCTTCTATTTAAGAATTTATTGAGGGAAATTAATGGAGAGGCACAGGGTGATAGTGCATTCAGTTAGAGATTAAAACTTCATGGACATTGAAAGAGTTTTTTTGACCCATATGTTTGTCTATCTGTCTTAGAATAACTCTAGCTATTAATGAGGCAGTGAAAAACTAATGGAAGAGAATATCAAAGGCCTGAATCTGCCTGTAGGCATTCCAACTTATCAAGAGAACAACATTTTATTCTGTACTTTAAATAACAATTTAAGCTACTTTGCAGTTCTTGAGATTGCCTCCCTGCTTTCAGATAGCAAGGCACTGTGGTACTAATCACCAATTGCCCTTTCTGCAAAAGCAAAAAGGAAGAAATGGTTGCATGGCTTTCTGGATGTTCATAATTTTTATTTATTCAATTTAATTTATTTAAATGTCAATTATTCAATTATTTAAATGTTCAAATGTATTTACTTTTCATTTTTGTGCATTAGTTTTGTCCGAAGAATAAGTTGGAGTTCCAACTCAAACCAGGGTTGCAAAAGAATAAATGAAAATGAGATTCAGACAGCCGTGAGGAAAGGATAAATATTTAGTCCTAAAAGCAAAACAGTTTGTTTTTAGGGGCAGACTGCAGAGTGGAGAGGGATTAAACCCTCACATCCCTTCTTTTTTTCTCAGCCTTCAGCTTTTAAGTTGAGGCTGGTAAATGCAGATAACGTGAAGAAACAAAGAAATATATTGCCTTCTGTGGGTTACTTTCATAGATCTTCAAAATAGCATAATGAAGTCAACTTTTAACTTTTCTTACTTTAAAGATAAAATTACAATGCATACACAATGATAGTAAAATACGCTCTTTCAATTTAAACTTATAAAAAACATTTATACACACAACCATTTAATTTTTTTAATTTTTTTAAGAAAACAATTCTTTTAAGGCTTTTTTCTTTAATTTTTAATTGCAATAAAAAGTACCTTTGTTTTGCCAAATTGAATTAAATTACTAGTTTCATCCCACCTTAGTCCATTTTTTTACATAAATATTCAGTATTTCGCTTGTCTCTGAAGTGGGGCGTGGGAGGAGTCACAGCTGGGTATTGTCACGGCCCATCTGCCCGGAGACTGAGGTAAATCTTGAGGCCACACCCCTACTCTTCCTCTGACTCCCCAGATTAATCTCAGTCTTCGGCCCAGAAGGAGCTAAATACCTGGCTCTTCTTGGTATGTGATTTACTTTAAATTTTAGCTTTCTCTTGATCGTAAAAACTTACCTCGTCTCATGCGCTCTTAATCAGCCTGTGCACAGAAGTAGTTAGCACTGCTGAGAGGCTCCAGAGCCACGGCCCAGCAGCATGGGGGGAGCCCCAGGCTCCGCGCACAAATGCAGCTACAACTTCAGGCTTCTCCACGAGGATCTCAAGGCACAGGAAGGAAGAGAGCGACTCAGTCGGAGTCAGCTCACATGTTCGGACCTCGTGGTCGGCAGTCGCCATCTTAGGTGCCAGGGCGTACACACGGAGCACAGCTCCAGTCTCTGGTCGCAGAGACCACAAGCGCCCTTGACCACCTCCAGCACACAGTAGAAGATTGGGCCCAAACTCCGCCGGTAATCCAGGGAGAGCCACAGCATCTGACAGTGGGCTGGTCTTAACTCGGGCCATGGATCGGCGGCATGGCTGAAGAGCGAAGAGCCGAGGGAGTACCGAGCCTTTGCAGGCAGCCTATTGACTGGTTTCAATGGAGAGAGAGAGAGAGAGGAGTTGGATTGGCTAACCGTGAGTAAGGTCGCAATGGCGGACAGTTCGAGAAGCACAGGACGGTCAGGACCAATTCCCCAAGGGTTGCAGACCCGGGAGAGGGGACCTCCCGGGGGCCCAATCCAACAGAGAGGGGCAGATCTGCAGCAAGGAAGTGTACCTCCAAGTCATCGAGGAGGGAACATGCTAAGAAGGAAGTAAGGCAGCAGGCAGGAGAAATAGAAATACCATCAGACCTTCCCCGGCCAGATCCCATTCTCCAGTCAGGGCCGTCCCCCTTAGGGATCCTCCTGGCTTAACAGCCTCACCACATGGTTCCCAAAGGGTGTAGTTCCCTATCCCTCTCTATCTCCAATTCACCCCTCCAGAGCGCGAGGAAACCCCTTCGGATGCCGTTCTAGCAGCTTGCCAAGGCAACATCTGGCTCCGCAAGGCCCCAATCCCAGTGCAGATCCAGATCCCCCCAGGATATCTCCGGCCTATCCAGAGCTCTCCCAGAGTTTCCAGGAGGTCTTAGCCAGAGCTACTGCCCAGGGCATCTCCTCAGGCGTGCAGCATCAGTTTCAGGGATCTAGAAGCAAGGCTGCTCGCAAGTCACCTCATCTAGACCTACATGGTCCTTCCACCTCCAGAGATCTCAGATCAGACTCTCCCTCCACGGCTAGCGAGGAGTCAAGGTCAGAGGAGGGGGAGCTTAAGGAGGTCGGCTTCTCTGATGACAAAGAAGTCCAAGCTCCTGAGGCCCCAGCCATCTGCTCTCTTTAGTTCCCTGCTGCGCATAGCTAAGGCCACAGCAGACCTGGATGTTCCAGTAGCCAGCCATGACTCTGCTACCTCTAGCATGAGCATGGGAGCCAAGAAGGGTCCTTTCCACAGACTCCAGGTGGAGAGGGAGGAGATCCCTACCCCAGACCTTTTCCTAGAGGTGCTAAGTCACAATGGGCTCAGCCTGGCACCTTTCCCACTCTGGGTAGCAATGATCGCAGATTCTATAACCTTAATACTAACTTTGATCAAGCCTTACAGGTTCCCTCAGTGGACGCCCCGGTGGCTAGCCTGGCCCCCTCCTCACCAGTGGTGACAGGAGACATTTCCAATTGCCTGAAACTGAAGGACAGGAAGGCGGAGTTAGTCATGAGCAGGACATTCCAGGCGGTATTGTGGGCAATCAGGGCTGCCGCAGCAGCCTCCTTTTTCAACAGGTCCACCTTGCTATGGCTGGAGCACTCCGAGACAGAATCCTGGCTTCAGACGTTAGACTCCTCGTGATGGCAGCCACCCAGGTCTCAGCGGACACCACACTGGATGCGGACTCTATCCTTGTCAGTGGCATCCAGATGTTTGTTGTGGCTGCGTAACTGGCAGGAGGAGTTCCAGGCAAAATGGCATTTGGCAGGCACAGAGTACATGGGAGGAAAACCTTTTGGTCCATCCCTGGACCCCATCCTCATCGAGGACAAGAACAAGTGAAAGATCTTCCCGTCCACCTCAAAGCGATCGGATCACCGTTCGGCACCCTATCCCAGAAGATCCAACTTTCGAGCACCCAAGCAGGACTTCCAACAACCGAGGTACTCTGTGCCCAGGTTCCCCAGACAGGGAGTAGACAGTTCTCTAGGGACAGGGACAGGTTCCAACAGTCTAGTAAGTGTCCCTTCCGAGGGGGGGGGGCGGCTGCCCCTTCCGCAGAAACAAGTGATTCAGGATCGAATCACCCCATTGGTGGCCGCCTTACTTTGTTCGCGGATCATTGGGCTGGCATCACTACAGATGCATGGGTGCTACAGACAGTCAGGTTCGGGTTCCACCTGGAGTTTCGCTCACAACCCCCGAATAGATTCCGGGCCTTTTCCTCCTCCAAGAACCTAGCCAAGCACTCCCTCATGCGCAAAGCCATACAGCATCACAGTTCCGGAGGTACTGGATTTCCTCCAGGATGGACTGGAGAAAGGTCTGGCCCCTAGCACCCTCAGAAGGCAGGTCTCAGCCCTGGCCACTGTCCTGGGGTGAGTGGGTACACAGCCCTTATCCCAACTTCCCATCATTAAACGGTTCCTCAGAGGAGAAACCAACCTCCGGCCCCTGGTGATCCACCGCTTTACCTCTTGGGACCTGCCCACAGTGGTCCAGGCACTTCTGGAAGCACCCTTTGAACCGCTGAGTGAGGTGAGTCTGCAACTGCTTACACTCAAAGTAGCGTTCCTCATAGCCATCACCTCCGCCAGGAGGTTGTCAGAGATTAACGCACTGTCGGCTAGGGTGGATCTCTGCACCTTCCACAGCAACAGGGTTGTCCTAAGGCTCAACCCAGCCTTCATGCCAAAGATTAATTCCTCCTTTCATCGGGCTCAGGAGATTGTTCTCCTGAACTTTTGTCCAGCTCCTTCCAGTGGAGGGCATCGTCTTGATGTCAGGAGGGCATTGCGCATTTATCTGAAGCGCACATCGGCCATTAGGAGGTCGGAGGCCCTTTTCATCTCCTTCCACCTGGCTACTAGGGGAGCGAAGGTCTCCCCAGCCACCATCAGTAGATGGATCAGACTGGCCATCTCCAAGGCCTACGAGGCACGGAGGCTCCCGCTGCCTGAGGGCATCACCACACACTCCACCAGAAGTACAGCCACCTCAGCGGCCTGGGCCACCCAGGCTCCCATCAGGAACATATGCAGGGTGGCAGCATGGGCTTTGCCCTCTCCCTTCATCAGACACTATTGGCTGGACACTTTTGCCTCTGTGGAAGCGTCCTTTGGGAGGAGAATTCTCCAGAGAGTGTTAGACATTCGGGGGGACTCAGGCCTATGGGCCCTCCCAGGGACACCTAACCACTGTTCCCTCTAAGGTGCGCGCCTGCGCGGCCGCGCACGTGGCAAGAAATCCCCGCGCAGAAGTTTCTAACTCCCGCGCAGAGATTTCTACCAAAGCAAACGTGGGGAAGTCCTTTGCAGGCGGCTAGAACTGGCCGCCCGCAAAGGACCTCCCCAGACTTGTTTTGATGAGCAGAGCATGGAGCGACTGACGGTAGTTTGTGCCGGCCGCAACCCCTCCTGTTCCTCGGGGCGGCGCTGATGTCTCTCTTGCGGGGCGGGGAGGTGGGAGGAGAGATAGCCAGGGTCCATGTTTGGGTCTTTCTCCCTGCCTCCAGCTCTGAAGATAAACAGCTGTGGCTTCCCAGTTTCCACCCTTCCTTGCGCCTTTTATTACCGTGCGAAAAAAACCTATTACAGTTTTACAAACCGCAATCTGTGGGCTGGAGGAGAATTTCCGCTTAGCTCGGAGGGGGCGGGATAGGGGTCGAAGGGGCGGGGCGAGGGTGAAGACTGGGCACTATCATTGGCGGAGTGAAGGTACCATCCGTTGCAGGTGCAAATGCTCGTTTTGCCCGGCGCCGCTTTTGCTCCAGGAGCACCGCCTTCGTGTCCTTTGTGCTGGGGACTGCGGGGGTGAGAAGCACGAGGGGAAAAGGGCGCGAGTCCCTCTTGAGTCTTGCTGGGGCCCTTGGCGGAAAGGGAGCGGGGTCCGAGCCTGTCGCTGCCCAAACACGTGGCGATCCCCTTCAGATCTTCCCCCAAAGCTCTATGGGGCGAAGATGGAAACGATCAGTAGCCTCGCAAGCAAAATTAGCGAGGAAGGCATCACGGTGGCTGCATTCACACAACCGGGGTAACCAGGACGTTTGAGCACTACCGTTGCCAGGTTGTGGGCAACTTCTCCCTAGGAGCCCTCTCTCCCTCCCTCCCTCCCTCCCTCCCTCCCTCCAGGGCCCCCGGAAGACAACAAGGGAACAGCGCTCTTTTCTCTCTACTTCACGACCCGAACCTGGTGGATCTTGTAACTTGACAGCTTTAACACTTGCATGCTTCAATGCCAGAGTTTCTGAGCCAACATGACTGGAGGAGGAATTCTGGGAGTTGAAGTCCACAAGTCTTAAAGCTGTCAGGTTTGAAGACCCCTGGGTTTTTTTTCCTAAAGGGTTAGGGGTGCGAGGGTCTTGTAACTTGACAGCTTTAAGACTTGCACGCTTCAATGCCAGAGTTTCTGAGCCAACATTTTGGTTGCTAAGCAGGACCGTTGTTAAGTGATACTGATATTATATAACACTTTTAATTAAGCGGGTACCTTGAATAAACATAACTTTGAGTTTCAAATAATACTGATTTCGTTGTTGTCTTAGGTGACATCTGTGAAAAAAATTCAGGTGCTCAGGCATGAAAATGTGCCGCTCAAACACTATACTTTTCCGCTCACACTGAAAAAAAATTAGAGGGAACATTGCACCTAACTTTGGTATGTTCCAGCTGTGACTCCTCCCACGCCTCACTTCGGAGATTATCAGTTGGTCTTACCTGAACTGCATGTCTCAAAGGATGGTGTGGGAACAGTCACTTCCTGCCCGTAGTGTGCCCCGCGCAGGGTGGGCCTGAGAGCAGATAGTTACCAGTCAGTCAGGGATCAGGAGGGGAGTGGGGGGGGGTTACCCTGTTCCCCTCCTTATAGAGTCACCTTGACTGGACCATCAGTTAATCTGGAGAGTCAGAGAAGGAGTAGAGGTGTGGCCTCAAGATTTACCTCAGTCTCCGGGCAGATGAACCATGACAATACCCAGCTGTGACTGCTCCCACACCATCCTTCGAGACATGCAGTTCAGGTAAGACCAACTGACATTTCATTACTGCTAAC
The DNA here is from genome assembly GCF_009769535.1 of Thamnophis elegans. Classification (NCBI taxonomy): domain Eukaryota; kingdom Metazoa; phylum Chordata; class Lepidosauria; order Squamata; family Natricidae; genus Thamnophis; species Thamnophis elegans. Next base: position 68,179,834 of record NC_045545.1, read on the forward strand.
CTAAAGCAGGTGTCCACCCGCCTAAATCCAGACATCCTAATGGAGAGGTTGGGAAATCATGCAAAGCCAAAAAAATCCCCTTTCCCTCTCCCTAGCTAATCCATGTGTCCTTATCACTTTGGGGTGCACACCGGAGGCAGTATTCAGCAGGTTCTGACTAGTTTTGGAGAACCGGTAGCGGAAATTTTGAGTAGTTTGGAAAACCAGTAAAACCACCTTTGAATAGCTCCACCCCATCTATTCTCTGCCTCCCGAGTTCCAGCTGATTGGGAGGGAATGGGGATTTAGCAGTAACCTTCCCCTGGAGTGGGGAGGGAATGAGATTTTGAGTATCCTTCCCCTGTCACGCACACTAAGCCACACCCACCAAGCCAAGCCCACCAAGCCATGCACACAGAACCAGTAGATGAGAATTTTTTTAGTACCCTATTTGGCTATCCAGATACTCATCCTTCTTTCATTCCATTTTCAAGATCCCAGGACCAGCAATTAGATGTGAGACCATTTACATAATCTGAAAGTAAAATGTAATTGTGATTTCTTTCAAGCAGAAGCAACAGTATTTTATTTCTACTTTATTATTCCAAAAAGAATAGAGAGAGAGTCACGTTTATATAGACGAAATGCATGGGTTGGTGACAACAATTGAAATGTCCTGTTCAAGCCTTTTATATTGTCCTACCTGTTGCAGTTAAAAATCAAGATTGTACAAGTGTCTGAATTCTTTCTCTTCCTCCCCTAAAGATTTAACCAAAACTTCCTTGAAGCTAAGCAGGAAAGAAGCTGAGAAAAAGAAATCTATGAAGGTGGGTGATTGTTCTTAGCATATTTACAAAGATAAATAAACTACCAATTTATATTTTTTTCTGGACTGTCATGACTTTCTTAAATAGTTTCAGGAATTATACTTTGCTGAGGTTGTTACAAATTTGGGCTTGGAAATCCACAAACAATTGGAGACATTAAGATTCTAAGATTGGATATTGTAAATAAATAACAAACAATATTTTTATTCTTATGTGAACTATGAAGAAGATACCTGGTTTGACCAACAACCAATGGCTAAATTTGCATATAACAACCCAACATGCTCTTCACCCATCATCTTTTCAAGCACTTGTCTGTACTTTAAATCTGCAGCAGGATATAATACAATGAAAACTCAATACAATAAAGAAGCTTAAAATGTGCTCAAAATGAAACACACAGATTTACTTCAGTTAGAGCAACTGAAGCAAGACTCAGTTAGACTCTTAGGCAGCAAAAGCTTCTGAAACACTTTTCAAAAGCTTTATTTGTATGTTTTGCTTTGTTTTTCTCTCCACAGAGAATGGGGCAACAAAAAAAACCTTCTCGACCCAAACCGCCTCCCCCTCCAAACTGTGTCGCTACTTGGGCAAGCTGCAAGCCACCATCTCGTCCCTGCTGTGATTTCTGTGCCTTTTGCCACTGCCGACTTTTTCAGACCATCTGCTACTGCCGTATGGGAAATCCAAACTGTTAAATCAAAGTCAAGAATGCTCTCAGTATCTCATTATATCTTCCATACCGGTTGCCTTGTATCTGTTTTCCAAAGAGGCCAAGAACTTTGTCTTCTTCCAAGCATCACATTCCTTGTGGGATCTATCCAAGGGTGGGTTCCTACCAGTTCTAACCTCTTCCATAGAAGAAGTTCCACAAATCTACCCTGCTGTTTAGAACCAGTTCCAGCTCCCTTCCCCCACCCATCCGCACCACGCTTGCCCCGCCCACCACTCACTGATTGGCTGGCTCATCAATCACCCCGCCCACTTCTAAGAATCCAAGGGATTCATTCACTTCTCTAATATTTTTTCTTTAATATTTTTAACGACTATCCACCAGTTACGGTTAGAGCCAAAGCTAAAATATTTTCTTTTTGCTTTATTTGTTTTCCGTTTGCTTGTCCTTTCTATCACCCCTTCTCTATCCTTCCTAGCTCTACTCTGTACAAATTGTGCTGCTTTTATTCTCTTCTCTAGAGAGAGCAATGTGAGTCAAGGATGCAGGAATCCAACACAGAAGCAAAACATCTGGCAATAGAAAGAGAGAATGATGCTTCTGTGCATTGTCATTATACTTAGATTTTATGCTATTTGGTGAGAAAAGCGGGTTTTAATCCTAGATTTACCCAGATGGAAAACAATTATGAAATAGAGGAAATGAAAGCATGGGGAGCAGAATCAAGGAAAGTTGCAATGGAACCTGGTAATTAGCTAGCAAACCAAAGAGAAAACATTGGTAAATTATACTGCTCCATGGATCAGAGATTTACCATTATATACATAATTATGCTCTTCCATTTCTTAAAACAAATCAAGATATTAACTTTAACAAAACTACTCTCCATCTTCAGTTTTAAACTGGTCTATGTTTCAATTCAGCAGTTTTAATAATATTAGTGTGCATATAAAATTCCCTTTTACAACCTTGTAATCCCTTAGTTTGGAGCAGAATTGGAGCAATTGGGTGGAGCCCTTCCAGATACCATGTGGAGTTTGCAGCAGATTTTTTTTTCTTTGCACCCTAGAATAGAAACATATGCCCAGTGGTGGGTTTCCAATTTTTTTTACTACCAGTTCGCTTGTGTGCACACACACGAAGCTTCTGCACATGCACAGAAGCGTCCGGGTGGGCAGGCAGAGCCTCCCACCCCCACTGCTACCGTTTTGCCCAATTCAGGCCAAACCAGAAGCAACCCACCTCTTATTGCCGTTACCTAAGTCTGAACTCCCAAACTTCCAAGTGGGAGGTGAGTGAGGAAATAAAATGGACACATTGTCATTAAACTCTTAATTTTTAAGTAGTGACATTGTTTAACCTCAGCTTTTGGACATCCCCCAATCCAACGTTTTATCTCACAACTATCATCTCAAGCAAGCATGGCCACTTTGATGCTTAGGCTAAATATGCCTCCCTTTGACTTCATATTTGTGCCGATTGATTCATCATGCACTGACTATATAAGTCTTTAACCATGTTATAATGCTGCTTTACTGAGTTAGTTGATTTTATAGAAAATCAAGTGATGTTAGGAGCTAAGGATAGGCTGTAAAATTGTGTTGCAAGCCTCCCATTTTTACAATAGTTAATAGCCGAAATAGTAACCTATGGCAGCCAGAAAGGAGGTTAAACAAGACCTCCAAACAGAATCATATCATAGACTTAGGTGGCTTTTACTCACTTGCAACTAATCATGAAGCTAACATGCCTTGGCAGCTTCTTATCTTTTGCCCCATAACTTTGCCCATGAGTAAGATTTGTTACTCATTATATTTGAAATAATCCACTGACTACAGAGACTTGAAATAGATACAGCATACAGACCTGAAATGAGAGTAGGACAGTGATGGCTAACCTTTTTCCCATTGTGTGCCAAAAGTGAGGGGGAGTGCAAGGGGTGTTGTGCGCAGGCATGCCCACACCCATAATGCTATGCGTGTGAACCCTCCCCCCACTTTTTTTTTAAAAAAATTAATTTTTAATTTAAAACAAATACAACATCCTTCTTTACATACTATAGAAAGTGTATCAGTTGGTTACAAATAGACTTTTGTGCATCTCTTCCACAGTCAACAAACATAATTCATGTTAATTCAAGCGTTTTAACTCAAATATTCATACATGTCACCATCATCATATATCAATTTTCATTTGATTATAATTGTTATTAAATAATAACAATTATTTAATAATTGGGGGGGGGGAAAGAAAAACCAAAAAGAGACCAAAAAAAAAAAAGAAAGAAAGAAAAACAAAACAAAACACAGGTATATATTATAAAAAAAGTATATCAGCTGGTTACAACATGTTTGGGTGCATCTCTTCCATTAATTCATATTAATTCAAATATCTTAACTCAAATGTTTACCATATTGACATCATTATACCTCCACTTTTAGTTAACTACAGTTATTTAAACATCCTTCATCCTTAACTATGCCAAAGAATTAATCCATAACCACATGCTGACATTTCATTTACTTGTTTGTAAAATCCTCTATTAACATCAAATCCTCATATCCTATTTTAGCTGAACATCCATAATATTTAATACCAAAAATTCCATCTTCCATGCAGTATAGTTTATTATCATTCTCCCTTCTTTATGTAGTTATATCATATCGTAACATTTTCCCCATATTAATTAACATTTAACTGTATATATTTTATTTTATTTTTTAATAGTGATAATTATTGTGATTAATAACCTTTGTATATGGTCCAAAAATATTTCCAACCTTCCTTTCTCATATCCAATTATTATTTATCATATCAACTCCACATTATATACATTACTATCAATATCAATTATTATTCAGCTATATCTATTACAAATAAGAGTAATTAGATTTAGCTAATTTTCAATTGTATTCTTCCATCTATCAGCCTATGTCTCTCCAATAACAAAACCTCCTTAGTCCTATTGCCATTCTTGGAACAAGTTCACCAAACGTTTTTATAAGCAAGTCCAAACAGGAATATCTTCGCACCTTTTTGCTTAGGATGCCTCTGATGTAATAACGTTGTCCTCGGCTTGTTACACGTTTCAGTTTGTCTTTAATTTTCAAGGGTGGTATCGAAAATTCTGCAAATAATGTTTCATAAAGTATAGATTCTTTAATGCTTCTCATTCCTCCTGTGCTCTGTCTTTTGAAATAAATCTTCTGTATGGCTGCCCCCCTTTCAAGCATTGCATCTCTTTCTCCCTCCGAAGTAAACCAGACGCCCAGTGTGTCAGCAAGTTGAGAAACTTCATTTCTAACATTCTTCATTTGTATTTCAGGAGCATTCAAACATTCAACGTTGTCACTTTTTTCTTCATATTTTAATGTTAAAAACAACAAATAGTCCAGTTTTTTTTTTGTCATTCAAACAACTTTTGAAATGCGGAGAAAATCATTTGAAAGGAATCATTTGAAGCATGTATAGAGGCCATGTTGTGACGCAGCTAGAAGCTTTAAGATATTTGCAAGTAAGAACACGCTGGGAGCTATGCAATCTTATCTGATCTTAGACCAACACAGCCAAGCAGTAAAAGTGTCAAGTTGTAAAAAGCCAAATTATAGTAAATTGGTTTACAGCCCACTTAGGGAGAGTCAGAGGGAATATTGGAGTAAAGTAATCTTTCCTTTATCCACGTAAACAGCATTCAAAACGTTTAAGAAATAGGGTAACCACCGACCATAAACCCATTAAAAAAAAAAACAATTCGCCGCTAGATTCTTCTGTTCTTTGGTTTCAATTAGCTTGAATTTTAATGCGGACCGTATCTCTTTGAGTAATAAAATCAGCTTACCAGTTGAAAATACTTCCACCATTCTTAGGGGCAACCTGCAGTTTCGGTTAGCTTACAGCTAATCCAGAAGGAACTGGCAATGGAGGTTAAATTCCAAGCCCCCAGGGACCTTGCGAACGTCTCTGGGGTCACTGGATCTCCCCCAACCTTTCACTGTCTCTCCGGGACAGCTTGGGTTCAAAAATAAACCGTCCAAATCCTTCGGAATAGAGGAATTTCAGGAGTAGCCTGAAAATCCGTCTTCTCACTGCTAAGCCCCGCCTTCTTCCCCCCTCCCCCCACTTTTGATGTGCGATGGATCCATTTTTCGCACTCCCCAGGCTCAAGAGGCTTTCTAGGAGCCTGGGGAGGTTGAAAACAGTCTCTCCTGCCCCCCGGAGGCTCTCTGGAGGCTTCAGGAGGCTTCTCTGAAGCCTCAAGGGGGGGGGAACGGCCCTATGGGCAAACTAGAAGTTCGAGAACGGACTTCCAGTTTGCCCATAGGGCCGTTTTTCACCCTCCAGAGGCTTCAGGAAAGCCTCCTGAAGGCTCCGGAGGTCAAAAAACGGCCTTAAAAGAAAGCCAAAGTCAGCTGACCAGCACACGCATGCACATTGGAGCTGCCAGGGCAATGCCTCATGTGCCCTAGGTTTGCCATCACGCGTGACATAGGTTCACCATCACGGGAGTAGGGTATTTCATGCTGGTATAATTTACTGCCAAATCACTGATGAAAGCACTTCATTTTGAAAGAAACCATTTGCTCCATTCTCCAACCCTCTCTTCAGTGCAGAAATATAAATAAAAGTATCCCCATCTGACAGCTATCCATCATTTACTAGAACATGTGCAATAATGTCACCTCCTTAGCAACTGATTTCATTGCTGGACTTTTCTTATGTTTATAAAGTTTTTCTTAATCAAAGCCTGGCTTTCTATAATTGAAGTTGATTAGATGTTTTTTCTGAAGTCTGGAACGAATAGACAACAGATCAGAGTTTTTGCTGGGGGAAAGAATTGAAGAACAATGAATATTACTTTGAAGTGGTAAATGATTGCGGGGGGGAGTAATACATGAGAAAAGCTAGAGTGCATATTTACATTTTTTTCCAGGCAAATTGCTGTACAAAAAATATTAGTATTATTTTGTCATGAATAAACAATATTGATCTAATGTTTGTTAAACTTTGATCAAAGTTCTAATGCTGTTGAGGGTTTTTTTTTGGGGGGGGACATGGCAGTGATTAAACATTTCCTTCTTAATTTGCTTTTTTACAGGTTTAACTTTTTTTTAAGAGGCAAATATTAACACTACACAGGAATATGGTAGTAGAGAATGTACGTAGCTTAAGTTAAAAGTTTGCTTTCTTGTTCTCTAAGCTTGGTGTTATATAAATGTTTTAAATTAACTTGCACAGAATTCACCACATTAAATAAATAAACAAGCAAACAAACAAATAAAATTCCATGACTGTTCCCTAATACTTTCAGAAACAGATCCCATTAGGAAAGTGCTCTACTTTTTATATCTAAGATTTTCATAACTGTTTCTATAAATATTTTAAAATCTATATTTGAGAATCCTTTAATAATCCACTATATATTTCTGACACTGCCTCTTTGTATTCTATATTAAGAAATACTCTTTCAAAGCCAATGATAAAGTGTAAAATTATTTCCTTTACATCTTTGTTTTTAGGGAATGATAAAACATGCATATTATACTCAATTTACTTTTAGAATGTGAGATCACCAACTTATAACCATATTAGATATTGTTCCTCCATCTGTAAAATCTTCCTTTCATCCATATAGATTGTTCTATTCCCATTTCTTGGTCTGTAGTGACTTTAAATTCCCTGCAAAAATATCGCTGTTCTATGAGAAGTGTTATCAGAGTAAGTTATGCTGTCACTGCTTTTACTAAATGTCATACTAATATATTCCAAAGAAACAAAATTTCCCTTCATTCCATTTTAAATCTATATTTTTGTTAAATAGGATTGTGTCTGGGACTTGAAATGAAGAAATGTTTCTTTATTTCCTCTCCATTTCTGAAAAGAAATCATCTTTCAATATAATAGTGTTAATGTTAGAAAGCTATAAAATATTATACTTTATTATATTATAAAACCTCTATTTCTTTTCTGAGATTAAAGATAAATACTGGTCTATTTTATATACAAATTTTATAAATATTTCTTGCTGTGAATCTTTTAGTAAAAGAGAGAGGAGATGTTTGAAAAGATAATTTAGGGAGAGAGTACTAATCATTTTAAGGATATAACCCTGACATAGCTTTAATTAATGCCATGACCACAGCTAGCTTTAACATTGTGTAATAATTGACTATATCAAATTTAGAACTATTTGGAGGAGTTCAAATTTCATTTCATTTTCTTCATTTACACATATCTTAGAAGTACCCCTAAGCTCATTGTATAATTTGGGGAGTTCTTTAGTCCTCAGTTCTTTAAAATTTATTTTTAATCATGCTATCATACATTGTATGTTAATCTTTTGTTTAGAAAGGGATTTTTTTGGTTGATTTAGGATGCATATAAGCATTTTAATCTGCAAAGACATTCACAATATGTTTAGCAGCTACCGGCACAATGTTTGAATTATTCTGTAATTTTAGTAAAACTTCAGTAGTTTTATAACAAAAGGACAACCATGATTTGATTTAATTTAACTTAAAAGATAATTTCCAGACTGTACTGTACTTACAAATTTAATTCCTAATTTATATTTTTCCTGTGTCTTGAATAAAAGTAGCCATTCTAATATATCAAAGTCCTTGTATACATCTGCAGCAAATCAGCAAGCATTTCTTTTCTCTTTAATCCAGGGTATCATGTTAAAAAGCTTTCTAATTGAAACCAATCCAGTCTTGAAGAATCCATATTGATCTAAATTGAAACTATTAGAAAGTATTGATTTTAATATTTTAGCATTGTGGTTCAATAACAAACATGCCTATAATTGGAAACATCCGTTGTTTCCGATCTTTGGGATGGGGATAGATTTGAATCCTCTTTTGGAAGAGCATTATAATAATAGAATAAATACAGTACAGTTTAATATTTTTTTAGATTTAAATTTAATAATTGTAAGTTGTTTTCATTGAAAACAAAAAACAAAACAAGCTAGCTTGGAGAGCACCAAGGATATCACTGTTTTATTTCTTATTTAATTGGCTTATTACACCAGTATTTGCTATTGAGCAGAGGTGGTCTAGTATCTGGACTAGAAATAAAGTTAAAGGTAAAGGTTCTTCTCACACTTATGTGCTAGTTGTTCCTGACTCTAGGGGGCAGTGCTCATCTCCATTTCTAAGCCGAGAAGCCAGCACTGTCTGAAGACGTCTCCATGGTCATGTGGCGGGCATGACTAAACACCGAAGGTGCACAGAATATTGTTACCTTGCCACCAAAGGTGGTCCCTATTTTTCTACTTGCATTTTTACATGCTTTCGAACTGCTAGCAGAAGCTGGGACAAGTAACAGGAGCTCACCCCATTACACGGCACTAGGGATTCGAACCGTTGAACTGCCGACCTTTCTGATCGACAAGTTCAGCGTCTTAGTCACTGAGCCACCGCGTTCCTAGAAATACACATAGAAATACAGATAGGTTTAAAAAGAGATCTGAAATTGTTCTTTTTCTCATTTAGATAAGTTTAACAGAATAATTAGACTCTTAAACTTTATTATAAACACTACCATAAAAGGTTCTAGGAAGTGAAATAATCTTTTCCAGGTCAAGTTGAACTTTGTGGTTCAACTTGAGCTGGAAGTTGTAGAACTTGTTAGACTTTATCCTTGAGTTTTTCCACATGTGGTCTTTGTCTATTACTCAAAGTTGCTAAGCAAATTGCTTAGAAAGTTTCCAGAAACCCTTAAGGTTTTTCTATGTAACCTTTATTTGCATTATAGCTGTTGTTCCCAAAGCAAAACAATATAAGGTTCCTTTTTGAGAGCTTCAGCCATTCAAGATGGCAAACACATAATCAATTTTAATATACAGTACATAGTTAGATGCACAAGTGAAACATCCAGGCTACATATCTCCTATTCATAATAATAATAATTACATGAGACCAAGAGCAAACAATTGATTCAGCCATTGTTTTATTGTTGCAATGTATTGTTGCAATGTATTGTTGCAATGTATTGTATTGTTGAACACATGAAGGGCAATAGAACTAAATAAAGTGACCATGACTAGGGCAGAGCCAACTAGGTCATGGTAACATAATGCTAATTGTATGGAAGAGTTGTGAATAACAAAACAGTTAATATGGCCATTTTATTCAATCAAACATTTCCAAGGTAAGAAGACTAACAATTGCACGAACTTTACCATGAAAGTTCTAAGTCCCTTCATACACAAGATATTCATTAGAATTCTTAAGTGTTCAACTATGACCTTTTCCCATACAATGTTGTACAGGATGCTCATGAGGACAGATAAGTACATGCTTTTATATCTGTGGAAATCATATTTAAATATCCCAGCTAGACACAGAGAACATTTTAAAATATTCATAAAAGCAAAGCAAACTCTTTTCATCAATCTGAATGTTGACATTGTAGAATTTGCAAGAATTCCTTGGATATCTTGGTGGCGCAAGAGCCTTGGTGGCACAGTGGCTAGAGTGCAGTACTGCAGGCTACTGCTGACTGCCGGCTGCCTGCAGTTTGGCAGTTCAAATCTCACCAGGCTCAAGGTTGATTCAGCCTTCCATCCTTCCGCGGTTGGTAAAATTAAGACCCAGATTGTTGGGGGCAATATGCTGACTCTGTAAACTGCTTAAAGAGGGCTGGAAAGCACTGTGAAGGGGTATATAAATCTAAGTGCTATTACTAGGACTATTGCTACCAAAGAAGAAGAACCGGACTAGGATTTTAATAAAGCTCCCTAAAAACAAATCTTTATAGAAAAGATTTATTAAGAAATAGCCCATAAATTCTTACAACTTTGAGAGGATAAGACCCCAATCAGCCAGGTGAGCCCTAATAGCAGGGAAGGTTCATGGTCCAGAACTCAACTCACAAGAAGGTGGAAAAAAGGGCGAACATCTTAGAGATCTTTTCCCCTACTCCCCCCACCCTTTGAAATCCTCACCTTGGTTCTGGGATAATTAGCAATGGGAAATCAATGTTTATATTTATATTCGTTGGAGATGAATTAATTACAATAGAGGAAGAAGCACACAATGGGGAAGGCCATTGAAAGGAATGCCTTGGTACCATTAACATGCTCCTGGCCTGGACACTTAACACAGAAGGAAACCTCTGCGATCATATTGATTAGGATCATACCAATATCAGACAGCAATGCAAGATGAGCCTGGGTGTTCATTAACTAAAAGCTAACTTGCAGTTAGCACCTTTCAGGAAAGTGCAGCCAACACTGTACAAAAAAGCAGTTTAGGAAGAGATTCTGTAGCTTGTCCAAGTAATTTCACCCCTCAGCAAGAGAGGAAATTCTGGAAAGGAGAAAAAGGGAGATTAGGCACTAAAGCATAGAACATAAACATATACTGCAAAATATCCTGTCACATCTTAATTAACATAAATCAGGCACTTGGCAATAGCCATGCTTTTATGTTGCTTGAAGTCATCTCACAGCTATTTGTAACCTTCATGACTGGATTCCCAATGTCAATGGGGAAGTCAGCAGTAAATTGCAAACAGTGGTGGGTTATGACCTGTACGCCCGGTATGGGCGTACTGGTGCCTGCCGGGAGCACTGGTTACTGTTCTGGTACGGTGCTCCAGAGGGCCCACCTGCCCACGCTCCTTACCGATATTTGAGATTTTGGGGGCTTCCATGCACTTGCACGGAGCGTATGGCACCTGTGCGACACTCCGCCGAGCAGCTAGATATTGTGGGTGATAAGTATGCATGCGCGCACTGCACGTGTTCATGTGGAAGCCTGGCCCCGTTGCACCATACCAGTTGCACCGGGATCCGGAACCCACCACTGGTTGCAAATCACAGTCACCTGATATTGTGCTTAACAACTTGTGGTCATTCACTTAAGGTTCTGCAAGTAGAACTGACGGGTATGTTGTTGTAAGTTGATGTAATGACATCTCCCTTAAGAACTGCATCACTTAGTGACAGAGTCGCTATTGCAGTCTCAACATGAGAACAAACAAACATCGCCTTTTGGTCTTTTTGTTTCTTCAGAAGAACTTTCTTCCGGGGATTATTATTTTCTAGTGACGTTTGATAAGATAAATAGAGTAAAAATAATTTTCTGCTGTTTCACTCATTTCCATGCATGTATTCCTGTAATATTTTGGTTTCCAATATCATAATTCCAAATACTAAAGACAAGGAATCTAAATTAGTGGGCACACCAGGGATTTCTGACAATTGACTAATTCCTTTTCAGATTTACCACCCTATTTCAAGGAGTTAGCTAATCCCAGAATGCATTGTAGTAAGTTCTGATATTGATTTTTGAATTACATTCCAAATGTAAATATTCTCTGGTCAATTCTGTCATCCTGCATATGGAAGCAGTTTATAAAACATATAACAATAACATGACAGCATAAGCAACTGGCAGAGCTATTTCTCAGGCAGCAACCACAGAGCCATTATGGGTTATTTTAAATACATTACATCTAGTTGAGCTGACACTCTTTTTCTTCATGGTGTACACCTGTCTTCTCAACCTTGGCAACTTTAGTTTCTCTGGACTCCAGCTCACAGAAATCTCCAGCTGGGGAATTCTGGGAATTGAAGTCCATATGGTCTAAAATAATATGAATGGGTTGCAGCAGGGGTGAAATGCTACCAATTCAGACCAGTCCACTGGAACCAGTAGTAAAAAATGCTACCATTTGCCCGAAACCGGTAGTAAAATGCTTTAAAAAGTTTTTTTTAAAGGTCAGCTGTGCAATAGACAGCTGTGCTTCTCATAGGAAACAAACATGAGAGCCATTCCTAAAACTAAATTCTAAATTATATTTAGATAAAATTGAATCAATTATTGCTAATATGATTAATACCTATATAATATTAAATGTTAAACTTTGACAACAACGTTTGAACAAAATATGCTGAATCCTAATTCTAATTCATTCATTTGACACAGAACTCTCTGAAAAGCCCTCCTCCAATTACTAGAATGTTTTCCAGCTGTTAAAGAGGTATACAATGATAATGTACTTTGATGGGATTAAGTTAGATTGACATTTCATTCCATTGCCAAGGAAACAAGTTTCAAAACCATCAGAAAAAAAACTGCTAAAATTGTCAAGAAGCTAAATTGACCAAAACTATCAATCAAAATCTAGTTCCATCACTTATTCCATTGCCAGGAACAATATTAAAGTGTATAAACCATAGACCAAATGCTATAATATAATATTATGTCTAGCGGAAATGAACAGTTTTAATGATTTTTACTGTTCAGGGTCTTACCACGATTCCCTGAAAATAAGACAGGGTCTTACTTTCTTTTGACCACGGCCTTATTTTCAGGGAGTTCTTATTATTTTTGAGGTGCAGGAGGTGGCAAGAAGTAAAAACAGTAAAAACCATTAAAACTGTTCATTTCCACTAGACATATTATATCAGTGTTTTTCAACCTTTTTGTGCAAAGGCACACTTTTTTCATGAAAAAAAATCACGAGGCACACCACCATTAGAAAATGTTAAAAAAATTTAACTCTGTGCCTATATTGACTATATATAAAGTAATTTTCCCATGGCACACCTTACACTATGTCACGGCACACTAGTGTGCCACGGCACAGTGGTTGAAAAACACTGTATTATATTATAGCATTTGGTCTATGGTCACCTCATGACTGCTGCTTTGTTGCAATATTTTCGGGGAGGGCTTATTTTCAGGGAGGGCTTATTTTAGCACATGCACTCAAAATCCCAATTGGGCTTATTATCAGGGAGGGCTTATTTTAAGGGAAACAGGGTAGCATATACAATTTTGGCAAGAAAATGCCTGCAATATATAACTTATGTAGTTGTTTGATCAATTGGTAGGACCAATGCACAACATAGATTCATATCCATTTTAAAGTGCTTAGTGCAGGGGTAGTCAATCTTTTTATACCTACCGCCCACTTTTATATCTCTATTAGTAGTAAAATTTTCTAACTGCCCACCAGTTCCACAGTAATGGTGATTTATAAAGTAGGGAAGTAACTTTACTTTATAAAATTTATAAAGCAGAGTTCCAGCAAACCCCTACCGCCCACCATGAAAGCTGGAACGCCCACTAGTGGGCGGTAGGGACCAGGTTGACTATCACTGGCTTAGTGCCTGAAATGTACTTCCTCAATATTGGTAGCCCCACTAAGCCATAAATTTTCTCCCATGTTGAAAAATCTGAAAAAGCATTCACAGGCCGGAATCCTCTTTTGATCTTGATTTTCCTTTTGAACTTGAAAGAAAGCTGGTCAATTCTGTCATCCTGCATATGGAAGCAGTTTATAAAACATAGAAGGATCTCTTTCGCAATAACATGACAGCATAAGCAAGTGGCAGAGCTATTTCTCAGGCAGCAACCACAGAGCCATTATGGATTATTTTAAATATATTACATCAGATTGAGCTGACACTCTTTTTCTTCATGGTGTACAGCTGTCTTCTCAACCTTGGCAACTTTAGTTTCTCTGGACTCCAGTTCACAGAAATCTCCAGCTGGGGAATTCTGGGAATTGAAGTCCATATGGTCTAAAATAATATGAATGGGTTGCAGCAGGGGTGAAATGCTACCAATTCAGACCAGTCCACTGGAACCAGTAGTAAAAAATGCTACCATTTGCCCGAAACCAGTAGTAAAATGCTTTAAAAAGTTTTTTTAAAAGGTCAGCTGTGCAATAGTCAGCTGTGCTGCGCAATCTTTGGAACTTTTAAAAAATAGCATTTTTAAGTACGGATCAGCTGTGCGACAATCAGCTGTGCCTGATTGTTTGTGAGGTTCCTGCTTGTTGCATTTTGTGTGAAGTCCAGCTGCTTTTACATTGTGTGTGAGTCAACTGTGCAGTCATGCCCACCCAGTCACATGATCACCAAGCCACGCTCACTGGCCACATGCCCACTAAGTCACACCCACCAAACCACGCCCACAGAACCGGTAGGGAAAAATTTTGAATTTCACCACTGGGCTCCACTATCATTTAGAATCATCACATACCTGGAAAAAGCTTACAGTACTCTTTGTTTGCATCCTAAAATTTAATTCCCTGCAACCAGATAAGTTTAAAACTCTACTAAGAGCAATGGAAACCTTCGTTCAACTTCCATGTTAAAACACCACAAGATTTAGCTTTAGAGAAAAGTGCTAGGTGTTTAAGGGTTAAATGTGATACATGAAAAGAGCTGAAAGGGCCATGAAAATTATTACAATTTCTCATTATCAGAATGGAAGCAATGGTGATCCCTTCCACTGGCAAGAAAGGTAGCAAGCACATAATCAGTTCTGCTAATATTTTTACTAGATAAGTGAGATTCACAACAACCACTTCCCACAGAATAAATAACCAGCTATCCCATTTCCCAGGCTGTAGGCCAACACCATGTATTTAGGGAGGGCTCAATTGCAACAGCCATTTTTTTCAGTCCTCCCAGCTGCTGAAAAACATATTAATCTTATGCATGTCTGAGTTTGTTTGTAACAAAATCAAATCATCAGTCAAACTTAACTCAGCAGGCGGGACTGGAACCAATTAAGCAAGTTCACTTTACCACTTTAATGTCTGGAAAGCAATGTTTATCAAATAAAAGTTACAAAGCCATAAGGATTTATTTATTTTTTTAAAAATAAATCTTAATAACTACTGTATCACAAGACTGATTTTTTAAAAAACAATATTCAATCCCTTTGGGGCTTCTATTTCATTCCTGATCTAATGGGCTGCCTGGCTTCTTTTATGTGGGATGATTGGTTGCCAACTGTCAGATTTGTTTTCAATTTATTTTTCACTTATAGGGAATATACATCTCCTAGAAATTGGATGCGGGATCAGTTTCTTTATTGTACTTTCTATATTACCCATTTTTCTTGTGCCATATTCGTCATCGGACGTTGGCCATTATGTTGGCAATCCTATTTTTATCAACAACTGCACGAAAAAGTGCTGTTGAGTTTTGTACAAACCAATCCCTTAGATTTTGAAGCCATGGTATAACACGTTACAAATAGAATATCGGCATAAGAATGTGTTTTCAATCAAGTATTAGTTTCTTTAGGAGTTGCTCGAATCTCTAATAAAAAATAAATATGGTAAGTAGAGGAGTCACAGCTCTTTAATATATGATTTTGAACTTAAGAAATTAGGGTAAACAAGCATTGAGGCTGAGAGCAACTTTAGATTGATGATGTTAGTTTATAGATGGTTGGGATCAGGGGTGGGTTCCTGCAGTTCTAACCTCTTCTATAGAAGAGATTCCACAAATCTACCATGCCGTTTAGAACTGGTTCCAGCTCCCTCCCCCTGCCCGTCCATACCATGCTTGCCCTGCCCACCGCTCACTGATTGGCTGGCTCACCAATTGCCCCGTCCACCTCTAAGAGTCCTATCTAAACCTTAAAGTTTTAAAGCTGTCAAGTTTGAACACCCCCGGGGTTTTTTTTCTAAACGGTTAGGGGTGCAAGGGTCTTGTAACTTGACAGCTTTACGACTTCCGTGCTTCAATGCCAGAGTTCCTGAGCCAACATGACTGGAGGAGGAATTCTGGGAGTTGAAGTCCACAAGTCTTAAAGCTGTCAAGTTTGAACACCTCAGGGGGAGGGGGTTCTAAAGGGTTAGGGGTGCAAGGGTCTTGTAACTTGACAGCTTTAAGACTTGCGTGCTTCAAATGCCAGAGTTTCTGAGCCAACATTTTGGTTGCTAAGCAAAAGCATTGTTAAGTGAGTTTCACCACATTTTACAATCATCACAATTATGACAAATCACAGCTTCAACTATCTTGCTTTGCATGTAATGAGTCTATCTCATATATTAGTTTCACCTTTTAAGTTGCATTACTGAAATAAATGAACTTTTGCATGATATTCTAATTTTTCAAGTTTCACCTATAATTCCCAAACAGTGTACCAATTAACTTCAGCAATTCAATACAAGTTTGAGAAACAGCAGGAGACAAATAGGTTTTCTGCTTGTTCCTTGACATCAAGGAACAATTTTTTATTTTATCAATACTAAATCTTATTAAATAAGGAGGAACTATTACTCACAAATAAAAATAATTCTAAGCTCTGGGGCTTAGATTGTTTGAGATGAGTACTCCTAGGTCTTTGACTGAGTGAGGGTCGTTTACAAGGTCGTATCTGCCCAGCTTGTATTTGGTGTTCTGATTTTTGTTGCCAATAAGTAAGAAAGAGCATTTGTTAATTGAGATTTGGAGCTGCCAATTGTTCAACCATTCTGACACATAGACAAGGTCACTTTGTAGGACTATTGTTGGTGGTGTTAAATAGTTTTATGACACCAGCAAAGAGGACACAGCTGCTTATATGATCTCGCTTATAATATCATCTCACAACAGACTACACAACCCATGTTATGAGAGTCTGCTTTTGAAGATTGCTCAGAAGCTAACATTGATAAGAGTATTGCTTACTATATTATGGGCACTGCATTGGCCATCAATCAGCTTCTATATCCAATTCAAAGCCTTTTATGAGGTGGACCAGCTATACCAAATGTCAACCGTGAAGTGAGTCTAGCTAAAGCCCTCTTGGAGGCTTCAGGGCTGCCACAAGAAAGGAGATAGGGTGGTGGGAATAGATAGCTGGGATTTTATAATCAAAACAAAGTCTTCCTGTGGGAACCAAGGACATTCCAACAGGTGGCTGGGGAGAGGAGGAGTAGAGTAACCAAGCAACTGGCCAGCACCTCGATTGGACAATGTGACTGATGACTTGGGGAAAGGTCGAATTTTTACTTCTTTTATTAGGTGAAAACCACGGGAACCTACAGTCGATTTTCACCACTCAGTATGGCCAGTATTCCACCACTCAGGCTGGGGGGTGAAAATTTACGCCCCTCAGACAGGGCGCGCAACTTGGGAGTCCTCCTGGACCCACAGCTGACTTTAGAACATCACCTGTCGGCTGTGACCAGGGGGGCATTTGCCCAGGTTCACCTGGTGCACCAGTTGCGTCCCTACCTGAACCGGGAGGCACTCGCAACAGTCACTCACGCCCTCAAGACTGGACTACTGCAATGCGCTCTACATGGGGCAGCCTTTGAAGAGTATTCGTAGACTTCAACTCGTCCAGAATGCAGCCGCGCGAGCAATTGTGGGTGCACCTCGGTACACCCACGTTACACCTATCCTCCGCGAGCTGCACTGGCTACCGATCGGTCTCCGGATACGCTTCAAAGTGCTAGTCGTAACTTATAAAGCCCTTCATGGTATTGGACCTGGGTACTTGAGAGACCGCCTGCTGCCAGTTACCTCCCAAAGACCCGTTAGATCTCACAGGGTCGGTCTCCTCCGGGTTCTGTCCACCAGCCAATGCCATCTGGCTACTACCCGGGGGAGGGCCTTCTCTGTAGCAGCTCCGGCCCTTTGGAATGAACTCCCCACGGAGATCCGGACCCTCACCTCTCTCCAGGTCTTCCGGAAAGCCGTCAAAACCTGGCTGTGCCGGCAGGCCTGGAGTTGATGAGTTCCCCTCCCCTCTTGACTGGTATGGCTGTGTGATTTTCGTGTATTTTAATTATGTGTATTGTGTTTATGTTCCCTTTCCCCCCTGAGTTGTTCGCCGCCCTGAGTCCCTCCTGGAGAAGGGCGGCATACAAATAAACCAAATACAATACAATACAATACAATACAATACCAGTTGTGCCAATATGATGTAACCAATAAATCTTCCTTGAGAAGAGTTCTGCTTTCTTTGGGGTGTATTACTTGGAACACTAACACCAAAGACTTGTTTTCAAGTCAAGTAACAGCAGATCCCACCCATCCCCGGCATTTCAGGATTTTATGTCTCTAATGATATCATTACTATAGTCTTTAAGATGTTCTAGAAAATGAAAGGAAAAAACTTACTCCCCAATCTGTCAACATGATGTCCATCGTATGACAATGGCAATGTATTTGAGAATTCATGCCCATCCTCAAAGATTGATGTTCAATAGATGAATCTGAAATTTTCATAGCCCATAAGGTGGTGGTTGGAATTTTTTTTAAAAAGTAGAAAAGGGAGTGCAATAAATCATCCTGATTTCCTGAAAACAGGGTGTGATATAAATCTAACAATCCAATAATTAAAGCACATTCCCCAGTCTAAAAATTATATCTTCATCCTTATTATGCACCTGAAGCTCTGTTCTTCACATGCGAAATATAGATATTTTCCTGTGAAGTGGAACATTTAATTTTACCCTGGCAGTAGAGACATGAGCAGTCTCTCCCAATCACTACACAAACCCAAATCATAGGAAAACATTTCATCTCCTTTATAATCAGCATTCTGAGTACAATTAAAATCACCTGCCTACAACATGGCTTAATGGAGAAATGATGGCAGGTGGGCAAAATGTGTTTCCTTGAGTTGTTATTTGAAGTTCCTAGTACCTAAGATCTCTGGCATGCAAGGAAGGGACGATTTAAATATAGGAACCCAAATATACAATCATATACAGTAGTAACGTCATTCCAGTGGTGGGTTTCAAAAATATTTTGGAACCTCTTCTGTAGGTGTGGCCTGCTTTCCGGGTCCACGGGTGGAACCTCTTCTAACCGGTTCGGTAGATTTGACAAACCGGTTCTACCAAATAGGTGCGAACTGGTAGGAACCCACCTCTGCGTCATTCTGTTCCACATCTAAGTGTTTAAAAGGACCCATAATTTTTTTCAAATGACTCATCCCATATAAAAAGTCCACTGCCATACTAGAGGTAAAATATTTCCAGAAAATAGGAAATTCAAGATCCCTTGCCTGTTTTATTTGGAAGGAAGGAATCCTTTCAGCAAACCAATGTACTTATGCCATCAGTTCTTAATTATAGGTAATACGAATCAATATTTTGATATGTTTCCAAGATTTTCTTCCATAAGCAAAGAATGAGATTTCTCAAATGAAGGCAAATATATGTGTCCCAAGATAATGTTGCAGGATACAATCTGAATCAATCACCAGGACCAGAGATTTAGTCTCCCAAGCTTTCGGATTTGTGCTGGAGCCCATCTTCAGGTGACCTCTCTTCCTATTCATGTCAGAAGGAAGTTACCTGAGGATGGGCTCAAATCCAAAAGCTTGGAAGATTTAAGTCTGGTCCCAGTGACCAACTCTACTTGGATTCCAGAACGAAATATAATATTTTTCTAAATAATATTTCTATCAAGCTTTTTCTAATTCTAAAGCAATTATGAAAGAGAACACTCAGCCACATGGAATCAATTTAATTTACCCCCATTTTTAAATTTAATAATTCAGTGAGTGCTCTTATCCTGTTTTCTGAATTGGCACTTTGTCTTTCATAACACTCTTGCTTTTGTATTTTATTATTCTAGTCACAGCCATTTTATTACTGTATTTTATCTGCATTTCCAAATGAAACTCTGAGCTTCCTCCTCTGTCCCCTAACTAATCTAACAATATTTTCAAAAAATTAAAATGAGGATGTACACTGGGCCAAGATCAAGAATCTTCATAATTCCAATATTTGACTCATTTGTTTCTCCAAGTCATGCTACATTTCCATTAAGTATTAGCATTAGGCAGTAAACATAAAATATGACTTACGACCAACCACTATCTTCAGTCCCTGTCTGGTCAGTAAGCACATTAAAGCAAAAAAGAAAAACCACCACACAATAAGACCCTCTCTCAGAATTTAGATGAAATTCTGTGCATGGAACAGAGAAATCCAAGTGTATCCTCACCCCTTTGTATGTTAATTTCACCATTTGTGAAGTGAGGAAGGCAATAAGGAATAAAGAATTATGAAAGTGCCTATGTAGAAATGGCTTTGAATTGCGGTCAATTCTGTAACTAAAGAGCAAAGAGAAGATTTAGCCAGCTAACCCATCCAAGTATGTAGTTATGGGGACTTTATTTATAAAATATATTAAGGTGCTCCGTATATACCATATTTTTCACACTATAAGATGCACCAGACCATAAGCAGCACATTAGCTTTAGAGTAGGAAAACAAAGTAGGGGGGAATCAGCTTCTGCCTCCCAGCATCCATCCGGTATGTCAGGGTTCCATACTGTGGGAAAATATGGCAGGCTTGAAAGGCCAATGTAAAGATGGCTTCCAGACCTGACATGGTATTCATTTGGCTAGAGTCCTTGCAGCAAATAGCCTGGTCAGCTTCAGTACATTATCGAAGCCCCAGCACATGGCTCATCTGGGCTCCACTCCATTGTGCCCACCACCAATTAATTGAGCTGAGCTGCTGCCGCTGAACATTGGAGCCTTCACTGCCAAGCAGCTGATTGGCGGTATTCCAGGAGGGTCATCCAACCACTGATCAGCTAGTCGACAGCGATGGCTCCAGCTTTCCCTAGCAGTGAATGACAGCAGCAGTGACAGGCAGTAGTGGCAAATGCCGCCACCGCACCAACCCCCCTACCCCCGCCACAATTCACTCTGACACACAGACATCCACCCACTTTGGGAGGGGATGCATCTTATCGTGACCCAACAAAAGCGCGAACGTCATAAGCGCGCCGACAAAACCGCGGTGCTAAAACCGCGATGTCAAAAGCGCGTCGACAACAGCGCGCTGACAGAAGCACTATTTAAGTTAAGGTAAGGTTTAGGTTTAGGGTTAGGTTTAGGGTTAGGTTTAGGGTTAGGTTTAGGGTTAGGTTACAGCGCGCTTCTGTCGGCACGCTGTTGTCGGCGCGCTTCAGGGCTCATTCGTCGCTCCTTCGTCGCGCGGTTTTGTCACCGCGGTTTTGTCACCGCGGTTTAGTGAGGCGCGCTTTTGTCGTTCATGCATTTGTGGTGGAACCGCATCTTATAGTGCAAAAAATGCAGTAATTGTTACTCTGTATTGTTGTCAGATTGTCTACATCCAGTTCTGAGTACCACTTCAACAAGAACATTGGCAAAGTGGAACACATCTAGAAGCAAGCTGATAGGTTTAGAAAAAAACTACCAGTTGGAAGCACTGAGTATGTTCAGTCGAGAAGACCACAGGGAGATATGATAGATGCTTTCAGAGACCTGAATGGCTGTTATAATAGAAAATAGAATAGTATTGTTTAGAATGGGGTGGGGTAATAGCTCAGCGGTTAAGACACTATTTATTAGTTACACTCAAGATGAATTTAAAAGTATTGTCACTAATCTCTGTTATGTATAAAAATTTTCCCAACATTTCTTCAATTTAAGATTGAATGTAGTCAATTTTACAAAATCATTTCCAGACTTGGATCTTCTTTATTTTTCAGACATTTACTAAGCTAAGTTGTTTTTCCTCCAACTTGTAGAATTCCATGTCTCTGCAACCAGATACTTTATGTACATGACCTCTATCGGTACACAATAATTATTACAGCTAAAAGAGGAAGCATTAGTCAAAGAAGGAACTGCATTATATATTCTCATGGTTTAATAGAGCAAATTTGAGAAATGTGTCTATCATATTAAAATCTGCATCATTCTGCATATTTCAACCAACTGTAGCGCTTGGTGAATTCAGTTAATGCAACACTTTACATTATAAAGTGAGATCATCCTTTTAGGAACATTGGGGAATTAAGAAAATTTTATATTTTAAATGTCAATTTATATACCTATGATCAAATTATGAGAACTCAGATACAGCGTATTGCCTATGTAAATGGACTCTGTATGCCAACATTAATGCATATTAACTAACTTAAAGGGATGTAATGATAATTACATTTTATCCAGTGGACTGGAATTATTACACATTTCTTCCAAGCAAGAAATGAATATATTTAATCTCAACTAGATTAATTTCTTAATTTGTATTAGATTATCAATTTTAGCACTAAATATTTTTATTCCACATTTTGAACAATGTGTGAGTTCAATGGATTAAAATTATTCTTTCAATTATCTTAAATATACATTAAGCTCTGCATTTTAAAAACTCAAAAGAACTGCATCTTAACAGAACCTATCCATATTTTTAACTGCCAATAATCAAATATTAAGAGTAATAATTAGATGGAGAACAATCAATGGAGAGATAATACCGGTGCTTCCTCTAAATCACTGCCAAAATATATTTCCACTCAATACATAATTTTTGGAACTCATTGCCACAGGATGAGGACCTACAACTCTCTGCCACTGGCCAGTAAGTACCGTATTTTCACCCATATAACCCGCCCACGCAAATAACCCGCCCACGCATATAACCCGCGGGTTTTCCGGATCGTGTAAAATATCTTCCGTATACCCCGCCCACGCATATAACCCGCCCACGCATATAACCCGCGACGAGTAAGAGAGAAGGGAAACAGCTGAGATGGGGGGGAAGAAACGGAGAAACAAGCCTGCGCAAGCTGGGGAAGAGGAAAGGAACGGAGGAGAAGGAAACAGCTGAGATCGGGGTGGGGGAAGAAACGGAGAAACAAGCCTGCGCAAGCTGGGGAAGAGGAAAGGAACGGAGGAGAAGGAAACAGCTGAGATCGGGGTGGGGGAAGAAACGGAGAAACAAGCCTGCGCAAGCTGGGGAAGAGGAAAGGAACGGAGGAGAAGGAAACAGCTGAGATCGGGGTGGGGGAAGAAACGGAGAAACAAGCCTGCGCAAGCTGGGGAAGAGGAAAGGAACGGAGGAGAAGGAAACAGCTGAGATCGGGGTGGGGGAAGAAACGGAGAAACAAGCCTGCGCAAGCTGGGGAAGAGGAAAGGAACGGAGGAGAAGGAAACAGCTGAGATCGGGGTGGGGGAAGAAACGGAGAAACAAGCCTGCGCAAGCTGGGGAAGAGGAAAGGAACGGAGGAGAAGGAAACAGCTGAGATCGGGGTGGGGGAAGAAACGGAGAAACAAGCCTGCGCAAGCTGGGGAAGAGGAAAGGAACGGAGGAGAAGGAAACAGCTGAGATCGGGGTGGGGGAAGAAACGGAGAAACAAGCCTGTGCAAGCCTCCGATCGTGTAAAATATCTTCCGTATACCCCGCCCACGCATATAACCCGCAGGGGGGCGCTGTGCATGTGAAAACCGCATATAACCCGCGGGTTATATGGGTGAAAATACGGTAGTAACTATTTTGAGAAATAAACTGTTCCATTCACAAATGACTAATAATACGCCAGAATTATATTTCCCCAATGTACCTTCAAATTGTTGCACAATCTAGGTGTCACTAGATAAAATAATAGCAACCCACATAATTAAAATGAAAACAAGACCACTTTCCAGATGTTTAATAAAATTGTTTTATGACACAAGAACAGACCGGACTTGAGCCTCTTTGGAGAACTGAATGCTCCCCCTCCCCACAGTCAGGCTTTCAGAATTAGTTTTACTACATAGGAAATAAATTGTTTTCAGACATTTCCATCTAAGGTATTTTCAAGGCCTGCATGTATGCACATTTTGCCTCATCAGCCAGATCAAAGCAGCATCTGAGACTGAATGTAAGCAAATTAAATTAAATTAAAATGCATCATTTCATATCCCAACCTGAAGCCCTAATGTGGAAAAGAGACTGAGAGATATTTTCTTCTTCTTCTCACTGCCCCCTCCTCCCAGTTTATTTTTAGTCAGTGTATTCAAAAATTCAAAAGGGCAAGGCCCTGAAGAGAAGAGAATTTGCAAAGCACATTTTGATTCTCCAGCATCATCCCTCCTCGGCTTAAGCATCAGGCACCTGCTTGAAAGACTCTTGGAAGTTTCTTTGGCAGAGCGGATGTGCTGGAGGTGGAGAAGACAAGAGGCAGATGTGGGAAAGCATAGATGACAGGTGATGTGGCTGTTGATCAAAACGCAGTATAGAAGGACTTGAATTTGGAGCCTGATCGGCTTTGCCAGCTGCTCAGTATCTGTAATGATCTGGTTTGAAGGGGCCATCTTTGGATAGTCCTAGGTACTTGGCCTGCTTATCACTCAGCTCGGTTAACTTCACACCGAGTTTATCCAGATGAGCAGCAGCTACTGCTTCATCCAGCTGGAAAAAAAAAAGAAAGTTATTAATATAGGAGGCAACATCTTGATATGGGCTGAAAACATGCAACTGTCTATCTGCTAATGAAAAGCTCCAGATGGCCAACAGCGAAAGATATGAGGGAGCGGAAGTTCACCAATATGTGAATGATAGAAATATGTGCAAATCATCCTTTCATCGAGTAATGTTTCCACACAGATGGACAACAACATGTTAAAGCAGAGTTTTTCAATCATGGCAGCTTCACGATGGGTTGACTTCAACTCCCAGAATTCCCCAGCCAGCCTTGCTGGGAAGTTGGAGGCCACATATCTCCATATATGGAGAGCCGAGGTGATGCAGTGGTTAAATGCAGCACTGCAGGCTACTGCTAGATCAGCAGTTCAGCGGTTCAAATCTCACCGGCTCAGGGTTGACTCAGCCTTCCATCCTTCCGAGGTGGGTAAAATGAGGACCCGGATTGTTGGGGGCAATATGCTGACTCTCTGTAAACCGCTTAGAGAGGGCTGAAAGCCCTATGAAGCGGTATATAAGTCTACTGCTATTAAAGCTACGAAAGTTATTAAAGGTCAAGGCACTAAAGACTCAGGCTGGGTTTTTTTTTTCCTAGCCCTTTCTGGAATATACTCAATCAGCAAATTAATGATCATAATGATTTGGAACTCATTGTAGATCAGGGCGGTCAAACTTCCGGCCCATGGGCTGGATGCGTCACATCCTGGCCACGCCCACTATAGTGAAGTGGGGGGGGGGGGAAGTCCCACTACATCACTTGATATTGCTGTGACAATTCGAGTTTGACACCCCTATTGTAGATAATCTACAGGGATTTGGGATTATTTGCTTTGAGCATGCGTTTGCACACACATTCTGTCTACTGCTGCTTGAATTTGCTAAATCCTAAGTAAAACTTATTGCAAACCACCTCTGGGTGGATATGCATATCTGCTGGGTATATGTGGTGTGTATACTGGGAGAGTATATTATTATTCATTATTTAGAAAATCTGCTGATGCCAGTAGATGGCTTTGCTGATTTTACCACATAGATAGAACAACCATTTCCTCAACTATGTCTGTGTTCCACATCTAGGCATCCTTTTTTAAATGTCATTCTCTGAACACTGCAGGCCAATAATCAAATATTGTTGCTGCGGTGAACAGGAGAATCACCCCCCCACATTTAATTTTGGAGGCTTTCTTTTTTTAAGGAAAATTGGAGTGCTTTTAAAGATGGATAGCACAATGCTCAACATGCTCTGGGATTACCAAAATTAGGCTGAAGAATTGCATGCCCCTCTTAAGCTACCCAGTCCAATATATCATCATAGCATCTTTCCTGGAAATTATATAAAAACTAATATAGGTCAATGGAAAATGATCATGAATAAAGCCAACTTCGTTGTGTTCACTTAAAACTTTTAGGTCTTAATGGAAGAGTCTCTGATTTACATTCCATAGTTTGATTGTCTATTCCAGGGGTGTCAAACCCTTGGGCCAGATGTGTCATGTTCTTGCCATGCCCACACTTGGTTTAGCAAAGGGGGGGGGGAAGTTATGATATGTCACATGATGATGTGACACTACACGCTTGACACCCTTTGCTCTATTCCATTATTGCAGCATTGTTCAGGAAACTTTTAGAATTCACTTCCATCATTTTCTATCTAAGCAAATCATGGCTTCATCCTACGAATGAAAAATCTATTTTGAATCTGACTGAATTTCAGAGATAATAGATCCACAGAAACCATCCAACATGTACAATCTTTGTTTTGGGGTGGGAGGGAAGGATTGAATCCATTTGATTTTTTTTAAAGAGTTTAAACAGAGTTCTTAAATGGCATCTCACTCTAGAAAAAATAATTCACCCATAATTTCCATAATTAAGGAGAAATTTAATAGAAACTGAAAAGTACTTTTCAGGACTGAAAAGTAACTTATGACCATTTTTCAGAGTTATGACTGTTGAGGCACCCCCATAGTCACATAATTTACATTCAGATGCTTGACAACGAGTCACATTTATGACAGTTGCAGTGTCCCAGGGTCATGTGACCATCTTTTGCCACATTCTGACAAAATCAATGGGGAAGCCAGATTCACTTAACAACCCGGTTACTCATTTAACAACTGCAGTGACTAACTTAACAAATGCGACAAGAAAAGTCGCAAAATGGGACAAAACTCAACAAAGTTCTCACTTAGCAACATACATTTTGGGCTCAATTGTGGTCGGAAGTTGAAGACTATCTATATTCTGAGCACTTGCCAGAAACATATTGCAAATGCCTTTGCCTCAGAAACTCAAGGTGAGGTATAAAGCATCTTTCCATTATGATTGGCAAGGGAATCATTAGATACCTGGAATATCCTCAAAGGAAACCTTGAGCAATATCATTCATATGTGAAATATGCTTCAGTGCATGAAATTTCAGAAAAGTTATAAAAAAAACCTGTATATACAGTATTTTATGTTCCATTGTTGCAGAGAAACACATTATTAAGTGCACAAACTAAATAAATAACCAGATTGAAAATCCAACAAGATGAATAACCTTTTAATTTTCCTATATGAGCCAGAGGTTGGGAAGCTTATAAAAACCAATTTCTAAATACTATAAATCTATCAATCATAATTTACATACATTTACATAAAAACAACACACTAAGACATAATGTGATCTATTTGGTTTAACTTAGCTATTATAGTTTAGGTGGCTTATGGCCTAGTATGTTATGCTAACTTTGCGACAGATATTTCAAGTAGAAATAAAATACAGTATTTTTATTATTTCCTGAAAAAGTCTATAATGTTGGATATGATGGTATGGAAGAGGACATCTATCAGCAAGATGGATGGACTCAATTATAATGGTAGTGCAGTGTTTGAAGCTCTGAAGCACCAGACTGGGGACACAATTTCCTAGAGAAGATCTGTTTATGTGAACACTGATAATTGAGTTTTTCAGAATATAATCAGTTCTGAAAATAATATTGGCTTATCTTCCCCACATTTACTTTGGATACCAGAAATTATATATTTCAACTTAAACATATCATTCCCTTTTTAATTTGCACACTTACCTTCTTTGGCAGAAAATGGACTCCTACAGTATATTTACCAGGATTTGTCCAAAGTTCTATTTGTGCCAGCACCTGGTTGGTAAAAGAATTGCTCATAACAAAACTGGGATGTCCCATGGCACACCCCAAATTCACCAGCCTGCCCTCTGCCAGAAGTATAATATGATGCCCATTTTTCAGTGTGTAGCGGTCCACCTGAATGAAAGCAAAAAAACCAAAACCTGTCAGAATT
Organism: Thamnophis elegans; assembly: GCF_009769535.1. Lineage (NCBI taxonomy): Eukaryota > Metazoa > Chordata > Lepidosauria > Squamata > Natricidae > Thamnophis > Thamnophis elegans. The sequence continues at coordinate 68,207,552 of NC_045545.1, forward strand.
TTTTTTTCTCTTTTGGAAAGATGAAAGGCATTGCTGGACTTCCAGATGATGCAACATCACAACTATTTTTGTGATGAACTGAAATGATACACTGAATGTATATAAGCAATTTTGCAAAACAAGGAAAAAGAAATTGGTCATTCAGTCTCCTGATAATCTTTTTCACTGCATTTCCTGTAAAAATAATATCTTAAAAGCAAGGTAAAACATACAGTCCCTTAAGTATATCAAGGCAGCTAAGTTCTTGGATAACTTATCAGTTCTTGTAGAAGTAAAGCAGGCAGAGTTGGGGGAGTGGAGTTAAGCAAGTCATCAGCCTAGAGTCGTTACATTGCCACAAATGGTCCGAGTACAGCTCCTCTTGAATTCCATTGATGCTTATCTGGCAGCAATTTAGTATTGAACTTTAGCTGACTAGATTCTTGTGCATAGGCTTCAGCAATAAATCCTTGAACTGCAAGTTGATGTATGATCCTGACCCTGCCTGACACTTCTACACACAGAACCCACCAATTTATTGTATGTATTTTTATTGCTGAATACAGTGTCTCAGTAAAAGAAACCAAAGCGTCTTCTCTGTACATATATCCTACTGCGGAGATTTTTTCCTCAAAATCTACTTTTCACAAAAATATGCTAAACCGATGGGCTTTCCAGAAAATTCTGGATCAGAAAATGTTCCTATGCAAAAACTTTCCTGAGATGAACAGATTTTGACGTGGGAAAAAAAAGAAATCTAGTCTGTAAATTTGAATATTGAAAAGATCTAAAATCTCTGACATAGTAAAAATATTCTTAGCGAACTATTAGAAACTCCATTTTTCTCTCTCTTTTAGATCAATTATCTGAAAAGGAATTATCATATAATTTTGAAATTGCCAACTTGCCTAAATAACAAATGTTGACCTTGCAAAATTTTACCTTTTTGACTTTCCTTGCCCATATCTCTTGAGTTACAGCGAATTATAAAACCAACAGAAGCCTGTTCACAGTAATGAAATACACTACAACATCCAATCATTTCTAGAGACACTCAGACAGCAAGCAAAGTCTTAGCCTGATCCACCAAGGAATTCTATTTATCTATGCCTAATTAAATGCAGAAGTTAAAGCACAAAGTCTTGACTGGAATCTGCAAAGCCCTTCACAGCATGGGGCCAGGTTATTTGAGAGAACGCCTCTGATTATGTCTACCCATCTCATTAGGTTTTTACAGAAGAGACATGCTTCAGGCTCTGTCTGATAAGGAATGGTACCAAGTGTGGTCCTGGAAGAGAGGCTTTTCTGTTGTGATGCTGGGACATGATTAAAGAAAAGAAAGAAAAATCTGCCTTTTGAAACATCATACTCCCCCCTCGGAGATCTGATTGCCCTTGATTTTGTTGGCCTTTCAGACTTCGGTCTGAATTGTGGGGAGATCAATTGTGGGGAGAAGGGGGGGAGATTGGGCCCATGCACTGGTTATGTTAACTTGTGACCGAGGAGTGTATTTATGTTAACTTCTATTTATGCTTTTCTGGGTTTTTTTCCAAACTTAATTTTTTAAACTATTAACCACCCAGAATAATGAATTTGAAATGGGACATGATAATATAAAATAATATTTTTGAAAGACATTCGTCTTGAAAAATGCACAGCTGAATCCATCAATCTGAATTTGTACTGGTGCCATGAATTACACGTTTTGTCTGAAGTGCCCACAATCTGGAATAAATCAACTGTTTATTCAGATGAAGAGGCAACAGCTCTCCATAGGTTTTATAACTTCAGCAAGATAAAGCTGCACTTATGTATCTCCCCTGGAATCCGAATCTAATGTTGCATATGATATCTATACAGCATGAAAGAATTCATTACCTTGAAGTCTAGGAATGTTATTAATCTAAAAAACACTTCATAAAATGCATCTGTTTAAATTCTTTGTCCAGATTTGTTTCAATATACTAGGGATCTCATAATAAAAAAGTTGACGATTTCTATAACAAGAGACCTGCAGAGATAAGAATGCCCAGTGAACAGTACCACCTTGTATAATAATGTTTAACTCAACTGTGTAAGCAACTAACCAACAACTTCCATAATGCATTGCCTACCCTACAATTCCCAACTTATAGGAGAGAAACCTGGAACACCAAATACAAGTTGGGCAGATACAACCTTGTAGATGACCCTCACTCTGTCAAGGACCTAGGAGTACTCATTTCAAAAGATCTAAGCCCCAGAGTTCACTGTTAACAGCATTGCCAAAAAGGCATTAAGAGTTGTTAACCTAATTTTGCAAAGCTTCTTCTCCGGTAATATTGTACTGCAAACCAGGGCATACAAAACCTTTGCCAGACCAATTCTCAAATACAGGTCATTTGCCTGGAATCCACCCTGTATAATGGACATTAATACAATTGAGCAAGTCCAGAGGCATTTCACAAGAAATACCTCTGGACAGAGGAGTACTCCACTCCCTGCTCGCAATAGAATACCTTATTTTGGACCTGGACAACCTAGAACTACGCCGCCTACAGTCTGACCTAAGCTTACTACACAAAATTATCTGCTACAATGTCCTACCTGTCAATGAGTACTTCAGCTTCAACCGCAACAATACACGAGCTCACAATAGATACAAACCTAAGGTAAACCACTCCAAACTCGATTGCAGAAAATACGACTTCAGCAACAGAGTGGTCAATGCCTGGAATGCATTACCTGACTCTGTGGTTTCACCTCCAAACCCCCAAAACTTTAACCTTAGACTGTCTACTGTGGACCTTACCCCATTCCTAAGAGGTCTGTAAGGGGGCGGGCCTACCGTCCCTGTCCTACTGTTCCCATTTCTTTGTACTCATTTCTTATGTATATACTTATACCTGCTTATGCTTATATATTTATATGTTATATTCATACTTATACTTGTTTTCTCATACATGCTTGACAAACCAAATAAAATAAATAAAAAATAAATTATCCCATCCATCTGGAAAGAACTACATTAGAAAGGCAGACATACAGCATCATTTATTTCAGAATTGAATGCTACTATCTTATCAGGATATGATAAAGTTATAACAAAGTTCCTCTCACAGGACCACTTTTAAAAGCTGTTATTATTCATGTAATCTGCAACATAATGTAAAAACAGAGCTTTTAGAATTAAGATGGTATCTCACTTTTAGGATATTTAGTATAGTCTTTATTGTTGTACAAAATAAATACAATGAAATTGGTTATTATTTATTATAATGCAAAGAAATGATATAACTAAATGCTATCAAATTAATATGTTCATTATAAAATTACTGTCTGTAGCCTTATAACAAAACACACTATGGTTAAGAACTGGCTAAGTCATTGCTAACTGCTGAGATATAGCAAATAATTACCAGACTTTATCTTGGACATCTGCTTAAAAGTTTAAAAAGACACTTTTAAATGTATTTGGCAAAACACCAAAGTGGAAAAAAAACTTATTGAAAGGCTATCTATCTGTGGGTAGAAAGCAACTTGGAATAAAGCTCAAAGAACCAATATGAACAGAATAGCGTTTTCCTTAGGAATGCCAAAGTGCTGGTTCTTATCAAAATTGTGCTTTCCTTTAATTGCAAAAAAAATTACAGGACATCTTGCTTGCATAAGATGTTCAGGAATTTTAGGGAAGATGGGAAAAGCTTTAAAATTAAACTACATGAAGGGATAAGAAATGTTTTTGAAGTGCTCCTATTGAATTATTTATCTTAGCACCTGGACTGTTTCAAAATTGCACTGGGAAATGTCTTCATTTAAAAACAAGTAATATTGAAGCATATGTTTCTGAAACAAACCAGACTTCCAGTTACCTATCATTCAAACAGTAGCTCAATATGATAAGGACAGACAAGATGGAAATGTGGATTTGCTATATGATACCCAGAAGTAGTCACCATAGAAGGAGATAGCAACTCTGGCTAGAAAGCTTCACTAGAGAAACATGAGACCACTGTTCCCTCTAAGATGCGCGGGTAAGCACGTGGCAAGAACACCCCGCGCAGCAGTTTCTAACTGCCGTGCAGTGATTTCTGTCAAAGCAAACGTGGGGAAGTCCTTTGCAGGCGGCTAGAACTGGCCGCCTGCAAAGGACCTCCCCAGACTTGTTTTGATGAGCACAGAGCGACTGACGGTAGTTTGCGCCGGCCGCGGCCGCTCAAACTAGCATCAGTCGCCCCGTGTTCAGCAAAGCAAGCCCGGGGAGGTCCTTTGTGGGCAGCCAATCCTAGCCCGGCGCTGTGCCTGAAATGAATACCCAAAGCCCGCGCCGCCACTAGAATATCTGCTGCTGCCTCCTCCTCCTCCAACAGCACCACAACATTTGCTGCCCAGCGCTGCAGCTGAGGTGAAGCCGCCAAAGCTCCCGCTGGCGCCCCCATCCATGGCAGCAGCAGCGGTGCCTCCCCCTCCATGCGGAGCACCTGAGCTGGCTCCCGTGTTATATCTCCCCCTTCCTCCTCTGCCATGCTTTTGAGGAGCCATGAGGCCGCGGGAGCTAGTAGGAAGGCGGCAGAGGTGGAAGCGGCGGCAGGGGTACCCAGAGCCAAGCTGAGGTGCTCCGAGCGGAGGGGGAGGCACTGCCATGGGCGGGGGCTCCAGCGGGAGCTTTGGCGGCTTCACCTCAGCTGCAGCGCTGGGCAGCAAATGTGGTGGTGTTGTTGGAGGAGGACGAGGTGGCAGCAGCAGTTATAGAGCCAAGGTGGCGCAGTGGTTAAATGCAGCACTGCAGGCTACTGCTAGATCAGCAGGTCAGCGGTTCAAATCTCACCGGCTCAGGGTTGACTCAGCCTTCCATCCTTCCGAGGTGGGTAAAATGAGGACCCAGATTGTTGGGGGCAATATGCTGACTCTCTGTAAACCGCTTAGAGAGGCCTGAAAGCCCTATGAAGCGGTATATAAGTCTACTGCTATAAGTCTACTGCTATTATTCTAGTGGCAGCGGGGGCTTGTCGGCATCTTCAACTGCAGCCCTGCCCCCTGTGAAAAAAACTGAAGATGGAGCAGATCCATGCAGATGACTGGAGGAAGAATTCTGGGAGTTGAAGTCCACAAGTGTTAAAGCTGTCAGGTTTGAAGACCCCTGAGGTTTTTTTTTCCTAAAGGGTTATGGGTGCAAGGATCTTGTAACTTGACAGCTTTAAGACTTGCATGCTTCAATGCCAGAGTTTCTAAGCCAACATGACTGGAGGAGGAATTATGGGAGTTGAAGGTCACAAGTGTTAAAGCTGTCAGGTTTGAAGACCCCTGGGATTTTTTTTCCTAAAGGGTTATGGGTGCAAGGATCTTGTAACGTGACAGTTTTAAGACTTGCATGCTTCAATGCCAGAGTTTCTGAGCCAACATGACTGGAGGAGGAATTCTGGGAGTTGAAGGTCACAAGTCTTAAAGCTGTCAGGTTTGAAGACCCCTGGGATTTTTTTTCCTAAAGGGTTATGGGTGCAAGGATCTTGTAACAACAGCTTTAAGACTTGCGTGCTTCAAATGCCAGACTTTCTGAGCCAACATTTTGGTTGCTAAGCAGGAGCGTTGTTAAGTGATACTGATATTATATAACACTTTTAATTAAGTGGGTACCTTGAATAAACATAACTTTGAGTTTCAAATAATACTGATTTTGTTGTTGTCTTAGGTGACATCTGTGAAAAAAATTCAGGTGCTCAGGCATGAAAATGTGCCGCTCAAACACTATACTTTTCTGCTCACACTGAAAAAAAATTAGAGGGAACATTGCACGAGACAACACGAAGCAATGAAAGTAACAAATTCAGCTTGTGCCAAATGCATTTAGACAGATTAAACTAGCAAAAAATGCATTCTCAACTGGCTATGATGCATCTAAGTTAGATTTTTATAAGGTTAGATCACATTGCCGTAAAACCTGAAGTGATTTGATGTTTTGTGATGCTTGGGTATCAGAATGCTCAATCACAGCATGGTAACCCATTAACGCCAAACCCCACGTAACTGGGCAAGCTCAGGAAAGCAAAAAGAAACCAGATTTCAGTACAATAATTTGTATGCTAGTCTTGGATAAATATAGAATCTTAGGAACTGCAACAGGATCCGATAGAAGAGAATCTATGTAGCTCAGGGTTAAACTGTGGAGCTCCCTGAGCTTGGCTGTTTCCTTGCAGAAATTTTATTACTTGACATTATTTATAATGTGTTCATTAAGATGGAGTCTCTTTGAATGCTTTAAAATTCCTCCTTCCAGAATTAAGAATTCTGAATTCTCTCCACCAGAATTAAGTCTCCGTTCTATGTTCCCATTCATTCTTTTCTCAGGCTCTCCACAATCTGTTACAGGTATTAACACGTACATATTTCTGTGTACCTTAAAGATAGGAACTGGGACTAGATGTAACTAACCTGAGGTTTGATATTCACAATCTCCATAGCATTTTTATTCAGCCATTTCACGTCAATTTCCACATCAAAGTGCCCAATATTGCACACAATGGAATCATCTTTCATATGTTCAAAATGCCTGAAATGAAACAGGGAGATCTTTTTCAGGGACAGAAACTAGGCAGGAACCCAAGAAACTGGACTTTGAAGGCTTCCAGATGTCTGGCAATAAGAGGACCTACCAAAGTTTGCATGATGGATGTCTCCACCATTAGTGAATCTTTTGCTGCAAACATATGTGCGAGTCTCAACTCTAAGCTACGACAGAGGAAACTAAGCTTATAAACTAATCCATATTTTTAATACACAGGTAGTCCTTGTTTCCCAACCACAATTAGGATGGGCAACTTGGTTTTAAGTAGAGCGGTCACTAAGTAAAACTGTAAATGTGCTTATGATCTTACTTCAGCATTACTACATACACCTGCAAAGGTTGTAATGCAAGTATTGATCATGTTTACGTTTTCATCCTGTCATGACTGCAAACGGTCATTAAACAAGGCCTACCTGTATGCAAAACTAATGAAATCTGTTTTGGAAGTTTGACTCTCAGACTTCATCAACTAAAACCTAAAGATTTGTATTGGGAGTAAATAGCACTGAGAATAAGATAATTAAACCATCAAAGAAAGTATGTCAGCAATTCAACTTCTGCAATATTCTGCATCTCTGTTTAATATCACATGGAGCCACACCAGCCGTAACTAAAAAGATAAATACCTCCCCTGCACAATATCTGAACATCCAGTTGTAGTAACAAAGATGTTGCCTTCTTTGCAGGCCTCTTCCATTGTTGTAACTTCATAGCCTGAAAATACCGAAAAAGAAAAATGTATGTTGCGTCATAGCCAAAGGCATGCACTTCTACCTCTAAAAAAATAAAGCATCAATAGAACCAATAAAGATTCAATCTTCCTTATGTAATGTGTGTGTGAATTTATAATTTTAAAATATATTTTTGTTATACATAAATACTGGACTGGTGAACCATCACCAAACAAGCAAAGCTATTAATCCATATGGTTCTTCCTATTCCTATAAGAAGTTTAAGCAAGAATATATATAGGTATTCTAATTCATCTATTTTCAGCCACAATAAAGGTAGTCCTCATTTAGCAACCACAATTGGCACCAATAAATAGGTCAATGACTAAAGCAGTCACTAAGTGGGAAATCATTGCAGTTGTGCTTTCCAACTCAAAACTGACAAAAGTAATCAGTTTCACATCTTGGTTTTAGACTTAGACTAACTTTATTATCACTTTGAACATACACTAATCAGCATACATTAAAATGAAATTTCGTTGCATATAGCTCTGAGGGTATCCACCTCTAATATACACTACATAAATATGACTAAATAAATAAATACAAAATTATACATATAGCCACATATATTGTATGACATGAAGAAACAACACAGTTTAATTTGGATGTATACATATCCACAGCGAAAGAAACAAATCTTGCGAGTTTACCAGACAGATTTTGTTTGCCTTCCTAACCACCTCCTGCCCTTTCGAATGCCCAGCCCAATGCTGGAATGGCAATTAATGTTTGCATTCATTTTGGAGAGAAAGGGATTAGAAGACAGTAATCATATTGAAAACAATGCGCCAGTATCAGCAGTCACTTTTGCCTGCTTAGTGTCTTCTCTTCTAATATCTTTATCTCCAATTTCTCCAGTCTGTGGGATGGGGTGAAGGAGATTGCCTATGAAAATCACTTGGCAGGACTCTTCCTTTCTGGGGTGGATGAGGGAAGAGGTTGTAGTTAGCATAAAGGGGGAGCATAGGAGTCATTTGGGCTTCAATAGGAGCCTCTATAGGGATTGGGGAGAGAGACATGTGGGTGTTTCCTCTTTCTTGCTTTACAGACTTGGGCAGAAGTAAAAGACGGGAGGAGATTGGCAAGGGGAAAAGGGAATTTGTCTTGGAAAGGTGCCTATGAGTTCTGGCTTCCAAAGAGACTCAAAGGGGCATCTTCTCATCATGTCCTTCATTCCCAGTAGCACATGTCTGGACTCCACCCCAGTGCACCTGAAAAGGGAAGGTGCCGGAAGCCTGGCTTAGGTAGTGCAGACTTAGAACTCCTTTTTCATTTTGGCAGGGTGGAAACTGGAAGGGAAAGTTAACTGGACTTGGCAATATAGAGTCCTCGTAGTGGTTGCTGCTTTGATGTGAAGAAATGTTTGGCTAAAAGGAGAGGACTGTGATGGAACCAAGACTTGGCAAGTGACTTCAGAGCCACCTCTTAGTCTGCCCGGTGTCAACCAGCTTTGGCAGATGGCTACCAATCACTCCCCCAATAGGATGTTGCGCAGCAAGGAAGCCAGGGATTAGAAGAGAATAATCGCCCACATAATGAGTTTGGTGGCGGCTACTGGAACCAGCAAATTGTTGTAAATATATATTCCCCATTGTATACCTGCTTACTCTCTTCTAATTTCTTCTCCAATCTCTCCACCATGCAAGAGGAGGGGGAAAAAAGAACAACTGGTCAGCTACAGGACAATGTGTATTGAATATAATGGCAACCATGTGATTAAAGGAGGTTTTTCTGACACTATATTAGTATCTTGGACCAGTTTTTCTAGCCAAATACTGGATGCTGGAAAAGCACTGCAGTATTAGGTTACAGTCAATATACAGCTACTAAATTAATACATAACCAAGGTAATGCCATCTTGTATCATACAACCAAGTTGCTTCTCACCTTCCATAGCAGCTTGCAGTGCATTGATGGGGTCAATTTCTGTGATGATGACTCTGGCACCAAAGTTTCTCAAGGCTTGAGCACAACCTTTGCCAACATCACCATAGCCTGCTACAACAGCCACTTTTCCCGCAATCATGACGTCAGTGGCACGCTTAATTCCATCAATGAGCGATTCTCGGCAGCCATAGAGGTTGTCAAATTTACTCTAGGAGAGAAAACCGAACATTTGAAGAAAACTGAACATTCTTTATAGTTGCGTGTAAAAGCAAACAAAAAAACAGCTGTTATTTGTTATTGTATGGATCTAAATTCTACTGGAAAGAAAACAGAGATTATTAAACATCTCATGCGTGGCTCTTGTTGCTCATGGAGACTTTATTCCAGTATTAAACTATAGCTAACAAAACAAGCCTGCAACTATGAGAATTGTGGGTTAGGTTCTGGAGCCAATGGTAATTCTCTTCCTCCCATAAAGCACTTCTTCCACAAGCAATTGCGTTATAATGTAGTTGCCCTTTCTTTATGTTATTCAGCTGTGAAGTCTGGTTTTCAGACTCCATGATGTTTTCTTGCAGTAAAAATATCATTTTGAGAAGATTGATGGGCTGCTGATGGAGGGTTTTGCTTTCCATTTTCTGCCATGTGACTCATGCTGATTTCTCCACTGTACACTGTATCTTTCAGTCTTGGTGAGAGAGCCCATCGCAAGGGGCTGCACCGGGTACTGTTGCTGCTTGCAGATCATTTGTTGCAACTGGAGTAATCCGCAGACAATGTGCAAGCAGCATTAGTATCCAGTGGTGCAGTGGAGAGATCATTGCAAGCTGTTTGCATCCACTGCTCATGGCAAGTTCTCAATCAGTTGCAGGAAAAGCAGCAACTACAAACATTTGGCACAGATGATGTAATCCTTAAGTACTTATTTTACAAGTCCATCTGCCATTTTGCACATGGATAAAGTAATAAAAATATTATTAATAATAAAAATATTATCAAAATCCAATAAAAATGTTGGATTACTGGGCAACATTTAAGGTGTTGATTGTCAAGATTTATGGGGTCAACTTTCTGCTATCACTTCTTGTCCCATCACTAAGAAATGGAGGAGTTCAGGTCTCTAGGGTTGCCATTGAGCGGGATCTAGGTGGGAAACCTACTACATTTCACTGCCTACCCTGTAGAACAGCATTCCTCTTGATGTTCATAAGGCTGCAACAATACTAAGTCCCAAAACATGACTCTTTCAGCAGTGCCTGTATTGTATTCATTCTCTTCCTAATAATGTAGTATGAATGCTACACTAGCTTTTGAGTTTGTTATCTTTCTCTGATGCACACTATGCACTACTGTTTTGTCCTTTGCATATTCATTGTTTTGATTTGTTTTTTTAATTTTAATATGTAAACCACATAGAATTTCTCGGGTGATTTGGACAATTAAAAGGTAGATAGATTAAAAAATTTAAAAAATGAAGCCAAAACTGCAGATAAATGAAAATGTTTGCATACTGTACATAATAAAGCTTGATCTTTATCAATCACAAAAATCTGAACTGCATTAAACAAAATGAATACATGTAACTTGGATGTACAGGTATAATGAGGGGCTTCTTTAAGATTCAAGCCTAGGAAAATAGTAATTCCTTGGATCAATTACTATGTGGTTAATCTTTGGTGAGATTCACAGCCTTGGGGCTGTATGGTAGCTCAACAGCTCAAGTCCTAACCAAGGACCTGGGAATTACTATTAGTATTATTATCATTATTAATTACACTTGTATACAACCTGATTTCCAATGAGTCATTAGATATCAAACCATGTGTTTCTATTAGCATGTTCTCCCCACACCATCGTTTTAAAGCCTCCAGAAATTATTTCATATTAATTGAAGATAGGATCCTCCAAACTTAATTTGTTACATTTATATGCCACCTGATTCCCGATGATTCTGGGCACTTCACAAGTAAAAACATTAAAAATAGAATAATAGATAAAATAAAAAATAGAAGATGGGAAGAATGACCAAAAAAACCACCAAGTAATAAAAAAACCCAAAGCCCAGACAATCCAAAGAAGTAAAATTAAGTAATAAATAATAAAACATAATAAAAGGGATTAAAAACAAGTACACAGTTCATGTTCCCTGTACATATACTGTATTGTAAAGGATAATTATTGGGTAATTTATTGACAAAAGGATGGCAGAAACACTTTGTAGCTTTTGAGCATTTCCAAATGCAAGAAAGACCCATAACATTTTATTTTTAATTTTGATGCCAAGGAGACATAACCTCATTCCCTGTTAGATGCAATATTCTATAGCTTCAGCAGGAAGTAGTCATACATCCATAAAGGGGGATATGGAAACAAACCCTTCATGTAAAATATGAAGAAACAGTAAGTTGCTGTTCTGACCTCGGCTTCCTGATACAGTAAAAAGCATACGCTTAATCCCAAGAAACCCTCTTTTTATTTCAATAGCTGTGAATTCTATTCATTCACAGTCCTTAATGAGAAACAAATAGTTTGTAAAAAGTCCAACAGAAGTCTGCCAAAGTTTTTCGGGATAAGGCTGATAAGCATTCACCTTTATCTCCCTTGAAACGCTGCCAAAGACCTAATTGGCAATTAGCTTGCAAGGCCACACAGAGCAAAAAATCAAAAAGGAGCTTCAGAACAAAGTTGCTTCCTGCAAAGGCTCACGTGCCTTTGCTCCTCCTTTATGTCTTATGGGAGGGACCAATCCCCTCCAAGCCTTACAACCGAATTGTCCTTTTTGTCTTAATTGTTCTTGCTTTCTGGCTGCTCTGGGCATACGCACACTGGGAACAAGCTCACCCTGTTCCTCTGCCTCGCTGATGTCCATCTCTGGAGGCAGCACATAACTTCCCGATGGCCCTGGCCCCCTCTCTGCCTCCAAAGCAGAGCCCCCATCCAAGCCTTCCCCAGACTCCAGGACTGGCCCATGTTCCTCCCCAACTTCCTCACTGTCTGACTCTGTTGCCAGCTCAGCAGGCCACCAGCGGACCACAAGTTGCCTTCTTTTTTCAAGGAAAAAGAAGGTAGAACACAAGAATACTGGTTGTTACCTTAGTGACAGAGTCATTAACGTTAATAGCCGCCAACTTCAGGGTTCCATTGGCATGCATTTTGTAAAGATTATGGACGCCAGTGGTTGTCTCCTCAGATATTCCTTTGATTCCTGCAGGGGGAAAATCCAACAGAATTTATTGTACTACCTCTTAGATTTCATTCTGGCAGGATGACAGTCAATAGTTATGGACAGACATAACCAATCTTTTTTTTAATACATAAAAAGGGATATAACTTACTCTTTGAACATCTATTTATTTCCTTTCAGTGTAAACTTTTTAAACACTTGAAGACTTCATAATAAATATCCAGGGCATGGGCAGAAGAAAACAATACGTATAATCAAGAAGGATCTTCCCTCAATGACAGACAATATACAACATTTTCAGAAATTGTGAAATTATTTGGAATATTACCTGAATTTCAAATAGTTGATATAAAATAATCATATGCTTATTTCAAATTGTTAAGTTAACAATGGGACTCAAATCCTTTTTCACAGAGGGATTCAATCAGGATTTATGGCCGCACTGCTGAAGCAGCATAACTTCGCACACTGAGATTACATTTAGAAGCTATTGTGTTCAAAATCATCTGAAACTTCTTTAAAACTGACTACAGCTGATCCTCAACTTACAATTAGTAATTAGTAATTTAATACATTTATATGCCGCCCAATACTGTAGGACAACATTTGTTAAGTAAATGCCACAGTTGTTAAGTAAATCATAGCAGTAATGGAATCAGTAACACAGTTATTAAGTGATTCTGCCATCCCCATTGACTTTGATTGCGAAAAGGGGATCCATGACCCCAGAGCACTGCAACCGTCATAAATATGAGTTAGTTGTCACGTGTCTGAATTTTGATCATGGTGATGACCGTGGAGATGCTGCAATCGTCATAAGTGTGAAAACAGTCATAAGTTACCTTTTATCAGTGCCGTTGTAAATTCAAACAATCACTAAATGAACTGTTGTAAGTTGAAGACTACCTGTAAAACAAGGCTTGCATCCTTGAAAAAATGTGTACCTTTATAAAATTTAATATAGGGTACAAGAGTTACTTGTTATTGGTGGGGAAGAGTAGGAAAGAAAATGTATAAGCCTTGTTTAACAAGAAAATTTTCCACCAGTTATGGATGGAACTGCTTTGCAAACATTAATTAGGCAAGCAATAAATATGCCTTCTATTGAGGCATGGTTTCTATTTTCCTTTTAGTTTTTGAAATATAAATATGTTCCTTTACTGTAGCTATTAGCTATTTTATTGTATCTTCATCTGCAGTGGATATTTTATAGTAAAAAAAATTGAGAACAGTATTTGGCTTCACTGAAGGAAACGCATAATATTTATTGTTTTACTTTCTTGTATCTGTATCTCTCTCTGAGAATAACATTAAATGTGTTCTGTACATATTATATTGTTGAAATAAAATTAGAAATGAATTTTTATGTCAGTACATATTCAAGACTGTACCGGAAGAAGTATGTGACTACAGTATCAACATCTGGCTGCCTATAGAACACTGATGTTATACTGACTTTTCATCTACGCTACAGTAATATCCTTCATTAGTTCAACTAAAATTCATAACAGTTGACTAACCACAATTATATGTGCTATAGCCTTAGATGGAACCTGGGAACAAAATGCAGATGTTCCAACTCAGTTTTAAACTACATCATGGGCTTTGAAAAATGATGGAATAAGAAACAAGAAAAGCTAAGCTGGACTGTTTGATTTATAAATTAAATTTAATGTTCTTTCATCAGCCTAATCAGCTTACTTAGCTGATCAAATACATGTAACTTGATAGGTCCCAGTTTACATGACTTTGATTTATTCCCATTTCCACACAAATTTAGATTTAACTATCGACTTTGTTGAACTTGAAATTTTGAACATTATTCTATAATCGCAATTGACCGAATAAAATTCTTTTATTAAGGATTTTGTAATATTCATAAAGTAATTATCTTTCATTTTAAATTATCTCTTATTTCAACATAATAAAAGGATAGTTGGAGAGGAAGTATATTTTTGAGAAGGTATGGTTAGCATTAGCTTGTCCATCTAGTTTCACGTTCCATAGATATACAGTGTACTGTAGTAAGTGAAACTTAAGGCATACTTTTCATTGAATGAAGTACTATAAAAATATAAAATTTAGCTCTTAAGCCAATCAAAAATAGAGTTTCACAGAAGTGAACATATGCTCTGCTACCATATATTAACTGATAACTAATGGCCCTATTGATTTAGTATTTTAGTAGACTACATATTCAAGGAGACAAATTTTGTATCAAAGTAATTAAATATTTTGATATCACTTCCAACCATTAAATGCATTTGGTAGTATCACATTTGATGCAAATATTTAGATAGCGGGGAAGCAGTAGAAAAAAAGATCATAAATATCTCGCATTGGATACAAATTTTTTTTTGTAATTTTTTGTAATTTTTTAGAAGAATGAGGCCAAGTACCAGGAACCAAGTATATCCCCATTTGTACCTCTTAGCGTTAGAAAAATGAAAGGAAAAAATAGTTGAACACTAATCACTTCTGGATGTACAAAGGGCAATTCTACCCTGTATCTCTCCTGAACTATAGCTGATGAGTAAAAATAGACTTGGCAATATATTGTATGTTAATGTAAAGAAAGAATGACTAGGGCAATAGCTTGATAAACTAGATTTAAAAATGCAAGGCCTCCCTCTAGTGGACTTTTTACAAAACCTTATTTACATAACTTTATATCTCAATTACCATTTAGTCTCCGTTTTACTTTCATTGCATGGTTTTAATTATTCACTGTTGCATTTGCAATTTTATTTTAAAAAATTATGTAAAAAAGTATAACCTATTATTACAGCTTAAGAAATACTGACAGTAAGCTATCTACTAGTAATTATATCATCTCCCATGGCCACAAAAGCTTCTACAATTTTGGTTTCTTTCTAGATACATGAATATATAATATAGCATATAACTATATACAGCATATATACGTAACCATATTAATTGCATTTTGATTTAAGCTTAATTAACCGTAATTTAAATTTCAGTTATTCTTTAACCTGCCTATTTTGTGTAGCCCCTTCCATATCTCTAAAAAGTCAAGGGCAGGACTGTCCCTAAACAATTACTCCCATGTTTGCTTAAACCATTACAAAATGTCCAAAGGTACACGAGCCTAGAAAGTAATTATATAATGTAGAATAATGGAATAATTCCTGTGTAATATTGATGGACCTGTTAAACCAGCAGGATTATTGCCTCTAAAAGAACCAATGTTGGAAGATCTTGGTCTGTTTCCTTATCCTTGTCTGCTGTTAAAATAGAGGCCATTAGAGGTTTAACTTGCAGGTTTCAGTTTCACTATTGCATTGGAAAACAGCCTTCCTCAAATTTATAGATTAAAGTTGATTTTTGTTTTTCCAATATTTGTGGTTTTTATCTTTAGGAACTTTTTTTCTATTTGTCATCTTTATTAACTGCAATACAATATATGCAGTTTGCTAATTATGTGGATTGCCACTTGAAACAGTATGAATTTGTACTGTGCTGGACTGTAGGTAGTCCTTGACTTTTGACTGGTTGCTTAATGTTCAAAGTTACAATGGACACTCCCAAAAGCTACTTGAATTTGAAGTTAAATTGGCTGTACCCTCCTCTGGTCATAAAATCTCATTTTGGGTGTTGGGCAACCAGTTCATCTTTATCCGTGATGGCGAACCAGTGGCACATGTGCCACAGGTGGCAGTCGGAGCCATATTTGCTGGCATGGCAGCAGTCAGCTCCGGTGCGCATGCGCTCACCAGCCAACTGATTTTCAGCCTTCTGGAGGGCTGGGGGAGGCCATTTTCACCCTCTTCAGGCTTCAGGAAAGCCTCCACAGGCTGGGGAGGGCGAAAAACAGCCCCAACGCGTGGAAGTTTGGGAACGAACTGTTTCCGGCTTCCAGAGGCCCTCCGGGGGGGCAGGAGAGGCAGTTTTCGCTCTCACCAAGCTTCAGGAAAGTCTCTGGAGCCTGGGGAGGGGGTTGTGCGTGCATGCGCAGGGGATTCGTGCGCGCATGCGCAGGTGGGTGGGGGAGGATTGAATTGGTGTGCACAATTTTGTAACGCCATAAGAAAAAGGTTCGCCATCACTGGCCTATATGGTTATTTGCAATGTCCCACGGTTATAGGACCATGGCCTGTTCCCAAGGTTTATTTCCAGTTACTTACAAAAGTAGCCCACTGGATAAAATGGATTAGTTTAACAATTGTGGTGCTTGCTTAATAACCACTTCAAAAAAGGTCATAAAACCCAGCATAGTCACATGGCAACCTGCTTAATAATCACAATTTTTAACAATAACTCTGAGCTGAATTACAGTCATAAGTCAAGGACTGTAAATGTTGATGATAAAGACCTGAGTTCTGATCCTGAAAGGCAAGTTATTGACAGGCATGGTTTCAAAACTATAAGTGAATACCTATTTATTGAGGGGTAAAGGCATTTTGATATTAAGCTATTTCTACATGTCTTCAAAGTTCAATTAAAAGAATACAGTCCATATCGCTCTGATTCTGCCATGCAATACACACAGATATCATTCTTGAACTTAAAACTACTGTCACATCTAGGAATGCTAAGAAGATGAGCCCTCATCCAAGTTATTTTTTCTTCACAAAAGAAAACCAAAACAATCTACCCTTAATAATTGATTTGAATTTTCTGAATTGGGGTGTATATATTTTACATATAGGTTGGTAAATTATATAAAAACCAAAAGCTGATTATTTTATCTTTCTCACTGGAAGGTGACATTATTTTTGTGTAGGTTGGTTTTGATGTGTAAGCAAGCTTTAGTTGCTTAGCTAAAGTAGATCTGAGCACTTTCTAATCCACTGTATTAGATTTTCATTTGTGGGATTAATTACTTTACTGTTTTATATTAATTGCCCTGAATGCCATTTGTTTATTGAAAAAAAAAAAGAATGCAAAGCTTTAAAAAATGAATAGGAAAGATATGAACAGGAAGCTAGACTTTCTTATTGCCAGAAATACTGCATTCAGTACTAAATCAGTGCCTTTCAAACAGCAAAACACGACGAGGCAAAATTGCATTGTGCTGTCACAGAAGTGCACATCCTTTTGAACAATTTATTTAAAAAAAACACATTCTTTTGGCAGCCATGAGTTTAAAATGCTCTTCCTCAAATCCCAGGGTTTTATTGCTGTTTTATTTATTCTATTTAAATTCCTAATCTAGTACATACAGACCAATAAAATGTTATATTAGCATAGCAGAGAAGCTACTTGCAAAGATGTGGAGACTCTAGAAAGAGTACAGAGAAGAGCAACAAAGATGATTAGGAGACTGGAGACGAAAACATATGAAGAACGGTTGCAGGAACTAGGTATGTCTAGTTTAATGAAAAGAAGAACTAGGGGAGACATGATAGCAGTGTTCCAATATCTCAGGGGTTGCCACAAAGAAGAGGGAGTCAAACTATTCTCCAAGGCACCTGAGTGTAGAACAAGAAGCAATGGGTGGAAACTAATCAAGGAGAGAAGCAATTTAGAACAGAGGAGAAATTTCCTGACAGTTAGAACAATTAATCAGTGGAACAGCTTGCCTCTAGAACTTGTGAATACCCCAACATTGGAAGTCTTTAAGAAGCTGTTGGATAGCCATTTGTCTGAAACGGTATAGGGTTTCCTGCCTAGGCAGGGGTTTGGACTAGAAGACCTCCAAGGTCCCTTCCAACTCTGCTATTGTATTTTGTATTTGTATTATTTGTATTTTCTGTCTTTCCTTGAATCTTCCACTTTGCCATGTAATTCGTGACAAAAAAAACCTGGGATATTCCTGAGCAATTTAAGATTTAGAGGATTGAAAAATGCGGGGAAATTTTCAAGAGGATCTTCAAAAGAAAACATTTTTCTCATAATCAAAAGAATAATATTGATTTTTTTTTGGTTTGGCTACTTTCCAAAACATTCGTTGTATATTTGTTGTGGAACATATTCAGTTTATAAATATATGACATTTCTTCTTACTAGGATCATCTGGCATTACTACATTAATACAAAAAAGTTCTATATACTATGAAAAGTCTCATTGTCAGGATTTTTAACAGGTGCAATATTGCATCACACAGCAGCAATTTTTGAACCAAGGTACCTCAAATGGGTGGCTTACAGAATGTGTCCAAAATCCAGAACCCATGATTCCCAAGGGAATGAAATTTGGGGAAGTTGTAGCTGTTTCGATGTTACTTCTGTGATCACATGGTCTTAATTTTCACCATGACAGAATGTCTATGGAGATTCTCAATCATCCAAGTCATATTTATCCCAAAGGTGCTTTTTCTAAAAGGCAACTGAATTTTGTTTTTTTTTCTTCCCCCTTTGAAAACATTTCACTTCTCTTCCAAGAAGCTTCTTCAGTTCTCATAGGGTTTCAATATGACAGTTCCCCAGCCAGTCTCACTCACTCCTCTACCCAGCAGCAGCCACTTACTTGCCAACTGGGCTGGGCTGGGCTGGGCTGATTTCTGATGCTCCCTGCCAACTTTCCAGCAGGAAACTCACTGAGGAAGTCAGCAGGAAATTGGAAATTATTCCTATTCCCACTGCTTTTTTACCCATCTGTGATCATTCTGTTTTTCTGCTTAAGTAAGGAAATGAAGCAAAGACATCATTCTTCCAACAAAAGTGTGTAGTCAAGGCTATGGATTTCCCAGTTGCAATGTATGGCTGTGAAAGTTGGACCATAAGGAAGGCTGAGCACCAAAGAATTGAGGCCTTTGAACTATGATGCTGAAGAAGACTCCTGCAAGTCCCTTGGATTGCAAGGCAATCAAACCAGACAGTCCTAGAGGAGATCAACCCTGAGTACTCTTTAGAAGGCCAGATCCTGAAGATGAAACTCAAATACTTTGGCCACCTAATGAGAAGGAAGGACTCACTGGAGAAGAGCCTAATGCTAGGAAAGATTGTGGGCAAAAGAATGGAACGACAGAGAATGAGGTGGCTGGATGGAGTCACCGAAGCAGTAGGTGTAAGCTTAAGTGGACTCCAGAGGATGGTAGAGAAGAGGAAGTCCTGGAGGAACATTGTCCATGGGGTCGTGATGGGTCGGACACGACTTCGTGACTAACAACAACAAAGGAAATGTCTCTAAACTGATGACCCAACAGAGCATGGGTTATCTAATATTATTTTACAGTTGAAGCCATATTGTTATTAAGGCTGCAAAAAAGTCTGAGCGTAGCACTCCAAATACTGAGAAATTTACAAAGGGAAGAGAGCAGAAAATGACTCCTAGCTATTAAATGTATGTAATTTGAAATTTATGGAATTTCGGATTCATGCTAACTATGCTACCATATAGGTCAGATTTTTTTTTAAATGGAACAATCTTAACAATTTTACAAGGCCACAAAATGTAATATGTACATCTCACTTCTAGAGTATAAATACTTAAGTAGATTTATCAAGCTTCTCAGGCAAGTTCAGATATTTACCAAAGGAGTAGTTTTTATTTCAATTATTTTTATAATTCTTTGTTAATATAAAGTAAAAAATACAGGGATGCACTACACAGAAGCATATATCCATAATACCCCAAACTGTACAATGTTTCCCTCATATGAGGGATAATCACAGCTGGGTAATCTGATGCCTTCCATTGGTTTGTGCACTAAGCGAGTATAAGACATCACTTGGAAAGGAGTTCAAACCAATATCTAAAGTGGGTATTCTGTATTACTAAAGGTTGTAGAGCATTTGGCAACACCAAAGATTGGAGCTGAAAGGACATAGCATATTATGGAATGGGGGGAAATTTATGGGGGGAAATTTAATGCAAATAAATCCTCCTTTATCATATGCTAAGTCAACTGGGGCTTACAACATGCTTTGTGGGCGTTTTTTGCCTTACAAGTAAAATCTACTGTTTTGAATGACTATGAGTTTTGCCTACCTGCCCATCCCTCTAAAAATGAAACAATTATCTCCTCAGTACAATATATTAGAAAAGTGTTTTGGAAGGCTAGATAATTACCTTTCAACAGCTGAGGATGTTTGGTATGAACCAAGCTGGTGAGGTCTCCACCATCATCAAGAATCATGTTCAGAGGTTGTCCATCCTTGAAGTAGATGGTCTGTTCAATACACCATATATATTCTTCATCCGTTTCTCCTTTCCAGGCGTATACTAGACCCAAACCAAACATAAACCATATGGCTTATAATTTCTCCAACAGAGCAGTTATAACCAATTGAGTGAAGTTTGACAGCGTAATGACAGGAAGACCTAATGTAAAAATTTTCCTTGAGGCAGTAAAAAATATTCTCTGCGTAGAAAACTAATTTCCCCCCTTATTAAGATTGTGATCAGCGCTCATTGGTTTCTCACAGATCTAAGACACTGACCTATAAGCCTTTCAGCAGAGAAAGGCAGTAAAAGCGGTGCAGTCTAAATGGAAATACTTACAAAGGTATTTGTGAAAAGGCAAGAACACATTTACATAGTAACTTAGCTTTATTTAACTCAAAGTAAAAAATAATGGCTACATCAGCCTTCTTCAAACTGGTTACTCTTCAGATGTTAAAAGTCCCAGAATTGTCAGCAAGGTCTGGCTCAGGAACATCCAGAGATGCTGGGAAAAATATTTTGAAACAGGAAATGTAACCCTTTTTCAAAATAGTGAATGCATTGAGTCCAGTAGTGCAAAATCTTCAAGATTACATATCTGTTAATTTCAAGATCAAAAGCTTTCTGATTCTGCTACAGTACATATTATTTTCATCCTCCACCTCCGGATTTTATTTTCATTTATTTTTTTAATGATAACAAAACATTCTAGTGTTCTTTTTTTCACTAGGAAAAAAGGAGGTTATCCTGATTGCACACATTCAGTCGGAGTAACCATCTTTCTAGGAACCCACAACATTTTTTTCTGTTCTCCCTTACTTTACTTTATACCCACAGTGACAGGACTAAAAAAGATCACAACTGTTAACAATGCAAAACATTACCAGGAACTCCAGTTTTGGCAATAGCTGCAGCAGCATGATCTTGTGTGGAAAAAATATTGCAACTGGACCACTGGACCTGAAAAATAATTCAAAATGCCATCAGCACTATATTCAATAACTATATTTTAGTATTTTAGTATTTTATTAGGATTTATAGGCCGCCCTTTTCCCTGAGGGGACTCAGGGCGGCTTACAATCATTAGGGAGGGGGTGCAATTCAAAATAAACAATATGTGAGCAAAATAAAATAATAAAAACACAACTTGCATTCAACATTCAACACTCGGGTGGGGCAAATTAGAGGCTCATCCCCAGGCCTGTTGGGATAGCCAGGTCTTGAAGGCTGCGCGGAAGGCCTGGACGGTGGTGAGGGTGCGTATCTCGACGGGGAGATCGTTCCACAGGGTCGGAGCTGCAACAGAAAAGGCTCTCCTCCGTGTAGTCGCCAGTCGACATTGACTGGCGGATGGAATTCGGAGGAGGCCCAGTCTGTGCGATCTTATCAGTCAGAGGGAGGTAATCGGCAGAAGGCGGTCTCTCAAGTACTCAGATCCACTACCATGAAGGGCTTTAAAGATGGTCAACAGCACCCTGAAGCGCACCCGGAGATCAACAGGTAGCCAGTGCAGCTCGCGGAGGATGGGTGTTATGTGGGCGAACCGAGGTGCGCCCACTATCACTCGCGCGGCCGCATTCTGAACTAACTGCAGTCACCGGATGCACTTCAGGGGCAGCCCCATGTAGAGCACATTGCAGTATTCCAGCCTAGAGATCACAAGGGCTCGAGTGACTGTTGTGAGAGCCTCCCGATTCAGGTAGGGTCGTAACTGGCGGACCAGGCGAACCTGGGCAAATGCCCCCCTGGTCACAGCCGACAGATGATGGTCGAGAGTCAGCTGTGGATCCAGGAGGACTCCTAAGTTACGAACCCTATCTGAGGGGTATAAAATTTGACCCCCCAGCCTGATAGATGGAACATTAGCCAAATTGTTGGGAGGGAAACACAACAGCCACTCAGTCTTGTCCGGGTTGAATACCAGTTTGTTAGCGCTCATCCAGTTCTTAAAGGCCTCAAGACCCTGGTTCATCACGTCCACCGCTTCATTGAGTTGGCACGGGGCGGACAGATACAATTGCGTATCGTCCGCATATTGATGGTATTTTATCCCGTGCCTCCGAATGATCTCGCCCAGCGGTTTCATGTATATGTTAAATAGTAGGGGGGATAACACCGAACCCTGCGGCACCCCATATTTTAGGGGCCTCAGGGACGATCTCTGCCCCCCGACCAACACCGACTGCAACCTGTCCGAGAGGTAGGAGGAGAACCACTGCAAGACAGTGCCTCCCACCCCCACCTCCCGCAGTCGTCGCAGAAGGATACCATGGTCGATGGTATCGAAAGCCGCCGAGAGGTCAAGGAGAACCAGGATGGACGCATGGCCTCCATCTCTGGCCCTCCAGAGATCATCGGTCAATGCAACCAAAGCATATAGAGACCATATAGAGTTAATGAAGCAATCCCTAAAGCTTACCACTTTCACAGAATTTGACTTCGGTTAGAAGGAATGCTTTAAAGGCAAATAGTTTGAAAAATCAGGAGATCAATTATTTCCCAGTGAAAGCTGAGTCAGAGCTCAAAACTTTGTACCTGTTTAAACTAAAACTAAGTAGTTGAAAGTCAGAATGTAAATGGATCTTGAAGTGACTGCTTCCTTAGGTTTCTTAGCTTCAGACAAAATTCTTAGTTGCTTTTTTCCTATCAATTTAATCATTACATTGTAAGGAAACTTTATAGTTGGCTAGTTTGTAGTTAGCTCAGACACTGTTTTAAACAATGCCATTGTTTCTTTGGTTCTGCTGCACAAACTCATTTCAGCTTTATAGTTTGGCACAAAAAAACCAACCCATTGCACTTATTCAACAAAGCTTTGCAAAACTGAGCTGTATCAACCCAGGATTAAGGAAGTTTCTGTACAAACTAATTTGTGAGCAGGGGATCAGTATTCCAATCACATTTTCAGTTGAGCAAATAACAGTCTGGGTCCCATGCACTATGTTATGTCACAACTATTGGGTTTACAGATACAAACAAATCACACTATAGCATGTGGCCCTAATCCTTTTCTTCAGTGCCAGGATACAAAAATTGAAACAGAGCTATCTTTGTGCCATCTACAGTCACCAGTACATCATGCCTAACCAGCTATAATTACTATGAAGCACTAAACCATAATTTTATCAACCATGCTTTATAGAATAAAACTTAATTGAGTTTGCACAACATGGTATGCCAAAATCAATTATTTACAAGCCTCAATGACTAGGTTCGTATAAACATACTGAAACTGTAGCATCTTTACAAGATTAAAATGGGAAGACTCAATGTAAAGTGTAAGTACCATGTAGTAAAATGTTTAATTTGGCTGGTAGAAATAGTCCCCATAGCTTTGAGCAGAGTTCCCAACCTTTTCGACTTTGCGGATTAGCTGTGGGGAGGAAGAAATGGTTCCGCATGTGTAGTGGGCAAGCATGTACACACGGCTCCATTTGCCTGAGTGGCATGCATGTGCACCCACTGCTTACACAAGTGGAGCCCGTGCTTGCCTGCTGCAAGTGGAAATGCACACACGCTCGCTCACTACTTTTGCGGCCTGGTACTGAAAGGCTCAAGGCCTGGTAGTGCGCTGTGGCCTGGGGACCCCTGGCTTTGAGATAAATTGTAATCAATTAAGCTTTCCCAGTACTGTGTTTTTAGCTGCCTCTATCAATTGACAGTATTAGCAATAGCAATAGCACTTAGACTTATATACCACTTCACAGTGCTTTACAGCTCTCTCTAAGCAGTTTACAGAGTCAGCATATTACCCCCAACAATTTGGGTCCTCATTTTATCCATCTCGGAAGGCTGAGTCAACCCTGAGCCTGGTGAGATTTAAACTGCCAAATTTGCAGGCAGACGGCAGTCAGTAGAAGTAGCCTGCAGTACTGCACTCTGATCACTGCACCACTGCAGCTCATTAACCTGTAAATGGGTCATCTGGTATCATCCAAATACATCCCAACTATCCAGGTGAGTGCAACTTAACCCAAACCCAAATGCAGCCTTACCTCTGCCCCCAGAGCTGTCAGGGTCTCTATAAGAACTGCAGTCTGCACAGTCATATGTAAGCAACCAGCAATTCGAGCTCCTTTCAGTGGTTTTGTAGGGCTGTACATCTCACGCATCTTCATCAGCCCTGGCATCTCATTTTCAGCAATGTTCAGAGCCTTGCGTCCCCATTCAGCAAGGCTGATGTCAGCTGCCGATTAAGGAAATAACAGACATTTAAATATAGCATACTACATTATAATACTATACCTTCTTCAAACTTCCAGAATAAAATGTTAAGAAAGGAAACAGGAGTCCCATGTGCTAAACTAAAAACAATTGTTAGTTTAACATTTATAACAGAGGTCTCCAAACTTGGCAACTTTAAGACTTGTGGACTTCAACTCCCAGAATTCTCCAGCCAGCTCTGCCCTGGAGCTCCAGCTTCACCTCTGGAGTTGAAGTCCACAAGTCTTAAACTTGCCAAGTTTGGGGACCTCTGATTTATAACAAGCACTATTGACAGAAGTATCAGTTTGACGTAATAAACATCAAGTTAGAAACCAGGGAACTGTGAGCTGTATATTTGCCTTAGTCACAAAGGAAGTTGAAAGACCTAGGGCCAATCAATCCCTCTCAGCCCTAGGAAGGAGGCAATGATAAAATACTTCTGAAAAACCTTGCCAAGTGAACCGGAGAGGGTATTGTCCAAACAGTATCAGAGAATCAGACACAAATAAACAGAAAAAAATTGACAAGAAGGAATTATAGCCATCAAGAATTTAAAGTCTTTGAATGTAGGTGCTGTTAGAATAACTATCAATGTGCACGTATTTCATGGAATATCTGAGTTAAAAAAAATACTAAGGTCACTCATCAACCTTTCAAGAACTAGAGGGGAATTCCCCATCACCAGAACTATCATACAAACACTATACAACTGTCATTTATGAAATGTTATGACTGGACAGCTATTGGGTCTATGTTAGATCAATTACTTTTGTTAAAAATATAAGAAACTTTTTTCTACAACAACTTCATATTCAAAAGATAAACTGACAGTGTTCAGAAAGCAGTGACATTGCTTACAAACAGCAATGCCAATCCTTTATAAAGAAAACAATATTGGCCTTGATAAATATTTGTCCAGACTCAGCAAAGCAATTACAGGGATATGCATCTCAATGCATTTTTCCCTAACGTTTCACTGCTCAAAAGTTGATTTTATAAATTCCTAAACTTCTAATACTTACACCAGGGTTGGCAAACCTTTTCGGCACCAAGTGCTGAAATGGGAGTGTGCGTGCCGGAAAACGGAAGAGCAGCTGCCTGGTGTGCATGCGCTCATCGGGAAGATGACCTTCCAGTTTCTGGTGTGCGCATGTACACTAGCCAGCTGGTCTTCTGGTTTCTGGCATGCATGCATACTCAAAGACCAGCTAGTCAGTGAGCTGGATAATGGAAGATTATCCGGCACTTCCACACGCATGAAGACCAGCTGGCCAGTGCACCGGAACCCAGAAGAGCAACAGGTGATGGATCATGTGTCTGGAGAGATGGCTCTGTGTGCCACTTCTGGCACGCATGCCATAGGTTCACCATTACAGACTTACACAGATAGAAAAACTATAAGAAAAGCAATGGAAATGTGCAAAGATTTTTTCCCCATCCTCCTGTTTCATGGTGGTATTTCTAGATTACTAGGAATATGAGAGCAGCAAATCACTTTAATATCCTCATGAAAAGAACATTCAAAGAACATGAAAAGAAAAGAGCCATCAGTTTACTTAGATTTAGCAAAAATAAAATCATAAAGAGGATTCTAAAAGTTTCGTATACTACACCAGCGGTTAAGATGTTGGCTCAGAAACTAGTAGACAGTGAAATCTAATTACACCTTAGGCATGAAAAACTGGCTGGATGACTTTGGGCCAGTCACTCTCAGCTCAAATCACCACAACATTGGGGAAAATTGAAAGAGTATTGATGTTTGAATGGGATCAAAATCTAAACAAAGAAAGAGCAACAACGGTTCAAATACCAAGAAAATACAATGTTGGCTAGGGAATTCTGGTAGTTGAAGTCTATATCTTAAATTTGCCATAGCTGAAAAACACTGGAACAAGTCTTGGAAAGAGGATGAGCAAGAACAACTGACATACAGGACTGCGATCCCACAATGACCTACTTTCAAATCCATTTCTACTCCTTATTTAATCCCACTTGCAGTTTTCTTTTTTAAAAGCCCCTTATAACATCAGTTGGTAATGTTAAATTCTTTTGTTATCCTCTTACAAGCTTTGCTAATATCCATTAGCCTAAATAAAGTTGGTATGTCTAGTTTAAAGGGGGAGGAAAGGACTAGGGGTAACATGATAGTAGTGTTTCAATGTTTGAGGGGATACCACAAAAAAGAGGGAGTCAACCTATTTTTCCAAAGCACCAGAAGACAGGACTAGAAGGAACGGATGGAAACTAATCAAGGAGAGAATCAACCTAGAATTAAGGAGAACTTTCACGACAATGAGAACCATAAACCAATGGAATGGCTTGCCTTCAAATGTTGTAGGTGCTCCATCACCGAAGGCTTTTAAAGAGACTTGACAGACATTTGCCTGAAATGGTACAGGGTCTCCTGCTTGAGCAGGGGAGAGGGGTTAGACTAAAATGGGGGTCGCCAACCTTGGCAACTTTAAGCTTGGCAGACTTCAACTCCCAGAATTCCCCAGGCAGCATTGCTTGGCAACCTTGGTAACTTTAAGCCTGGCAGACTTCAACTCCCAGAATTCTAGGAGTTGAAGCCGCCAAGGCTTAAAGTTGCCAAGGTTGGAGACCCTTGGACTAGAAGACGTCCCAGGTCCCTTCCAACTCTGTTGTTATTCTGCATCTGCTGCACTTTGCTATTAAAGGACTTCTAATGGTGGACACTTGGGGGATTCAAACACAAAGAAGAAAACAAATACCCTAAGACTGGAGTCTGAATTCAGTGAAATCATAGATATTTAATTGAAAAGAAACTCAAGAAAAGAAACAGATATTGCTCCAGGCAAAGCATCTAAAAATGCTGAAATGACAGAGAAGCAAAAAAAAATGCTTATGCAAAGCATCTAATAAATAATTGACTTTAGTCAACTTTACCCTAGAACAAAACTTAAGTGATTGCGTGTACATACAGGTCTGGCTTCAAAGAAATTATCTGTTGAAAGGAAAGGTGCAGGACAGAAAGAAGAGTTTTACACAATGAACAGAGTTGAGTCTTTTATTAACATAGCTAAATTGCCTTAGGAAATATCAAGATACTGAGATACAAAATAACCTTTGGGAATTGACAACTCTGATTTGTATGCTCTCGGACACAGAAGGTCAGAGTACCTTTACCCAACATGGTATTATTCAGTGGATGTTCAAAGGTTGTAAATTACCAAAAAATGACCCTTATGGAAGCTACAGTTCAGTGGAGCTGGCCTAAGGAATTTCCCACATTATTCAGTGTATACTTAATTCTGATCCCTTAAAGGAATGGCAAATCTCCAATTACTTCATTACAGTATTCTTCCATTGTCTATGCAATGTTTAAGTCCACAGAAAGTCCAAATTCAGCAAAATAAGAATATTGCAATAATGAAAAAAAAAGGTCTGATTCAAACATTTGTAACATATGCTTGCCCACAAAGGCTTCCATTATAATCACAATTCTTTCAGCATGTGGAAAGTTAACGTCCCGATTTTGTATAACATTTGATTTTATGCAGCTGGAGGAACGTGTCTTCTAAAGATATTTCTTATTCCGATTTGAATTTCTTTTCAATCCCTTTTCTTTTGTAGAAATAATTACCACACACTGTGAATGGATTTAGCAGCCAGAGGGCAGCGGTTGCTTGACAGCATGGTCCCCAGAAGCACGACGGGAAATGTAGTAATCTCAATTGCAAGACTCGAACATAGGCCTGCTGGAGAGCAGCCAGAAGAACTACACTTCCCCAAAGCCTCTTTTTCCCTTCAGAGCCACATGGCGTTTGCTCAGATATCGCACAGAAAACGATCTAGGAGTCAATCTGAATTCCATTTTGAATACAGGGAGAAAAAGCCTTCCAACATTATGCAAACAGCACTTAGCGAGGATCACCCCTTTAGTTTTCTGATCGATTTTCAGTTAGACAATCATATTAAATGCATATTAAATCCTCCCTGGAAGAAAGAATAATTTATCCCTCTTTCAAGATCCTTTTAGATGTATAGAATAGAATTCTTTATTGGCCAAGTGTGATTGGACACACAAGGAATTTGGCTTTGGCGCATATGCTCTCAGTGTACATAAAAGAAAAGACACATTTGTCAAGAATCAAACATCTCCTCTTTCAGCTTTAAAAAGGCAGAGTTTTTAAAAGGCATCGCGTGTTTCTCTGCTAAGTGTTTACGAGAAAAATCCGAGTCCTTTTGGCCATTGCTTTCTTTTTTAATTTTGCAATAAATCTCTGTACTGCGTTCAGAAAAGAAACAGAACTGCCTCTTATCAGGCCTCGTATGGGGACCGCTTGTGGCCCGAAGGAGAAAGAATAGGAGAATGAACTACTTACCAACTTTGTAGGGCAGCTTCTCCGACATACCGGTGCTTTTAACAGTACAAAAGAGGAGGGAGAAAAAGGCAGCCTCCTAGATAGGCAAGGAAAAGCAAGGGGCGCCAAAAACAGGCTTTAAATAGACTCGCCTACTTTTGCAAATCCTCGAGACCCCGTCCACCAATCCCCGTCTGCGGCACGATGTGGGCGTGGCCGTTAGAATGCTCCTATGCAGAGGAAGGCGCTTGCTCAGCGAGAGGTGGAAGAGCGCGGAGGGGAAGGGAGGGGAGGGGCGGAGAGAAACGCCTTCTTTTGCTGACGTCACAGCGCAGTGACGTTGTTCACGTTTTTGTATTTGTACTATTACACCGAGAACTGCTACAATGCAGCTACAATCATTCGGACGGCCACTAGGTGACAAAAAGTTTATTTTCCGTCTATGGCAGAGGACTTCAAACTTGGCAACTTTAAGACTTGTGGACTTCAACTCCCAGTCCACAAGTCTTAAAGTTGCCAAGTTTGGAGACCCCTGGTCTACAGGTAGCCCTCAACCTACAACAGTTTGTTTAGTGACTGTTCAAAGTTACAATGTCACTGAAAAACGTGACTTATGATCATGTTTCATACTTACAACTGTTGCAACTAATTTTTCTGTTGGTTGCAGCGGCTCCGAGTCATGTGATCCCCTCTTGCAACCTTCTAACAAGTGAAGTCAATGGGGAAAGCCAGATTCACTTATCAATGAGGTTATTCATTTACTAACTGCAGTGATTCACTTAACAACTCTGGCAAGAAAAGTCATAAAGTGGGGCAAAAGTCACTTGAAAATGTTTCACTTAACAACAACAAAATTGGGCTCAATTATGGTCGTAAGTTGAGGACTGTCTGTATTTTCTGCCAATTAATGATCTTGGAGGGTGATGGCTATAGCTCAGTGGTTAAAGGGGCTGAGCTTAGCATGTCAGCCGCTGATGGCCTGGGAATTAGACCCCAAGGGGCAAGCTCAGGAACTCAGCTACACATCCAGTAGCTCGAAAACCGTTAAGTGCAAGTAGATAAACAGGTACCAGCTCACACGACTGGATGAAAACTTCACAATTAACTTAATGATTATCCGGATCTTGGCCACCCAGATCTGCTAGTTCTAAATAATGACATCCTTAATTATTAAAGTTAATTTTGTAATCCTATGTATCAGTAAAGTCATCCTGCCAGATCAAAGGTTTCTTACTAAATAGAACATTCTGATAATGTTTTTTTTTTAAACTTTAACAAAGCAAGCTTAATGTTATACTTGAATTACCAAAGTCCAAGTTTTTGCAATTTGGTTTCTGGAAATTTCAAAGATCTGTCTTTTCTTGTTCTTTTATTGCAGTATGTAGCAGAAAATGAGCTAGTTGGATTCTTGGTATGTTCACATTCACCTGAAAGTAAATGATTTAGAATGCAGCACCTTTGAGCTCTCCAGACTGCAGGAATTATCAGGATAGTCAGCTGTTGTGGCCCAGCAGGAGCCGTTGAAGCTGTCACCAGACTCCAACAGTGAGGGGCCCTATGAGTCGGCTCTGGAGGATGTGGAGGACCCTGGACAGGGTTCAGACTCCGAGCAGGGCGCAGAGAGCTAGTTGGCCACCAGGAGGCACCTGAGCCTTGGACCAGTGGGGAGGAGACAAGGGAGAGTGATCCGGACACCAGTAGTGAGTTGTTCCTGGATGCCCGGCACCGAAGAGCTAATAGGCGTCAGGAACAGTTGCTAATTGCACTCAGCTGGTGGTCATTAGGCTCCTCTCCAGACTATAAAAAGACTGCTTGTGCACATACCCCTCTTGCAGAAGTCAACGCATTGACTAAAAGTTGGAGAACTTTTGTAACTAGCTTGGCAGGATGGATTGCTGCCAAGGTTTGTCTGAGTTGCTGCCAAGGTTCTTATCTGTTTGTTATGCTTGGCTTTCAGCCACCGAGGTTTTCATTTCTTGTTAATAAAGTACATTCCAGTTAAGCTTGTCTCGGTATTAATTACTAGACGGAGGAGGGGGTCAGAACAGTCAGCTATAAAATTATACAGATTAAATAATGATGAAGTCAAGAATGATAAGGAATTGGTTAATACTGTACATTCCAGTCTTCATTTGTGCAAACATTAAGCACAGGTTGTCATCTCAGATTACATCATTTCTTTGCACATGGCTTGATTTCATTTATGTAAATTGAGGACAGTATAAATTGGCATTAGCTAATTTAATACTAAATGTTAAATAAATCAGTGTAGCTAAATCATTTGCACTTTCAGTCTGCTCTTGCCTATTAAGTATAGCAATCCAGTGCTATGTTTCCAAAATACTTTTTTTTAACTTCCCTCTCTAGAAATCTTTGGCAATGTTGTCCAATAGGTTTGGTTCATTTTAAATGGATTTTTAAAATACCAGTTATAACAACTTCAAATAATCTGGAAGGAAGTATGCATGAAATCTCTTCACTAAAAAAAGTATTTGTGTAGACAACATATCAAGACTTGGAGTATTAGAGTAACTATAACTGGTTTTATAGTAGATAAGTGAAAGGTTAAATTAATCCTGCCTGTACTGTACTAACTTAAAAAGCACTGTTTTACATGTGTGATAAAGATGGATATAGCCTTTGTTCAATTAATTTCTACAAGTTAGCTCCCCAGCAGAGGGCAGATATGATTTACTTCCTGTGTAACTTTAGAAAAAGTATCTTCCATTTGAAATTAGAGTTAACTGCCTTCTGATTAAATGCTGAAAAAAGGAGATATAATACTGTTATATCTGCAGTGTTCAGACCAGAGAAAACTATTACATTTGAAAACTCTTCTGCATATCAATCTCATCTCTGGTGAAACTAGTTGCAAATGAAGTTGACATATGAATTTGCTGGAGAAGACAAAATGCCTCTTTATTACTGTCTATAATAAAACCCAATGTTTCTCAGCCTTGGCAGTTTAAGATATGTGGACTTCAAATCCCAGAATTTCCCAGCTGGGAAGTTGTCATGGTTGAGAAAAAGCCGATATTTACTGTGACTCAATGTGCAGCCTGTACATTGAGCTGCTTTAGCGAAGGGGGAAAAGTCCCAATATGTCATGTGACGCTGCCGTGACAATATGAGTTTTGACACCCCTGTTCCAGAGTCTCGAGACTTTTTTTACATTTTAACAATCAAAGCTAGATGCAGTATTCCAAGTGTGTCCTTACCAAGGCATTATAGAATGGTATTAACACTTCATGTGTTCTTGATTCTATCCCTTTGTTAATACAGCCTAGGACTGTGTTGGCTTTTTTGGCAGCTGCAGCACACTGCTGGCTCATATTTAAGTGATTATCCACTAGATCTTTAACAGCCCTCTCACAATTATTACTATTATTACTACTATTGAGCCAGGTACTACATACCTATTCTCTATCTGTGTATTTGGTTTTTCTTGCCTAAATGTAGAACCTTACCTTCTTCACTAATTATCACATTAAAATCTATACTACACATCAGTGGTAGATTTTGGAAAAGGTTTCAAGAATAAATGAAATTTGGGACCCTCATTTGTGCACATTATATACATAAAGGTATTGCGTTTTTTAGGTTATAATTAAGGTCCCTGCTGCTGTGGACTTAATTTTTCATCCTTCTGGATAATTCAGATTTTTAAAAATTCCTGAAATGTTTTTCTTTAAAATTATAAGCACTTATCCTCTGCCTAAACGTGTTTGAAGGTAGTTTGCACTTGAAATGAGAGAACAAAGAGAGAGAAAATTTGATCCACCCTAAACCGCTGCATATATCTTGAATTGACAACAATTCATTCAGTAAAGTCTATTCAAAAAGGAAAACAAATAGATTGCACTTTGCAAGCAAGTTTACACTCTGCTGAAGAGAATGGGCAAACTCACAAAATGAGTTCAATTTTATCGCTGCTTGGATGTCTTCTGGAAGGAGTTGCAAAGTTCAGAAGTTAAGAGTTGTGCTTCTTGTTTTGCAGGTGAAGAAATGCAGAACAAAGCTTTGACATTGGTTTCACTGCAGCTGAGCAGGAAATAAATTGACTCACCTTTCCAATATTGCCAGAATCTTGAGAAAATAGAAAGTTAGTGTTATTTACAGGATCCTGTTCAGAAGTGCCAATTTCCTTATTAAGCCAATTAAATCAAACCTCTAGATATATAAAAAATATTGCAAAAATAGAAAAATCGATGGTAGATAAAATTACATACAGATCATTCCAAAGTAAATCAGCAAACTCAGTCTATTTGAGTATTTACTATTTATTTCCTGAAATAAGATCTTAGATTTCAGCACATGATCAACAGTTATTTCAAAACTTTTAGCTGAAAACAGATGATCTGGATCACATGCTATGATATTTTTGGCAGATCATCCTCATTGATGGTTCTCTTCCTGTTTTTGGTTTTCCTCTTGAGCACTTTAAAGAGACTAGCTTTGAAATTATAGAAAGTACTTGTAGCTCAGGTTTTAGATTTTGGCAGTGGTTTGCTTTCTAAGTTTGCCATTTAGCTTCAGAATGGCTAGGTAACATCATCATCAGTACTTTGGTAGAAGTGTCTTATTCTATTCCTCTTTAGCCTATATATGTCTTGTGTGCTGATGTGATCACTTGGTCATGTGATCACATCAGCACACAATTAGTATAGCACTCATTGAGTGCTATACTTAAATTCTGAAGAGCTGATCATTTGCTCCATTATTGATTGGTCGTTCGAATGGTGGGTTCAGAGATGGGTTTTAAATACTGGCGCTACCGGTTCGCTTGTGCTCACGCGCACACAAGTTTCTGTGCATGCGTAGAAGCGTCCAGGCAGGTGGGTGGAGCCTCCTGCTGCTGCCACTATCAGTTCGGTCGATTTGTGCCGAACCGGGAGCAACCCACCTCTGGTCCAGTTTTTTAATTGTTCATACACTGGACCTAAATCAATATGCTTGTTAATTGCCTCTCCGTACAACACCAGGCTTCAATAAATTTACATGTGTAGCAAATGTTGGCATAGTTGATGATTTTCGTTCCTTTCCAATCAAACTGGTGTTGTTCCTTGTCGATGAGGCTCAAGATCAGGGATTCTTGGACATGCCATTTGACTGCTAGTCAATGTTCATGAATTCGTTTTCAATTCTCTTCCTCTTTGTCCTACATAGAACTGATTACAATTGTTGCAATTAATTTTATATACTATGTTGTCATTGTTTTCCTTCTGTATTTTGTCTTTTATCTTCACTAGCTCTTGTTTGAATGTAAATATGTATTTGTGAGCTCTCATTATTCCTAGGGGTTGCAGTATTCTGGCAGCCATTTCTGATATTCCTGTGATGTATGGCAGGACTTATTTCCATGTTGCAGTTGGCTGTGTATTTTATCAGGGTTTGTATGACAAGCATCATATTAGGGAGTTTTTCGGATAGCCATTGAGGAGGGAAACATCGAAAAGGTGTTTCTCTTCTGCTTTTCTTAATGACTCGGTGCTACAGTGTCTTGGCTCTTTTGAAGAGGGTCCGGATACTGCCACTCTTGTGTGGGGTGGTTGTAAAATTCAGAATTTTTGTGTGTGGATTATCGGGATACACGTTGTTAATTTGCCGTTGTTTTCTGTCATTATCTAAGAAGGGGTGTAAATTTGTCTTTTTCTTCCTCTTGTATAAAACTCATCCCAGTGAATACATTATTGAGTAGATGGCGTGTCTCTTCTAGTCTGGAGTATTAGATGATGATAAAAGTGTCACCCAGGTAACATACCCAAAATTTTGGTTGGATGGTTGGCAGGACTGTGCGTTCTTATTTTTGCATTACTATTTTTGCTATCCGGCAGGATATGGGTGGTTCCATAGGTATGCCTTATAGTTGTTGATAGATTTTGCCCTTGAATTTGAAATGTGCTGTGAGGAATAACTCCAAAAGTTTCACGGTAACATCAGTGGACATGGAGTGCTCTTCGTTATTACTTTGATTTTCTGGTGAGTAGATCATATAGATGGTTTGTTTGGCCAAGTTGATATTGATAGATGTGAATACTGCTGTGACGTCAAATGAGACCATTATTTCTTCGTCATTTATTTTGATGTTTTTAATTAATTGGGAGCTAAATGGCAAGTTCAGAGAGCAAATCACAGCCAACACTGTAGCTCTTTCTAATCAGGATAACACTGCATCACCAGTACCAGTAGTTATCTTGTGATTGAACTGATCTCCCTAACAACCCTTGGTGGACTTGTTTTCATTAGCTGTGCTAGTATATAACTGTAAAGGCTCAGAGTGAGGAGGATGAAGCTATGTTTTCTCTGCTTAGCAATCAGTTTATCAGATCATTTATAGAGCATTGTTGTACCTTACCTAAAGCATGTGATTTGTTACTTTCTGTGATTTGGAGAACAGATTTTGGCACAGTTAATTTTTGGCACAGTTAATGTAGTAAAAGTTTTGCTTCTATGTTACTTCTTCCCTAAAATGAAAGTCTTTAAGCAAATGATAGCTGATAAAAATAACTATTTTTTTATCTTTCAAATATTTTTATTATCACTATTCATCTTCTGAAATTGGATCAAATTTAAAGATATAGGAACACAAATCAAACAACAATATAATGAAATATTACATGAAACAATCTAACTCAATACCATAGTTTTAAAATGTTAAATGCCTAAGCAGCAACAAAAGGTTTAATCAAGTGAAAAAAACTATGTCAACACCAATCACATATTTGTGGTGCGAGTGTTTAACAATTAGGTGGCTACTACATATAATACTGCAAAATTTTCCTTTGATGTAATATAACATTAAATATATGTATGGATAATCTTAAAACATGGGCAGGCCGGTATCAGAGATCATGACTTCAGATATGTTTAAGTCCAAGACTGGCTGAAGGGGCAAAGCATCAGCATCTTGAAATGAGTTGCAACTGTTGGACAGATGGAGAAGTCTAAGGTTTCAAGTCAAGTTAAAAATAAGCAGACTATTGAGATGAAAGCGCTTAGTAGAATATTTTCCTTGCAGGATTTTAAAGGAGAGAGAAAGTAAGTGGGAATTACTATATCGTAGAGACATATGCCCTGTTGTAGTTCTGTTTTTCTAAAAATCAAAAGCACGTTTACTAGATACACACATAATGCTAAGCCTAATGTTAGAATTGTATCTTATTGTGTTTTAAGAACCCAGCCATTATAATTTGTCAATCATATAGGAAATTATAGCTTAGTTAAAATCAGCCAGTTGTGATTTATAAAACAAATCATGATTACACAAAAACATGCATTAATGTGAAGTGTAAATACAACCGTTGAATAAACATTTTTCCAAAATAGAAGATCCAATAAGAATTTAAAGAAGCTTAAATAGTAATTTTGTGCAGTATGATTAATTATGTTAAGTGGTTAAATTCAACAATATATAGGCTAATAATGGTGTTGGGTAGTTTGTTATTCAGTGTGTTGGAGAAACCAGTCATTGCTTTTGTATATTATATGCATCAGACCAATGTTTGTAGCCATTATATAAGCAGTTAGTGGGCATAATATGTTACATCAATGCAAGAGTTATATTTTTATAAAATAGATGTAAGATTTCATATAATTACAAGCACTTGACTTAATATCTCTAGAAGGCCCGTCAAATTGGCAGCTTGTGAGCCAGATTCATCCCAGCGCCACAGCTCCACAAAGGCAAAAAATATTGTGATATGTCACGTGACTTGATTGAGTGTGACACCAATGCTGTACTGTCTACTGAGATAAACATAAGGTATTAGACGAACTACTATTACCCCATTCCCTAACTTTAAGTATATCTTTTTCCTTATAATTACATCAAAGAGAATTTTAGTACTACTGAGGATGAATCTCAGAGTTATGGTAAGATCTTATTCGCTGGAAATTCCATGTACAGATTGTAGCCATCAATATAGATCAATAAACAACATTATACAAGAAGAATAAGATAGGCTTGGCTTAATGGGCTCCTGGTACATTCATGCTGACTCCTGCCAAGCACTGCATTATTTTCTAAATGCTTACAAACAACTTCTTAATAAACTATTCCAGAGTTTTGTACAATATCAGTATCAGGTTAATTAGTATATGGTTATCTAAATCTTCTTTCTTCTCCTTTGTGATGATAGGAACCTTTGTCCTTGAATTTTATACAGGGGTGGGCTGCTGGGGGTTCGCAGGGGTTCAGGAGAACCTCTAGCTAAGATTGTGTGCAGTTCGGTAAACCTCCAAATCCCACTCTTAACTGGCCCTGCAGACCCCACCCTTCCCCTCCCAGGAGTCGCCACATAGCCTGTTTTTTATGCAGGGTGTGTGTGGAGGCCCTGGGAGGTGAAAAATGGGCCTAACAGAAGAGGGCCTCCGGAGTCTGAAGAGGCTGTTTTCACCTTCCCGGAGGCTCGAGGAAAGCCTCTGGAGCCCGGGGCGGGCAAAAATATCCCGCCCCCGGCTGTGGTTCAGGAGGCCAACTATGCCACACCCACCATGGCCACACCCAGCCAGCACCTCAGCAGAGAACCCCTAGCTAAAATTTTTGAACCCCACCCCTGCGATACAGAATTCTCCATTTTTTTTCTAATGTTCCAGTAAAGAATTTTACCTATATATATACCTGCCTGGAATCTTGGGAAATCAGAGGTTTGTAAAGCAATCAATCAATCAATCAAATACCACCTCAAACTGGAAATTTGAAATGCTATATTTCTGAGTTGGAAGAACAATATACAAAACACCACTCCAATAAAAAGAGGATTCTCTCATGCAGCATTCCACCTCCCTCAAACCTGCATCTCACACCTGGCGTGGTAATATATCTTGACTCCTCAGACACTTCATTGCATATTCAAGAAGTGATTTAGACCATACATTTGTCCACAAAACCTGGCTAGCCAAATTACCTTTTCTGTAGGTAAGTTCTTTTATTGCAAATAAAGTAGAAGCCATATATACTGGCACACGAGATCTTCCTACTGCAGAAAAAAGAATGAGAAAGAGATTCTCTAGGTTTACTCTGGCATTTAAGTTCTTCAGACTTCCTCTCCCATCTTTTTTGAGCCAACAAGAGACTGGAATATTGAGAGTGGAAGGCCACAGCAGAATTTTCACATAGTAGTTTTCAAGCTGGACAATCTTATTAGTGTTAATTCCAGCCTTACTACAAGTAGTCCTCAGCTAATGACCCGTCATTTTACATTTTACAATTGGTCAAAGTTATAACAGCCACGGAATGGGTGCTTTATGGCCCATCATAAATATTAGTGCTGCGCCGCCCCGCACCCCATTCATGGTTACATGACGTTAGGCTGATCAGTTTTATGACTGGTTGTGTTGTTCTACAGTCACATGGCCCCAATTAATAATGATTTTTTGCCAGTCTCCAGCAAAAAAGCCCAATCAAATGAATGGGTTCACTTAACAACCATGGTTTTTACTTAATGATCATGGTGTTCACTTAATGGTCAACATGAGAAAGACTTGAAAATTACAGTCATGTGGGTCCCTTGACACATAACTGTAATGATTTACAACTGTAATTTGGGGTTCAATTATAGTGGTAGGTCAAGGGTCTGGTTATAATATATTGCTACTGAGATAAAATCCATCCACGTTTCATAGGATTGTGGTTTCTGCCTCTGATGTCCCATTAACTGAACATTGTATTTTTTTTTCCAATGTAGCAATTGAAGAGGCCTTCTTAATTCACAATTCAGTCAAATCACCAAATTTAGTCTGCAAACCTGTCCTTTTAAATAAAAATTAAATAATTCTTTATTTTAAATCCTTTATTTTTAATATTATGATTGGGTCTGGTAAATAAATGCTGAAAGCCCAGCCCTGTAATTCTTCAGTTTTTTGATTAGTGATGGTGTTTATTTTCCCCTCCCCCACAATAAAGTGTATACTTTTTAAATGGTGTCATTTCCTTTTTAAGACACCAGAAAATTATCTCTTACCTTCCAGTAGTGGATCGGAGAGTCAGACATTACTGACATATTTGCAATTGCCAGATTAATTAGCTGTGCTTCTCTTCGTTGTATTTGTTCTTCAGGAAGTGATCATTACATCCACCCTGAACAGAAGACTTAGGTTTTTTTTATTAGGACTAGAAGGTGTATTATTTTTTTTTCTTTTGATTCACCTGAAAGTGGGCAGAGTAGCTAAAATGGAATGTAAAATATGCTTATAAGCATCTTCCAACTCTCCTGGCTGACAGCATATTCTCGTAGGTATGAACCAGACATGTTTGGGCTAAGGAAAAAAAAAACACTCACCAGCAAGTCTCACTCCAGCTGTATTCTCTGTTAAACAGTTTTTTTACATTTGTAGTCAAAACTTCATTTGTTTTTATAACAGTTCAGTAACTGGATATACCCATCACCCTAAACCAAACCAAACATACAACATTTATATGCATACAAACACAGAATTTATATTCTATCTTTCAGCCCAGAGAACATTCAAAGCAGCCAACAACACATTTTTATATAAGCATGTTTTAAAAAGTGAAAAATAGCTAAAATTGGTATGTACTTATTCTATCTGGAAAGATCTGGTTAAATATAAATATTCCATATTCCAAAAGGAAGAAAATTGAGGTGTATCAAAGTTAACTCTCGGATCCTGTATTCTTCAATATTTTTATTACTTAGATGAAGAGATTAAGAGAAATTGAAAATGTTGCCAAATTTGCAGATGACATAAAATTCAAAATGCTCTGGAAGACAGAAGTAAAATTCAAAATTATCTCAATAGGGTATAGAAATGTACTGAAAGCAGCATAATGAAATTTATCTGAGACTGGTGTAAAATACTTCCTTTAGAAAAAAAAGGAAGCAGATGAATTGGTATAGTTTGGGGAATATTTGGCTTGGTATTACTTGTGGATTCACTCATAGAATAGTTGATTGCAAACTAAATGTGATTCAGCAATGTAATACGGCTGTAAAAAAGACATGCAATTGTATGTTGCATTGACTGAAATATATTTATCAAATCATGAGAAATAATTTTTATTTTAATTATGAATTAAATCCCCCTGAGTATTCTATCCATTTCTAGGCACCATACTTTAAGACAGATTCACACAAATTGGAATAGGTGTACAGAAGGTGAATAAGGTGATCTGGAAATGTTTATGAAGAACAATTGGAGGGAAGGGGATTCTCTACCCTTGAGGTGAGTGAGATGAGGCAGGGCAATAATTTGGTCAAAAGTGGCTTTTTTTCCTAAGTTTACTAAACAACTTTGGCTTATTGTGTTTATAATTTAAATACCTTTTCAGTCCATTGAGATTCTGAAAAACAAATTGTTCTTTTACACTTTGTATGGTACAAATGGCTGCATGAAGTATCGTATTTTTCAGAGTATGACACATTTTTCCCTCCTAAAAGAGGGTTAAAATTTGGGTGTATTTTATACACCAAATGTAGTCCCGCCCACCTGCCAGCCTCCACCCTCGAGTCCTGCTGTCCGGAACAGGCAGAAAATGGGGCGTGCAGAGGCCAAACATTTCTGCATGGAGGCAGCAATAGGCTATGGCAATCCCTGCAGCCTGAAACAGCTGATCTTCAGGAGGCCGATTCAACTGACAATCAGCTGCTTGTGGTAATCAGGCTGTGCTGAAATTGAAACTGAAACACATTGTTTGCTGCAAGGAGGCAAATTTCTTGGAAGCAGAGGCAGACTTTTTTCATTGTGCTAATCAGGCTAAACTGAAACAGAATTTAAAATCCTGACCTATTTCATAATTTCATTCTTGGTTTTACATTTCATTAAATACATTTAGTGCAAACCAAAAATAGTTGTCCCCTAGGTCATAAAAAATACAGTCATACCTAAATAAACAATGCAAGGAAATTAAGGATAAGATGTTTATCTAAGAACACTATGCAAACTGTATGTAAAGATATGCGCAATAAAAACAAAGAACAAATCTATCAAAGGAGGAAAATATAAATAAGAGATCTCATGAATGTGTATAAACAGCAGTACAAAATGATTACAAAATCAATGTTTGTTATAGTGGTTTAATCGATGAACTAAAGATAGGCATTCTGGAAAGAGAAATTAAACAGGACCAGAAATATATTCCTATCATCAAAGTTGCAGGGGTTAGTTAAATATCAGCATAATTGTTTAAAACCGTCCAATATTATACATTCAAAGTGCTACATGAGGTTTTTGAGCAGTGGCCAAAAGTCTGAAAAAGATCAATTTACATCCCAGTGTCAAAAAGGGGAATATCAAAGAATTCTCAAACTACCAAACAACTGCATTAATCTCATGTTAGTAAATCAATCCTCAAAAGTTTGTAACCCAGACTTCAACAATGTATAGAACAAGAACTATCAAAAATACCACATACATTCATAAGATGCAAGTGTACCTGTGATCACAGTACTAATTTCTGGTTGACAATGAAAAAGGCATGAGAGCTCCCCCTCCCCTTTATTATTGATTGATTACACAAGGTTTTTGAATGAGTTGAATTGTACAAATTGTAGTAGCCCTTTAAAAAGTGTAAGTAGACCACCAGGCTGTTTAATTTGAAGAATCTGTATGATGTCTTGGAATGTATATAATTGTACCACTTTTACAGATAGAAGCAAGGAGGACTTGAAAGAACCTCTGGCTGAACATGAAGAAATAGAATACAAAAGCTGATCTGCTGCTGAATATTAAATAAACTAAGATTATATTGATAGGGAGCACAACATCTATGCAAATAAGGGGGGAGTTGAAGGAGTTAAAAATATCTTCCTAGAATCAAACATTAATATGATAGTATAGCTGTAATAGCAAAAGCTCTGCGAGATTCTAGACAAATAGAACAGAACAGAATTCTTTATTGGCCAAGTGTGATTGGACACACAAGGAATTTGTCTTTGGTGCGTAAACTCTCAGTATACATAAAAAGACAAGTACATTTGTCACGAATCATAAGGTACAACACTCAATGATAGTTATAGGGTACAAATAAGCAATCAGGAAACAATCAATATCAATATAAATCATAAGGATACAAGCAACAAAGTTACAGTTCTGCAGTCATAAGTGGGAGGAGATGGGTAATAGCAATGATGAGAAGACTAATAGTAATAGTAATGCAGCCTCAGTGAATAGTTTGACAATGATGAGAGAATTATTTGTTTAGCAGAGTGATGGTGTTTAGCAGAGCGATGTTCTTGTGTCTAGTTATCTTGGTGTGCAGTGCTCTAGAGCAATGATCTCCAACCTTGGCAACTTTAAGACTTGTGGACTTCAACTCCCAGAGTTCCTCAGCCAACTTTGCAAAGCTGGCTGAGGAACTCTGGGAGTTGAAGTCCACAGCTCTTAAAGTTGCCAAGGTTGGAGACCACTGCTCTAGAGCGTCGTTTATTTAATATTTATATTAAATAATGTATAATGTTTATAAAATATTTAGTGAGAAACACCACTAAAGGAATATATTGTCAAGGCCATGATTCTCCTAATATATTTTCTCGAGAACTAACGCCACTACTACGAAAACAGCAAGAAAGCAGAGAAGAGAAACCGGAGGTCCGCGCGCGCGAATCTAAGTCGACTCCTTTGTCAAAGACGGTTCTACCCGGGAGTCTATGATAGCACACCGGCACTCCCCAGCAGCTTCCTGGGAATTGTAGTCATACGCGGCTTCGTCCGTGCGACAACACACCCCCACACAAGCCCTACTCTTTCTATTGGAGCATGCGTCCTTGGCTCCCGGCTTTGGGAGTCGCTCTCTTAAGCTTGGACTTGGACTGGCTGCCATCTTAGTCTAGGTGTCGTCGCCTTCAGGGCTGGTAAGAAATCCGTTGCGCTGCTCGAGGGGGCTGGCGAAGGGCTGGGCTGTGAGGGACGGCTATTTTTCCGGCCTGGGCAAACGTTTCTGGGGAATTTGTCAGGAGAGAGGCGAGGGGAAAGCCTGAAGTAGGCCGTGTCTTTGGGGGGGGGGCGGTGGATGCGGAAGAAGGAGAGCTTGGTAGCAGGTGGTTCTTCCAGGGTAGGCAGGAGTAATGAGGGAGGAAGAGGGGGTTCATTGCTTATGCCCCCTTCAGGGTCTCCGAGCGTGGCTGCTCCCTCTCCCCGTTTTACCGGGGTCGTCCGTGAACTTGTGTCTCCCAAGTGGGGTGAGGATTTGCTTCCTCAGCCTTCGCCCCTCCTCTGACACATCCGCGGCATTGGGAATCGGTGTATTGTTTCCCCACCGAAGCGCCCGGGTTGTCCCTGAGGAATATTTGAAATAAAGTTCAAAGTCGATGAGATGACAGCTCTTGGCGCACTTTTAGGACCCGAGGGTGTCCATTCTTCAAGCTGACAAGCCCTGCGATAGAGTTTGATAGACTCTATTATGATAGGCTCTGATTCCACACGACTGGGTGATCGTGGGATGGGTGTTGGATGCAGGACAGAGGAAGGGCTGGTAAAAGGTTCTGGGCTTCTGGAGTGCCCCAATGGATTGTCTACAGATAATAATAGTATAGCCTTTATTGTCTTTGTACATCATGTATACATCGAGATTGGTTATATAGATACTGAACCTTGAGTCATTTCTTCTTCTTGACCTTGTCATCTATTTTCATTTGGCTTCCAAGTCTGCATTACTATTACTATTAATCTTCTCATCGTTCCCATCTCCTCCTACTTATGACTGTATGACTGTAACTTTGTTGCTTGTATCCTTACTATTTATATTGTTTCCTAGTATGATTTGATTGCTTATTTGTAACCTATGACCATCATTAAGTGTTGTACCTTATGATTTGTGATGAATGTATCTTTTCTTTTATGTACACTGAGAGCATATGCACCAAAGACAAATTCCTTGTGTGTCCAATCACACTTGGCCAATAAAGAATTCTGTTCTCTTCCTTTCTGCTCCACTCTATTCTATTCTATTCTATTCTATTCTATTCTATTCTATATTATTAGTTGCTACTTGAATGTTTTCCCTCTGCTCTTTGACTTTCTGATTAGATGAGTTGTGGAGGTTAGCCCAAAATGTGGCTGGCTAGTTGGTGATGGATTGTATTGTGTGAAACTAGGCAATTGTGTTAACTCAGTGTCTATAGGTTAC
Source organism: Thamnophis elegans (assembly GCF_009769535.1). NCBI lineage: Eukaryota > Metazoa > Chordata > Lepidosauria > Squamata > Natricidae > Thamnophis > Thamnophis elegans. The sequence continues at coordinate 68,251,561 of NC_045545.1, forward strand.
TGTATGGGCAAACACTGCCTCTCACCTCTGTTGGTATGCATGCCTTTTCTAATTGATGAAGCCACCAAAGTAATGTATGGTACAGTGTTGCAAATCCATCACCTGCCCTCTCCACCCCATTGGAAGGCAGCAAATAGTTCGATTATTAGGTTGATCAGTGCAGTGAACTTTGATTCAATTTCTTTTCTATCCTTAAAGTGTTATGTATTTGAGAAGGTTTAGTGGAGCTATGCTGAATTGTAATTCCCTTGACATGTCTCTTATGTTTAATTTGCTTTGACACTTCGACTTAAGATGTTAACCATTCCAAATATATCTGCTGCCTAAAGGATGAATCTTCTAGGCGCAAAGCTAAAATGTTTCCCTCACCTCTTAAAAAGTTATGAGATAAGTATTAAATTCAGTGAATAATTAGCAATCGAGTCATTATTTTGAAAGTGAAGTGTGCAACTGCTATATTTTGAGGGTGCTCTTACTGTATAACTGAAAATAGGGGTTTCTTTTAGTTTAGATCTAGTTCAGATAATATAAAACATTGAATTGCGCAGAAAGAGCAATTTGCAAAATACTTAAAATATTATATATGTGGAAATGTGGAAAACCTTAGATCATCAATATTGTCATTAAAGTAAACTTTTTTGTATGTGAAAAATTGTGTATGTTTCCACATATTGTAATGTGAATAGTAGAAAAATTATAAAGATAATTTAAGTCTATTAAAGGATTTTGTTGAGATTTTTATTCATGCAGCTGAATATTTTGTTTTATTTTGTCCAAAGGACTTTGACAGTTGACATATCATACATCCTTACTTGGAATAAAAAGATATAAATATATTTCCATAGGAATGGGATAATGAAAACCTTCTAATTCAGTTTGTTTAATTTGTTTTATTGCTTACCTCAGTGAATGTCTAACTCTGATTGAAGGAGCTTCTTGCTATATGGAAATCATGGACTGAAAGTTAGCCTGAATCTGTTGAAGAATAGGATCATTTATCTTGTAACACTTAAGAAAATGTGCTAAGTATTTGAAAAATAAATAACAGTATTTGCACTCACTAATTTAAACATATTTTAAAATAGAAGAATTGTTAAATCTCAAGCAATAGTACAAGATTAAGACTGTTAACATTAAAACTGTTAACATTTTTTTAAAAACATGGCTATCATGTGATCTCAAACCTGCAGTTCTGATTATCCCTTATAATTGTTCTTCTATCTAGAATAGATAGGAGTTGAACAACATTCCATGGAGCATAACATTAGTCACATTAAAGCAATTTATAAGAATTATCCATAGCAGTTTTGTTTGTATCTATGCTGAGAGTCTCTTTGTCAGGTAAGTAGCAATAAGTTGTTCTGTCCTATTTTGTAGCACAATACACTTGTGGGAACAGAAGAATTCTGTATCAAAAGAATTCCAACTTGGCCAGCTTAGAAATATAATTAATGGTGAATATTTTAGTTTCTTAAGGAGTATTTACATTTAAAAGAGATTTTAAGTTTGTATTTATATATTTGAAAACATGAATCAGTTGGAACAGAAATGATATAGTGGAAATTGATTGGCAAATCAGCACTGGCAGATAAGAGATTTTAAAGTTAAATGGTAAGAGTTATAGTGTTTTTGGATTTTTTATTTTATTGTTACAAATTCCCCCTTAACTTGATCAGGATTAACATTTTTATTTCCCAATTCTAAAAGAGTTTAGGACAGTGGTTCTCAACCTTCCCAATGCCGTGACCCTTTAATTGTTGTGGTGACCCCCAACCATATAGGAGCGGTGTCTCGGTTCCTAAGACCATCGAAAATATTTGTTTTCCGATGGTCTTAGGCAACCCTTGTGAAAGGGTCGTTCAACCCCCAAAGGGTCCCGACCAGAGGTGGGTTCCTACCAGTCCGCACCTATTCGGTAGAACCGGTTCGTCAAATCTACCGAACCGGTTAGAAGAGGTTCCACCAGTGGACCCGGAAAGCAGGCCACACCTACAGAAGAGGTTCCAAAATTTTTTGAAACCCACCACTGCCACACAAACACACAAACACCCACACACACACACACACAGACAGACTGACACAGAGAGAGAGAGAAAGAGAAAGAAAGGAAGAAAGAAAGAAAGAAAGAAAAAGAGAGAGAGACAGATGAAAGAAAAAAAGAAAAAAGGGACAGAGAGACAAAAGGAAGAAAGGAAAGAGAGAGAGAGAGAAAACACATGGCCGGCAAGCCACTCCCACCAGGTCACATGGCCAGCAAGCCACTCCCACAAAGGAGGCCACACCCACAGAGTAGGTTCCAAAATTTTTTGAAACCCACCACTGGTCCCGACCCACAGGTTGAGAACAGCTGGTTTAGGAGGAATTGGAATATTTTAGATCCTGTGGATTCAAGCATTAAATGTCGCAAAATGCCTTCTTTTTACCTCTCATCTCACAAAGGTAAGTGTATGGCATGTTTGTAGATATAGAAGATCACAAGATTGAATTTCCATTTCCAGAGGTGGATGTTTTTCCTAGAAATGAGTGGAGGTTGTTAAGCAATGTTTTGTCTGTTGGACTTCAGTTTATATATATGGGTCAACATGACCTCTTAAAAGGTAGAGCAGATTATTGCTTATGATTATTGCTTAATAAATTAAAGCTTGTACTTTGCTATTTTTTAGGTATATAAACACCTTTCAAGTTGATTGAGTTTTTCGGTATATATATTGACTTGTCACAATATGCACTTTTGTGTTGAATGCCTTCAGATACATTTTTAAATCTGTTTCTTTTGACTTTTCACTAATGCAAGCAAAGCTAAAGTGATGTTGCTAAATATTAATAATTTAAATACTCTTACCACATTTGACAAAAATCCTGTGATTTTTAAACGTTCCTCTTTAGAATGGATTGCCATTATCATTATTATAGTGTACAAATCATAAAATTTTATAGATTTTTATTCCAGTGCTTCTGCTTTTTCTTAGCACAGCAGTAAGTTTATATTCATATCAAATCAGCAGGATCACATTATAATTGACCAAATAATCATGATTTTGTGATAGGCCAGAAACTTAAAGTATCATTGTTCAGATTTATTTGGCAGTGAACAGGTAGATATTTTAATGGATCGATGCCAACACTTTGGTGGTACTGTAGCCCAAACGAAGGTGTTTTATAGCGAAGCTGTTGAAATTATTAACCAAAACTATACTGCATGATAATTACAAACATGTGAAATTGAAATAAAGAAAAACACCCTTTTGTAATGGAGAAAATTTAAAGCAATACTTAATAAACAAAATAGCCAAGTGTCATCAGTGGTGATTAAAAAACTAGCTGTAAAAAATTGCCTATCCAAGCCTTATGCTCACTTTCTATAATAGCTGAATAAATTCATACTGCTTGGAAGCCCTGCCAGTGATTGTCCCATTATTTTCTTTGAAAATAACCACAGTCATTTTTCTTCTTCTTAATGTTTAAAATAAAATTCAAGTGAACTTGAATTTCTTTAAAGATTCTAGATTGGGCAATATGTTTCACATCTTTTTGGGCATAAAGTTCTGATTAAGATTGAAATGTGTTTTGTATTGCTATTTAGAATGTTCACCTGTGTATTTTTTTCAGTAAATAATTTTATTATGTAGAGGTTTCAGTAACATGAACAATATTATATCAAAGCCAGACTAACTGAAATGCTGCAAGAAATCTAGCACTCCACTGTAACAGGATTTTTTTGGGGGGGGGGGGGGGCAGGGATAACCCCAAGCATCCTCTGCAAGCAACACTGTTGGAGTCTGATTGACTCCAACAGTGTAGGGTTTGGTATTGTGAATATGCTGATACCCAATTATACAGTATAGCTCCACCCTTAGCCAGACAAAAGATGTGGTGGCTTGTTTGCACAGGAACCCGCATCTTTGACTTAGCGCTAGCAAGATTGAGTGGCTATCAGCTTCTAGATCCCAAGACCAGATGATCCTTCATCTTTGACTCTGGACGGGGTGGCATTTTCTGAACTGAACTGTGCACAATTTTGGGTCCTCCTGGACTCACAACTACTGCTTGAAAGCAGTTGGCAGCTGAGGCTAGGGAGGTCTTTGAACAGATTTGTCTAATGCACCAGTTGTGCCCTTTCCTGATCCAGGAGGCCTTTCTCAGGGTCTGTTATGTCTTAATCCATCTGGATTACTTTGAGCATTCTATCTGGGACTGCCCTTGAGTCACCTGGAAACCTCAACTAGTCTAGAATGCAACAGCACACAGAGTAATAGGGAATCTTAGGTTTGCTTATGTAACAACACCATTGTTGTGTGACTTCTAGTTTCTTGGTGCAATCAAGTCACTGGTCATTTAAAGCTCTATATGACACAGGGCCATGCTATTTGCAGAACTGCCTACCAGTTCAGATGTGGTGAGCATGCTCCTAGTCCTTTTCGCTAAATATATTGTTATAGGAAGCCAGGAAGCATGACTTTTCCATGCCAGTCCCTGCCCTACGAAACACTCTCTGCCCTCTGAAGTTCAAAAGTTTGAGTTCGTATTAGAGAAATGCTGATCTGCATTGTCACAATATTTTTAAACATAAAATACTATTAATTACTAACCAGTTATTAGATATCTGTTTCAGATAGCGGAAGAAAGAGATGTTCCAGACTCTTTCTCCAGTTCTCCCACCTTCAGTTTGAGATATTTGGTCAAGTGAGGAATGGACAACCTCACTGTGAAGAATGTTCAGAAGGCTATTTACGAAATTTCACAAAGATTTGTCTTTTGGTGGATCCAGGACCTCCTTTTTTTCCCTTCCAGAGAAAATTGGTTTATTACCAGGGAGACCTGGAGTTTTCTGAGCTCACTCTTGCCCCTGAGGTCATTATTTGACTTGGACAAAGTATAGCAAAAGACAGATTTTTATCTGAGTCTAGGTTTTACATTAAGTGTGTTGGTCTGAAACATGAACTTGGTATAACATAGCTGTTGATTAACTAGTTGTTTAATGGTGTGAGTCCAGAGTTTCATAAAAATGTAGTTCCAGACAAGTGTTAGGAATTGAAAATAATATTTGTTTATTGGAGTTCAAATTCTTACAATCTTCAATCTTTTAAGAAAATTAAATCTTAATATACTAAAATATGAATTACCTGCAGTATAATTGCAAATATGTATGGCATCTTTGAAAGACTACAAATAGAAGTGCTAAATAATATTATTTAGCTGTGTTATAATTTGAAGGAGAGTCCTATAGCTTCTGTCACCACTATGCTAATATGGAGGCATATTCTGGATGTTCTCTCAAAATGTGTCTCTGATAATCATCTTATCAATAGGCTTATGGGTATTATTGTCTATTCATATAGTACCTACAAGTGTAGGCCTGGTCAATCAGAATATGTTGATTTAACACGAGGAAGATTAAATCAATGTGAAGGGATGAGAAATAAAATTTGTCACAAATACTGAAATTGTCAATCCCTTCAGCTTACTCAGAATGTTCCCTCTTACATCCAATCCCCGATCCAGAAGTTGGTATGCATCCAGTTAAGACGTTAGTTACAGCCATACAACATATTTTTGTTTTAAAATTGATTACAGTACTCAGAGGCATTCTTATTAATTCTTATGAATAAAAATATAGGGCAGCTTGCCTTGCAAATATTATGTTATAAGCCAAGTGAGGAAGGGTAGATTGAGACCACAGATACCATATAGTCTATTCCTGTCTCGAAGTACTCTTGGTAAGGAGATTGGTAAAATTGTAAGTGTATGTGCGTAAAATAGAAGTTTTACCTAGTTGAAAAGTTTTCAGTGTACATTTAGTAATCTATAATTTCTTTGCTGTGTTTTGTGTTTATTAAATTTGGAGACCACTTGATTCCTGGAAGACTCTGGGGCAGTTTGTCATTGAGAAAATTACAAATATTTGCAGATAATTGTGATAATTTCCAATAGAGAAAAACTAAACAATAAAGACACACACACACACACACACACACACACACACACACACACACACACACACATATATATATATATATATATATATATATGTGTGTGTGTGTGTGTGTGTGTATATGTGTATGTGTATGTGTATGTGTATATGTATATATATATATACATATATACACACACATACATACATACATACATACATACACATATACACATATATACATACATACATACACAAGGAAAAACAACCAAATATACCCAAAATGATCATCATCAATAACAAAACTAACAAAGTTTCAGCATCCATATTAACGAAGGCTTGGGAACAGATCTATGTTTCTTAGAATATCCAGAACAGCTGTAGTGTGGGAGCCCTATAAATGGCTCCCATACTGTTGCATCATAACACAGAAAATGTATTACCTAGATTCTGATAGATGACATTATTTGATTGGAGGATCTTGACCATGCCCTTTCTAGCACTGATGGTGTTACCTAGTTTGGGTAATGAAACGTCTGCCAAAAAATAACCAAGCTCAAAGAGCACCAAAGAATCCTCATGCCCTTTCTGCTTAATCTCCCAGAATGACCAGAAACAGTTTTCTTCAGAATCTTCATATAATCAGGCTCTATACTATGAACAGCTTTCTAGCTGATAATCAGCACCTTAAATTGCACTAGGAAATGATCTGTAATGAACACAACTCAAGAAGCAGGGATGGCATGAATATAATGTGACCATCCCCTCCTTTGATGAAGCTGACTCAAATGGACGCAAATATTGGTCACTTACCAGGAAGTCTTAATAACCTAGGAAGGCCCTGGATCTAATAATTAGGTAGTTGAATTCACATATAAAAGGACCTTATCCACTTCCTTTAGAGCAGTGGTTCCCACCATGGGGCCCAGGCCCCACAGGGGGGCGGACAATTTAATTTTTAATGGGGGCAATTTGAACCTTGTTTAAACCAAGTTAATGGCTTTTAGGATTCACTAGTATAGTTAACTTTTTGAGTAAAATAAGAATTATATGTCAAGGGGTGGGGGGAGGGCATGGCCAAACAAAAAAGGTTAGGAACCACTGCTTTAAGCAATAGGACTAATAACAGAACTAAGCCTGTATTCTCTGGGCAGTCTGGGAGGATTAGAAGCTACTTGTCTCCTTTTTTCTGTCAGCTTGCACTTCAAGGAATGGATGAGTATTCTGAGTAGAAGAATCTGTAGGAGACAGAGTGGGTGATAAAGGGAATAGTGGGTGATTAAAGAGAGTTGCAGAAATGTTTAGGAGGACACACCAGGAAGTAGAAGAAACTAGTTTGTCAGTACTTATTTGTCTGCTTTCCAGAATAATCTTGGTGTGACTGGTTTTAGTTTTGTATTCAACTTAAATCCTGCATTTCACAATGTAAGGTATCAGACCTGGAAGCCTTGAAAGGTAGGTTTCAAGTCAGCAATGAAAACATTGATGCATCCTGTACAAATGAATGAGATAGGTCACAATATGAATTATTATAAACTTAGTAGATGGTAGCATCTGGCTTCTCTACATAACAGCCTTAAAGTGCTTTTTTCCAGTATGTGAGCCATCAAGAAAATATGGTGACATAGAAATTTGCTGTGCACTTTTCCAGACCCTATCCTATTTTGGCATGAGAAGCAGAGGGAAGGGTCATAGTGGGAAATGATTCTTTTAGTAGGGGGGAACTCCGCAGGATTGAAGCAAAGTGAGCAGAAGAATCATTTTTATCAATCCTGCTCTCCCGGGCAAGAGAAGTAGGATAAAGAAGTGTAAGAGGAAAATTTGGTGTTCTCCCAGGACTAAAAAGACTGGCTTCATCCCACACTTTTATGCTTGGATATGGTGACTGGAGAACCAATTCCCCTCATTTCCTTTCCCATAGGAGAAAGGCCAGAGGGATGGCTCTTTAGCTGACACACTTACAGTAGAGTTGTTTCAGCTGCCAAATTCCTGACACACACATACCCCAAGGCTGTGCCTGCTCTTCATAGGCAGCTTCATCCCAAGGGGTGATAGCTGGAGAGTTACTGCTTCTCACTTTCCTTCCTTCCATCATGCAGCATGGTCATGGGACAGGAGAAGCAATGTGTGCTTTTTGCTTGCCCTCCCTCCTAGTCCTTTCAGCCTGGGGTTATGTTACTAGATCTTGCAAGGTACGTAAGTGGTTTATCTTTTTCTAACATTCTATGATGTATAATTTGGTTTCCTCCTTTACAGATATTAGATTACTTTGTTAAGTAAAATATTTGGTTTGGATTTTGAAAATTGTTATACATTTTCCTCTGGCCAAATATCTTGTGAGAATCACATTGTTGTCAATGTAGTCATTGTTGTTGTGAACACATAGGATGCAAACAGATGTCAGGTCAAAAGTCCAAAATATGCTGTTTGTATATGTTAAACACAAACATTTACTGTAAAGTTTATATAAAGGTTTATATATGTTTTATAAAAATAATTCTTAGAATACATAAAATTTTCTGCCTATAGAGAACCCTATTCCTTAACCAGCTATTCTCTAGTAGCACTTGTTTTTATTTTCTGAGATAATCATACTTCATTTTGTAAATTAAGATGAATCTGTATGTGCTGATTTTGTATTTCTATGTATTTATGTTTCATATTATTTAACTTCAGATTTTTATTGTTTTCTTTTACTAATTGTTATAGTTAGCTTTAAATCTAGGTAAATGCTAGATTATTACCGTATTTATCGGCGTATAACACGCACCGGCGTATAACACGCACCCCCCATTTTAACACAAAAATTTGAGTAAAATTTTTTTTCATTAAAAATAAATGACTTGGAAGCTCGGAACTTAATGTTGGATTAAAATTTATAACATTAGAACATGAATTATAACATTAACTCCTCTTAAAAGGCAAATATGAAATGAAAAAACACCTCTTTGAGCAAAAAAACTTAATCAGAATCACTGCTTTTTGGAAAACCAAAAACCTCTTCCTCATCTTCACTCTCTCCCTCTTTTTTCCCTTCCTTCCCCCTTCCTCTTGCCTATCAACTTCATCCTCTTTGTCTTTCTGCTCTTTCCCTCTCTTCCCCTTTTCTTCCTACCTCCTTCCTTCTCCCTCCCTTCTTCTTTTTCTTCCTTTCTTCTTCCATCTTCCTCCTTCTCCTTCCATTCTTTCTCCTTCCATCCATCTTTTCTCCTTCCATCTTCTCCCCCCCTCCCTTCTTCTTTTCCTCCCCCCTCCCTCCTTCCTTCCTCTCCTTCCCTTTCTCACACACAGGAAGGGGAGGGGGGCTATCTAGTCGCTTTCACAGCATAATTTCTTTATCTAACTTTTAAAAAACAGTGTGCAAATCAAACGAGATTTTCGTAACCTGCGAAGCACCAAGTTATATTATGTTGTTACAAATTCGCAGCTACTCCATTCTTTCTGATAGGGAACTACATTTCCCAAGATGCCTCAGGTCCTCAAAGCGCTGAACGCAGCTTTGCAATTGACTCCAGCGAGGCCTGGCAGCCGCCGGCTGGGGTGGTTGTCAGGGCGATGCGGAGCGGACGCGCCGTTTGTTACTGCTTCCAGCAATCAAGACGGAGAAGGGAAGCGACTGAAACGGACGCTGGCCTCGCTCTCCTGCTGCGGCTTCTGTTTCAGTAGGGAAGAAAACTTCCTTTCGCTTCCTGAATTTGACTGGGTCCCGGGGCTTCTGCCGGGCGGCAGAAGCCCGGGAAGCGAAAGGAAGTTTTCTTCCCTATTGAAACAGAAGCCGCAGCAGGAGAGCAGGGCTGCTGCCGGCCGTTTCACCTTGCACAGCGAATTTGACTGGGTCCCGGGCTTCTGCCACCCGGAGTATCGGCGTATAACACGCAGGCAGGGTTTAAGCTTGCAATTTTAGTTTTAAAACTGCGTGTTATACGCCGATAAATACGGTAATAAATGTAAATATTGATATTTGGAAGCTTTACTGTAGAAGGAAAGCATGGAAAGTTGTAACATATGAATTCCTCTAAAATTGCATTCCATTTTTGCATTAGAAAGTAAGCTATTTCTTTTCTTTAGGGGTGGATACTTAAAGTACTATATTCCTTTTTCCCAGATTAGCAGGATCTAGGCATAGTGTCTGAAAATTTCAGAGGAGAACATCAAGGAATCTAAATAAGAGTGAAAGTAGTCATACCTGATAGGAAAACTTGAAAATATCCATTAAAATGTCAATTTCCAATTTAAAAAAATGTATTACTAGATTTATATTTTGCCTTTTGTATAGGAGCTCAAGTTGACATAGAGAGTGCTTCCTCCTCTTATTCCTCACAACAATGCTGTGAGACAGGTTGGCCTAAGAGAGCATAACTGGCATAAGTCAACCAGTGAGCCTCCATTGCTGAAGACAGACCTTCACACACCTCTTCTGATAGCTTAACCTCTATATATTGGTTCTCATTTTGAAAGAGGAATCATGATCAAGTATTTCTGATAAATTCAAAATATAAGAATTCTACACTAATTCCATCAAAGCTACAAAATTATTCCAAATTCCTATGCCTCCAAATACACATCAGTTGTTTAGATTATGACCCAGAAATCATAAACAATATTTTTATGAACTATAGTCATTATACTATTTATTAATCTATGCAGTTAACACTAGTACTTAGGAACTATAATTAATGTTACAAACAATATGATTTTCATTCTTTGTTGTTCAAAATGTATTAAGATTTGTAAGAGCTCAAAATTTAGGTTGTACAGTAGTAAAGAATGAAGTCTTCAGTGAACAAAATAAACATTCATTGTTATAATATGTATAATAGTGGTATATATAAGATATTAAAGGAAATGGAAATTATACTGTTTATTGTGCTATGATCAATTTTGCTTCTTAGCCTCCAGAAGGATCCCTTGTAGTAAGACAATCTGTGTTTCTGTGGAACTGTGTTCAAATCTCAGATATCTATACAGTTTGAGACCAATTATGAATTAGCCCCATATTTTTTATATATAGGTGTTTGAGTATACATGCACACCAACATTATAAGTTTTTTATTTTAATTTCAAGTTTTAATGAGACTTTCATCTCCCAGTACTCTGGAGTAGTAAAAACTCAGATTTTCTGTGCCTCAGATAAGAAATAAAATTTTAAAATAAGTTAATTGTAGTTGTGAGATTTGAGAAATATGCAGTTGTACCTGTAAATGTGGATTTTCTGGTAATGTCCAGCTTACATAAAAACACGCTTTTGTTATGAAGATCTCAACTTTCATTTAAAAGCAGATTCTGTTATCCATGCAAAATACTGTTTTGTCTTTTAATCAAGAAAAAGCAATGGTAGCTGCTTTTTTCTTTATTGAGGTCAGAAATTCGGAATAATATTTTGACAAATGGTAATCAAATCGTAATCAGGAGACTGCGAGTTCTAATCCTGCTTTAGGCATGAAAGCCGCTGGGTGACTTGGGGCCAGTCACTTTTTTAGCCCAACCCACAGGATTGTTGTTGTGGGGAAAATAGGAAGGAAGAAAACTAGTTATGTTTGCTCCCTTGAGTTATTTATAAAAATAATAATGACAGGATATATACAAATAAATTTCTCAAATATCCTTGCAGTCATATTAGGAGGTGGCAATATAGGATAGGAGAGCATAGTCTCTCCGCAGAGTCCTTCCAACAAGAAAGGTAACCCCCCCCTGATTAAATAATCTCACTTAACTCATTAGATGATTAGATGAGTTTACTTATTCCTGTTTTTGTAGTGCTGATTGAACATGTAGCTTTACAAAAAGGCACTGCTTCATGTGATTAACAGTGCAAAGAGAAATCATAATGTTCTATTGTTTTTAACAAAACATTTTCAGAAGGAAGGCAGATTAGAGAGATGTGTATTCCTGGATATGTATACAGATTTGTGGTGTCAACACCAATGTTATGTTGAAACTGAATTACTATTTTTTTAAAGTTAGTTGAGATAAGCAGAATTCCTGAGCAGAATATTAATTACTATAATTTGGAATTGGGTGGCAAATAAATTTAATACATCATCCTTATTATGTGTGAGTAATTTACTGTTAGATTCATAGTTTAAGACTGGTTGAAATTTAACAATTTAAGTCCTAAGTAAGAATTTATTATTGTTCATCACATAGCCATATGTTTAGACTGGATTTGGCTTTTTTGCCCAGCTCCTTCAACTTGGAATAGTCTGATATTGTTAAACATATCATCCACAGGATGTAAGTTGTTCCAAGCAGTCTTTTGCAATTGATGCTAATATTATTATTATCATGTACACAAAAATATAAAATCAGAACTGCGGTCCTTTAGCTAGTTCTTCCAAAGGGATATTGTAGGATATTGCAATGTATCAGTGTAATATATGGTATGTGTGGGTCCAAGCTGTGTGGCCTTTTGTAATTGACAATTGCAAATTTTATCAATATACATATTTTCTAAGAGCTTTCAAACAAAATTTTGGTATGGACCCAGTGTACCAATAACCTCTGGACCACAAGACTGGCTTATGCACAAACCTTTTAATTATTATTATGCTTTAAAATATTCAAACAATCTTAAACACATTGTCTTCAATTGTTATATTACTGCCTTAAGGATCTCCATGTTGCAGCTGGAGACTGCGGGCAGAATAACCAGCCAACTCTTATCTAATACTGGAAAGAATACAATGAAGACTCCACTTTTAAGGATAGTCATTCACAGGCTTATGCCTGCCTGCCTCTCTCTCTCTCTCTCTCTCTCTCTCTCTCTCTCTCTCTCTCTCCCTCTCCCTCTCCCTCTCCCTCTCCCTCTCCCTCCATATGTGTGTGTGTGTGGTGTGTGACGTGCAGTGTGGTTTATGGCTGGTGAGGCAGTCCTCTCCCCCGACATCGCACTGTCTAAAGTGCTTTCTTTCGCCCGCCTGAGCTCTGACAGGTGGGCGAAAGAAAGAAAGCGCTTTAGAAAGTGGGATGTCAGGGGAGAGGAGAATGCCTGAGTATTCTCTCCTCTCCCCCGACACCCCACTGACTAAAGCGTTTTCTTTCTTTCGCCCACCTGAGCTCTGACAGGCGGGCAAAAGAAAGCAGCAGCCCGCCAGCTCAGGCGGGTGAGCTGGCGGGCTGCCGCTTTTTTTTGCCCACCTCTCTGTCCATCACTGCGGACACAGAGGCGGGCAACAGAAAGCAGCAGCCCGCCAGGTCAGGCGGGCAAAAGGCTGCCGCGGATACGGAGGCGGGCGAAAGTCAGAGGCTGCCCTCCCTGCCTCTCCTACTCCCTTCCCTCTCTTCACTCATCTCAAACAAAGAAACACACACAGTTGCACCAGGAGGATTAAGTTTGAATTCCTCCCCCTCCCTCCGGCCCACAAGTACACATACCTTTTCCAGAGTTGAAATCCACAGAGGATTTCAACTCTGCTCTTGCTGCATCATGAAAATATAAAAAGAAAAAGCAAGAGCTGAGATCAGGCTGGGCTAGTTGCTGCCAGAGTCGTCATGGATGACTCTGCTTAACTGTTTAAAAAAGCCTCTAAAAAAAACTCCCTCTACAGGAGGAGGCAGGAGAACCACTTGCCTCACCTACCTCAGGAATTTTTCAGCTTTTAACCCTTGCTTAATTCTGCTTGAGTGATCATAAAGTCAGATTAGATGAGGCACGTGGTTCTTCAGCCTCCTCCTGTAGAGGGTGTTTTTTTAGAGGCTTTTTTAAACAGTTAAGCACTAAGCAGAGTCATCCACTGTGACTCTGGCAGCAAGTAGCGCAACCTTTTCCTTTCCATTTTCTTTTCTTTTCATGATGACAGTGGTGAGGCTCTGCCTCCCCTGACTGCACGTCACTGATATATATATATATATATATATATATATATATATATATATATATATATATATATATATATATATATATATGTGTGTGTGTGGTGTGTGTGTGTGTGTGTGTGTGTGTGTGTTTATTTGTGCTGATAAAGGGTTTATTTATCAGCACAAATAAAACACAAATATAACAAAGGCAACAGTAAAAAAAAAATATTGGGTTTCTGTCGTGATGGACTCTTGTGATGAGCCGATTGACAGATGATGGAAGCAGTTAGCTTCCTCCCATAATTGGGGCTTACCAGGGGTTTGTGACACTAAATATATATATATATAACAAACAAACACCAAAAAGCCAAATGCAAGTCAGTTCTGTTTTCTTGGGAAAGAGTACATACTTACTCCATTTTTCATACCATAAATCTGTTACAAGCAAAATTAGTGAATTAAAGATTTATGTATTCTTTCATCATCAGAAATATTAGCTTTGGGAAAGTTGGAATTGAGAATTGATTGCAGGGAGAATGAAGGATACATGAGGTTTTGGCTTCTTTCTATCCTCTACGGTTATTAGCTCATTTGTATGAATTATTCATGGGTCCTTTTTGTGTAAAACAAAGCAAATGTTAATGGGTCACTTTGCCAGAGTATTCCTTCTCCCTAGTAGAAAGTCATATTAGTTAGTAAGAAGAATATCTCCATTGTTTTCTTTGTGCGTTTCCAAAAGATGAACGGGTGTTACATAAAGATAGGAAAATTAACTAAAGAATTGAACATTCATGAAGATAAGGAGTTGGAAGTGGTACTTTAGATCTCTTCTCTCAGCTCCTTTGGGATCTGCTAATATATATTGGGCTAGCCTTGCAAGTTTAAAAAAACATAAACTTTTCACAAAGAAAAAAATGACAATATTGAGCTTCTTCACATAATGTAGGACCTATGATGGTCTATGAAGATTAATATTTTGCCTTGAAAATAAGCATGCCAAGCAAAAGCAATCAGTCTAGGCAAATACTGAAGTGGGAAAAATAGTTGCTCAAGTACATATTATTAATATATTAGAAAAAATGTTTGAACAATTAATTATTTGGCTGTTGTGAAACGTTGCTCAGTATTGATTTCTGTGGGATATCTTTCAAAACCTATGTGTAACCACTATAAGACGTTGGTGTATTTGAAAATGGAAGAAATGCCATCTTCTTTAGCTCGTAAACAACCAAAAAATAATTTATATTGAGCTTCGTAGTAGTCTTTCATTTACGTAAAGTTGGGCCTCACCATCCTTATTTTAAGAGAAATAGTAGCTATCTAAATTTTGGTCAAGTATAAGACTGTTGTAAAATACAATATGTTGAATTAGGTGGCATGGAGGTCGTAAAAATAATCTAGTGATGTTTCCATGTTAATGCAATTTTTTTTGGTCCTTATTTTATTTTATTTATTTCTTTTTCATGTTTCTAGACTGCCCATATTGCTCCTTTCCTTGCTACTGGTTGTTTTGCTAGCAAGAATCTGTCTGAGATAGGACAAAAGGAGATCATTTTACAATTTGCCCTATTAAATACTCAGAACTATTGACAATAATTGTGTTAATAGTTATAATTACTTTCAATTAATATTGGTACTTCATTTCTGTGTTTTATCAACACATATTCTTATTGACTGTATGTGTCTCTGGTGCTCCCTTGATTTAACCAGTTTTTATATACACTTGACTGTCCTACCATGTTGTTAAGGAGTGTAGTGTTTGTTCTTAAAATAGTATTTTTATTGAATTTTTTACTTAGGTCATGTTCCTTCCTATGATATGGCTGGAAATGGGTCAAAAACAGAGTGTATCAGTGGACCAACTATGAAATCACAGCTTCAGGTAACTGGTAAGTCTATCTGTCTATCTAATCAGTCCTGTGGTTTGATTTAGATACTGTCCTCTGACAGCATCTCCAAATATTTTGTTTCTTTTTTATTGTGTTTGAATATATTGCATGTTTATTATATAAAAACACATTAGGCAGCTAACAAACACATTGATTAATTATGTGCTATCAAATCAGTTTCACTTTTTAGCCACATAGTTATTTTCCATGAATTAAACAAAATATACAATAATAAAAATGCAAGATAAAACTCTTAACAGTCACCAATACCTTGATATTATCCTCTCAAGAAAAAAAAGCTTGGCTCAGTTTACATAATGACACAATGCATGTGGAAGAGCTATGTTTTAACAGCATTCAGGAAGGAAGAAAGATACAGTTTTCCCTATCTCAGCTTTGTATCTCCTATTCCGTACAGTAGATGAAGCTATGGAGATCCCACCAGATGACAACTGCTGCATTCTGGACCAGTTGAATTTTTTGGGATGATCTTCAAGGGCAGCCCCATATAGAGAAAGTGTCTCTGGGTTTGGAGTCCCCTGGTTCTAGAGTGTTGCTGTCTTTAACTGTCAATGGGTAGTACTCCTCAATAGAGCTGTTGCAGAAATTGTGTGTCCTTCTGGACTTGCCGGTCCTAAAGAGCAGATGGCAGTCATGGCTTGGGGTGGGTGTGGGTGTGGGGGCCTTTATACAAATTCATCCTGTGCACTCATTCCTAAAGGGGGAGGCTCTGCTTATGGTCACTTGCTCTCTTGTCATTTCTCATTTGGACTTTGCAATAATCCAAAGTAGAAGTACAGTAACCCATTGTACTAGAGAAGTACATAGATGTATTGTGAATATATGCTATATCCTCTTTTGAAGTTTTTTCTGTTTAGAACATTTTAGAAATACTTCTTGCCTTTTTAAGTACTCATGACTTCTGCATATATTAGGGGCTTCTAAATGAAAGTCTTCCTTAATCAGTTATAATACCAAAGGCAAAAGTTTATACTCTTTTATTGGACAGATTTTATATTCTGAACTAGAAGATCTGAAGGTGATGCTTTTTTCTTCAGCAGTTTTTTTAAACCTCTTCCATTGGAATTACCATCATTTATATGTTGTTGCTAATATAGCTGTTAGTGTTGGTATGATTTGATCAGATATGATCAGCAGATTTTGGCTGGAAGAAAGTATGAAAAAAGATTTGACATACCATGTGTTATCATAGCTACTACTATTGTTAACACAATACAGGGATTCCTCAAATGATTAAAAATATGTACTGGGACTGAAATTCCAAACTAAAAAAAAAATAAAAGTATCTAGGAGAAACATAGTGGATATGGAAGTCATTTTCCATTAAAATCCTTAGGAGTATGACTTTGTTGGCCTGATCTACATGATGACCTACAGAGCTGCATTAGCTAATGGGCACTCGACACTGTCAGCTAACATTGCCATTAGCTAACATTGAACTGTGCTGGCCTATGAGTGAATCAGCCCTCTGGAAAACCTTGACTGAATGCAAGGGGATGGAGTCATGGAGGCAGCTAATGATAGCTTCCTTTCTTTTGTGCCCTTCTCCACTCATATCCTATATTGTGCACTAAGGGAAAGTACATCTGTGTACATTGTAATACCCCGTAAAGAGGCCTTGCTGATAAAAAATATGAATACCTTTGGTAAAACGATACATATAACAGGCAGAAGTGAGAAGCTATTTTACCATGCCCTTCCTAGCTTTCCGAGGACTCTGAAGACATGGTTTTGCCATCATACTTGGAATCTGGCTGTAGTGTAGAACCTACTGGATGACTTTGTAAGTGGTCCTTGTTTAGTGATTGCCTCTTTACTGACTGTTCACAGTGACGATACTGATAAAAAAAGTAACTTTGCAACCAATCCTTGCTTTTACCATCTTCGCAAACTATAAAGTAAAGGAAAATTGAAGTGAACGCTAAAATCATATTTCAGTTACCAACTATTTGTTTAAGAACCAAGTTGCAAGTCCCAAATGTCTTGCTAAATGAGAACTACCCGTATAGGTTGTGATGCATTAATTGTACTGTTGCTAAATACATTTTCTACCTTTAATGTTTTTTATATACAGTATACATACTGTTTTTGTTTAATTTTGTTTACTGTTCCTTCTTGTTTTAATCAGTTGAGCCACAAATCCGAGATTGTTCAGCTATATAAATTTAAATAAATGGTTTAACATTTATGAAAAGAAAGTTATGTTACACTTAAGTATTAATCTTGTGGCATAAGCTCATTTTCTTCATGCTTGGCCTAAAAATCACCACTTAGCAGGAGTGTTCTAAATTTGGCAAGGATGACAAAAACTAATGTTCTCTTGCATTTTTATAATTGAAGTGAGAGACTTGACACTTTTTAAATCAAATTGAGCTGGTATAGTGATGTTAATATCAAAACAAAATGGTTAGGGGGAATGTTAGATGTTAGCCTAATTCTGTCACTATTATTTTTATATATACAGTCATGAAATTAGATCTAATACAGTAGATCTAATAGAGCTAATTAGAACACAGATATATATACTGTATATATACTTATAATAATATATAATATTTAGATCTAATACTGGCATTGGCCCATTTGGCAGAAACAACATCAAGTATATGTTTCTTATAACTATCAACTGGTCTCTGACATTGACTGCAAAGATTTTTTCCCCCCATTTCTCCATATAAATTTTTCCCCGCAATGTTTGAGGGCTTTCTTGCAACCTGTGTCAGATCACCCCCATAGATTTATATCCATACTTTGACTTGCTCATTCCAGAACCTTACCTTACCTTACCTTTCCCTTTCCCTTTCCTTTCCTTCCTTGTCATCTTGTGGTGAGATGGGTAGCAAACAAATTTAATAAATACATACATACATACATATATACATACATACATACATACATACATACATTACATACATACATACATACATACATACATACATACATACAATTTTGTGATGGTGGGCTTCTCAGGCTCTGACTATATTTCCACCAACATGCTTTATAGTTGGTATCAGGTTCTTCTATTGAAATGCTGTCTTGATTTTCATTAAATATATGTTCTGGTGCTGTGACCAAATAATCTTTGGTTAATCTCTCCAAAGCACATTTTTCTAGAAATCCTGGTTTTTGCCTAGGTGTTCAGGAGCAACTTTCAGTCTTGCCCTGGTGTTTTTTTTCTGGATAGCAAATGTTTCTCCTGGCATATCTTCTATGTAGATCTGATTGGTACAGATTCCTTCTAATGGTAGATTCATGCATTGTGACATCAGCAGTGGTAAGAGCTACCTGTAGGTCATGTGATGCAATTCTGGGAATCTCAAAGACTTCTTTCAATATCTTACATTCTGCTCTTCTGCTGAACTTGCTTGGACAGACTGGCCTCGGTAGCGGTTTGAAATCTCCATGTCCTTTTCACTTGAGCTGAGCTACCGATAAATATAGCAATGTGCTTACTTTTTCCTCCATGCAGAATTTTCATCTATGTTAATTTAAATTACACAATGGATTATAAAATGTAAATGGTACATGGTATTCATTGCATTGTTTCCCCTTTATCAATATAATTGAAATGAAGATCAAATATATGTATGTTGAAATGTATTAAAAAAACTCCAAGATTTTAATAAGCTGTATATTTTTCACATGACTATGCTTATTGATATCACTATATACTTGGGCTTCATGCTCTCTCTATCCAACTAACCTCACAGGGTTGTTTTGGGACAGTAAGAGGAGGAAGGTATGTTGAATATGTTCACTGCCTTGAGTTATTTGTAAAATTAATGCAGGATACAAATACATACATATACATACTTTAAATTTGTTTACAGTTACATTTAAGTTTCTGAGCACCTAAAAATAAGCATAGAACAATTTTTAAATGAAAATAATAGCTTCAGAAACTTCATAAGAGCTACATACAAAATTTAAAAAATGTTTTATACACAATATAATTTTGACTAATAAGCAACCTATTAATGTCAGAATATGCATGTGGGTGGGATGAATATAAACATATTAATATTCATTCTCATATTTAGCTTATTCAAATGAAATGCACACTTAAGGAGCTATAACATACTTTCCGGCCTCCATTCTAAATAATGTGTTTATGATCTGTATTATAATGTTGCTATCTGTTTTAAATATTGGACATCTTTCCAATCTTTCAGTTTAGTTTTGAGCTGTAATAAATGCTTCATTCTTTCACAAATGAACTGAATAATATGAAACAAAGTGATACCTATATGCAGGTTGTTTTTGACTATGTTGTTCTTTCTTATTTTTCAAGTTATTTCTGCAAAGTTGAAAGAAAACAAAAACAAGTGGTTCGGACCCAGCCCATATGTGGAAGTTTGGGTTGATGGTCAGTCAAAGAAGACAGAAAAATGCAACAATACCAACAGTCCAAAATGGAAACAGCATCTTACAGTGTAAATTGAGAAATATCATTTCATTCTAAGAAAAATGGAAATACAATCAGATAATATTATGGGATGAATATTGATAATGGAAAAATGCAGTGCTTATAAGGAAAGAGTATAAATGTTCATGGGCACAGAATTTTGTTTATTTAAATTTGTTGGATAAATTTAAAGACATTTTACCCAGTTTACATAATCTATCAAATATCTTAGAAGTTCCTACTTTCATTAGTCTGAAAGAAGAACATAACTATTTGCTGTCTAAAAACTATTGGTCCCCAAATAAATGGAGAAAGTCTCCATTTGGGCAGCCTTTTAAACCTAATAAATGACTCGAGTTCTCAGGCTACTTGATGCCACGACTGTCTAAAATAAGGGGGAAAGAAGTACATATATCAGTGTTTACTAAATGTTAATGTGTTTGTCAAAACAATGACAAACATTACGAGTTTATAAAAGAATACCTTTTAATTGGAAATGAGTTACTTTAAATGGGAAGCTTGCTAACTTTTCTATAACTCCTGAAATCCAGGTTTTATTTTAAGGTAGCTATTTTCAATTGTCATTTAACATTTACTTTTGATTGATCTTTATTATTTCTAACCACAACTGTAGAAAAACATTGACTAACTGTTGTAAATGGAATCAGTATATTCGTAGCTTCCTCTTTAACTTCTTGGCACTTATTGTGCATACTAATCCAAAATTCAGGGAGAGATACTGGCAGGGAGGGGTTTTTTTTACAAGGAAGTGTCAGAAGAAACATTAATGAATTGTTTCTCAGTAACAGCCTGTATATCAGTTATCAGTTTAGCATCCATTAAAATAATGGATAAAAATACTGAAAATCAATAAAACAAATACTTCTAGAGATACTTCTAAGACTCTGGATATTCTACTATATATTGTGCCAGAAAAAAATGCCAAAAATTTGTAAGAAAAGCCAAATCCAGGAATGATCAATATTGTAATAGTTTGTTGCATGATCTGTAGGTATCAAACATTATAGTTTGTAGAAATTTACCCCCTTTCAGTTCAATTAAAGGCCAAAATAGTATAGTTTAATTAAAGCAAATGTCAAAACCTTAACAGCTTTTTTGGCTGCTAAGAAAAAGAAGTAGTCCACTGGAATGACTTCTGGAGTAGGGTAAGCAATTGTAGGAAGAAAGAACTCAAAATTATTCATTATATTGTTTTTGAAATAACTAAAAAGATTTATATGTTGGATAACATACCACTGAATATTCCCACAGTTCAATATTTTCTTTCAGAAAATGCTTGATCGGCAGCTGAAAATACTAGTATAAATGTGTGTTAAAAAAAGCTTTAAAAAGGAAGTTAACATAGTAAAGTGACTAACACTTTGATTAGAGTTCATATTTCACTTAAAAACTCCAGCCTTCAACATTTTATATTATTAGCAACTTCTTTCAATATAGATATTTCTGTGGTATTTTGATGCATAATTTAAATGAAGGAAAGAAAAGTATGTTTAATATTGCTTCTGCTTCTTTAGAATTGTCTCCCCTGTTAGCAAGCTACATTTTCGTGTATGGAGTCATCAAACATTGAAATCAGATATCTTACTTGGAAGTGCCACTCTAGACATTCAGGAGACACTAAAAGCAAATAATATGAAACGTAAGTATGTAGCAACAAATTACTGAAAACAATATACTTTTACATATATGGAGCTCTCTTTAAAAAAGAAATAAACGCCATAGCTGTGTATGATGCAGGCATGCTTATAATTTCAAAATTAAAACAATTGAATTCGAAATAATCTGTTTGGAGGTTAAAAAAAAAAGTTCTTTCAAGTTCAAATTGGGTTATCTGTACATTCTGGAAATATTTTTGAACTTGAACCAATTATGTTCTGAGTTCTAAATTAGATTTAAGGAGGACCAACTCACAAGGAGCAATTGTCTGAAGAACTTGTGAGAAATCTCAAGTCCTCTCCTTGCCTGGAGAGGAATTATGACGAGCCAATCTATTTGTTGGCTCTTCATTCCATTGTGGTTATCAGCATCACTTTTAGCAGAACCATCTTCAGTTTGCTATTTCTTCCCTGGAAGGATCTTCCCAATTTTATAATGTTTGTATATATTTGAAACTGTTGGTCTAATGTCAATCAAATTATCCAAGCTTTCTCTGTTGCTGTCTATTTCTGCAGAATAGTGATGAGTCATTTCTTAGAGTTTAAACAATGCCATTCTAATTCATTTTCAACACTTCGAAATGCACATTAATGTATGGTGAGGTTTCTAGGGGATGTTGATATTTACAATTATACAGAAGTAAATGAGTTGAAATAAGAAAAGTGTTTGCAAAAAACTCTGATTTTTAAAAATCATATTAGTCGAGTGATTTGAGTGGAAATCCTATTTTAAAATGCAGTAGCAAAAACTTTTACAGGAATCTTTGCTGCTGAATTGCGCATTCAGGTAACTTTAGAACATCTGAAAAACATTTGTGGTCCTCCTGGTGAATGTCAAAATATCTAAGCCTTTTTAAGTTGGTACAATAATGGAACAATGGTGAGAGCTCATTTCATCAATGAAATTTACTTCCATAGACTAGTGAAGAATGTGTGGTACAATAAGGGCTGATATAAAGATAAATGGGAAAAATAGGAAAGGAGCATTGAATTACAGTTAACTCTATCAGCAAATCTTTAAAATGCATATGTGGGGGATTTAAATATGTTGTTAACAATTCTAACATACTTGCTTAGCTTTAAGCAATTAAAACATTTTAATAGGCTATTTCTGTTTTTTACATAGTTGAGGAAGTGATTGTGAACATGGATCTTAATGGTGACAAAGAACCAGCTGACGGAATTGGAGAGTTGTCTGTCTGTCTAGATGGTATGCAGGTAGATCCTGAGCTTCTGACTAATGGTGATACCTCAAGCATAAGAAGTGAGTAATATTTTCCTATAGAGCTGTGCTGGTGAGCCTATGGCATGCGTGCCACAGGTGGCATGCAGAGCCATTTGTCAGGGGATGTGAGGCATTGCCCTGTCAGTTGGCCAGCGCACATACGCATGCTGGCCAGCTGATTTCGGTCTTCTTTTGAGGCCATTTTTCGCCCTCCGGAGGCTTCCCTGAAGCCTCCAAAGTGAAAAACCGGTCCTAAGGGGCAAACCGGAAGTTCAGGAATGGACTTCCAGTTTGCTCGTAAGGCCGTTTTTCACCCTGTGGAGCCTTCAAGAAAGCCTCCTGAAGGCCCCAGAGGTCGAAAATTGGCCCTAAGACAAACCAGAAGTCACTTCGGTTTGCTCGTAGGACCAGTTTTGCCCTCTAGAGCTTCAGGGAAGGCTCCGGAGGTCAAAAATGGGCCTACGGGGAACCCGGAAGTTCAAGAATGGTGACTTCTGGTTTGTCCGTAGATCTGTTTCTTCGCCCTCCGGAGCCTTCAGGGAAGCCTCATGAAGGCGTCCGGACATCGAAAATTGACCCTACGGAAAACCGGAAGTACCATTCCCGAACCTCCGGCTTCCCGTAGGTCAGTTTTTTGCCCTCTGAACCCTTCAGGGAAGCTTCTGAGGCCTCCAGAGGGTGTCCGGGGTGAGTGTGGGGAGGCTGTTTTCGCCCTCCCCAGGCTCCTAGAAAGCCTCTGGAGCCTGGGGAAGGTGGCAAAAGGGGGAGGGAAGCTGGGGACCACGTGCACTAGCATTATGGGTGTGACACGCTGGTGCACGACACCCCTGTTCTCTCCCCGCTTTTGACACGGCAGCCAAAAAAGATTTACCATCACTGCTATAGAGTATCTGTATCGCATAAACAAAGTCCTCAATCTTTGTTCAGCCCACTCTGAGGTATTTCCTGTGAGAAAAGTCTGTTGAAACTATCGATATTCTACCCTTATGCTTTCAATTTCTTGCCAGAACAATTCTATTTTTAAATAGCATAATTTTAAATAAAATATATTTTATTGCAATAAACATAATGACTTAAATAAAGTCTTAGCTACCAGACAATCTTAACCTTGCTTAGGATATTAAGGTGTTTTGGTTAAGGGCCCAGTTATTTGGAATAGCCGCCCTCCCCAAAAAATAATCTCAGGCTTATCTCTTCCTTTAACAGCATTCTCCCAAATAGTAAATACAAAACTGTTCCAGAGGTATTTGGAAGTTATTTGCCATCAATTAGTTATTACTGCTGTGTTGTGGTTTCATATTCCAGATTGGATCATGATGTCAAGATTTTAAAAGTTAGATTTTATAATTTTAAACTATTTAAATTTATCAGGTATGTTTTCATTGTGTGATTGCTGACCATACTGTTTAATTGTTGATTTTTGTTACGTCCCTGGCAGATTTGGAGGCATACAAATGTAATAAATAATATTCAGAATTAGTAATGTCTAGTTATCAGCAGAGGAGTAACTAGTAAACCAGCCAGTTTCTGGACAAACAACCATTGTGGCTTGATAGGGTTGGTTTTCAGATTATTACAAGCCTCCACTCTGCCAGGCTTTCAACATTGTGCTGTTAACATTTATAAACAATAAAATAGAGTTCCAGTATTTATTCAGTTTCTGTTTCCTCATGAGGCTGAACTCAGATGATTGTCATGGACTCTAATCTTAAATATAAATTCTTGTTATCTGTAGGGCAGGGAGCCATGACTTGTGATCACTGAAGCATGAACAAAAGGGCCCAGATACTTTGTATATATGTTAAGATCGCTAATACTTACAGATATTTTTTTTCTCAAACTGCTGTATACTCCATCATATTTTTCTGGTATTGTAAAGCTCTGCCTGCTTTGTGGAGGGAATCAGCCTTCCTTGTTGTCAGGTCTTAGTAGTTTTTATCTCACTGAAGTTTTCTTGTCAGAATCAATTATTTTCCTTTGGAAATTTTTTTTTCTACTTTAAGCCTTTGATAATGTTTCTAATAAAAAACCTACTTTTCCCGTTTCCCTGCATTTTTACTTTTACTGAGAAACTGTTTCTCTTCTTGTGGCCCTTTAGAAGTGTTGAGCTATATAACCTATCATTTTCAATTTTGCATTGACTGTAGGCACATGAACTAGGAATTAAAAGAACGTAGTCCAAGATATCAAAAGGCAACAGGTTGGAGAAAAGTAACTGTCTCTACTGTGCTATCCATAGCCTTTAGTCTTCCTGCACTTGTTAGTTGTTTATTTTCAGATATCACTAATGTATGTTTTAATCAAAGACAAGCAATGGTATCTACAAATTCCCTGTCTTTTCTGATTTTAATTTATATAAAATCACAGAATTATCTTTCCCTTTTCTCAGCTCCTGAAAAAGCTTACCTGATTTTGAGGTTAGGTTCAGAACAACACTGAAGGGATAATAATGGCTTAAGACTTAAGTGAAAGGAGCTATTAGTGAAAATTTCCAGCCTCCTCTGTTGCTTAGCTAAGAATTGTTTCCTGGATCCTGGTTCTGGATTCTTCTGTTTGGTGGGACAACTACAGCCCAACTTTATCTTATATTTAGTGTGCATTAGGTTGCCTGGTATAATTATGTAATGTTTATATCTTTTTAGTGTGATAAATGTTGTAAATTTGTATTTGCTTTATGTTTAAGGTCCTGACCCAGATGATGGCTCCAAAGCAAAAAATGAAACAAGGTATGGTGGTTCCAGTTGTATCTTACCATGAGCTCTAGATGATTGCTGGCCTAGCTATAATTGACTCAGGATAAATACATTTAAAATTTATATTTAAATATGTATTTAAAGTAAATAGAGTAATTCAGAAAGACTAAGCAGAGAGAAGATAAATATAAACAGATTCAATGACATGGTTTAATATCTGGTGAATTGTATCTATGTTCTAATGTCATAAAATCCTTCTCGTCTTTCAGCACTATGCTGTCAGAATTATTCATGTCACTCTGGCTATATGAAGGCCAACCATAACAACCTACACTGACTTCCTGCCTATTCGAGGATCCTGAGCTGGCAGGTCATCCAACGTCTCCATGGTGTTGCCCCACCCAAGTGTTTTTGATCCCAGCCCATTTTTTTCTTATAAATCCATTCTAGTATCTCTTGTGTCAAGAATTGCTTTTCAGAATAACACATGACATAACCTGCACTTATTTAAATTTCACCTTTTTCGTGAAGTTTTTACAACATACCTGCATATTTTTACCTGTTTTGCTCTCCTTCCCCTTTTTCAAAGCAAAATAAGAGTGCTTACCCTCTTCATTATGGGGGCAATGGACATTGTCAAAAAGGAACGCTGGAGGTCATCATATAACTGCAATATCTTCAGTGATCCTTTTCCCTCTTATATAGCACAGTAGATAGTATTTGATTGGAAATTAACTCACTCTTTTTACCTAGATGCCAATTTCAGGTTTCAGGGATAATCTTGTTTTCCTTTCTATTAAGGTGTGACAGTGTTGACAATTGTGAGACTGCTGTTTCCAGTGAAAACAAGGGGGCTAATATTAGTGACTCTCCATTAATTGCAAATGGTGGCTTCAAGCCTTCGAGACCTCCAAGGCCCTCTCGACCACCTCCACCCCACCCCGCGTAGGCCTTCAGCTCCAGTGGTATGTGAATATCAATATGAGATTAGTTTTCAAATTGAGTTCAATTTTATTTTACTTATGAATGGTGCCAGGAATTCATTCCTGACCAGTTCAAGGTTGACTCATCTTTCCATCCTTCCGAGATTGGTAAAATGAGGACCCAGATTTTTGGGGACAATATGCTGACATTTGTAAATTGCTCAGGGAAGCATCTAAAGCACTATGGAGCAGTATATAAATCTAAGTGCTATTGCCAGTTTGCCCACTGCACTGTTTAACTTTCTGACTTTCAGGAAAACATTCTCAAACTATATAAAGAGAAGTATACAATGCTACGTTATGGATGATTAAAGTTTGGAAGATTTCACCATATTTACATAATAATACTGAAATAACTTTATTTTTAAATTTTATTTATTCATTTACATGACACACACACACCACCCCAAAAAACCTGGCTTTTCAAATTTATATATTTATATATTGCATCCTGAAAATGAATATTCTCATTAAAGACTTCCAAATTTTTGTGATTCAGAGAACAAGAACTTGTATCCCAAATTGTTCATCTTAATTTTCTGAAATTAGAGTTTCCCTGAAATGGAATTGGTTAAAATTTAACTGGGAGCTACCTTTTCCAAAACAATCAATCCCTAATTTTTAATGTAGTGTTATAAATGAATTTTGATATTTAGGTATTTTTAAAAGGCTTTTTTACTTGACCATTCTTAATCAAAATAGTCTAATAATGCTACTATTATCATGTATCCTGTAGAAACCTACAGGCTTTCTCTGATGTACCAGAGTAAAAGTAATCATTGCCTTCTTTCCAATCTGTATTCTCTGCAGCATGTGTCAATGGCCCTTCTTCCACAGAATCAGAAGCAGCTAATAAAGAAACTGTGCCAACCGCAAGCACTTCAGCAGCAGAACCAAGTTCTGATGGAGGAACTTCAGGGACAGCTCTTCCTGCAGCATCTCCTGTAACTACTCCACCCATATGCAGACAAGTTCAGCCAGCAACTCCCATTTCACAGCCCCATCATACAGGTCCTCTTCCACCTGGGCAAGTGTTCAACATTGTTAAATTCTGTATTACAAGTAGTTTTGGAGCTTAGCAGCTTTTCCTCTGAAAGGCAGCACTTTCTTGCATCTCTTTCATGCCTGAAATCATCCAAAATATGATTTGTATACCACCTATAAACCAGTTTTTAAAGTTCTTTATGAAATCTCATATGATGACACAAATATCAAAATTCCTATAGCAACGAATGTTGATTGCAGCACCCAAACAAGACAGCTAAGCAGGTACATTAGATGGCCTTCTGCAATACTGGTGGGAAAATACAGTTTATAAATAAAATGATATTGTTTCTGACATATGATTAGAAATTATTGGGAAATATGAACTAGTGTGGCTATTTTCCAAGTAGTGCAGCACCACTAGATCATCATAAATTCTTGTTCTCAAGTTAGTGTGATATGGTAAAGATAAAATTGGCTACATCTGAATGGTCTGCTTCGTTTAGAAGGATTGTAGTACAACTAAATAGAATATATACTGTAAAAATATGAATAAAATAGAATTCATTGGAATGACAAGCAGGTTTTACTCTGCTTTTACCAAACTTAAAAGTGTGATGGGAAATGAATACTGTCAGAGCACTAGATCACAGAGAGTGATTCAGATTCTAACTGCCAAATTAAGACGGGTAGTTGATCCAAAATTCTTAGCCTACAATATTTTGCAGAATTACTATGAGGTTAAAATGAGAAATACCACATTTGCCACCCTACATATTTGAGTTAAAAAGCGGACAGTTCAAATGTGACAAATATTTTTAGTCCAATAAATTTGTGAAATTGCAAATAGTTGAAGAATTTTCTTTATCAAGGATTGCACTATAGTAATAGCAAACTTAAAATGTGAAATGAAAGTAAGCCTTTGTGTGCTGCCCCAGCAGTATATAGATAGTGTAGGAATCAAGAGATGTCTCCTTTAAGAAACCACCTCCTGGAAATGTAGGCAGAGGCTGCCTTATGGGAATTGTAGTTCTATGACATGTGATCATATCTGTGTTTCTGATTGGCCACTGAAGCATTCTGCCTGCATGCAGAGACAATAGCCGGTCATTTTGAACCGGGAAAGCAAAGTGTGTGCTTCAACCTGGTAACAAAATCATCATCTTTTTACACCACGTGAGGGGACAGATTATAGAAAGTCAGAAGTATCTTAACACTGAAATGTAAGTTTTGTTATTAAGAATGCCTGATAATAAATTCGATCTGAATGAGATTCCCAAATGTGGAGTTAACTGCATGCCCCGAGCAAGCCTACAGCGCTTGAGGCAGAACACTTTGCTTTATATAATGTCTAAATAGGAAGAAAATACACGTTTTATATATTGCAATTGTAGAGGGCTTAAGAAGCCACTTTCAAATAAGCAGCAAGGTGAAGGTATTTGAATAAATTCACGTGTTATTGTTTTTTTCCAGGTGGGAACAAAGAGTTGATCAGCATGGCCGAGTGTATTATGTAGATCATGTAGAAAAAAGAACAACGTGGGATAGGCCAGAACCTCTTCCTCCAGGGTGAGCAATTCTCAATACATTAACTCATGGATTGTTTTTTGCTAGGTTGTTATTGCTTTGGGAGTCATGTGTTTTATTGCTTTTGAATGTTGTTGTTATAGATCTAGAAATTTGGGACATTCCCAAGCAGTTGTAAAAGAACTTGTAGGTATAAATTCAGCAGTTAGGTTTGCTGTACTGCCCCTATCTTTTTTCTGATTCAATTGACAAGAAAGCAATCAAATCCCATTTTTCATATACTAATATATTTATTAAAATACATATTATACACTTGAATAATGTAAAAGTAATAGCCTTATTTTTGCTATTACAGGCAAAATAGACACAAATAAATAAAATGTAGCCGCTTTAATCAAAATGCTGGAATTGAGAAATAGAATGGCATAGGGATAGAATTAAACTACTTTTCCTCACTGTTCCAATAAAATTGAGAAAATATTTTGCTTGACCCATTTTATTTGTGTGTAGATTTATATCCTGGCTTTCATTCAAGACCTCCAAGTGGCAAACATAGGGCTCCCTATTTGTGTGTGTGTCCTTTGTACTGCATGGGTTCTCCGTTTTCTTTCCTTCTTTTATCTGATTGCTATGTTCTTTGTGGTCTGTGCTGCTTTCATTTAAATATATCACCCTTGTTCTTTAGTTGGGAGCGCCGAGTGGACAACATGGGACGGATTTATTACGTTGACCATTTCACCAGAACAACCACTTGGCAACGACCAACTCTGGAATCTGTTCGTAATTATGAGCAATGGCAACTTCAGCGTAGCCAGCTTCAAGGAGCTATGCAGCAATTTAACCAGAGGTTCATATATGGGGTGAGAACTTACTGAAGAATGGGTTGCAAATCAAATATAACAGATACATTAGCACAACACCATCTAATTAAAGTTAAGAATTGAGAGAACACTATATTAAATAATTTCTATTGAGAATCCATTAAGCTTCCAAAAACAAAGAAGTACAATAAAATTTAAATGTGATTTGCTTGCTATAGAGAGAAATTATTGTTTTTCTTTCTTTTATAGTTTTTTGAAAAATTACTTCTTCTTACAATATTATTTTAAATAATTCTTTACTTCAGAGTAGTATGGCTTAGATATTTCAGACTATGTTTTATGCCATTCTTGGAACAATACAAGTAACATTTAGCCCAATATAGAGATTATAATCATAATTTATTCAAGAAAGAGATTAGCATTGGCAATATTACATTAGATTTGCAGGATTTCACTTGAACTCAGTCTTATTTATAAAATACCCCTTAAGTCTTGCAAGAGAAATCTTGTTTTAAAATAATATACGTATAGCACAGTTTGTAGATCACCACTAGGACAGTTTAATTAGTGTTTATTAAGATGTATCTTCTTGTGATTGTAGAATCAAGATTTCACACAGAATAAAGAATTTGATCCTCTTGGTCCCTTGCCACATGGATGGGGTAAGATATTTTTTAAGTTCTAGTTTCTAGTATCACTTATTTGGAATTTATTCTTACTCATTTCATTTAGTAATCACCAGGATTTTTTTTTCTTATCTGACATTCATGATCCCAAAGCTTACATGCAGGGGCACTGATGCATAAGCCATATAAAATGTGTCCCCCCCCCCCAATTTATTGAGTTAATGCATAATGTCAAATTATTTTTGCTACTTTACATGCAGAACTGCATAATTGTTCAAAATCTGGAATCAGGATTTGACCATTGTTTCTTAAGGGATAAACAGTGAGAGGATGTATCCTGCTGAAGGAGCATTACTCAAAAAAAGTGACACCTATTTTTTTCTGAGAGTAGATTTATTCTTTGTTGCTCTTGCACTGGCACCTTATAAAGAGGAATTAAGCTTCTAGATTAATTTAAATACTTCATCTACATAACTGTTACAAAAGACCATATTTCCAGGTAAAGTGTTTAAGATTAAAATCAACATAAAGTGATTTCAAAGCTGCCAAAATGTAATTGGATGGTGTCAAAATAAATGCTTTCTCAGTGATAATTTCCATACTTGCAATTCCTTACATCCTCTGAAAGGTTCCATTTGAGCAAGTTCACCTGTTCATCTCCTATTACACATCCTAAGCTTTGCCTTAGAAGCCCTTTAACCGGTTGAGTGGAGGGTCGTCCAAATTGTTGTAGTGTATAGTAACAATAGCAATAAGTCTTATATAAGTTGAGTGAGATATTTTCCATGAACAAATGTGCTCACATAAATATTACTTAGATATGTCTTATATCAAAATTAACAACATAATTACTGTATTTTCTCTCAGAAAAGAGACAGACAGCAATGGCAGAGTATATTTGTCAATCATAATACTCGCATCACACAGTGGGAAGATCCCAGGAGTCAAGGGTAAGATCCAGCATTGTTCAACAATATTCCAAAGGGTATGCTTTTTTTCCTTACAAGCAGTGAAAGTAACATTGAGTATTAAAAAATCTGTAATTCATAAAGGTATGGATAATCTTCTAACTTAGATGGTTTCTTGCTAAAATAAGTAGTGTAGTAATAACTCAAAAATGCACATGCACATTGAGTAGAGCTTGATGATATCACATTTGTCTCTTTGGACCCTCAGTGGAAATCTTACTGTTTAAATATTAACATTTGATTAAGATGCAGTATAATTACATGTGACATACAGAATACTTGCAGCATCAGTGTTTGAAATATGAGCTCAAAGAATGGTGATTATTTCTCCTGTCCATTTTGTTGAATATTTAAATGATAAAAATGAAAAACAACATGAAAGTTAAGGTGTAACAAGTGTCTACTACCTTATAAAATATTCAGATGTCATGGCATATTTTGAGTTTAAAAGAAACAGAATGGCAAAAACATATCAGCTGTAACGAAAACAGTGTTATTTGTTCTCTTTGATAATCTAGTAGATAAAGAAACATTGACCTCCGATCACTGAGCAGGAATAGCAGCATTTTAATATTCTCTTACTAAATGTCTCTGGTTTTTTTCCCCTTCTAATGACACTATCCCTTTGAGTACCAGGTAAATGATAATGGACAATTAAAGTTCTGCTCAAATAACTACTAGTTTGGATTTAAGATGCAGATATGATTTGCATAGTCTATCAGTTTTATAACATGCAGTTCATATCTTTTGTATCTTTTTATAGTCAATTAAATGAAAAACCTTTACCAGAGGGCTGGGAAATGAGATTCACTGTGGATGGAATTCCATATTTTGTGGATCACAACAGAAGAACAACAACATATATCGATCCTCGTACTGGAAAATCTGCTTTGTATGTTTTTTTCCTCCTAAAATATCAATGGTGTTTAGGTAGTCTGTAGAAAGGGACAGGGTTAACACAATAGTTAACACAATAGGTCTCTTTCATATTAACTAAATATTACATTGTTACTTTCTGATCAAATATTATTTGATAAGACTGATTAATATACTAGTCTGAATATTGAACTTTTTCTCTTCTATATACCCTTTATTCTCAAGGCAGGTCAGGTTTATTTCTGCTTCCGGGCAGTTTCTAAAACAAAACAAGATAATGCTTAAAAGCAATTATTTTTCAGTGTTTTAATGTTTAATGCACATTACATTACATTTACATTAAATGCTACACAGCTAAATCCATTTAAAACTAAAAGTGGTGTGACACTGAACATTAGAGATATTGGCAAATAGATTTTTCCTGTCCTTTCACTTTCTTATTTGGAATTGTTCTCCTTGCTTTCATTAAAATTAGAATGAAAAGAAGACTTCCAATCTATCTTTCTTCATATCACCTTCTTTCCCTCCACTTTTTCAAATCTTTCCATTTAATTTGCACTGGCTGGGTTGTATATTAGGAATGAGAGAAAAGGAATGGATGAAGTAGACCAGGGTTGGCAACTTGTAGATGTATGGGCTTCAACTCCCAAAATTCTAAGTGATGAAATCCATTCACTGAAATAGACTATCCTTCTCTTTGAGTTCTGATGCCAGGATGAAAGTCCATCTTTTCTGGGATAAACTGCAATTCCCAAGGATTATCAGCAGTTTTTTTTAAGTACTATCAGGGAGGAAACCAGATGCCCCTTGACTTCTTTTACAGTTGGGGCAGTGCCAACTGTATAAATACACACACACACACACACACACACACACACACACCACATCACTCCAAGGTGGACTAAAAAAATCCTTCTAATTCTAAAAAGGAAGTTTATATTTAACATAAGATAGGAAATTGCTGTTTTAAGTAATGATTTTTTATGGAGAAATACTTTATTGTGAGAAGGGATTTTATTTTATTTATTATTTATCTATCAATCAATCAAGTCTATTTGGTACCATCTTGCAGTTCAGACTACTCTGAGCTGCTTACATTCAGATAAAATAAACATTCAAATATTATAAATATAAAAATGGATTAAAATTACAAAAAATAAAACAAGCTAAAAAACAAGGGTTTAAGGGGCAGAGGTGAGGTGCCTTCTCTGTTAGTGTACCACCTACCTCTAGCCAGCTTCTCTTTCAGGACAACGTGCCTGAAAGAGGTTTTCAGGCTTTTTCTGAAGTCTAAGAGAGAAGCAGCAGATCTTGCCTCCTGAGGCAAGATGTTCCAAAGGACAGGAGCCATGGCAGAAAAGGCTCTTCTGGATCCCACCAAACCAAAATTTCTTGGCTGGTGCGATCTGCAGCGGGCTGTTTCTGCCAGCACCAGTGGGATGGGCCAATTCCATTGGGGAAATATGGCATGCATTCTGATAGCATATTTTTCTGTTCAATTTTATTCAGATATTTAGGCAAAATCCTTAACTGAATATACATTTGTGCTTAATCAGTGTCACCTTGTTTTTGCTTCCAGAGACAATGGACCTCAAATAGCCTATGTTCGTGATTTCAAAGCAAAGGTCCAATATTTCCGATTTTGGTGTCAGGTGAGAGATACTTCCCTTTAGAAATGTAATCATGAAGCTCTTGCTATCTGCAAAATATTTAATCTTGCCTGAAATCATGCAATTTGTTATGCCATATTGTGATTTGTATAGGTTAGTATATTGGCATTATTGTTTTGGTTTATTTGTGGCATGGTTTATTATTGCTTTTAATTCAGTCATGACATATTTGAAAATCATGATTAATCAAATCAGAGCTTATAATTGCCTCTGTATGTTCAGAGTAAGAAATATTTATATAATGCTTTCTGATATTATACATCAGCTCCTGCAACTAAGTTTCTAGTCCTGGATTTTCTGAAGCTGATGTGTATTAAAACAGCTCCAGCAACATAAGGGTTGAAGAGGAAAAAGGGACTATTGGGTTCCTCTCACTCTGCAGCAGTTTTTCTTATTTAAAAATTGTCTTGTAATGCCATGTAGACCCAAAACAAACGAACCACTCCTTCCTGCCCAGTGGTGGGTTCCTAACTGGTTTACTACCGGTTCACTTGAGAGGGCATTTTGCTATGTTGCTATGAAGAGGCATCCATATTTTGAAATCAAATTTGAAGTACTCACAGATAAATATTACTGAATTTATGAATAATGTAAATAATGTAAACTGTGATTAACATATTTAATTATAAAAAACATGTTAATGGGAAAATTACAGAATTGGCATGTCACCTTTTTCCAAAAGATTACACAGTAATATTTTGTATTCCGATCACTTCACCATGAAGATAGCAATGTTTCTTTATAATGAGTTCACCGTTTGTCCTTTTATGAATTTGCCTTGTTGGAGGGTAACCCTTATGCATTAAGATACATTTCTTTTGTGACTCTGTAGACCAACTTGTCACATCTTTCCTTGCACGTATGAATTATAATTTTGTTTACAATTAAGATTTTCTTAATTATCAACTTTTTAAATTTTCATACAATATATCAGACATTTCCTGTATCCGTATTTTATCAGATGCGCTACGTGAGCATAAAATGAATGCAAGAATATTTCTTATTTTGTAATAAGAAAATTGCTGGGCATGAACATAAAGTGCCTCCTATTCTGGATAAGTAATTAATTTGTTCACAGTTCCTCCTGAGAGTGTTTGAGGGAGTGAATTCCTGCTGAGAGTGTAATATGTTTGTAATTATGATTATCTAATATGTTTGTTTTTCAAATGTATTTCTTACATTTCAGCAACTCTCTATGCCCCAGCATATAAAAATAACAGTGAGCAGAAAAACACTGTTTGAAGATTCATTTCAGCAGGTAAATGAGCAGAAATTTTTGAACTAAGTAATATTTTTTTCCTAAAATTATTTGATCAACATTTTTTCCTAATTGCAACTTGGATCACTGCCTTACATGTACTTTAGTCTAAATAGCTATGTGAATAACTATTAATATTCTAAGTAACGTTTGATATATTTTTTCCTGTGAAGATTATGAGTCTCAGTGCCGTGGACCTAAGAAGACGCTTGTGGGTCATTTTTCCAGGAGAAGAAGGCTTAGATTATGGAGGTGTTGCTAGGTTAGTATGACTTAATTCATAAAAACCATAAAACTAAAATTTTGCTGTAGAAAGTTGCTTAAGAAATTGAGGTTTTAGTTTTTTCATTATTGCCCCCATTGTGTTAAAAGGCTTTTTAAATGCCCTCTGTAAAGTATATACTGTGAGGTTCAAATTTAGTTATATTTTCTATAAACTCACTAAAAACAAAGATCTAGAATTGCAGTAACTAAATCCTTTGCTAAAATATTATGATCTTTGGATCCAATTCAGTATTTAATTTTTTAGAAATCTGAGAACAGTTGGAATTGCTAATTTAAGAAGCTACTATCATCCAAAAATTTATTTCAATGCAGTATTCATCCATAGTTTCAGGTGTATAGCACATTCAAGCACCCTTGCCTACTCTTCAGATCATAAAAGATTTCTTGTAAAGTCAAATACATAAGCATATCGGCTATCTGTATGAATATTGGAACTAAACACCTTGAAAAATCAACATCAGGAATGTGATTTTGTAAACTATAATATGTTAGATATTATACAACAATTTAGATATCATTAATTTTTCTCAGTATTCTTAAGCAGTGCAGTTGTCAATTGAAATACATGGAGATTTCAAGAATAGTGATTGAAATAGTAATGAAAATAAAACTTTTGTGTTGTCATAGAAATAAATATAATAAAAAGAATTTGTCAGGCACAAAAGACCTAGACAACATGTGAAGCTCCAATTAAATTGATTTATTATTACTCATGCCTATGTACAGGAATCTACTCACCTAACAGCATTAGGCATTGAATAAAGTTCAACAGTATTCAAGAGGGGTTGGATTTAGTCCATTTGTGACTACATAGAGACTAGGCTGATTCCTCTTTTGACTCCACCCCTAGGTTCTGCCGTTCTTTTTCCTACAAATTTCATCCAAAAAGTGAACATTGTAAATTACTTGTTATTGATTCCTGAATTGCGGGTAGACATCACTGAATAACTCTAAAGTTTCTTCATTATGAACTTGTGTGATGTTGTCTAGCAGATGCGAGATTTGTTGAAACTCATGGCATAGATGCAAAAACAAAGGCATATTCAAGCTTGTTAGTGTTTTTACACCGAAGAAATGTATACCCAACTGTCTAAATTTTATGTTTGTTGTGTGTGTGCATGTGTTTTTTTTTTGTGGTGTTGACTGTGAGTTCTTTATGTGGTTTCAGGGAATGGTTCTTTCTATTGTCGCATGAAGTGCTGAATCCAATGTATTGCCTGTTTGAATATGCAGGGAAGGATAACTACTGCCTACAGATAAACCCAGCTTCTTACATCAATCCAGATCACCTGAAATACTTCCGCTTTATTGGTAGATTTATTGCTATGGTGAGTTCAGTGCATGAATAAAATTTATAACACATTTAAGATATTATAAAAACCACATGCAAAGCTGAAATGGTTAATTCTAGAAGACAAGAATCTCTATTCATTTTCTTACTTTTAAAATAGGAAGCAAACCTTATGTAAATATGTAATTGGATAGAGGAAAACCATATTGGTATCCTTGACAGCAGTGATCTTTCTTGTGTTCCATACAGAGTTTTATATTTGAATGCTCAATATATTTAAAAGCCTGACAAGCTTTTAATTTTGCTATTCTTCTTAATACCTGGTGAGAAGAAAAACATGGCTTTGATAAAAAAAATCTATCATATATCTTGGATAAGAGTGCTATTAGAATAATTCTTTTTTTCTGAATTTACTCTTTAAAAAACTTGAAATTATTATAGTCTGCCATATGCTTGATTAAAATAGGCTATAGATTTTTTGTTGGTTCTACATGAAATTGTAGAGATGTTTTTGAGTACTTTAAACATATCTAAATTATATTGACTTGCATGTTCTAATAACTTACAAAAGTTAAATTATTCAGCATTGTTCATTGGGTTAGATAACCATGGGCTGATTATAGAACAGATCACAAATTACCTATGTACAAGTTCCAAATCAAGTTACAGCAGAAGAACAAAGTCAACCAGCTTTCACAATATGACCTTGTGCTTTTAGCCTTCATTTTCAAGGAAAACACTGAATGTGTTTGACATCTTTAAAATCATTGATTGGAAAACAGAGGAATTATTCAATGAGATAGTTGTTAAAGTGAACATGAAAAAAATTGCCAACGAGGGAGGAAAAAACAAAAGAAAGAAAATTGAGACTATAATTGTAGCATATATCCCATTGTGAGGATTCCTTTCATTAAAATTTCTTTCAAAGTGATAAGAGCAGCATAGGCTTCAAATCAGATATGCAAAGTGCAACTAATGTAAGATAAGTAATACCTTCTATCCTTTTCAGGCATTGTTCCATGGAAAATTTATAGACACAGGTTTCTCTCAACCTTTCTACAAACGTATCCTTAACAAACCAGTTGGATTAAAAGACTTGGAATCTGTAGATCCCGAGTTCTATAATTCCCTCATCTGGGTTAAGTGAGTTTCTTATTTCTACTTTTTGAATATTAACTTTATGCAAACAAATGTTTATATATTTGACCAAATTAGTAAATATTTAACTCTTAATGAAAACTTGTTCTGCTATTCACATTTAAATATATATATTTTAATAGAGATATTTAATTTGTTTGTTTATTTATTCAACCCATCCACCCATTTAACATGTGACTCTGGGTGGCTCACTAGCTAGATACCTCCATAGGATTCCTGATAATAGAATCATGTCTTTGGGATCCTCCAAAAGGTCAATAATATTTTGTGAAGTTCATATATTTAGACACATACTTCTAATTTTGATAGCCTGTAGATTTTACATCAGGAGATAAGTTGTGATAAAACAGGATACGCCACTGTGCTAAATAAAGCCTCAACATTCTTTCATAGGGGTGTTCTATGCCAACATCAAAATGTAATAATGTATCACTGATTTTCATTGGCATGATGTTCCATATTTTGAAAGATTTAAGGTTAGATGCATTGACCTTCCATTGGGCTCAACACAACTAGCTTGTATTTTTTAAAAATTAACCTCATCAAAATGCTGATTACATTTACATAATGGCATTGTGCCATTCTCATGCACTGGTAATCTTCAGAGAATAATGTAAAAAGGAAACATGACTCACAGCTTCAGAGAAAGAGTGCTGATTTTAAAAGCTATGAATTATAGTCCTAAGCATGGTATTGTTTATTGTCAAAATATCCATAGTAAAAAAATATTTTAGTAATTAATCACACCACATGGTATTGATTTTGTAGAGAAAACAATATTGAAGAATGTGGCCTAGAAATGTATTATTCAGTTGATAAGGAAATTCTAGGTGAAATAAAGAGCCATGACTTGAAACCCAATGGTAGCAACGTCCTTGTTACTGAAGAAAACAAAGAAGAATATATTAAGTAAGTTCAAAAATATTTTTTAATATTTTTAACCATATTTTTATTGTATTCAAGCTGCTATTCTCTGATTAGGTCTCTTTTTATTCATACATACAACTTGGGCAGAGTAGAACTACAGCTTTTTTATCAGTGGGGAGCTTCTGTCTTTAAACTACAACTTCCATCAATCATTGCCATTGGTTATGCTATCTTGGATTGTAGAACTATAGTTGACAATTTCTAGAGCACCACAAGTTTCCCACTCTTGTTTCAGAGCCGTGATCAGCTAATATGTGAGAGAAAATGAGCCAACCTCCCTGCATTTTTGGATTACATTTCAGTATGTGTGAGCATCCAAGTGTGAGTGTAATGCAGTTTGCCCATTTGTGCCTTAATCTTTTCCATAATCCCAGAAAAAGTCCCTTGTCCAAATTGCAGTTCACTAGAACTGTACAATTGAATATAATAGACGATTTCACCTGGTTGAAGTGCACAAGGCTGGAAGTTAATCACGTCCTTTTGCTTTGGTGGTAACACTTCAGCTATATCAGGG